>NW_023503376.1:0-693668 GCF_014529535.1 Bradysia coprophila
ACAAGAGATGATTTATATGTTAAAATACAACATAGCCCTAGTAGCGCCATTAGCGCAAGGACGCCAAAAATTTAAATTTTTCAACAACATTTCTATTCGGTTGGTTTCCTTTGATACCTTTCCTACAAATGAAACAAAAATCTACGAAAACGATGAAATTTACTTCGAGGTTTGATTAAAATACACATATGGTGCCGTTAGTAGCGGCCTCAGTCACGAGTGTACTCTAAATTTAAATTTTTTATCAGACGAACATTCTATTCGGCCTTGATTACTTTCAATATGAAAACAAAAATTAGCGTAAAAACGATGTAAATTTACTTGAGTTTAATGTTAAAAATACACATAGGGCCCTAGTTACTTGGGCCTTAGCCTGGAAGGACCCAATTATTTTTTTTCCAACAATCTATTTCGCCTTTTGATTACCTTTCGCCAAAGAAAAATCAAAAATTACGATAAGAAACGGATGTGAATATTTACTCGATTTGTAAGTAAAATACACATAGGTCCCTAAGTACCGGCCTTAGCCAAGGACGCCAAATTAATTTTTTGTTCAACAACATTTCTCATCGGCATTAGTTACCTTCCAAATCAAAACAAAAATTACGAAAAACTGAATGTAAATTTACCTATCGAGTTTCTATGGTAAATACACATAGGGCTCCTAGAGCATTTTCACTTCTAAGGCCCGTAACTTCACGTCCACTCGAAACAATCAGATTTAAAAAAAATTTTTTTTTCTCTGGGATTGTATTACAATTACTATCATCTTTACATTTCAAGTAATCTTTACCTGCCATAGAAATATACCAATTAGACCTTTTTAAATTCACTTTAGGGTGGCCCTAAACTTCACGAAGGGCGCGAGCCCCGAATATGCCCCATTTCGAACTTAGCGCTCGACTATTCGAACATGACGACTAATCTTTTCAAGGTGGGAAAGAAAAATGTTGAAATCGGCTTATTTGATTTACTCAAGAACGACGCTGAACAGACGGACAGACGACCAGACAAAATTTTCTATTGCAGAATTCGTCACTCTATGAACATAGGCAAACACTCTTGCCTTACCGCTTGTCTTGAGAATTGCCATCAATACACGACGCATCGTAAATCCTTTAAGCCGGGCCCTTTGTAACTTCATAGGAGCGCCTAAGAAAAAAATGGTTTGTCATTCGCAATTCCATATTTCCTATATTTTTTATTAGGTACAGCGTAAGAGATTCGTACAGCAGAGTTAACCAATCTACACATAAGTGTTGGCATGCATCGTATAGGGAAAAAAGACAGCTTCCTATGAACAATTTAAGTAACAATTTATTACTATAGAACATCTTTAGTTTGCACGAAGGTTGGGAACTGACAAAGTTCTCGTTGGGAATGTGCGATCAATCAGTATCTATGGCATCTTCACGACATACAATAAATTCAATTCCACAACGGTTCGCGTTGGCTTCATTTGTGAAAGTTGAACTTTTTCCTTCGTATCTGCGTGGGCTGTCTGTTTAACAGATACATGTCGTGGAAAAGAAGTGTAGAGAATGTTAACGAGTTTGCTGTTGGTCTCCTAAAATTAGTTTGTTCTTTTGGTAAGAATGGTACCCGATGCTTTACTTTAACTGTTTGTTTCTCTCTAATTAATTCAAATAATTCTCAACATTTCGTGTATACAGTGAAGCTTAATAGGAAAAAAAATTATGAACATACCTGCAACTTAACTAAATAACTGTGCAACGTTACGCTTATACGGTCGAATTCTGTTGTGTACACTACCGAAAACTGTCTGATCTTCTGTTAATCTTTATTCCTTGTAAATATAATGGTCATTTTATTTTGACTAAAATTTTAACAATTATATCTATTGTCTTAATTGGAGATTGTCAAAATAACAATTTTGTTATAATTACAATCAAACTAGCAATTAGGGAATTGCTACGCGATCAAAAAAACACACTTCAATGCACATTACTAAAGTAAGAATACATATTATCATTCCTCATAAAGGTCAACGTAAATCATTGTAAATCTTTAAACCAAATTTTTTGTATTTTGAATCAGGAATTTATAGATTGCAATACGATTCTTCCTCTTTGTCAATTTAAGAGACTGACTGAGTTGTAGTATAGTGTTCAAGATAATGTCAAAAAGACTGTTCACAGCCATCAGCGAACGCTCAGAAAGGCTAAATTTAATCGTTTTTTGCCAATTCACTGGATCTTTTACAAATACAAAGTTTATGTTATACATAAACCCATACGCGGAACCAATCTTAATTTTACTCGTCGTTTACGATTTTTGAAACACTGTATTAAACATTACAGATGCGTATCGTATTACCTCAAAAATAGCTACTAAATATGGCTTCTCTACAAGACACGCTTCAAAATGTCAATGATCGTCATCACACACAGTCATCCACAACACTTACTACGTTCTGGAATTTTTATACGAAAAACATTGCGTAAAATGTTGCGATTAAGTTCGCTTCTATAGATCTCTTCAACTTGAGACGGCAGTGCGATTCGCATACCAAAATTTTTGTGTGCAAACAGAGACCACCACATAGGCAAGCAATCTGATCAGAATCCCCAACCCTCGGCAGAGGGTATATCGTTTTAGATTATATTTTTTGAAAAAACGTTAAGCCATATCGATCAAATCTACATGAAATTAAACATTTTAGTAAGCCGGAAATGTTTAATATTTTGAATGTACTAAGAAACTAATCCATTGTTATGCACGTTGTTGTGTCTGTCCATCTATTTCTACAAACCGCAGTAGAAGATCTTATGGATCCACGTCGGCCTGTGTTTTTACAGTATTCATCGTACAGGAACCTATATGTGAAGCATTTTAGAGTTTTTGAAAGTCCAATCAAACAGTTCCCTAAGTCTCAATATATATGTTCTACGGTTGTGATATTTGGGACCAACATACGCAAGAACAGCGACCTCTCATCAAATAAAATTCGACCTTACGCGAATCAAGATTTACAGCGGCCACAAAATCAATATAGAGCCGTGAAAACTTATTTGCCTGGAAATCATTACCGATGAGCCATTTAAAACGCTTCCTGATGAACATATAATTTAAAATGTTTGAATAGATCACAAACCATGAGTGTAGCGATCCTAAGGCCTTATTTTAGAAAGTTTAAATTCCAGAAAAGTTCACGTAAATCCCTAGAAAAAGTTACAAAAAGTTTCAAACAGTTTCTTAAAACATAGTAAATTGTTATTGCAATATTACGTATTTACGCGCACTATTAATTAGGTCGGAACTTAATAATCTCTGCATTATCAATTGAGTGACGTGCTCACTTTTAATGGTAATCGTGGCAAATTTTTTCTTTGCGATATCGTATTAATATATCGTTTCATATGCTGAAAAACATTTTTGACATAGTCGAAAACAGATATACGACAGATTCATACAACCTCATACTGCGTTTGCGAACATATTTGTCAATCAAATCAATATTTTGTTATGGCTATTAAAGGGTGGATCCCGCTTATTGAGAAGCCAGGAAATTACCGGCGAAAGAGTGTTTACCAGTTTGAAAGTTTTATAAACAGACTTTTAAAAATGGATGACACGGATACGCAGCGCTGTCAATTACTATGAGAAAAAAAATTATTGCTACCGTTGTTGCTATATTGTTCTTAAAACGCTTTATTTTTTCATGTCAGAGAGATCAAAAGTTGCGACTGGACCCTTCGACACATATAGATGTATACATCTGGGGCAATTGTAAAAATAATTGAATCCGATGATCACCTAATGACCGGCACCGTCATAACCACCACATTTAAATTAACTCTTCAAACACAACAACCAAATCTCGACGAATAAAAGTGCTCAATTTGTGAGTGCTTAACATCCATCAAGTTGCTAAAATGACGATCTGGGTCGTTTCAACGATTCAGAGGATATATTCGAACGACCAAGTTGGGTTTTGAGAGAGAATTAAAATCTTCTCGCTCAACTCAATTTCAAAATCATGTCGACATATTCCCCTCTATGAGCGTCGAAAACGACCCAGTCCGTCATATTAAGGCACTTCTGGCTGTAAATCGGAATGAAAGTAGACATCAATTTTGTAAGAATCAATTCGCTATTATGCATGAGCAAATCTTCATTTCAAAGTCCTCTTTGGAGACCAATTTCAAAGACGACTATATTTTGCATAATAATGAAAATAGCTCGACAATAGATTTTGTATCGTTATTTTGACACCATTTCAAACGGAAAAACTATTGCCCCATAATTGTATCTGGGCGATATTAATTGCAGCAAAAATATTTTTTTTTAAATATAAACGCACATTTTGGAATGTCGGCCATTACTTTGACATTTAACTTCGTACTAGATATAGAAATGCCTCAACATTTTACCCGCAATCTATCTTCGCGAAGCGACGTAAACAGTCGAGCACAGACTTTTCATCTCTCTGTTTTGTGTATCCAGCTGCATCAATTTTTTCAAAAAACTCTTCAAACAATTCGAACTGGAATCACTATAATTAGTGCTTTTCAGCTCTAAAAGTTTAACTATTTGTGATCCTTCGCAAAATCATCTCCGCAATACGTTTTGACAATCTAGACATGTGAACCATGTCTCACGACATTTTCTGCTGGGCGCAAGTGATATCAAGCTTATGAACAAAAATTTGAAGAACTGCTAATAACAGTAAAAAATAAATTGGCATACTGTACAATACGAAGTGTTAAGGTAGAGCTAGAAGGAAGAATCAACTCGGTCGCTTGTCATCGATATGAAGCAAAAACGAATCGACAGCAGACCCCTGAGATGGAAGCAATAGTGTCATTTCGCATCATTCTTCATCACTTAAACCTCGTAAAATAACACAGCCTAAACAATTGGATACTCAGTTAATAATGAATACACATATAGGCTTACAGACTATCTATTTCTCTTTAACATCCTTTAAAAGTAATTTAATAATCTACCTTGAGTCATTATTTCCCGGACTTTTGTTTAAGTAAAAAGCAGAGATTTTTGTATATCGATATGCGAGACTAGTCCCTAGAAATTCGAATTGTACTTTTAGGAAAATCTTATTTCACACTATTCAAACGTCGTAATGAAACATGTAAGCATTGAGTGCAGTAATAAGTCGACTCTTTAATAACACATCATCACCCCACTTCACACAAAATCCAATTGTGATTGATACAGGCTTTGAATCAATATTGCCATGAACGATCACCGACTGAAAATAAGTCTATTCACTCGAATCATGCATATATACGTATACAGACTCACAATTCAAATTGTCTTTTGACTACAGATTCTCATCTGAAAAGCCAGTACACCTTCTGTCGCTTTAAATACCTTGCTATGGTCTTTTCGCAATGAAGTAAATATGTGAAACAAGATTCACTTAAACTAGCTTTTTCTCTTAAGATGTCTTTCCAAGTGTTAAATAACGTCGAGAGAGCGGTAATGAAAACATACAGTGGCACTGTAAATGAAATATCGCATTTCATCTACGTCTTTGTACTCTGTGTCGCCACCCAGTGCGCTGCTGAACGTATTTATAGCGAATATTCAAATGATGTTAGTAAAACATCGAAAAATTCAGACGATAACATTTTGTTAAAACGTGGTAACAATAAGTGTCAGGGCTCAGTAGAGGGATGGACAATCTGAACGACTGAAGTCTATTATAGAAACGTGTTGTAAAGCTGATATATCGCGAATAGACAGGAACGAAACGATAAAATGCGTAAGTACATTGTTGTCGAGGCACAACAGTATCAAACAACGTGCCTCAATCCATTAGAATGTAAACAGACAGATACTTACACTCGTGACGAACATGATACGAGAAAACGCTCGCTGTAACGTCACGTAGGGGGACTAAATGTACATTACGTAACGTACACTAGTAAAAGTATGGTCTGAGTCTATAGCCATGTGTAGCTCGATTGTAAACATGCCGTTGAGCAGCAACGCGAACACTGGGTCAGCGTGATCGAAATAAAGGGAGCACACAAACGAAAAGCAAAACGAAGCAACAACGAAGCAAAGAAGAGACAAAACTGACTGCTAGGTAAGTGATGTTGAGATCTATTTAAGCACAACGCACTCAAGCATGAGTGATCGTAGTCGGTCAGAAGAGGCGCATACCATGGAGTGTATGGGCTGAACTCCCGAAACGTAAATGGCCATTTTAATTAAAGGGTAGCCTTTATGTCACTAATATTATAATTACTTTATATTAAAAAAGCGGTAAATTTACCTTATACACCGCTATATAGTAAAGAGATTACCCTCTTTTTATGTATCATTAATTACTTTATATTTACAGTGATCAAAATTTGTCTTTATGTCGCCGTCTTTATTATAACGCGTACAAGTTCACTCTTATCAGTACCGCATTAAGTACAAAGAGATTGCTCCGGAATTTTATCAACACAATATAAATTACTTCTATATAAAGCGGACTAAATGTTTTTTTACCAAAAATACGACACCGACTATTATAATATGCGGTGGATTCGTTTATAAAGCAAGTTGATATACCTGCTTATTAAGCGCGTCGCAATACACTATATCATAGATAGATAGCAAAATCGTACTGAGTAAGACTGAATATATTGTTTTACGTATATTTCCTTTGAAAAAATCGGAATATAGGAAATGTAGTTGTAAAACATTCTGTGACAGACATTTGTATTCACATTTTAGCAAATTGAAGATCTTCAGTATCTCAATTGAATTGATATAAGAATATCATGTCAGTCCCTTAATCAATTGCGACTAGTTTTGTTTGTTTTCGCGAATAAAAAAGAGTTTTGGTCGCACAACTTATCATTTTCATGGTATTCCTTAAAATTGCAAGTTTTGCATATTTGCACATACAATCTTGTATTTATTATCAGCCAACGCATTACCAAATATTTTTAACTTCTAAAGCCTATATATAAACCCGTAAATGTTTCTTTATATCGAAGCACTATATATATCAATAAATTCTAGTAGGATCACTCACATTATATAGTCGGTGAATTATATCTGATAACCACTATTATATACGGCGGCACATACAATCACTTTTGTAGTTGATTTCAACTATTACTCACTGTTATAGTCATCAGCTAACTTTGCATAGGCGGATGTATATACCATTTGTGCAAACGACTAAAATATTGCGCCTGAACATCTGCGCATATAACATTACCATGTATACATACGACGTCTTTCTTCTCTAAGTCACTGTTTGTGTTATATTAATTCTTGTGAATATCGGTTTTTTGTCATTTTTAAAGTCGGTGTACAATATTCTCCTAGATATTTCCTAGAAGAACACACATATTGTCTAATGAATACTAGATCCGTGGAACGTTGATTTTTTCTACCCTCAAAGTCACTTTTGGTGAAATATTCTGTCTTGTATAAATAAAGGACTCAGTGGCAGAAAACGTACCACGGCACAGTCTAATTTCGGAGAGAAGGTCACGATAGAGGATTGTACTTGGTTTTTGTTTTTGCTTGTTTATTAATTATTTTGGAAATATTTTGCAGCAAAGAATTAAAAATAGTTGATCTGTCAAGATTTCTGCTATGTCATCAAATTGGTTCAACAATTAATACCACTCACTTAGTTTCGGATGTTTCTGTCCTTTTGTTTAGGACGCTTATATTTTATGTACAACTCTCTGTGCGAGACAGTTATAGGAAATGAAAAAGTTTAGAAAAAAGTAAGTAAATATTCTATACTTCGATTCACAAGAGAAACATCGGTATGACAAAAACCTAATTAATGAGACTACATTAGAGGATGCAGTGCCACATAACAAAAATCTCTCTTCAAGAATAATTGACGACTATGAATAGCAAACAATCAAAATGATTTAAGAAATCTTGCACAGTACCATTTAATGAAACTAAATATTTGGTATAGAACTTATACAGAAACGGTCGTACATATGAAATAGAAACTACTCGCTGAGTACATGTCTAAGTGCAATAATATTAGATGCTACATTGTTATACTAGTACAGGCGGGTCATCTAAAGTCTCGTACTGGTATACGAAGTAGATTTCTGGTGTCTAAGTGATAATTTTGATCGTTAACCTGTTACAGAGGTTGTCTACCCGTGATACGGTCAACATAGAAAGCAATTAAAGGATTTATGATTATCGGTGCTCAATGATAAATCTTACTGTGACACGGTACTTACTCGTACAAGGTGTGAATATGACTCATACAGATGAATAGTCGTTAGTTACAGCTGGTGCATACTTCAATTTTCATAATAGACAGGAAAAATGCTGTAAAAGGTTCATGTGAGTTGTTGTTCTTCTTCATAGTCTTTTGTGATATTTTCTGTAATAAACAAATGACCGGTGGTAGAATAAGATCTATCAAAGCACCTAGCAAGTGTAATAAGGGATTATCACCGTCAAAATAGAGTTAGTTTTTTGATACCAATTAATACCCATTAGCAGCCTTAATGGTAATTTTGCACTGACATTAATGAAAAAAGGTATGAAATATTCGCATAACTTCGATAAAGTACTCTTTATTTTTTCTATTACCCTGCTATGGCTTTGGCCTATTTCTAATATGTGTCTGTGAAGGAAAATTTGTTTTAGAATGAGTTCCATGAACGATGCTCCTATTCTCACAGTTTTAATAATATTTTGTCTTAATAAGACCCTATGTTAAGGATTCAGCACAGTCTTTTCTGTTGCGCAATTTGTTACTTGCCTTTTCGTTTGATTTTCATAATGTTGTGTTGTTTTATGTTGGCTTTTATGTTGTTTTGTGACAATGAAAAGTCAAATAAAATTAGCTGACAAAGCTTGCGGAGAAGACAATTTAAGATTGGAAAAATTTTCGTAGATCAGTTTCTATCGTATTCTAACATCATTGTGACTTGTATGCAGCGCTGATTCGTCCATTAGAAACATGGTTCTTTTTCTCAAACTGTGAGAAACTGTCTTTAAATAAAAATATTTGAATAATAAAACGACTCTGTTACTTGAGATCGGTGCAGTTTTGTTCTGGGCCTCGTAGAGTCAGGCTGTTTTGCATTTTCGCCAAACAAAAAAAATCAGATGGTGAGAACAAGGCGTACGATTCTGACAATTTGGAAGGTAAGGATAAATTTCTGAATTGAGCAAAGACTATATAACTGCCACTACTATACAGACGAATCAGTGAAGATCCTGTTTTGCATAGCTGTGTTTCTTCGATGTCTTTTGTATTGAATATAACTCTTGAGAGAATTTCAGTTTTTTAATTCGGTACATAATTCTCAGATAAAGTAAAAAAATGCAGTGAATGTTGTTTCTTTCTTAGATTTTTGTGATATATTTTCTGTATAAAATAGGAGGACGGTGCAGTATGAACAGCACAGCCTATTTCTGTTCTGTGAAGCAAAATTGAGTTATGAATACATCATGGAAAGATGGTTCTTTCTCACAGTTCGACAATATTATTGGCTATAAACGACTCTCATGTAATAGGACAAGCACAGTCTATTATCTGTTGTTGCATGCTGTCCTTGCCTTCTCGTTTGATTGTAGAAATTCGGTTGTCTTGTTATGATTTCGTGACAAGTGCAGTGAGGTCAATAAAAATAGGTTGACAAGGTTTGCGAAGTGACATTTATGCATAAAATTTTGTAGGATCAGTTTCTTCGGTAACTTTCCTACATCGTGACTCGTACACATCGCCGATATCGTCCATAGTCTCAGACGTAAATAATGTTTCTTTTTTTTTGAACTGTGAGAAACTGTCTTTAAATAGACATTTGAATATGAAACGACTCTTGTAGATGAGGTCAGTACAGTGTTTGTTCGGGGTATCGTAGAGTCAGTTTTGGCATTTTTACAAACTAAAAATATCAGTGGTGAAAACAAGTGACAATTTGGAAGTAAGAGAAATTTTCTGTTGTAAAACCTTATGAAGAACGTTAAAAAGGGGTGTACTGATGTATGAACATCTTTCTAGAACCTACACTTTGACCTTACTACACGCTAGTCAACCACTGTAACGCTTTGTTGAAATTGGTCAAACGATACAAGTAATACCATTTGTGCTGCAGCATTTTTGAAATCAATAATTCAGCCAAAAAATCGAAAATTTAAAGTCTGACAATGGACAAATTGAGAATGTTATACTGTCCGGAAAGGATGATACGGCTTCATAATCAACCTTTCTCATCGTATTCGCCACGTACTCACTGTAGGACTTTATTGATAAAAATCGAAAGGTTCATTTTGCGACAGCTTTGGATTTCCGCCATACATCTATTGACATACAATTTTTTTATCAGAAATTGTTCAATCTTTTAGAATCAAACGAGCAACAGATCCAACAACTTGATATAAAAGTTGTGGTATGTATGCTGTCGTGTTTGTCCTACATAATGTCAAACGGTGTTCAATGAAACAATTTATCGATAAGTTTTCTTTTAGATTACATCTTAATGACATTTCATTAATAAGAATTTCTAATTATTATATACAAAATGTGTTGTCAGAAACTTTTGCAGCAAGAAAAAGCGGATCAAGCAAATTAAAAAAAAAAAGTAAGAGAAAAGATGAATGAAGTTTTGTCGTAAGCCAAATATAACCTTTTTAAGTTTTAAGTAGTGAAAAAATTTGTTCAATAAAAAATCGAATATGATTTACTGTAAAATTGTACTTTATAAAGAAAACAAGAGAAATTAATTAAGAGCTTAACTTAACATAATCACTTGACAAGTAAATTATTTAAAAAAATCATTGTGTAGTTTGTTGGTTGTTCACGATAAAATCTAGTACTGGCTACAACTCTTCGTATGTATGTCACCATCTCATCGGCTGAGTCGGTAGCTTGACTTTCGTAGATTCTGGTCCTCATTCTGATTATGTCTCCTTTTCTTCTTCTCTGCATCCTCATCATCTTGATCACTATCAGTACCAACATTGTCGCTTTCTTGATCACTATCTGCTTCTCAACTTCTTCTTCACTATCGTGTTTGGATATATCTGAATGTTTTTACAGAAATATGCTTTTAATTTTAATGTGGTGGCAAGATGCTCGAGCAATGCGGAAGTTACAGCCATTCTTTATCTTAACTTCGTCACGTTTGGAGTAAAACTGAGGTATATATTCTGGAACTCCTTATTTATACGAATGATGCTTAAGAAACCGAAGAATTGCTTCGATAAGCTCTTATATGTAATACTTTGGAGGTTCTCTAAGTTCCATCGCGTTAACATCCGCGTTTCCAGTTGTCAGTCTGTTTCGAACTGTTTTGTTTCATTTACTTTCAAAGTGTTATTCCGCTGGATATATCAATCAAAGTGTCTGCCACCAATACTTAATATTGCGGGATGCTCGAGTCTAGGATCGATCGCATAAATAGTTTCAGGAGCCGTTCAAATATTTACTTCTATCAGTTTTGGTACGTTTACCGTGTTCTCGTAGTGGTGAGAATATAAGTAGAAATGACTAATAAACACTTCACCCATTATTGGACACTTTTATTCATTTCTTCGTGAGCGTGTGCCAGGTACAAAACACAAAGTCCTATAATCTTTACAAATTATGTAAAGATTTTATTTATATAATATCCGTTCCTCATACATGTGCCAAACTTACATACCTTCTCATGACTGAATCATATCTAGACGTAACATTTCATTATAGTCAAATCTCCGCGATACTTGGTTTTTTGCAGCCTATTTAGTGTTACTCTGAGATTTCACTAGTTTAGGGTAAAAATATTTTAGCACAGACTAGTTCAGTTAAATGTCCAACCCCAGGCCTATCACGAACGGCTGAATGCCAATTTTTGTTCTTATCCAATCAATGAGAACACGCTAAAGGCCTTTTGTCGCATTTGTGTACGTCATCACAGTACAGGCAGTTTTGAACTAAATCGTTCTTTCGCAATTAAGTCGTCACTATCAACCGAGCACCATTATTCAATTCATTGCACGGACCTAAGTATATTTGGCCATCGGAAACAAGAAATATTTACAAATTCATTCTCATCAATTTTAGTATGAAAGCTTTCATTATCTTACTACTTTTTGGTTAAAAATTATTTTCTAACTTTTTGTTAGAATTTTTTTTCAACACTATTTTTTTGACCAGAAAAATTATTTTGGTCAATATTGTTTTTGTCAGAATTTTTTTTTCAACAATTTCATTCAATATCTTTTTTCAAGTATTGTGTTCTCTCTTTTATATACAGAAATGCACACGCAATGAATAAACTACGTTGTGTTGTACACCACCCGACAATCACTCATAATGAGCTCTAAATATTGACTCTTTATAAATAAATGTCCTTCATCGTTAGCAGACAACCCTCCCGACCAATAATTCACATCAGGCATGGGCCGGGGTGGTTGTCTTTGTCCCTAAACGATGAAGGGACAAGTTTCATTTTATTAAAGAGCTACAATCATTTAGCACTCATTACTGAGTGATTCGTCGGTGTTGTACAAACACACGTAGTTTATTCATTGGGTGCAATCTTCTCATCGATATAAAAGATTGAAAAAATAACCAAAAATATTGAAAAGAAAATCTGACAAAAAATGTTGAAAAAAAATTCTGACAAAAAAAAATATGACAAAAATAATTTTCTGTCAAAAAAATGTTACAAAAAAAAATCAACAAAAAAGTTTCGAAAAAAATTTTCTAACCAAAAGTGTAATAAGATAATGAAAGCTTCATACTAAAAGACTGGATGAGAATGACATTGTAACATATTCTTGTTCCGTGCACAAATATCTTTGGTCCAGCAATGAATTGAATAATGTGCTCCGGTTGATAGTGACGACTTAATTGCGAAAGAACACGAATTACTTACAAAACCTGCCTGTACTAGTGATGACGTACACAATGCGACAAAAAGGCCATCTAGCGTTCTCATTGATTGATAAAAACAAAATTGCATTCAGGCCTCGGAGTGATAGGCCTGGGTTGGAACAATTTAACTGAACTAGTCTGTGCCTAAAAATTTTTACCCTAAACTAGTGAAATCTACGCAGTAACACTAAATAGGGCTGCAAAACCAATATCGCGAGATTTGACTATATAATGAAATGTTACGTCTAATATGATTCAGTCAATGAGAAGGATGGTACAGTGCACAGATAGCGAGAACGGATATATATAAATAAAATCTTACATAATTGTAAAAGATTATAGACTTTTGGTTTTGTACCTGGCAACACGCTCCCACGAAAAAAATGAAGTGTCCAATAATGTGGTGATAGGGTTTATAATCATTTCTACCTTATATTCTCACACTACGAGAAACACGTAAACGTAACCAAACCTAAGTACAATATTGGTACGAACTTCTGAAACGTATGGATCGATCCTAAGACCTCGAGCACCGCAATATTACGTCTGGCAGACACCTTTATTGTATATCCAGCGAATAACCCTTGAAAGTAAATGAACTAAAACAGTTCGAAACCACTAACAGGAATGTACCGATGAACTCTTAGAAGACCTCCAAAGTTATACATATAAAAGCTTCGAGCAATTCTTCGTTTCATAAGCATCATTAGTACATCCAGATATAATACTACCTCAGTTTTACCCAAACAGTGACGATAAGATAAAGAATGGCATGTAACCTGTCCGCATTGCTCGAGCACTCTTGCACCACTTACAACTAAAAAAGGCATATTCTAGAAAACATTCAGAATATATCCAAAACGATAAAGAAGAAGTTAAGAATGCGATAGTGATCAAGAAACGGCAAGTTTGGTAGCGATAGGATCAATGATGAGAGAAAAAGACAAAGCCAATTACACAGGAGACAATCCGATCAAGCTACCGACTCAGCCGATAAAGATGGTAACACACACATACGAGAAGTTGTAAGCAACTAAGATTTATCTGGAACAACACCAACAACACAACAATGATTTTTTTAAAATTACATTTAACTTGTCAGTGAACATTAAGCCTTTAATTAATTCTTGTTTCACAACTTAATACAAGAAATTTAACATTAAATCAATATCCGATTTTTTATTGACAACAACATTTTCACTACTTAAAACTCTAAAATGGTAATTTGGACACATGCATACTCGACATAAACTTCATCATCCTTTTCCTTCACTTTTTTTTCTTAATGCTGATCCGCTTTTTTTTGAATGTCTGACAACAAGTTTCTGTACTTATGAATTAAAATTCTTAGAACAAGTATGTAATATGCAAAAAATATATCGATAAAATGATTCATTGAACAAGTGTACATATGTCAACATCCATTACCAACACCTCACACACCACAACACATCAACAGACACACAAATCAAATTGGGGCATTTGCTCGTTGATTCAAACAACACACAATTTCTGAATAAAAAAATCTGTCCATGTCAAGATGTATCGGGGAAACAAGCGCGGCAAATCTATCACACACGAGGAGGAGAAAACCTTTTTGCGACAGCAACCCATTAGCATCTACTCAACTACAGATTTTTTATCAGCATTGTCACTCATTCACACAGCTCCATCAAACCTTAATCAAAAGTTGTTGGTATGTTAATGCTGCTGTTTTTGTCCCTACATATGTCAAACGGTTATGTTCCAATGAAATCATTTTATCGATAAGTTGTGTTTAGATTTATCAATACTTAATGACATCATTCATTAAATAAGAATATTCAATTATTTATGAGTACAAAACCTGTGTTGTCAGAAACTTTTTGGCACAAAAAAAAAAAGCGGATCAATGCAATTAAGAACAAAAAAAAGTAAAGGGAAAAAGATGAGAATTTGTCGTATTAAACCAAAATATAAATGCTTTTTAAGTTTTTAAGTAGTGAAAAAATTTGTGTCAATAAAAAATCCGGATGTTATTGATTTCTGGTAAAATTGTACTTTATTAAAATGAAAACAAAGAAAATTAATTAAAGAGCTTAACTGTTACATAATCACTGACAAGTAAATTATTTAAAAAAATCATTGTTGTAGTTGTTGGTGTTGTTCCAGATAAAATCTTAGTACTGCTACAACTTCGTCGTATGTGTATGTACCATCTTCATCGGCTGAGTCGGTAGCTTGACTTTCGGTAGATTCTGGTCCTCCTGAGTTATTGTCTCCTTTGTCTTCTTCTTCTGCATCCTCATCATCTTGATCACTATCAGTACCAACATTGTCGCTTTCTTGATCACTATCGCATTCTTCAACTTCTTCTTCACTATCGTTTTGGATATATTCTGAATGTTTTCTAGAAATATGCCTTTTTAAGTTGTAAGTGGTGCAAGAGTGCTCGAGCAATGCGGACAGGTTACAGCCATTCTTTATCTTTACTCGTCACCGTTTGGAGTAAAACTGAGGTAGTATTATTCTGGAACTCCTTATTTATTACAATGATGCTTATGAAACCGAAGAATTGCTCGAAGCTCTTTATATGTATAACTTTGGAGGTCTCTAAGAGTTCCATCGCGTAACATCCCGTTTCCAGTTGTCAAGTCTGTTTCGAACTGTTTGTTTCATTTACTTTCAAAGTGTTATTCGCTGGATATACAATCAAAGGTGGTCTGCCCAGACGTCTAATATTGCGGGATGCTCGAGGTCTAGGATCGATCCATACGTTTTCAGGAGTTCCGTACAAATATTGTACTTCAGGTTTGGTTACGTTTACGTGTTTCTCGTAGTGGTGAGAATATAAGTAGAAATGACTTATAAACACTTCACCGCATATTGGACACTTCATTTTTCTTCGTGGAGCGTTGTGCCAGGTACAAAACCCAAAGTCCTATAATCTTTACAATTATGTAAAGATTTTTATTTATATTAATATCCGTTCTCGCTACTGTGCCAACTGTACCATACCTTCTCATTGACTGAATCATATCTAGACGTAACATTTCATTTATAGTCAAATCTCCGCGATACTTGGTTTTGCAGCCCTATTTAGTGTTACTCTGAGATTTCACTAGTTTAGGGTAAAATATTTTAGCACAGACTAGTTCAGTTAAATGTTCCAACCCCAGGCCTATCACTCCGACGGCTGAATGCCAATTTTTGTTTCTTATCCAATCAATGAGAAACGCTAAGATGGCCTTTTTGTCGGCATTGTGTACGTCATCACTAGTACAGGCAGTTTTGTAAGCTAAATCGTGTTCTTTCGCAATTAAGTCGTCACTATCAACCGGAGCACCATTATTCAATTCATTGCCTGGACCAAGATATTTGTGCCACGGAAACAAGAATATGTTACCAAATGTCATTCTCATCAGTCTTTAGTAGTTGAAGCTTTCATTATCTTTAACACTTTTTGGGTTAGAAAATTATTTTCGAAACTTTTTTGTTAGAATTTTTTTTTTCAACATTTTTTTTGACAGAAAATTATTTTGTCAATATTTTTTTTTGTCAGAATTTTTTTTTCAACAATTTTTTGTCAGATTTTCTTTTTTCAATATTTTTGTGTTTATTTTTCAACTCTTTTATATCAAGTGAGAAGATTGCACCGCAATGAATAAACTACGTGTGTGTTGTACACACACCGACGAATCACTCAGTAATGAGCTGCTAAATGATTGTAGCTCTTTATAAAATGAAACTTGTCCCCTTCCATCGTTTAAGAGGACAAAGACCAACCCCGTCCCCGGCCACATGCCTGAAGTGTGTATATATTATTGGTCGGGGACGGGGTTGGTCTTTGTCCTCTTAAACGATGGAAGGGGACAAGTTTCATTTTATAAAGAGCTACAATCATTTAGCAGCTCATTACTGAGTGATTCGTCGGTGTGTGTACAACACACACGTAGTTTATTCATTGCGGTGCAATCTTCTCACTTGATATAAAAGAGTTGAAAAATAAACACAAAAATATTGAAAAAAGAAAATCTGACAAAAAAATTGTTGAAAAAAAAATTCTGACAAAAAAAAATATTGACAAAATAATTTTCTGTCAAAAAAAATGTTGAAAAAAAAAATTCTAACAAAAAAGTTTAGAAAAATAATTTTCTAACCCAAAAAGTGTTAAAGATAATGAAAGCTTCAACTACTAAAGACTGATGAGAATGACATTTGGTAACATATTCTTGTTTCCGTGGCACAAATATCTTGGTCCAGGCAATGAATTGAATAATGGTGCTCCGGTTGATAGTGACGACTTAATTGCGAAAGAACACGATTTAGCTTACAAAACTGCCTGTACTAGTGATGACGTACACAATGCCGACAAAAAGGCCATCTTAGCGTTTCTCATTGATTGGATAAGAAACAAAAATTGGCATTCAGCCGTCGGAGTGATAGGCCTGGGGTTGGAACATTTAACTGAACTAGTCTGTGCTAAAATATTTTACCCTAAACTAGTGAAATCTCAGAGTAACACTAAATAGGGCTGCAAAAACCAAGTATCGCGGAGATTTGACTATAAATGAAATGTTACGTCTAGATATGATTCAGTCAATGAGAAGGTATGGTACAGTTGGCACAGTAGCGAGAACGGATATTAATATAAATAAAAATCTTTACATAATTGTAAAGATTATAGGACTTTGGGTTTTGTACCTGGCACAACGCTCCACGAAGAAAAATGAAGTGTCCAATATGCGGTGAAGTGTTTATAAGTCATTTCTACTTATATTCTCACCACTACGAGAAACACGTAAACGTAACCAAACCTGAAGTACAATATTTGTACGGAACTCCTGAAAACGTATGGATCGATCCTAGACCTCGAGCATCCCGCAATATTAGACGTCTGGGCAGACCACCTTTGATTGTATATCCAGCGAATAACACTTTGAAAGTAAATGAAACAAAACAGTTCGAAACAGACTTGACAACTGGAAACGGGATGTTACGCGATGGAACTCTTAGAGACCTCCAAAGTTATACATATAAAGAGCTTCGAGCAATTCTTCGGTTTCATAAGCATCATTGTAATAAATAAGGAGTTCCAGAATAATACTACCTCAGTTTTACTCCAAACGGTGACGAGTAAAGATAAAGAATGGCTGTAACCTGTCCGCATTGCTCGAGCACTCTTGCCACCACTTACAACTTAAAAAGGCATATTTCTAGAAAACATTCAGAATATATCCAAAACGATAGTGAAGAAGAAGTTGAAGAATGCGATAGTGATCAAGAAAGCGACAATGTTGGTACTGATAGTGATCAAGATGATGAGGATGCAGAAGAAGAAGACAAAGGAGACAATAACTCAGGAGGACCAGAATCTACCGAAAGTCAAGCTACCGACTCAGCCGATGAAGATGGTACATACACATACGACGAAGTTGTAGCAGTACTAAGATTTTATCTGGAACAACACCAACAACTACAACAATGATTTTTTTAAATAATTTACTTGTCAGTGATTATGTAACAGTTAAGCTCTTTAATTAATTTCTTTGTTTTCATTTTAATAAAGTACAATTTTACCAGTAAATCAATATCCGATTTTTTATTGACACAAATTTTTTCACTACTTAAAACTTAAAAAGGTATATTTTGGCTTACGACAAAACTTCATCATCTTTTTCCTTAACTTTTTTTTTCTTAATTGCTTGATCCGCTTTTTTTTGTGCCAAAAAGTTTCTGACAACACAGTTTTGTATATAATAATTGAAATTCTTATTAATGAAAATGTCATTAAGATGTAAATCTAAAGAAAACTTATCGATAAATGATTTCATTGAACCACCGTTTGACATATGTAGGACAAAACACGCAGCATACATACCACAAACTTTTGATTCAAGTTGATGGAGCTGTTGCTCGTTTGATTCAAAAGTTGAACAATTTCTGATAAAAAAATCTGTCATGTCATAGATGTATGGGGGAAATCCAAAGCTGTCGCAAAATGAACCTTTACGATTTTTATCCACATAAAGTCCTACCCAGTGAGTACCGGGCGAATACGATGACGAAAGGTTGATTATGAAGCCGTACTCATCCTTTCCCGACAGTATAACATTCTCCAATTTGTCCATTGTGCAGACTTTAAATTTCCGATTTTTTGCTGAATTATTGATTTCCAAGAAATGCTGCAGCACAATGGTATTCATTGTATCTTTGACCAATTTCAACAAAGCGATTACAGTGGTTGACTCAGCTGTAGTACGGTCAAAGTGTAGGTCTAGAAAGATGTTCATACATCAGTACCCCCTTTTTACCGTTCTTCATAAGGTTTTACAACAGAAAATTTCTCCTTACCTTCCAAATTGTCACCTTGTTTTCACCACTGATATTTTTAGTTTCGTAAAAATGCAAACAACCTGACTCTACGAACCCCAGAACAAAACTGTACTGACCTCACTACACAGAGTCGTTTCATATTCAAATATGTCTATTTAAAAGACAGTTTCTCACAGTTCAAAAAAAAAGAACCATTATTTACTTGGAACTATGGACGATATCGGCGATGTGTACGAGTCACGATGTAGGAAAGTTACGAAAGAAACTGATCCTACAAAAATTTTGCAACTAAATGTCACTTCGCAAACCTTGTCAACCTATTTTTATTGACCCTCCACTGCCACTTGTCACAAAATCATAACAAGACAACAGCAATTCTACAATCAAACGAGAAGGCAAGGACAGCATGCCACAACAGAAATAGACTGTGCTTGTCCTTCTACATAGAGTCCGTTTTATGCCAAAATATTGTCGAAACTGTGAGAAAGAACCATCGTTCCCATGGATGTATTCATAAACTCAATTTTGCTTCACAGAACACAGAAATAGGCTGTGCTGTTCATACTGCACCGTCTCCTTTTTATACAGAAAATATCACAAAAAATCTAAGAAAGAACCAACATTCACTGGCATTTTTTTCTTTATCTGAGAATATGTACCGAATTAAAAAAACTGAAATTCTCTCAAGAGTTATATTCAATACAAAAGACATCGAAGAAACACAGCTATGCAAAACAGGATCTTCACTGATCGTCTGTATAGTAGTGCAGTTATATAGTCTTTGCAATCAGAAAATTTATCCTTACCTTCCAAATTGTCAGAATCGTACGCCTTGTTCTCACCACTGATTTTTTTTAGTTTGGCGAAAATGCAAACAGCCTGACTCTACGAGCCCCAGAACAAAACTGCACCGATCTCACTACACAGAGTCGTTTTATATTCAAATATTTTTATTTTAAAGACAGTTTCTCACAGTTTGAGAAAAAGAACCATGGTTCTATGGACGATATCGGCGCTGCATACAAGTCACAATGATGTTAGAAAATACGATAGAAACTGATCCTACAAAATTTTTCCAACTAAATGTCACTTCTCCGCAAGCTTTGTCAGCTAATTTTTATTGACTTTCCACTTGTCACAAAAAACATAACAATACAACAACATTTATGAAATCAAACGAAAAGGCAAGTACAAATTGCCGCAACAGAAAAGACTGTGCTGATCCTTCAACATAGAGGTCTTATTAAGACAAAATATTATTAAAACTGTGAGAAGGGACCATCGTTCCCATGGAACTATTCATAAACCAAATTTTCCTTCACAGAACACATCTAGAAATAGGCCAAAGCCCATAGCAGGGTAATAGAAAAAAATAAAGTAGTACTTTAATCGAAGTATGCGAATATTTCCATACCTTTTTTTCATAATGTCATTGCAAAATTACCATTAAGGCTGCTAATGGTATTATTGGTATCAAAAAACTACTCTATTTGACGTGTAAAATCCTCTATTACACTGCTAGGTGCTTTGAATAGACTCTTCATACCACACCGAGTCTTTTTTATACAGAAAATATCACAAAGACTATGAGAAAGAACAAACACTCACATGAACCTATTCTACAGGCAATTTTTCCTTCTAAGACACATCTGAGAATATGCACCGACCTTTAAAGAAAAAACCGACATTCTCTCATGAGGCATATTCAATACTCCTTGTCATAGGCCAGTAGTAGGTGCACAATCGTAAAGGTTACTCAACCGCGCACCACTCGAATCTATTGTATACCAGTACACGCGGTAGTACCCCCTACAGTACAACTTTCAGCATCAATACACTGCACAGCACCATTTTCGTCCACAGGATAAGTTCATTCATGACACGACCCATTTCTTCATAATACACAAATTAGTTTAAATAGTTTTCTGATGCGATTTTTTCTTTTCTTGTTAGAATCGTTTTGTGAGATTTCTTCCACCAAAATTTTTCTTGGATGGATTTTTGTTTTGCTCACCCTAATTAGTCTTCTAATTAGTTTTTCTAACCCGATTTTTTCTCTCAACGAATTAGATTTTATATTTTCGTAAACCTTTTTCAGCTACCAGAAACTCTCAGCGCCAGGTGTCACTCAAATATAGTCAAAAACAATTTGATGACAGCAAGACAACACCAACTACTTTTTTATCTTCGCAAAATATTCAAAAAATAATAATAACAACAAAAAAACCAAAACACAAGTACAACCTATCGTACCTCTCTCCAGAAATAGACTGTGCTGTTCGTTCTGCACTGAGTCCTTTTTATACAGAAAATATCACCAAAAATGTGAGAAAAATCAACGTTCACACGGATCTATTCCATAGACAATTTTTCCTTCTAGGAACATATCTGAGAATATACACCGACTTAAAAAGAAAAAAACCGATATTTTCACAAATTATTCAACACAAAGGACTTAAAAGAAACGCCGTTTATACATGGAGTATATGCGCATAGTTCAGCGCATAGTCTTTGCAAAGGATATACACCGCCTATAGCAAAAGTTACTGTGACTATACCGCCTAGAATAAGTGAAAATAACACAAAAGGATATGCGCCGCGTATATAAAGTGGTATCACTGTTATATAAATGAAATCCACCGCATATATAAAGTGGTGATATAAAGGAAATTTACCGCTTATATAAGGCGGTGATATAAAGAAAATTTGGCGTTTATATAAAGTAAATAATGTGTGATAAAAAACAAGAGCAATAACATTGCATTTTAAGAATACCAGAAAATGTATACCAGATGTGCGACCAAAACTCTTTTTTTATCGGAAACAAAAAACTGTGCAAAGGGACAACAGAAATATTATAATCAATGCAATGAGATACTGAAACATCAATTTTGCTAAAATGTAATACAAAATTCTCACAGAATGTTTACAACCTACATATTCCTATATTCCATTTTTACAAAGGAAATATACCGTAAACAATATATCATTTATACAGTGTATCTACATATAAAAGGATATGCGACGCGTATATAAAGAGGTATCACTGCTATATAAACGAAATCCACCGCATATATAAAGTGGTGATATAAAGGAAATTTACCGCTTATATAAAGTAATTAATGTGTGATAAAAACCGGCAATCTCTTTATATAATGCGGTGATATAAAGTGAAATTTACCGCTTATATAAGACGGCGACATAAAGAAAATTTGATCCTTATATAAAGTAATTAATGTACAATAAAAAGCGGTAATCTCTTTAATATATAGCGGTGATATAAAGGAAATTTACCGCTTATATAAAGTAATAAAGTAATTAATGACCAATAAAAGGCGGCAACCCTTTAATTAAAAGTTTGACAGTTCAGCCCATAACTCCCATGGTACTCTTCTGACCACTACGATCACTCATGCTTGAAGTGCGTTGCTACAATAGAATCAACATCACTTACCTTAGCATCAGTTTCGTCTTCGCTGTCGTCTTCGTTTGCTTTCGTTTTGTGTCGCCCTTTATTTCGATCACGCTGACCACGATTTCGTTGCTGTCCAACGGCATGTTTACATCGAGTACCACAGGCTATAGACGACAACTTACTAGCGTAATAGTACATAGCCATACGTAACGCGCGTATTCTCATCGATCTGTCGTCACAAAATAAGTATCTTTGTTTACATGTAATGATTGAGCCACTTGTTTTCGAACTTGTTTGCTCCGACAACATGTACTTAACCGCATTTTATTTCGTTATGTTTCGCGATACTATCCACTTTACCACTCTAATAAACATTCACTTCAGATTTCCATCCCACTCTACTGAAGCCTGAACATATTTTACCACTTTTACGAAAATGTTCACTGAATTTTTCATCGTCTAACCACATTTATATATCGTATAATACGTTACAGCAGCGCACTGGTGGCGCACACAAAGTACAAAAGATTAGATGAAATGCATTTCATGTACAGTGCCACTGTATGTTGTCATACCCGCTCTCTCGACGTTATTTAAACATTGGAAAGACATCTTAAAAGAAAAAGCTATTTAAGTGAAATCTGTTTCAATATTATTCACTTGGAAAAGACATAGAGGTATTTAAGCGACAGATGTACTGGCTTTTCAGATGAGAATTTCAGTAAGAACAATTGAATTGTGAGTTCTGGTATACGTATATATGCAGTGATCCGGTGAATATTATTTTACATCCGGTGGATCGTTAGGAAATTTGTTCAACGCTGTAATCACAATGGATTTGGTGAAGTGGGTGGATGATTGTGATTATTAAAGAGTCAGACTTATTACTGCCACTCAATGTTACAAAGTTTCATTACGTTGAATGTTGAAATAAGATTTTAAAGTACAATCGGAGGGACAGTTCGATATCAAACAAAAATCTCCCTCTTTTTACTAAACAAAAAAGTCACGGGAAAAATACCTCAGGAGATTATAAATACTTTGAAGTTGTTTAGAGCAAATAGAAGTCGGTAAGCTAATGTGTTTCATTGTACTGAGGTTCCAATTGTTAGGGCTGTGTATTATAGAGTGTTTAAGTGAGAGAGATGGCGAAATGACAACCTATTGTTCCATCTCGGGGTCTGCTGTCAGATTCTTTTGTATTATCGATGACAGCAGACCCCGAGTTGATTTTCCATCTAGCTCTACTTAAACACCGTATTGTCAGTTTGCCAAATTTATTTACTGTTATTGCAGTTCTTTCAAATTTTTTTAGTCTGCATAAGCTTATAATCACCGCAGCAATAGAAAATGTGTGAGCATGTTCACTTCTAATTGTCAAAAGTATTGCGGAGATGATTTTGCGAAGATCACAAAAGTAAAATTTTAGAGTGAAAGCACAATATAGTGTTCCAGTTCGAATTTTGAAGAGTTTTGAAAAATTGATGCCAGCGGATACACAAAAACCAGAGAGATGAAAAGTTGGCGACTGTTACGTCGCTTCGACAGATAGAGGTAACATGTGGGCCATTTCTATAGAACGAATTAAATGTCAAAAATGGCCGACAATTTCCAAAAATTGGTTTATATTTAAAAAAAAAATATTTTTGACTGCAATAATTCGAGATACAAATTATGGGAATAGTTTTCCTGTAGTGTCAAAACTAACGTACAACAACTCATTGTCGAGCTACTTTCATATTATCAAAGATATAGTCGTTCGAAAATTGGTCTCCAAAAGGGCACTTTTGAAATGAAGAATTTGTGCATAATACCGAATCTGATTCTTACAAAAATTATTTTACCTTCATTCCGATGTTACCAGAGAGTTGCTAATATGACGACTGGGTCGTTTCGACGGATAGAGGGAATATGTCGAATGATTTTGAAATTGGTTGAGCGAAAATGTATTGAATTCTCTCTCAAAAACCCAACTGTCGTTCGACATATTCCCTCTATCCGTCGAAACGACCCAGTCGTCATATTAGCAACTCTCTGGATGTTACACGCATCACATTAGCACTTTATTTCGTCGAGATTGGTTGTGTTGAAAGTAATTTAAAATGTGTGGTTATGACGGTTTCTATTGGTATCATCGGATTCAATATTTTTACAATTGGCCCCAGATGTTACATCTATGTGTCGAAGCGACGTCCCAGTCGCCAACTTTTCATCTCTCTGACTGAAACAAAAGCTGTTTAAAACAAAGCAACAACGGACATAACGATTTCTTTTTCTCCAAGTAATTGACAGCTGCGTATCCGTGTCATCCATTTTTTAAAGCTGTTTAAAATTCAAACTGGAACACTCTTTCGGTATGTTTTGGGCTGTCAAAACGTCACCCTTAAAGCCATAACCAAACAATTATTGTTGACAAAATGTTCGCAAAAGCGTTGAGGTTATGAATCTGTGTATTCGTTTTCGGCTTGTCAAAAATCGTTTTTACAGCAATATGAAACCGATATATAATACGATATTCGCAAAAAAAAAATTGCCACGATTAGCCATTAAAAGTGAGCACAGTCACTCAATTTGTAATGCAGAGATTATAAGTCCGACCCTATTAATAAGTGCGGTAAATTACGTAAATTATTGCAATAAATTTACTATGTTTTAAGAAATGTTTGAAACTTTTTTGTAACTTTTTCAGGCGTTTTCGGAACTTTTCTGGAATTAAACTTTCTAAAATAAGCCTTGGATTACACTACATTGTGTATCTTTAAAAACACAATTTTAGATTTATCAGAGTTTTAAATGTCATCGATGTTCCCAGCCAATAAGTTCTTCACAGTCTATGATATTTTGGCGCGAAATTTGAATTCGCTAAGGGATTTTTAAATTTTGTGCCAAAATATCACAACCTGGAAACACTTTATTGACTGGGAACTTTGATGACTTTCAAAACTCTAAAAATCTCAAATAGGTTTCCTACATCGTACGGTAAAAAACAACCGACCGTGATCCATAGATCTCCTCGGTTTGTGAAACTAATGACAGAACAACACAGTGCAGTGGATTATTTTCCTTGACTTCAAATATAAACATTTCACGGTTACTAAAACTGTTTAATTTCCATTAGCATTTTCTATGGTAACTGTTTTCGTAAAAAAATAATTCAAAAAATACCCCTCTTTGCGAAGTTGGCTCTGTTTAGTTTGCACACAAATTTTGGTATGCGATCGCACTGCCAGTCGTCAATTGAAGAGATCTATAGAAGCAAACATAATCGCAACTTTAACGAATTTGTTCGTTAAAACTTCAAAGTGAGGTTGTGTTGGCTTCTCTGTGGATGACGATTGACATTTTGAACGGCCTTGGAAGAGACCTATATTTAGTAGTATTTTTAGAGTTAATACGCACTGTAAGTTTATACAGTGTTCAAAGATCGTAAAAGAGAGAAAAATTAACTGGTTCCGTTGGGTGATACGTCAAAATTTGTATGTAAAAGTCCAGTTAACTAGGAAAAAACCAGTTAATTTAACTGAGCTCGATGGGTGAACACTCTTTTTGACATTCTCTTTGAACACTATATACAACCATCAGTCTCTTAAATTGAAAAAGAGAAGAATCGCTGAACTTCACAAAATACAAAAATATTTGTTTAAGATTTACAATGTTTACGATGACCTTTATTGGATGATAATGAATTTCTTCAGTAGTGAAAAATTGAGGTGTTTATTTTGACGGTAGCAATTCCTAACTGTAATTTGATCTTAATTAAACAAAATTGTTATTTAACAAACTCAATTAAGACAAATGATGTAAAATTTTAGTCAATAAAAATGACCATAATTTACAAGGAATTAAGATAAAAGAGAGATCAGACAGTTTGGTAGTTAACACAACAGAATTCGACCGTATAAGCTGACAGTTATTTAGTCTAATTGCAAGTTTAATGATTTTTTTCCCTTAATTAGTTCCACGTGTATCACGAAATTTGAGACATTATTTGAATTAATTAAAGAAACAAAAGTTAAAGTAAAGCCATCGGGTACCATTCTTACAAAAAACAAACAATTTTAGACCAACAGCAAACGTTAACATTCTCTACACTTCGTTTCCACGACATGTCTGTTAACATGACAGGCGAACAGGAAAAAAGTTCAACTTTAACAAATGAAGCCAACGCAACGTTGTGGAAGTGAATTTATTGTATGTGTGAAGATGCCTAGATACTGATATGATCCACATTCCCAACGGACTTCAGCCCACCCTCGTGCAAACGTGTTTATAGTAATAAATTGTTACTTAAATTGTTAGAATGTCTTTTTTCCGGCACCAACCTGTGTGATTTTGTTAACTCTCTGTACGAATTTTCTGCCTAATAAAAAATATGGAAAATTGGAATTGGATGACAAAACCATTTTTTTTAGCCCCGTACGAAGTACAAAGGGGCTTATAGGATTACGATGCCGTGTGTAATTGATGGAATTCGAAGCAGACGGTAAGGGCAAAGTGTTTGCCTATGTTCATAGATGACGAATCTGCAATAAAAATTTTGTCTGTCCGTCTGTCCGTCTGTCACGTCGATATCTTGAGTAAATCAAATCCGATTTCAAAATTTTTCTTTCCCTGAAAGATAGTCGAAATAGTGAGGCTAAGTTCGAAGATGGGCATATTCGGGTCGGCCCTTCGTGAGTTAGGGCCACCTAAGTGATTTAAGGTCTTTTGGTGATATTTATGGCAAAGTAAACGATGGAAATGTAAATGATAGGTATTGTCAATACCAATCCAGGAAAAAAAAGTTTTTTTTAAATCGGGTGAGTGGACCGTGAGTTAGGGCCTTAGAAGTGAAATGCTACTAGGGCCCTATGTGTATTTTACATAGAACTCGAGTAAATTTCATTCGTTTTTCGTAATTTTTGTTTGATTTGGAAGGTAATCGAATGCCGAATAGAATGTTGTTGAAAAAAAAATTAAATTTGGGTCCTTGGCCTAAGGCCGCTACTAGGGCCCTATGTGTATTTTACATACAACTCGAGTAAATTTCATCCGTTTTTCGTAATTTTTGTTTCATTTGGAAGGTAATCAAAGGCCGAATAGAATGTTGTTGAAAAAAAATTTAAATTTGGGTCCTTGGCCTAAGGCCGCTACTAGGGCCCTATGTGTATTTTACATAAAACTCAAGTAAATTTCATCCGTTTTTCGTAATTTTTGTTTCATTTGGAAGGTAATCAAAGGCCGAATAGAATGTTGTTGAAAAAAAATTTAAATTTGGGTCCTCGGACTGAGGCCGCTACTAGGGCCCTATGTGTATTTTACATACAACTCGAGTAAATTTCATCCGTTTTTCGTAATTTTTGTTTCATTTGGAAGGTAATCAAAGGCCGAATAGAATGTTGTTGAAAAAAAATTTAAATTTGGGTCCTTGGCCTAAGGCCGCTACTAGGGCCCTATGTGTATTTTACATATAACTCGAGCAAAATTCATCCGTTTTTCGTAATTTTTGTTTCATTTGGAAGGTAATCAAAGGCCGAATAGAATGTTGTTGAAAAAAAATTTAAATTTGGGTCCTTGGCCTAAGGCCGCTACTAGGGCCCTATGTGTATTTTACATACAACTCGAGTAAATTTCATCCGTTTTTCGTAATTTTTGTTTCATTTGGAAGGTAATCAAAGGCCGAATAGAATGTTGTTGAAAAAAAAATTAAATTTGGGTCCTTGGCCTAAGGCCGCTACTAGGGCCCTATGTGTATTTTACATATAACTCGAGCAAATTTCATCCGTTTTTCGTAATTTTTGTTTCATTTGGAAGGTAATCAAAGGCGGAATAGAATGTAGTTGAAAAAAAAATTTAAATTTGGGTCCTCGGACTGAGGCCGATACTAGGCCCTTCAAAAAAATAAAATTTTAGGGCGATTTGAAATTTTTGTTTCATTTGAAAGGAACGTCGTACGGGGCTTCGTAATTGCGCTATGCGCAATTTGTAAGATGTACATATTACATAATAATTTTACTTTAACTACATTAACCGGCGCAATAGGCTTACGGTCAAAGTAGGTTGACAGACGCACTAGGGTCACGTACGCAATAGATATACGGGTTTGTACGGGGCTCAGTCGCAGCAAACGCTCCGACTGTTCTGATGGCTCGTTTTTGGGAGAAATCTTTTTCCATCATTTGTCATTGTTAAACGGGAAATATTTTCTGTCACATTGAATAAACTAACAACAACAAAACAACAAGAAAGCTTCGTCCATTTTCAACACCCCCCAATTTTAATTTCCCAAATGATTTCCGTCATGGATACTCTCTTATAGTCATAACGACTTTTATACATCTGATTCTCATTCCATTTAACGTGCACGAAATTCGTTTTTTTTTATGTCGGACAGTTTTTTTTTTCGTTCATTTTATTCTATTAAACGAACCAATTACCAACCTATTTTCTATTTTTCCTTTCCTCTTTGAAATGACTCAGCCTTTTCTTTGTTTATCTACGATGTACGAGGTACAGATGAACTGTACACAACAGGGCAACTTAAAACAGAAGAACTGGGTGCGTTCTGCCCTATCATCAAATAACATTAACCCAAAAATATACGCTATTATTGCTACGAATGCCTAATTGAAAGCATAAGTATTACAAATTTTTTTTTCTTCTTTTTCCTCCTGGCCTATCGTAAATTTTCCATTACTTTTGTTTTTCGGAGTTTTTTTTTCTTCTTCGATCTCTCTTTTCGGGGGTATTATAATTTGTGTAACTTTGGCTCGTTATAAGCAAATATTTTGCTAAAATGTACCTTTTATTCTCTATGTATACCGACCAATTATAATCCTTAATAGAATTTCGTATTTATAATAAAGTTCATGTTCGATGTAAATATAAGCGAATAAACCGAGCAGAGAGGAGAGTACTACCAAAAAGACAAGAGCTGGTAGAGAAGATTAAAATTTTCAATTAATTAATTGAATACTTGTCAGTATCTTGAACAATTTACATAAAATGGTACACAAGTAATACATTCATCAAATCGGATGATACTCATTTCGAAAGAAAACTAGGCCACATCATTGGGGTGGGTCAGGTCGCTTGACTGAACAGTTTTTCTATAGATTCCGACTTCGCTCGAAACTACTTTAATTTCAAAATATTTAATTATTTTTCTGTCAAAAATGTTTTCATCGTTCAAGCAGGGCCTATTTTAAGGAATTTTAATTACTAAAAATTACCAAAAATTACCAAAAAATTACTCAACATTTTTTTGGTAATTTTTAGTAATTTTTGGTAATTTTAGTAATTTTGAGTAATTTTCGGCAATTAAAATTCCTTAAAATAGGCCCTGCGTTCAAGCCAAAAACGTTTTTCCAAAAATATTTTCACGCGTCAAAAATGTTCACGCGTTACAAAAATGGTTCCCCACCAAAATCCTCGCATCCGAAACGGAAAACCGCATGAAAATGAATTTTAAAAAAAACCTTTCCAACTTTTCCTCACTTGCTCTTCGAGACGTCACATTGAATTATTCAATTGAGAGTTGTGGGTTCGAAACTCAACCGCAAGACAAATGATTCGTTTCATCAGGTTGTTGTCCACAATAATGACATCTGATTGAATCGGTTATTAGGTTGCGTCTTGGATTTAGTACCGATAACGTCTCTTTGTGTTACATGTAATTGTTCGTTGTTAATGTCATTCAATCAGTTAAGCGAATAGCCCGTTGACGGTGTCTTTTTTTAAAGCTTAAATAAGAAGAAAACAGACGTCAAGCTTGATTTTGTCTACTATAAAACGCTCATACGATTAGGGTATTTTCTCTATTTGTAATACAAATTCGTGTCAATTACGGCACTCGCTTCGCTTTCGCTGCAAACGTCACTTTCATTAGTGCTTGGAACTGAAACACAGATACACGATAGAGCAAATGTTGTTCTAAACGTATGTTAAAGCTTTTTAGCGAATTCGATAACGGGACTCGCCTCCATCTCACCTTTCTACGATTTTGATGGAAGAAATCATTCAAATATTCACAAAAAAATTATTCGCGTGATTTTCTGTCGTGAGACCCCGATTTTTACTCAAGGGAATAACATCGGAAAAATTAATTAAATTTTTTTCCTTCCCCCGGATGACCTTGAAAGAGGAGAACCCTTTTTAAAGTCGGATTTATAAATAGAATTCCGTTTTCGGAGTTCGAAAAATGTTGAGACATAAACCAAGTGAATCGTCTTTTAAAGAGCATACAGATTCGGCAATACGAATGGGTATACTTACACTAGACATTATAATATATACTCGTACATCTTGATAAAGGAGAAACGTTCTTGCTGATACATCGTACATTATGTTCGAGGGGGGTGGGTTTTATAAGAAAATTCCATTTTCAAAAACAATCGATGTTATACATACCGTTAAATGCTGACAGTGATTAATTGAGACTTTTTTTTTCTCGTTTTTGGTCTTATAAATTTGGATTGTCTGATGTTGCTTTTTAAGATTTCATGCATGTAGCCGAACATTATATATAGATGGGGATAGATTGATGTAACACATTATATAGTCGTATGCGATATTGTCTTTATATATTCCCACAGACAAATGTGGAAATGTCAGGGTAGTGTGGGAGATAAATGTGTGTCTCTTTGAATGGAATGTTAGCATTGTTTCACACACTTGTTATTATTAACCGGTGACTGATAGGTTAAAGGGAAAATTATCAAAAATTTCTTTGTTTCTGTTTGGGATTTCTGTGAATTTATAATTAATTTTGAAACTTTTTAATTTGAATTCAATTGTCAAATAGAGAGTGGGTGATGTGAAGAGAAGACATTAATTGAAAGAATAAGGTTGCAAGTGGAGTTGATATGCGGATCCTATGAAAAAGGTGAATACTATAAGCTACTAAGCCTGAGATCGAAGCAAAGTACATGTCTGACGAAAGTTTTGAAGGTTGAGCTAATAATATTATCAAAAAAAAAACTTTATCTAAAAAAGTGAGACTTTTCCTGTGAAGGTTCTGGCACCACATATCTTTGGGGTAAATTTCCTCTAACAGCTAGCGAGATCAACAGACTCCAGATACACGAAATTATTGTAAGAAATGATTCAAACCACTTATTAATGAAGAATGGATAACAATTCAGTTAATCCTAAAGAAACGGGCACTTGAAGATAGATAATCAATCGAAAATATCGTCGTATAGTGAGCTTACTGCAAACAAAATGTCGTATCAGACACTTGTTGTGAGTCTGGTATGGCAAGTTTGGTATCGTTGTAAAGCTGATCAGACATTGTTTCGTTGCAGACAGTCTATGTTTTACAGAGTAGTCCAAGTTTCGCCGAAGATGGTGAAAATAAACCTTTTTAAATATTGTACAATTCAGAAGACCTTTGTAAAAACCATTCACGGTGTCTAATAGCGCATGCAATCCGCTACCAGTATCGCCAATCAAAAATGTCAAATTTTCGGCTTTAGCTGGCTGTAGCTACGTGGCCAGGTTGTCGAGGGAAGCCATTTTAACACGAATTAGCTTATAATTAGTCCCTCGATTTATTGCGATAACAATCGGTATTCAAATTGACTCGTGGGTCTCCGAAATGACTCAGCGGATCCGGAAACTGAATACAGTTTCGTGTAGTACTCGACTCCCTCAAACAGAACATGAAAAAAAATCAGAGGTGGTGTCGCGACTCTATTTAAGTTTTGTTCAACCCCACCGTGACGGCAAACTATTTGAATTTAAAAGATGCACAAAGCTGGTGTATCAGGCATGAGCGCCGCCGAAAATAAGCCGCCGATCAAGCCGCCGCCGGCCATTTTTGAGCAAGCCGCACCGCAGCCGAGCCGGTGCCAAAAACACGGCTCAAGCCGGCTTGAAACGGCTGGAAAATGAAATAAAGATTTCGAAAGGTGAATGGGTGAAATAATTTTGAAAACCGAGATTCCTGTTGATCCTAAGCAGCTCAAGTACTTTTAGAATTTTTTTTTACAAAATTAAGAAAATTTTGAAAATTTTCTTGAATTTTCATGAATTTTCCAGAATGGTATATTACGTCCTCGCTTCTAAGTTTGTTATTTTGGCAAGTATGACCTTTGCGGAACGAGCCGAAGGCGCACAATCAGTTAATTCACAAATTTGAGAAAACTTTATCGATCTTTGCGAATTTTCTCGATTTTTTTTTCTTTTCAATTTTTACTTGATTTTCGTGAGCTTTCGATTTCTTATCGAAAACCATTTTCTTAATGAGTTAAATGAGAGTACCGGAGCATGATTTTCCATTTAGTTCAAGTTTTGAGGCAATAAAACTTGACGTGTTAGTGAACCTTAGACTTAGAGACTTGCTTGTAACAAGACCAGTTCCACTTGCACTTTGAACAACCTAATCTACCTACATTTTCGCTTTCCGTACAATTTCATTTTCATGCTTACTAGTTCATTTTCCATGAATTTATCTAAACGTTTTTATTTTGAAAAAAAGTTGAAAGGAACCTCCAGCCAAGCCGTTTTAAGCCGGCTCAAGCCGACTTTTTCGCCGCCGCCGAGGTTTCTCCGTCGGCGCTCATGCCTGTGGTGTATGTTTGAAGTCAAACTTAAATAAAGTTTAAGAAGAAACGAAGTGACTACTTGCAAAGAATCCTCATTTCTTTTTTGTTTTTTTTTTCTGTCTTACCACAACGGCAACAACTAACACTTAATCCCAAACGATAAATTTTCTTTTGTTTAGACACAGTCAACCCGTGTACACATTTTAAACAAATGGACTATCTCAAGTCTTTTTTTATTGTAGTCCTTTTCTCTGCGAAAATCGTTGTTTATCCCACTGTACGGTCGGTTAAAAATGATAAACAGTTGCGGTTCAACGTAAATAAGTCTACAAAGTCCCCCTGCGAAAAACATCTACGACATTATTGTTATTATGAACAATAAATCGTCTCGATTTCATATTTTCGAAATGTTTATTGGGTTTATTGTATTAAAAGGACACAATAAACACAGAGAAATGAATCACTCTCTAAAGTGGGCCTATTCAAACAAAGATATTTTTTGGACGTACGAAAAGGGACACATTGTTTAATGTGGGTCAAGAATCCATTTTTACAGCAAACTTTGGATTTAATTGAAATGTATGGAAATGGAATTTGTAATATGAAAATATCCGAAATTAAAAATTTCAAGAGAAAATCTATTCAAGTGGTGCACTTATGTACATTTTGCATACTTTTTCAGCATTTTGCTTTCAGTTATGCGGAACTGAATGTAACTTCATCAAACTAATTTTTTTTTGGGACCGAAAGTTCTATGATTCGTTGTAACTTGACCGTAATTCTTTTGTCCATTGCGATGTTAAAACAAAATTCGAAAAGATCTCCATTTCCCGGCAGCATACCGGGGATGAAATAAAATATTATTTTTGGAACGGTTCGGTAGCTTTCTGTTAATAATGTGCATAAGTGAGTGGAACAAAAAGCGTCAGATAATTAAATTAGTCAAAAAAGGGTGAAACTGACGCAAGTCCGTATAAAATAACTGATATCGCTGCACTTCTACGCAAAAGTTTTATCAACAAAAAGAAAGAAAATTTTACAAAAAAAAATATTGTTTCACAAAGTGGGTTTTCTACTGTTTGAATTCAATTCTCTCAGGACATACTTTTCCCTATTTTAACAATTTTCCGCGCAGTAGTTTCCTCAATATCTGCCACTTGAGGAGTCTTTGTTGTTTGTAATCGTTTCCCCAAAAAGTCCTTTTCACAAATAAAAATTTTGACTTACGCCTGCAACTTCTCTCAAGGCCCGTCATTGGGAAATGACAGGACAGTTTCCCGAAAATGTATGGAAAATTTTATCACAAAAATTCATCGAAAAAATTCAAAGAAACTCACCTCTTATGCTTTCCATTGTATTCGGGCATAGTCTCTTTGTGTCATCAAGGCATATTTGAACACTAAGCACTTTTTACTCGATGCAAAAACAAAAAGTTTTTTTTTGTTTTGTCACGACAAAAACACAGAAAATATTTCGACACAACTGTGACACTCCGCTACTATAAGTATTCGAATGAATGTTTGCTGTGTTCACTTCGGCGGTAAAATATTTTCATTCAAAAAAGTGTCGCGACAAAACAAAAAAAAAACATTTTGTTTTTGCATCGAGTAAAAAGTGTTTTAGTGTTCAAATATGCCTTGGCGACCATAAGAGACTATGCCCGAATACAATGGAAAGCATAAGAGGTGAGTTTCTTTGAATTTTTTCGGTGAATTTTTGTGATAATATTTTCCAGACATTTTCGGGAAACTGTCCTGCCATTTCCCAATGACGGGCCTTAATGAAATACTAAATAAAATTTGGAATTTTTATAATTCTAACTTAAGCTTCACATTCAAAAGATTTGTTCAGTGTGTCAATTACAGTGAACTTTCATCAGAACACTTCGTCAGAGCGTTTCACATATCTGGGGCAAGAGGACTAGCGGACTTGCGTCACGCCCGCTTACTAACGTGCGGACATGATTACCCCAACTGATTTTTAATTGCATTGCCGCTGGGTGTTTGTTCTGCAATAAACCACAAAGTATATTTTCTTTGGACGTTTCGTCGTAAGAGAAAATTACTGAAAATGATTTCGTTTTCCATCCAAATATAACGCGAACCGTACAACCTTCCCACCATCCAGTGAACCGAGCTCATGCATTTGTAAGTATATGTACGTAGCTTTGTTGCGCCGAAACCACTTACTGAGTAAATTTAAGAAAAAAAAAATTTTTTATTTAATTTAAAAAGCCGAAGAGAAACATATCACGTACGCAGCCGGATGAAAGTCTGGAATGTAAACACAGCGAATTTCGAGGATATATACAACGGCCACCTCAATAAAAAATAATTTAATGTAAATTCGATAAGGACACCCGACTAAAACGGCGAGTAGATGTAACAATGCGGCTGTTAACCAACATGTAACAGAGTGTAACATGTCCTGTTATCATTCGAAATTTGTTGCTTAGAATCACAATTTAAATTGGGATTCAAGAGACAGAATACGCAATTTAAATGTCACAGAAGAATTTCGGTATTTCGTCCATTTCGACCTAATTGAAGAACAAAAAATATAAATTCTGGTATGCACTTACCAGCGCAGTTTACTATTGACCCCAATAAAAACATTCCATAAGTTTGGACGGGAAACATGCCTACATTAGCTACATTTCACTGCTTCCTATTTGTAATGGGTTGTGTAACACGTGAAAGGATTTTCTGGCGAGTAGACGGGTTGCATCCCGTGTCAAAGCTAAGGTTGGCTACATTCACACGTGCCGAAAGATCTACTTTCCCCGAATGTCTCAACTTCTTTTTTAACAGAAAATCGTTGTTCCAGATCAAATGTTAAGACAAATCAATGGCAGCACAAGTTAAATTGATTTTGTTTGGGTCAGAAAGAAGTGCTTGAAGTGCTTTCTCAACGAGAAACAGACGAGAGTTGCGGGAAATTTCATTAAACGCTTTCCGACTTGAAAGCATTTCATGTATGTTTGTAGCCTTTATTATCCACTACTGCATGTAGACCTCTCGATAAGAGGGGTAAGTGTGGACCACATGCTTAACGTGAATTGCCAACCACTCCTTCAGGTTAGTTAGCCTTTGTGATTTGTTCATCTGACGTGCTAATTATATCTCCGCCTAAAGTTAGACTCAGATATTTGTACTTAGAATTCATTGTGAATGGGTCGTCCCATTCATATCATTCTTCTGCGTACGGTTCATTGAGGGCTCTGAAAATCCCAACTACAAAGACTATGAAGTTTGGGTGGGCCTAGGAACATTATTTTCATGCTAAACATTAAAGAAAAATCATTTTAGATTTCACTTTAGCAAAACGCATACAATTAGAATTGAGAGTGATTAACTAAACACAAATTGACATTTTAACGGTTTTTCGTAGTCATTGTAGTCAAGGACTATTTTAAGACCATTAAATTCCACAAAATTCCCGAAATTTCCTACATTTTAAATTTAGCTTAGATGATCAAAAACAACTCAAAATTCACGGGTTTTTCAGTGTGTAAGAAATAACTTTAAGCAATTAAGAAATTTTAGGGAATTTAATCCCCTTCCAATCGGTCCTGAATGTAGTCTATTAATTGTAAACATTTCCCGCAACTCCAACCGTAAAAGAATCCAACTACCATCTGAACTTCTTATTTAATTGAAGAAATATTGCTATGCATCTACTTAGGTATTCACGGTTATTTTGAAACGAGATTAAATAGGGACCGCCGACCACCAATAATTTGTTTTCATATTTATAATGAGTGATGGACAAGAACATCACACAGGAAAAAATTAGCCCGAACCCCTGAGCCGTTTCTGAGAACCAGTGGATGCGCTGCCACGAGAAGTCAGACACAGCCTGATCACAAATTTTAATGGGGATCGGTAAAGGGAAAAATTCTAAGATATACGGTGTAAAAATTATTGCTTTCGGTCATTTGCTCTCGGAGCAATAACTGTTGAAAGTGAAAATTTCACCATTTTCGAAGAGTAATATATCCCTGACAAAGTGACCGACCCAGCCAGTTAAGATTGATTCTAGACGCGGTTAGTAAGCTCTTTCGAATGACGAAAAAAAAATTGAAAATATTCTTTTATGTTACATTTTCAGAGAAGTTACTTTTTCCGCTACCCTCGGTGAAATTTGGCCACTTCTGTACCTTTCTGGTAGCCTTGTTTCAAACTTATTTGCCCCTAATATTATAGCCTGAGGAATAAGCTTTTCAACGATACCAAACATGCCATACTTGATCCACAACAGGTACTGTTGATGATTCAGTTTTCAATCGAAGTCAGTCTACTCGAAAATCTGGAGCCCTCGAAAACGAAATTATTAAATTTAAAGATTTTTTTGAAAAGAAGTGGACTTTAATGCCTCTCTGAGTCGGTACCATACATATAATTGAGTAAAAGACATTCAATTATAATATTATCTTGAAATTTAATAATTTCGTTTTCGAGGGCTTCAGATTTGCGAGTAGAGTGACTTCGATTGAAAAACTGAATCATCAACAGTACTTGTTGGGGATCAAGTATGGCATGTTTGGTATCGTTGAAAAGCTTATTCCTCAGGCTATAATATTAGGGGCAAATAAGTTTCAAACAAGGCTACCAGAAAGGTACAGAAGTGGCCAAATTTCACCGAGGGTAGCGGAAAAAGTAACTTCTCTGAAAATGTAACATAAAAGAATATTTTCAATTTTTTTTTCGTCATTCGAAAGAGCTTACTAACCGCGTCTAGAATCAATCTTAACTGGCTGGGTCGGTCACTTTGTCAGGGATATATTACTCTTCGAAAATGGTGAAATTTTGACTTTCAACAGTTATTGCTCCGAGAGCAAATGACCGAAAGCAATAATTTTTACACCGTGTATCTTAGAATTTTTCCCTCTACCGATCCCCATTAAAATTTGTGATCAGGCTGTGTCTGACTGCTCGTGGCAGCGCATCCACTGGTTCTCAGAAACGGCTCAGGGGTTCGGGCTAATTTTTTCCTGTGTGATGTTCTTGTCCATCACTCATTATAAATATGAAAAAAAATTATTGGTGGTCGGCGGTCCCTATTTAATCTCGTTTCAAAATAACCGTGATATTATATCCTATTCCCAATCCCATCAGAAGTTTTTCGATTTTTTTTTTCAACGAAATTTTAGTTCGTAAAGGATTCCTAACACAACGAATTGTTACCAAACGAAGCAGAGTGCAATAAATTCATTCAAGATCCAAGGTAAATCCACCAACTCATCTGCCATCAAAATCATTAATTACTGAATAAATAAAACCGAAAAACAATTCCTAATCATCATAAATTCAGCAAAATATATCCCGACCTAATCCTTCAGCAACATCATATTGTTCAGCAGATAAGAAGAAAAATATATTTTTAATGAAAGTGTCTGAAAATGTCACATTAATACTTTCCACAACAGAATCATGGCACACATAGCCCAGACTCATTTAACAACAACAACAGTAACGAGAGAAGAGAAGAAAAAAAACACACACACCTCCCCAGATCACACCCCCAAACTCAACCCAATAATAATACAAATAATGTCAGAACGCATTAGTTGACAATGAATCCATTTCTAAGAGCAAATAAGAGAAAGTCCCAAAAAAAGAATCGTTACAATACGGCTGTGTGTATTACATATTACTATACGCACAATAAACGTGTACCCACACACTATAATTCGATCCATATACAATACAAAATTCCATTCCGTTTCGGATCGGGGCTGGGGGTGGGAACGAGACGAGACCAAAATGAAAGATGTCATTTTATTTGTTCCACTTAATAAAATAAATAATCACCTTATTTACTCTTTTGTGTGTTAAGTAAATCCTATTTTGGATGGTCCGCCGTACATGCCGAATTCGAAACACACAAATCCCTACAGTCCCGATTTTTTTTTCTTTTTTTGTATCAAGTCCCTTTTAACATCCACTTGAGTCACACAGGAAGTTTATCGCTTTCAGATAGCCATCATCATCGTGTTTGAGCGGCATACATGTTTAAGTTTATGAGATGATACACGCATATTTTACCGATTTCTAAATCCCACATAGATATGTGGGCACTGCTGTCGAAACACGTATTAAGCAGATAAACTGAGTGAGAGAAATCAACGAACGATTTACCGTTCTTTATATTTTCGTATTTATTCTATTCGTCTTGAGAATCCCTTCCGGATTTCGTAGGAAGCCTACATTTATATCGCTGTATTTGGGAAGAATTTTTTTTTTTAAATCTTTTCCATCTATAAATTGATGTGTGGTTCGATCGTCTGGAAAATAAATTCGTCAAAGATGATGATTCGTACGAAATAAATTAAGTTATAGAATTTGGATGATGTATTCGCGTACACAGTTAGGGCCTATTTTCAGGAATTGTTTTTGAAGAACTTTCAGAATTGAATTTTCGAGAGCAACAATTTCTGGTCTCAATCTCAAGAATTTTGAGAATTTTGAGCGATTTGGAGGATTTTAAACAATTTTAAGGATTTTGAAAACTTTCGACGAGAATTTTGAAATTTTCTTGAAATTTTAGAATTTCTAGCGTTTTTGAGAGTTTTTATGGATTTCGCAAACTTTCAAGAATTTTGACCTTTCACAAGAGTTCAAATTTTTAAAATTCTTAATAGCAATTCGTAGTCTACATTTAGGATGAAAAATATTCGTTTTTTGACGATTTATCTGAATCAAAATCTTTTAACGGTAAAATTGGTTTGTGAGTCATAAATTATCCCACTTGTGGCAACCTGTGCAGATTACATAAATTTACACCTGCGAAGGTATCTCCAAGTGGGATAAGTTATCAGCCACAACCCAATTTTACCTTTAAAAGAACAACATTTTTGCGTGCTTTAATGGTCTTCTTTTTTCAAAAAAGGTTTTGATTCAGAAAAATCATCAAAAAACGAATATTTTTGCTCACAAATGTAGGCTAGAAAATTGCCAAGGAGTGAGCGCTCTTAAGACGAATCTACACATGGCTAAATTGTTGCCTACATTCGGGCACAAAATTATTATTATTTTGATGATAATTTTGGACTCGCATCTTTTTTGGAAAAACTACGACCATCGTTTGGTGTTAAAATGTGTTAGCTTACAGTAAAAATCTTTGAAATCTTTGTGGTGATGTCACCTAAGCAGAGAAAACTCAATATTTCATGAAAATTCACACATATTTTGAGTTTTCTTGGTCTTAGGTTACATCACCACAGACATTTTAATTTTACATTGAAAGCTAACACATTTTAACACCAAACGATGGTCGCACTTTTTCCAAAAAGGATACGTGCCCGAAATTATCATCAAAATAATAATAATTTTGTGCCCGAATGTAGGCAACAATTTAGCCATGTGTAGATTCGTCTAAAAAGAACAATATTTTTGCGTGCTTTAATGGTCTTATTTTTTCAAAAAAAGATTTGGTTCAGAAAAATCATCAAAAAAACGAATATGTTTCCGCCCAAATGTAGGCTACAAAGCAAAGGGTCCATTGCTCTTAATTCGAGAATTTTCAAGAATGTTCAAGAATCAATTTCACAAAAATAGGCACTGCACACAACCAAAGACAGAACTAACTTTATTGTCAATGCCTATACAACTAAGTGCATCCTTAAATCGTTCGGTTTCTCGAGATATACATTCAAATGTGAAAGGAAAATTAAAATTCGATTTTCCGATTTCAATGTTGTCAAATAAATTAATTATACTCCAGTCACATACACTTCACTGCATTTATTCCGCAAAAAAAAATTGCCCGATTTCCAAACACAAATATATTAATCCAGCGGTTTAATCCTTTATTCAAAAACTTGCAGCACAAATTTTTATATTTCCCGGAACATTTTGTTTTAAGTGAATACGAAACAGAACACCGATTTCGCGTTCGACAGTGATATAGCATCCAGAAAGACCGTTTCAAAGTAGTCCTCCAAAACGACTGATTTCAAATAATCATTTTGCTGTGCACATTTTCCCTTAGTGGTGAAATCACGTTAAACTCAACATTGTGCAACAATTCTCTGCAATCGCAAACGACAGCCCTGACGCAAACGCAGTGTGAACGTTGCTCCACATTTTGTGGTGAATATTTGGCCATGCACAGGAGAAAAGCATTGTCTAAGGGCACTTTTAACCCAATGTTTTATTATGGATGTATCGTTTATGCAAGTTATATTGTATGTGGGGTATGTGGATGTGGGTGGGCTGTGTGTACCATAGGTTTCACTTTATATCTAAAGGAAAAGGATGTATTTCTTGTTTGGTTTTTGTACTTTTCCGTGATTATTTATGTAAGGTTTTGGAAATGGGTGGATGTCTTATATATAACAAATATTATGACGCTGATTTTTTTCATACATATTTACATAGCAAATATAGATCGGTTGATATTCGGTCTTGTTGTCAAAACATTTGTGTATAAGTAATTTTGCGTTGAGCAATCCGAGCCGGGTTGTAAGTTGTGTTGTTATAGATATGTTGTCTATTTCGAAGCGGAACGGATTTTATGAGAAAATTTATTTCATTTAAAATTCCACAACTGAATCATGAACGGAATTTTATGAACTGTAATTATTTATGCGATAGAACGAAGCTTTTATTCGGTTTATTACAAAAATTTTATTTGGGAAATTCAAATCTTTTTCACATGAACCTCTGAACTCTAACATTTTATAGAAATTGTATTGGAGCTCGAAGGATATTAATTTCAAAGTTGAAATATGTATGCGACAGGCATACTTAACATGATACATATACCAGATTTACGTATCATTTCTTCTGTATGATTCCCGAAAATTCATACCACGAACCACTAAGAATTCCTTCCTATATAGCCGAGTATACAACTCAAAGAATTTGTATACTGAAAGAAGACGGGTACCGAACCAACGCACTTCAAGCATGAGTGATCATAGTGGTCAATTGCAGAAAGTACTCTATCTTACATGAAAATGTTTTTACGTTTGTATAATACACTGTTCAGTTTCAGTACCACTCATGCTTGAAGTGCGTTGACCGAGAACAAAATAGTAGATCAACACCTCGCGTGATTTTTGACATTAGACGAAATAAATCGGCAAGTGTAGTTTAATTTGTCTGTTTCGGTTATCTACATTTTTAAAACTGTTAAGTTCTTTCCTAACAATACGTTCCCCAACATCTGCCACTTGTGACGCAAATTTCTTTTTGTAAAATTTTCTTTCACAAATTTTTTGAGTCAATTTTTTGTTGATAAAACTTTTGCGTACGACGCACAATGCGTCACCCTCAGCGATATCAGTTATTTTGTAAGTAAGATAAAGGACTTGCGTCACATTTACCCTTTAAGAGTTTTTTGACTGATATCACCACTTTTGTAAGTTTGCCATTTGCACAACATCAAAAAACCTTATGAAAATTAAAAAATGATAGAGAAATCAGTCTGACTCCCAAAATCTAGAAACCAATCTTGGAACACCTCACTTAATCGAAAGTAACCCAAATCCATCGAAAAATCGTGACTACATCATAGTTTTGACATGAATTAAAAGAACTTAACAATGTGGAATGTGAAATATGGCTTCCGATAGGTCATGACGTCACGTGACGACATCACAGTTTTAACATGAATTAGAAGAACTTAACAATGTGGAATGTGAAATATGGCTTCCTATAGATCATGACGTCACGTGACGACATCACAGTTTTAACATGAATTAGAAGAACTTAACAATGTGGAATGTGAAATATGGCTTCCGATAGGTCATGACGTCACGTGACGACATCACAGTTTTAACATGAATTAGAAGAACTTAACAATGTGGAATGTGAAATATGGCTTCCGATAGGTCATGACGTCACGTGACGACATCACAGTTTCAACATAAATTAAAAGAACTTAACAATGTGGAATGTGAAATATGGCTTCCGATAGGTCATGACGTCACGTGACGACATCATAGTTTTAACATGAATTAAAAGAACTTAACAATGTGGAATGTGAAATATGGCTTCCGATAGGTCATGACGTCACGTGACGACATCATAGTTTTAACATGAATTAAAAGAACTTAACAATGTGGAATGTGAAATATGGCTTCCGATGGGTCATGACGTCACGTGACGACATCATAGTTTTAACATGAATTAAAAGAACTTAACAATGTGGAATGTGAAATATGGCTTCCGATGGGTCATGACGTCACGTGACGACATCATAGTTTTAACATGAATTAAAAGAACTTAACAATGTGGAATGTGAAATATGGCTTCCGATGGGTCATGACGTCACGTGACGACATCATAGTTTTAACATGAATTAAAAGAACTTAACAATGTGGAATGTGAAATATGGCTTCCGATAGGTCATGACGTCACGTGACGACATCATAGTTTTAACATAAATTAAAAGAACTTAACAATGTGGAATGTAAAATATGGCTTCCGATAGGTCATGACGTCACGTGACGACATCATAGTTTTAACATAAATTAAAAGAACTTAACAATGTGGAATGTGAAATATGGCTTCCGATAGGTCATGACGTCACGTGACGACATCATAGTTTTAACATAAATTAAAAGAACTTAACAATGTGGAATGTGAAATATGGCTTCCGATAGGTCATGACGTCACGTGACGACATCATAGTTTTAACATTAATTAGAAGAACTTAACAATGTGGAATGTGAAATATGGCTTCCGATAGGTCATGACGTCACGTGACGACATCATAGTTTTAACATAAATTAAAAGAACTTAACAATGTGGAATGTGAAATATGGCTTCCGATAGGTCATGACGTCACGTGACGACATCATAGTTTTAACATTAATTAGAAGAACTTAACAATGTGGAATGTGAAATATGGCTTCCGATAGGTCATGACGTCACGTGACGACATAGTTTTAACATGAATTAAAAGAACTTAACAATGTGGAATGTGAAAAATGGCTTCCGATAGGTCATGAGGTCACGTGACGACATAGTTTTAACATGAATTAAAAGAACTTAACAATGTGGAATGTGAAATATGGCTTCCGATAGGTCATGACGTCACGTGACGACATAGTTTTAACATGAATTAAAAGAACTTAACAATGTGGAATGTGAAAAATGGCTTCCGATAGGTCATGAGGTCACGTGACGACATAGTTTTAACATGAATTAAAAGAACTTAACAATGTGGAATGTGAAATATGGCTTCCGATAGGTCATGACGTCACGTGACGACATAGTTTTAACATAAATTAAAAGAACTTAACAATGTGGAATGTGAAATATGGCTTCCGATAGGTCATGACGTCACGTGATGACATCATAGTTTTAACATAAATTAAAAGAACTTAACAATGTGGAATGTGAAATATGGCTTCCGATAGGTCATGAGGTCACGTGACGACATAGTTTTAACATGAATTAAAAGAACTTAACAATGTGGAATGTGAAATATGGCTTCCGATAGGTCATGACGTCACGTGACGACATAGTTTTAACATAAATTAAAAGAACTTAACAATGTGGAATGTGAAATATGGCTTCCGATAGGTCATGACGTCACGTGATGACATCATAGTTTTAACATAAATTAAAAGAACTTAACAATGTGGAATGTGAAAAATGGCTTCCGATAGGTCATGAGGTCACGTGACGACATAGTTTTAACATGAATTAAAAGAACTTAACAATGTGGAATGTGAAATATGGCTTCCGATAGGTCATGACGTCACGTGACGACATAGTTTTAACATAAATTAAAAGAACTTAACAATGTGGAATGTGAAATATGGCTTCCGATAGGTCATGACGTCACGTGATGACATCATAGTTTTAACATGAATTAAAAGAACTTAACAATGTGGAATGTGAAAAATGGCTTCCGATAGGTCATGAGGTCACGTGACGACATAGTTTTAACATGAATTAAAAGAACTTAACAATGTGGAATGTGAAATATGGCTTCCGATAGGTCATGACGTCACGTGACGACATAGTTTTAACATAAATTAAAAGAACTTAACAATGTGGAATGTGAAATATGGCTTCCGATAGGTCATGACGTCACGTGATGACATCATAGTTTTAACATAAATTAAAAGAACTTAACAATGTGGAATGTAAAATATGGCTTCCGATAGGTCATGACGTCACGTGACGACATCATAGTTTTAACATAAATTAAAAGAACTTAACAATGTGGAATGTGAAATATGGCTTTCGATAGGTCATGACGTCACGTGATGACATCATAGTTTTAACATTAATTAGAAGAACTTAACAATGTGGAATGTGAAATATGGCTTCCGATAGGTCATGACGTCACGTGACGACATAGTTTTAACATGAATTAAAAGAACTTAACAATATGGAATGTGAAAAATGGCTTCCGATAGGTCATGACGTCACGTGACGACATCATAGTTTTAACATGAATTAAAATAACTTAACAATGTGGAATGTGAAATATGGCTTCCGATGGGTCATGACGTCACGTGACGACATCATAGTTTTAACATAAATTAAAAGAACTTAACAATGTGGAATGTGAAATATGGCTTTCGATAGGTCATGACGTCACGTGACGACATCATAGTTTTAACATAAATTAAAAGAACTTAACAATGTGGAATGTGAAATATGGCTTTCGATAGGTCATGACGTCACGTGACGACATCATAGTTTTAACATAAATTAAAAGAACTTAACAATGTGGAATGTGAAATATGGCTTTCGATAGGTCATGACGTCACGTGACGACATCATAGTTTTAACATAAATTAAAAGAACTTAACAATGTGGAATGTGAAATATGGCTTTCGATAGGTCATGACGTCACGTGACGACATCATAGTTTTAACATAAATTAAAAGAACTTAACAATGTGGAATGTGAAATATGGCTTTCGATAGGTCATGACGTCACGTGACGACATCATAGTTTTAACATAAATTAAAAGAACTTAACAATGTGGAATGTGAAATATGGCTTCCGATAGGTCATGACGTCACGTGACGACATCATAGTTTTAACGTGAATTAGAAGAACTTAACAATGTGGAATGTAAAATATGGCTTCCGATAGGTCATGACGTCACGTGACGACATCATAGTTTTAACATAAATTAAAAGAACTTAACAATGTGGAATGTGAAATATGGCTTTCGATAGGTCATGACGTCACGTGATGACATCATAGTTTTAACATTAATTAGAAGAACTTAACAATGTGGAATGTGAAATATGGCTTCCGATAGGTCATGACGTCACGTGACGACATAGTTTTAACATGAATTAAAAGAACTTAACAATATGGAATGTGAAAAATGGCTTCCGATAGGTCATGAGGTCACGTGACGACATAGTTTTAACATGAATTAAAAGAACTTAACAATGTGGAATGTAAAATATGGCTTCCGATAGGTCATGACGTCACGTGACGACATCATAGTTTTAACATAAATTAAAAGAACTTAACAATGTGGAATGTGAAATATGGCTTCCGATAGGTCATGAGGTCACGTGACGACATAGTTTTAACATGAATTAAAAGAACTTAACAATGTGGAATGTAAAATATGGCTTCCGATAGGTCATGACGTCACGTGACGACATCATAGTTTTAACATAAATTAAAAGAACTTAACAATATGGAATGTGAAAAATGGCTTCCGATAGGTCATGAGGTCACGTGACGACATAGTTTTAACATAAATTAAAAGAACTTAACAATGTGGAATGTAAAATATGGCTTCCGATAGGTCATGACGTCACGTGACGACATCATAGTTTTAACATAAATTAAAAGAACTTAACAATGTGGAATGTGAAATATGGCTTCCGATAGGTCATGACGTCACGTGACGACATCATAGTTTTAACGTGAATTAGAAGAACTTAATAATGTGGAATGTGAAATATGGCTTTCGATAGGTCATGACGTCACGTGACGACACCATAGTTTTAACATGAATTAAAAGAACTTAACAATGTGGAATGTGAAATATGGCTTCGAATGGGTCATGACGTCACGTGATGACATCATAGTTTTAACATGAATTAAAAGAACTTAACAATGCGGAATGTGAAATATGGCTTCTGATAGGTCATGACGTCACGTGATGACATCATAGTTTTAACATGAATTAAAAGAACTTAACAATGTGGAATGTGAAATATGGCGCCTTTCATCCTAGCGATGCGAAAATAATTATTTTGTCCACTATGAAGCGTTGGTGAAAATGGCATTATGTTGTCATTCTGTACCGAAACACGATAATTAATTTGATTTTCTTCAAAAAGGAGGTGAGGAAATGACAATTTGCTCGCCTGCGTTGTAAAAAAAATCTTGAGACGTACCTGAACCACAAATATAAAATAGTCGAAAAGTTTGATCAAAGGGCACGTAGTAATGACGTGTTAGCAATGGTCTTGGACGAATTGATATTTTCTTTTAAGTTCATAAAAATAAATCTTTAAGTTTAACTTTCTGCATAAATTGAAAATGGAATCAATAAAAATTTCTTTTCTTTTTTCACTTTCCGAATAAACATCGAATATGGATGACAATGGATTCCATTCACCATACACAGCATACATACGTACACAATGTATTACACATACACGCCATCATCCTCGATGATTGTATCTTTCCTTTAAAGCCATAAAGTTCAATTTATATTCAGTGGGTTTGGTATATTGACACAATAACAAAATTCACAAAACACAAAAAAGGATAAAAGCTCTAAAGTGTGTCCTAGCACCAATTTTGATATTATTGTACCAAGCACCATCATCATCATCACACATCAAATTTCAATGGCCTATTGAGGGTTATTTAATGGAAGTTTTACAAGAGCTATTGTTAGAAAAAAAAAATATTTCGATGAAACATTTTTATGAATGCAATTTACATGTTGTATACAAATATACGTGTACCTATATAGTACATACACATACGTATACATACATTTCGTACCTGATCCAAAAAATATATAGATTCAATCAAGATGAGTTCGCCATTATTTTGTCGTTTTTTATCTCTTTATAGAACTCCTCTTGTAGGTCACCTTGGTCACCTTGGTAAATTTTTTGTGGTAGCTATTCCACATGTCTCGCATGTGACTGCATGGCTAGTGATGAAGCAAAATAAAAGTTTACTTTTAACTTTCATTTTGCTTATGATTCGCTAGACTTGTACATGCAACAGGGTATGACTAGTTACTTGTGGTTAGTTGTTTACTTGCTTCTTGAGATGTTGGCAAAAATAATTCTTTAAAACTCTCTCAGATTGAAACAGTGGCAGAAACCGTTTTGCTAAATTGTTTGACTTGACGACAGTTCAAAGTCAAATGATACAGAGAAGCGTCTCTTTCATGGTAACCCTCATTCTCTAAGAAGTAATGCAGCAATGACGTCATTCTATGATGGGGTGTAATTGACGGTTCTACAAAACTTGGGTTAACTTTGACTCTTTTTTCACGATGAAGAGGAGGGTGGTCAGTTATTTGTTTACCAAGGCTCGCTTCGATCTGGCCGCAAACTTTCGGTCTTGTTGGAATTTCCTTTTTTCTCCCCGAGGTGAACACATAATTTTACATGCTACATGCGTCGAAAACCGTACTTTTTATGTTTTAAGCTCTTCTTCCGACGCCTTCAACATGTAAAATCCATTACATAACTCGGGATAAAAATGAAAAGTCTCGTTTTTGTGTGTTTATTGACCTCGGCTTCGCCTCGGATCAACCAAATTCACACGAAAACTCTACTTTTCATCTTTTAATCCCTAGTCATGTAAAATACTATTAATTCGTGCTTGAAGTGAAAAACCGTTTTTATCCGCGAAACATGGGAAATGTACATCAATTGTTTTTCGTTAAGTAACAACTATCAAATTTCACTATCCAATTCTCTACTCTACCCATATGACTGTGATATGGGTAGCCTTGTTAAAAATGTCAAAAATTCGCGAATTGTGAATTTTGACATTTGCTTGTGAATGTTGACGAATAATTGCTGTACGTGTTTTTACACATTAAATTTCATGCTAGCGATGTGGAAATCCTTATTTTGTCCACTATGAAGCGTTGTTGGTGAAAATGATGTTTTGCTATAATTATGAGAAGCGACATTTTTAATGAGAAAATAATCATTTTCTCCCCTAAAATGGCGGGTCCAGCCATATTGGGTGAGAAAATGATCATTTTTCACCCAAAATGGCTGAATACCAAAACATTTATTTATTTCGTTTTCTTCAAAGTGGAAAAAAATGCGGATTTTCGCAAAACGCAAGCATGAAAAACGTTGTGTACACTTCGGGTAGAAATAGGAAATTCCACCTCCAAAACGAAGTGACAGTTGCAAAGTGAAAAATTTTCTCATCTGAGTTGTCATTAGAACGTCAACGTTTTGCACTTCAAGCAAAAGTGGTACTCTAAATAGGGTATTGAAACTTGACAGTGCTCCATACAACATTTTACACTGTAAAAAGAGTGGGGATAAAATTTCATACAAAATAGTACTCTATTGACGTCAAACGTCAACAAAACACCATAACTTCTTACTTTGAGAAGTAGTAGATTTAATATGCTGCGATAACGCTAAAATGTGAACCAGTTGTCCGACAAAACAAATGCGGAAAGTTAAAAATGCTACAAATTTTAAACTCTAGGACAGTCTAGTCTAACACAGGTTTACAGACGACAATGAATCAACGAATGTTGTCTTCGGTTCAAATTTACACACTCACTCAACTAACTCCGATTTATTAATGGGCCTTTAACCTCGATTTTCGCTAAGACAACAACGAAAACATCACCACGTTCAGTCAAATTAATGAAGCTGATGTGCAGACAGAAACATTTGTTTCAATAAGCTATTCATTAAAATTAATTTGCACTGAGTATAGGGGATCCTCGGGTGGACCAGAAAACACAGGAAGGCAACCGACAACAAATATATTTCAAGTACATTGAAAATTGAAAGACGGAACATCTCCTGTGTCTATGCATTACCTCTCGTCTCGTATTTATTGTATTGCGAAATTTTAAGTAAAAACTTTTTTTTTAGAAAAAAAAACTTTCATTCCAATTCAATCAGCGGATAATCTTGTTAAATCTTGCATGCTTATGTCTGAAGAACTTTTCCAGCATTATTTTTGTTTGGAAGATTCTTTTTTTTTCCCTCTCCCACCCAAGCAAAGTTTAATTTAAGTTTAGAGCTCATTACGATATCTTCTATTTAAGAGTTTTGTTTTGAGATTATCTCCCGGACAAAGTTATGAAGTTGATGGTATATTTGCACTAGCAAAACAGGATTTATTTATGATTCGTTGTAATTAAACTGAATGATGACTTATGTTATGTTTGGTATTGAAAAAGTTTTGCTCAGGAGAACTTTGGCAATTTGAGAGCTACCGGGCTTTCAAATGCGATGAACCGCGATGGTTTACGATGAAGATTTCGAAATGGATGTCTGAAATATTTAATAATTTTATTATAGCTCGAATGGATCCGAGAAGCTTTTAATTAGCTTTCAATTATGACATATTTATCCCAACCTGAACTACAATTATTTCCGCAACCTGTGAGTGAATTTTCTCTTTCGCAATTAAACAATTATGAGACTATTCGCACACGAGTGCTAATAGTGAATTGTGGGACAACTCGCACACGAGTGCAAATAGTCAACTCCTAATAAATTGCCCAAAAAATCTTTCGAGTAGGTGGACTTTCCCACATATTTAAGAAATATAAGCCAGATAGCGAATAGGGCAAGTTTGGTATTTTTGGAATGGTGAGATCTCAAGCTGTGAGTAGCAATTGAAACTATACCCAACAGTGGATGAGCTGGACATTGTCAGAAAGCTTCCTGATGGTGAAAAAATCAATGAAAGTTGTCCACTATGTCCACTAAGTAAAAATGTTAAATTTCTTGTTAGTACAAGTGAATTGTTTGGTGAACCAGAGAAATGTGGGTACCCAAAACAATGTTATTTAAGATTTTTTGAAAAACCACCTCCCAATTTTTTGATATGTCAAATGGGATGCGCTAGCCTTCATTTCAAGCCAATAAAATGAAAAATGAAAAATAAGCTGCTTATCTTTAGAACCGTCGATACAATCGTTTCTACGACGGATAGCGGCACTTTAAATTTCTTTAAAAAATGAACAAAATCTTTACTTATTGTGCCTCTAGCACCGATATATAGGCCAATTACCTCAATGTCCGCGATGCCGTATTTTGATTGGAAATGTGGTACACATGGCTCATAAATGTCCTTTTTTTCCGTATCGACTACAACTGCCTGATCGATGTCACCTTCCATTCTGATCGTTGGATCGATAATGTAACCCTTTCCTGTGGAGCGGTTGTAGGCAAAAATGTCAGCTCTGCGACTGATGCCGTTAACATCAAGACAAAATATTTCTTCGTCAACTTTCCATCCTTTGTCTCTGAGATAGGAGGCGATCAACGAACGTACGGTGTGATGTCGGTTATTTCGTAGTAGCTCGCCTTTCGGACATTTGCCAAGGATATGACCTGGCTGCTAGGACTTTCGCGCCCATACTGACGCGAAAGTCCCCTCATTGAGTAGGAATTTCGCGCCGATGTGATTCACAATAGACTTTTCGTAAAAGGAAAAATTTTCTATTGTGAATGACGCCGGCGCGAAATTCCTCGTTACCTATGACCTAATGTTTCGAACTCGTCGCAGTGCCTGCAACGGCTATTTCCTTGACTATATCCAGGGTTGGTTCGCACCGGCAAAACGTTTGCAGTCATTTTGATGGAAGTTATCCACTCCGACGTTGTTAGACCAAATTTCGACGAAATCCATTTGTTTGCAGATTCAAATATTCTTCGTTAAATTAGGGTGTGTTCCGCCATTTAAAAAAATCTGAGTAAATTACATAATGTAGGAGCATTCCATGAAGACAAATGCCATTATCATTTTTCAATTAGGTTCAATGCGCCGCAGGCAAAATTTGTATTAAAATTACATTCATTTGACTATTTCAAGTCAGGTAATTGTAATTTTTCTTGTGGGCAGATCTGTATTCGCAGGTGGGAATAAGAGGGGCGCAGGTGGGAAAATTCCCACCTGCGATGTTCCTTAGTTTAGTCCCTGACAAAAATGGTGTGTCCAATACCCTCTCTAGCAATCAAACTTCGTTTTGACGCAGTCAAAATACCACCTTATTTTGACAAATGTGGACACTGACTTTTTTTGTAATAGAGTTGCCGTGCCGCGCTCTTTTTTAAAAGCAATATCGACGTCACACGAAAAAGACAAATTTTAAACTTTATTTCACTTTTGCACACCAAAATGACGGAGCAACACACTCAAAAAGACGTCACAATCACAAATTATTTATTTTGGTTGCGAGAGAGGGTATTGGTGTGTCCAAATCAAAAGATGTTTCATCATTTCGCACTCATGTGCTAATAGCAACAGGATCAATTAAAACATCTTCCATTCTTACATCTCCAATGTTTAATGAAAATAAAAACTTTATTTGTTGAAAATGACAAAAACATGTTTCTATTGAGTGCTAGCCGTTCTTTAAACATCGACTGAAATTGCAGTTCGCAACAACAATTTTTTATTTAATTAAGGATCAATTTTCGAGATTGTCCTTGCATTTTCTCCGTTTACACGATTTACACCCAAACATGGAAAGATGTCGTAACGTTGTCAAACTGTCCGCATGATATAAAAAGACGAAAATTAAAGTGTAACTTGAAACTGTGACAAGAGTCTTTCATGTTCCGTACACTCCTTAATACGCTCACAATTTATCTTTTCGTTCGGATATAAAGAAAATCCCAACGACTGACATAAGTTTTCTTTTCGTTTCACCACTGATGTGTTTTATTTGTCAGAGCGAATGCTATGTGTCTCATCGTTTCGTAATACCATATCATATCTGAAGACATTTTACAAAACCATTTCGGTCTTAAAAGTAGAAAATATAACACACAAAAAATGCACTGACGAAATCCCCAGAGGCAATATAAATAATCGTTCACTACTTTTTTACGTCACAGCATTGATATTGTACTAGTCATATTATTTGAACGGATTTTGTACCGAAAATTTCTGAAAATTTGTTGTTCAATTTTCAATCAATTCGATAACGGAAAGTTGCAGGAAAATTTGTTAGAAATTAGGATTTCCTTTGATTAATAAAATGTTTTCGAAAAATCGGAATAATTTTTGCAGAATGAAACGCTTATTATGCTGCATCTTTGCATCTTCCATATTGAGGATAAAGGGGGAAAATAAAGTTTTTGCATTAAATCGATCGCTTTGTGAATTTCTACATGACGAAAACTAATTTTAATCGAATGCGGGAGATACGGTTCTTATTATAAAGGTAAAATATTATCGTAAGATAGCTATATGAACGTGATTTGCCTTTAGTTCTTCTATGATTTGCTCAATCATCGATTCGATAAATAAATCAAATTTCACAAAAGATGCAAACAGCTAAGTTGAAAGTCGATTGGAACACATTTTTCGATTTTTTTCTCAATCGTAATCAGCCTGTCGTATGTAATCAGCTGATTGATGATTCTGTGTCCGAGTGACAGATATTCGTAGAGAATCCTACGAAAATCCATTGAAAACTAGAAAATTCTTTTATCAGAAAATCCTCAAAACTCCACAGAAAACTAAAGAAAATCCTTGGAATTCCAAGAAAATCCTCTCAAAATCATAGAAAATCCCGTCATATACACCGAATTCAATCGTTTATACAATGAAAAATGTGACTCTACAAAAATTGCAATGGAAAATGGAAAGAATGCACTGTTAGAGCATCACCCTGGCAAGGTGAACATTGTGGGTTCGTATCCCACTTGTGCATCAATTTGGCATCGGGGAATTTGGCACACGTTGCAAAAAGAACGCACTCTTGAACGACGTAAAAGTGAACTCACACGCGTAAGTTTAACCAAGGTTCTGAAAGAACAGGTTAAGACACCCACGAGGGCGGCTGACACACAAATTTTGACAAATAGGTGCAATTTATTGAACATACTCAATACAGATTGTTTAAAATGTCAACTTGAAGAAAAAAAAAAGTTTTTATCAGGTTGACATTTCAAACAATCTGTATTGAGTATGTTCAATAAATAGCATCTATTTGTCAAAATTTGTGTGTCACCGCCTTCGTGATCAACTCAGATGTGTCTTAACCTGTTCTTTCAGAACCTTGAGTTTAACACTGAAAAGGCTGTTTAGCTCTGTCGTCGACTTAATGACTCCTTTTACAAAATGTTGGTATCGAAAAATCGTGGTGAGTTCATATTTTACGTAGTTGAAAAATGCGTTGTTTTAGCACTGTGTGCCAGATTACCCCACGCCATCAATTTTTCATTTCAAATTACATGTCCACAAGCACACTACATACCATAACAATTACTCATATGATCATCAGATGATCCGTTGCCAAAGCGTAACGTTAAAAACATCGAATGTCCTCAGATGATTGTCTTTTTGAAAAACCTGTGTCAACGTATTTTGCAAATATCCGCCGCTCACTTCTGTCCACGACAATCTAACAACTGTAAAATTTGACGGATGACTATTCATCAGTTATCAGCAGGTACCACAGAAATAAACAGCAAGATTATTGTTAAAAGGAATGAAGTAAAAGATTTCGCAAAAAGATCGTCTTGGAAATTAATAGATCAATAGAAGTAATAGATTTGATAATTATACTACTGACTTGTAGTCTGTGAAAGGTTAAAGCAAAATTTCAACATGGGCAAAGAGCTAGGAATCAATTGAACAAGCGATTACTAATTTTCGCCCATGCTGAGTTTAATGTGTCTGCTTTATCCTTTTACAGAGGGCGAGCATAACATTGACCTAATTTTGAGACATTATAGACTGTGGGAATTGTTCTCGTCACTCCAGAAAAAAAATTGCGATGGCGCTGCAAGCGAGTCGGTCTTTTAAGCTCGAAAATTTAAAAAATGTTATCTCTCTCTCTCTCTCTCTCTATCTCTTAACAAATTGATACTTCTATGGAAATATTGTTCCTATAAAGTGACAAAAGAAGGACTTCAACTTGCCAAGAGCGTCAATCACACGCTATATTGTTGCGAAATCTTTTACTTCACTGATTTCAACAGACATCTTGCTATATAAGATCATATTATGTTTTAAAGAAATATTCCCAGAGACAGCCGAACAAAAGGATTCGTAAAAATTCTGAGAATTCTTCGGACTTTTGCTTTCGAATTGTAAGCATCCCCTGGTAACCTATTATCTGAGCGAATGTGCCAGTCTTTCGTCGCATGAAAAGCCACACCATTTCGCAACTGTTATGATAAATTGATGTGTAATGATTCACACCGAAGCTGCTGAGTAATGTGTTTGAACGAATATCTAACTTGACTGTAAATTTGAATTGCATCTTAACGTATGCTGACTGAATAGTAGATGGGTATAATAATGTTGCCTATTATATACTTACTCTCTGCGTTCGGAATTTCGATGAATGGGTTCGAAATTCTACAGTTAAAGAGAGGAAATATTTTAATTTCCTGTTAATTTAATCGAAGGTAAAACAGAAGTTGCCATTTGTGAATATATACTGCGTACGATTTAAATATCAAGTAGAGACAGACTGATTGCCGTGCCGCTTAATTCTGAAGTCACAAAGTTAGGCTCTTCCCGTTCAAACATACTAATTTCTTCTTGTGGATACAAAGACAACCAGCTTTTGAAGCTCTTAAAGATGTCCTTGCTAAAATGCACAATACGTAGACATATGAAAAATCGATTTCGGTGGCGGGACATTTCCACACCGTCAATATCGTCAGGAACGATATTATCGTTTTTTTGGACGATACTATCGTCTAAAAAACGATACTATCGTCTAAAAAACGATACTATCGTCTAAAAAACGATACTATCGTCTAAAAAACGATACTATCGTCTAAAAAACGATACTATCGTTTTTAGACGATAGTATCGTCCAAAAAAACGATAATATCGTTTTTTGGACGATAGTATCGTCTCAAAATCGATATTATCGTTTTTTAGACGATACTATCGTCCAAAAAAACGATATTATCGCCCAAAAAATTTTCATCCAGGACGATAATATCGTCTAAATTGAAAAATTCTAAAATATAGTCTGGACGATAGTATCGTTTTCTTGTCGATATTATCGTTCAAAAAACGATATTATCGTTTTCCGGACGATATTATCGTTTTCCGGACGATATTACCGTTCTAGAAAATCTATGGGATATTTTCGTTTTCTGTACGATAATATCGTCCAAAACGATAATATCGTCCTGGGCGATATTATCGTTTTCTTAAACGATAATATCGTCCAGGACGATACTATCGTTTAAAAAAACGATAATATCGCCCAGGACGATATTATCGTTTAGTTTTGGGTGGTAATATTGTCCAGGACTCAATTTTACTCAGAGGTGCAGCAAGAACCGAATTCTCTTCCAAAATATCGAAAAACAATTGTCAGAGGAAATCACCTACACATCAGTGTTTAAAAAAGGCGTTTAGTTCGTCCCTAAATAATTCATCTTTTTACGAAATGAATACCAACTTTGATTGTACATAAAAAGTGTTTTAACACGCCGAGCGATCCGGCCCATTGCCCCGGAGCGAAGCGGAGGGCCGCAATGCGAGCCGGGCGCCGGAACGGTGTCGGAACTTAGGAGTTAATTTTTTTTTCTCGCATCGTCTCATAATTAGTCTGTGTAATTTTTCTATATAAAATTTAAATTTACGGAACCAAATGAACCAATTTTTAATATATATTTGCCGTCTATAAAAAGGTGTTTATCTACAAGATTTTGTGTTTCGTCTTCAACAACCATCCAGAACGATAATATCGCCCAGGACGATATTATCTCGTAGAATTTTTATTTTAAATAAATTAAAAACGATATTATCGTCCTGGACGATATTATCATCTCAAATTTAAAAAAATAAATTAATTAAAAACGATATTATCGTCCCAAAAATTATCGCCCAGGACGATAATATCGTCCAAAATAACGATAAATTTGTCCATCGTTTTTTGAACGATAATATCGTTTTTTAGACGATAGTATCATCAAAAAAACGATAGTATCGTCCAAAAAAACGATAATATCGTCCTGAAAATATTTTAAAATTTATAATTTTAGACGATATTATCGTCCTGGATGAAATTTTTTTGGACGATAATATCGTTTTTTAGACGATACTATCGTTTTTTAGACGATACTATCGTTTTTTAGACGATACTATCGTCTAAAAAACGATAATATCGTTCCTGACGATATTGACCGTGTAGTTATGTCGCCTCATCATCGATCCATTGCTGATATAGGTCCTGTCGGTTTATAATAATACTAAAATATGAATCCAAAAGTTTTTGTTTTTACTAATTAAATATCCCAATTGGCATTTTGCCGCAATGCTCGTCTCTCAAATGCGACGCAATTATACGTCCATGGTTTATTGATGGGAGACTTCAATTAAAGTAATTAGTTACAGCAACTATAATCTAACAAAGCCTACCATACAGGCAAATATACATACATGGGTGCATTTATGCAATTACATTGATGGCTTTTGAATTTAGTTTTCAAAACTATACAAACAATCAACAACGTTATGGTGAATTGTAACGAAAACAATAAGCAAATGGTACGTATGTAACGGTTCAAACATTGCGAATGATTGGTAAGGTAGCATTGTTTAAAAGATGTAAACAGTCTCGGCTGCACACAGAGTATACGTTTCCTTTTGTTTCCAACGACCTCGCCGAAGCATTTTGTGGCCAATGTCTATAGCGGAAGTAATACTTTTATGATGCATTTCACTTGGGACGCTAGCACACCAATCGAATGGTGGATACTTGTAAATTTTGTTGAGAAAGGTATTTTTAAAAAGAAAATACTTTGAAGATTTTTAGTTATTAAAGTTATTTGTTTTCGAGGATTTCCATCGATTTTCCCAGGGATTGATTTAGGGTGAACGATTTTCCATTTTTCACCAGTCTTAAGTTTTTTGATTATTTTCTATAATTTCCTAGAATTTTCTTTACAGTTAGAGACAGTGAAATTTCAGCATGAATTTGCTTCAGCTGATACACACATCATTAGTACGATTTTTTTTTTTCAAATTTTTAAGTACCTCTTATGTACCTCTATTGAGTGTTTGAAAGCGGTGTTATGTTCAATAGCAGGATGCATAAGCTACTTATCTTTTATTTTGTAAATAGGAGCATAATCTCCTTAAGAGTGATCCCAACAAAAATCTCTTCGAGAAAAGTGTGACGCAGTCTTTGAAGTACAATTTCTAAAATTAATGATATCGCTAGAGTTGACGCTTTCAGCTTCGTTACGCAAAAATTAAATTTTACACCCAATTAGTTCAAACAAGCTGGCTTAGTTTTTCTCATCATCTGCCAAATAATTTTTACCAAAAAAAATTTGACTGGAAACAACCAAAATTTTACCAAAAAAATCTGCGTCGCATGTGGCAGATAAATTTTCTTGCTGGTCTGTTCCTGAACATTTGCCACTTTGCGACGCAGATTTTTTTGGTAAAATTTGGTTGTTTCCAGTCAATTTTTTTTTTGTTAAAAATTATTTGGCAGATGATGAGAAAAACTAAGCCAGCTTGTTTGAACTAAAATTGGGTGTAAAATTTAATTTTTGCGTAACGAAGCTGAAAGCGTCAACTCTAGCGATATCATTCATTTTAGAAATTGTACTTCAACACTGCTTTTTATAACAGTTTATAACAGAAATTTGAAAATTTGACGAAAATCGAAAATTTGACGAAAATCGAAAATTTGACGAAATTCGAAAATTTGGCGAAATTCGAAAATTTGACAAAAATCAAAAATTTGACGAAATTTGACGAAATTCGAAAATTTGACGAAATTTGAAAATTTGACGAAATTCGAAAATTTGACGAAATTCGAAAATTTGACGAAATTTGACGAAATTCGAAAATTTGACGAAATTCGAAAATTTGACGAAATTTGACGAAATTCGAAAATTTGACGAAATTCAAAAATTTGACGAAATTCGAATGAGCATAGTCGAGTGATAGCTCGTTTTGCTCGTATTTGAAGCGCGAATAAGATAGAATAGGATTTGTGGTGATACAGGCCAAAAGAAAGAAACTTAAATTCTCGCCTATATATAGTTGCCGCGTCTCAAAAAAATTTCTTCGTTCTTTTTTTGGAAGTTAGACTGCGTCAAGTCCTCCGCTATCGCTCCGGACATGATATCGCCAAAACATCGAACAAAATCAGACATTTTGGGACAAGGGGTCACAGATATTATTGACTTATTGGCTCATTCGATTCGTTGTTGAACTTTTGCGAGTAAAACGTAGTACTACGTTTTGTGAACTTTATTTTGTTGTCGACGCTCGAGGTCATGAAGTAATGGTCTGCCAAAAGGGGCCCAAAATCGTTTTCTCGCGATATTTCGCAAAGGGGAGCATAAGTTCCTTATGTTCTATGTTGTAAAAGGGAGCATAAGTTCCTTATGTTATATGTTCTAAACCGATACAACCTTTTTCTTTAAATAATGCTGTTTCCGTTGTGAATGATTATATAACATCAAAGAGTAACTTCTAGGTGAATAGATTTTGTATTCATTTGCATTTGCATTTATTTGCGAGTGGTCTGACAATTAACTCGCGTGCCAACAGTCACTTCTTACTTCGAATGTGTTTATACGTATAAACAGTTTCGATTGTATGTGTGGATCAGCTGAAAAACAGCTGAAGCAAGTTCATGCTGAAATTTTATTGCATCTGACTGTACTGCAGATTATTTATAGTTTCCTGATAAGAAATGTTCAAAGGATTTTATTCTGACAGGGAACGCTTTCTAGTTCTACCCGTCGCTACCAATCCATCCATACTTTCAGATTTGAATTTTCATTTTTAAAATTTGTCAATTTCTTGGACGCAATATTTATTGTGGACATAAAAGAAATGAGGGAAGTAAACGGCGTACATTGTAACTTTATTAATCGATTTTATTAATCGATAAAACGTTTCCTAATCAACTAAAAACTGCGCCTGTGGCTTCAAATCATTCACCAACGGTTGATTTTAGCAGAGTAAAAGCACTTGCGATCATATTAACTAACTGAAAGTGAAAGCAAACGAAGTGAGAATCTCCGTCTATCGATTTAGTTCGAATCCATTTTACCAATGAAAAAGTTTCCATATTCGCTATGACCATGTAGAAACCGTGCATTTTGATTTCCTTTTGTGCCCTGGCCATCGTAATCATTATGTACTTACGTAAATTTGGATGATATTTATACCACTTGCAGTCGTAAGTTGCGTTCAAAACTTTCTTTGCCTGAGTATACCAACGGAGAAATTGAGTAAATTTCGTCAAAGGATTTAAATTTTTTGAACATACAGCAACAGTGAGCTCACTGCCGAAGTAACAGTAAATCAGTAATTCTGTTAAACATGCCACCATCAGTGTGATGTTGAAGAAGACAACATCAGGTGTTATGCCGGGAATCTAAAGTAAAGTACAAATTCAATGAAAACAGTACAGCTCTGCTTCCAGCAAAAAACAAAAACAAATTAACATTGCAACGGTTGCCAAGTCGTTTATGTAATTTTTTTTCTTTTAAATTTCCTCATTATTTACGTACCATCACCGTTGCAAATACTAATGTCCCTAGTTGGAACAAACTGAAAAAGTATTGTGCAAAAATTACAGGTCCAATAAGGTGTTGAAATCGCTCAATTTGTCTGCAAATATAGGCACGAAATTATCACTTAACATTAATATACTCCTGGGTCTACACATCCGATGTTAAGCCAATAGACTGATGTCTTAGATAGATAAATCTGGGAGACATCTGTACTTTATTAGCGAAGCTTAAGAGTGATATCGCCAAATATTCAGGTGATTTTAATGAGTGATAGCTCGTTGGATTCGTCTTTCAATTCTAGGAAACACGTATCTTTCACTTTTTCTTAAAAAAAAATTGTTTTCTGTGAAAAGCAGCGTTCAAAAGTGAAGACATGTCAGAGGGTACCGAACAGTTTTTCGACAATAACTCAAGAAAAAATTATTTTAAATTGTTGTAATGTCGCACGAATGTCGGCCTTGGAAAGACCTACAGGTAGAGTATACGCACCGCTTGGTGCGAGTAGATCCACGAGAGTTATGACTAAAAATGTAGTGAATGTTCGGAGAGTTCGCCTTCTCTGCAGCTTCGATGTTCCACGAAACTGAGTATGGGATGTTGTAGCTGGCCTCACCCACTATCGTTCCACATATAAATGAACCCAGTACTCTTGTGCTGCAAGCCCACAGAAGTGTTGAAAAAAAAAGTTGGTGCCAAAATGCAGATTTTGTACTATGGCAGTCATTTTTTATCGGTGGATTTGGCGATATCACTCTTAAGGCCCGTCATTGGGAAATGACAGGACAGTATCCCGAAAATGTATGAAAAATTTTATCAGAAAAATTCACCGAAAAAATTCAAAGAAACTCACCTCTTATGCTTCCCATTGTATTCGGGCATAGTCTCTTTAGGTCGCCAAGGCATATTTGAACACTAAAACACTTTTTACTCGATGCAAAAACAAAAAGTTTTTTTTGTTTTGTCGCGACAAAAACACAGAAAATATTTCGACACAACTGTGACACTCCGCTACTATAAGTACTAGAATCAATGTTTGCTGTGTTCACTTCGGCGGTGAAATATTTTCATTCAAAAAAGTGTCGGACATTTAAAAACAATCATCAAACGGTTGACAAAGAGTAGCGTATACATTTAATAGTGCTCATCGACCATTTTTTAAAGCTTTACGATAGCTCAGCGGACATTCTCTCGACGATGGGAGAGCATTTATTAAAAATTTAGCCTCTCGTAAGACTGCGCTGAGCGTAAATAAATGTTCGTTCCTCTTTAGTAAGCTAAGAAGACTTCGCAAAGTCTAATTATGCCACCTCTTTGAATAAAAATATCGGCTGAGTTCTAATAATTCTTCGCTGAGCTTTTACAAACCTTCGCTGAGTTCTTATAATTCTTCGCTGAGCTTTTACAAACCTTCGCTGAGTTCTTATAATTCTCCGCTAGGCTTCAGGAAGTGTCCGTTAGGCCTAAGCAAGTTACAGGAAGGCTTAATGGAGCGAATTGGACACTCAGCGGAGATCTGCCAAAGCTAAGTGGAGTCTTATTAAATCATAGCAACAACTATTAGGTATCCGCTGATGCTTATTGAGTGTTCGCTTAGCTTCATTGCCTTACTACAACGTGCTAAGGTCTGCCGGACTCTTACTGAAAGCCTAGCGGAGAATTATTAGAACTCATTAGAGGTTTGTCAAAGCTCAGCGGAGAATTATTAGAGCTCAGCGGAGGTTTGTTAAAGCTCAGCGGAGAATTATTCGACCTCAGCCGATATTTTTGTTCGAAGAGGTGGCATAATTAGACTCAGCGAAGTACTAGGGAAGGGAAGTGAGAGAGGTTTCAATTTTAATAAATGTCTACCATCGTTGAAGTGTCGGACACTTTTTTGAATGAAAATATTTTACCGCCGAAGTGAACACAGCAAACATTCATTCTAGTACTTATAATAGCGGAGTGTCACAATTGTTTCGAAATATTTTCTGTGTTTTTGTCGCGACAAAACAAAAAACAAAATTTTGTTTTTGCATCGAGTAAAAAGTGTTTTAGTGTTTAAATATGCCTTGGGGACATAAAGAGACGGTGCACGAATACAATGGAAAGCATCATGGGTGAGTTTCTTTGAATCTTTTCGGTGAATTTTTGTGATAAAATTTTCCATACATTTTCGGGAAACTGTCCTGTCATTTCCCAATGACGGGCCTTAATATTTCTTTTTGTGTCATGTCCACATATAACACATTAAAGACTGCAAGCAGTTATACAGTGTCCTGTTACTATACTGTCTATAATAAAGCAACATTGCGATGATATCATAGCTTTAAACACTTTATATACAATTAGAAAGCAGCAATGCTAGAGGCATATAAAGTTGACTCTATGTCGGTTAGGGTGGACCGATTTAAACAACTCGAAAATTCACACCAAACATCCGTCCAAAAACAAGTCTAGACAAGTTACAAATAGAGGTGTAGAGTTCAAAGTGGCTTGATTTTACCACTTTCAAAGTTTAAAGCTGTTAAAATCAAGCCACCCTAATGAACGTGCCCGATAAACCACATTGATGGTGAAGTGGGACCAACATCCACCCAGTATTTTTTTACAACCCACTCCTGTTGTTTCACTCGCTAAACATAAATTTTATACGCAATCAATCAATCAGACCTGTCGACAACATTATGAAATTTGATGCAATCATTCAATTTCCATTTCATTGCAAAATATCTTTGTTTGTTGTCGTTGAACCTGGACTGCTTGTCTGAAAAACTAAAAAAAAAAACGTTTTTGTACTGCCTTGTCCACGTAAAAAGTCACAAATGAAAGTGTAAAATAGGTATGGTCTATCGTCCGCCCGAAGGACTCAAACGCACTCATTTCAATATTATTTTGACATAAATTATGAATACGTTTAACATCAATTGACCTTACCGGTTCATTGAAAAGGCCCACTTTTGTATATCTAGCTGTTACTGCTGTTTCTCTGATTTCTCTAATTTCTCCCATTTCGAAAGCTTATGCAATTTCAAATGGCAAAGAGAAATCAGAGAAAGCAAGCAGGGCCGCTTAGATACAAAAAATGGATTATTTACGATTATGGTGATAGAAAAAACAACAAAAATGTCCATTTACTCAACCAGCCTATCAACATCTGCAAACATGTCCATCAAGTCATTAAAGTATGCATTAAATGCCACACATATCGACAAATAAAATGTATCGACAGCAGCAATCGAGAACACACAGAAATTGATTGTAACTGCATATGCCAGCCATGTAGCTAAATAGGCAGGCAACGTGGTGATGTCATAAGGCAGACTTTAAATGCAAAAACAAAATCTGAAAATTCGAAACTATTGCATTCAACAATTCACACTCACAGTGCAGGAATCGGTGTCTTGATTTTATCGTCGGTTAATGTTCCGCTAAAGTAATGAATTATGACAAAAACTGTCGGACCAAGAATCGGCGCCCACCCACAAATCTACAGCGAATATGGTAGATATGAGCGATACAAATGTAGTTTAAATAACCGAAGAAAAACCCACTAACACCCATCACCCATCGAAAACCATTAACTAGGTAGTCGCTAGTACTGTTAGCTGCTTTGTAGTGTTTTTCCGGACGCCTCTTTAAAAGTTCTGAAAATTTTCTCATGAAAAGGAATTCAATCTTTTTTCAATGTTCTCTCAAAACACTTACGAGCGTTGAACGTTTCCTCTATGTTTTCTAATAAGCTCTTGACTTCACCATTAAATATTAGAAAGAAAGTGCCTTTAAAAGCTCCGTTCCACGTTCCTACACCCACTGGTATAATTGCTGCAAATTGATCAACTTTACTTAGTGTTGTAGCTAAATAAATCTAGTTTTGTGGGGAACAAAAATTATTCTCGATTTAAATGGGAAAATTGGCTTTCAATGAACTCACTGTGGGCAACAAAAAAACGAACATGTACGAGCACGCAAAAAGCCCATAAAGCTTATACCATAATCGGTCGTTTTTATTCAATGGATGCTGTCCGACTAGTCGCAGAAGACTTTTTAAATTCACAAGCGTTTCCATTTCGTAAATGAAACACAATACGATATGGAAAACTGGCAGTGGACTGACAACTTCTTTACAAATTGTTGAATGAAAGCTCAGTAAATTTTCATTTTTTGGGTTGTTCATATTAAAAGTCCGTAAATATCTAAATTAGAGGGTAATTAACTGATGGTTGAATACCCGTTATTTGTATTTCCATTCAGAATACAAAATTCACCAGCAGAAGCGATATACCACGTGAAAATTGTTTGGGCGTGATTCAGGGACTATTTTTTAAGATACAATTTTACCAGTTTTTCGCATAATTTTCACTAATTTTCTAAAATTTTACCAAAAATTATTTCTGAAGGTAGCTCGGACGTTAATCTGTTAACCTGTTAATCTGAATTGCATGTGTATCATGTGTAGTCGTGTGCACTGGTTAAGCCTGTACTATTGAGCCTAATATTTGGGAATCGTTTTTGAGAATTTTTGGGAATTTAGGGAATTTTTGGGAATTTAGGGAATTTTTGGGAATTTAGGGAATTTTTGGGAATTTAGGGAATTTTTGGGAATTTAGGGAATTTTTGGGAATTTAGGGAATTTTTGGGAATTTTAGGAAATTTAGGGAATTTTTGGGAATTTTAGGAAATTTAGTGAATTTTCGGGAATTTTAGGAAATTTAGGGAATTTTTGGGAATTTTAGGGAATTTTAGGAAATTTAGGGAATTTTTGGGAATTTTAGGAAATTTTTGGGAATTTTAGGAAATTTAGGGAATTATTGGGAATTTTTGGGAATTTTAGGAAATTTAGGGAATTTTTGGGAATTTTAGGAAATTTAGGGAATTTTTGGGAATTTTTGAGAATTTTAGGGAATTTTTGGGAATTTTGGGAATTTAGAGAATTAATTACCAAATATTAAGCTCTGCTGTACTCCCACCAAAAGAAAATTTAATTAATTGCTGGGCTAGGGCTACCCTCGTTCTAGCCCATCTATAGCTAGTTAACAAAGTACTAAGTGCTATCGATCTCTCCAAAAATGTTGTAAAAGGAAGCATAAGCTCCTTATGTTCCCTGCTGTAAAATGAAGCGTAAGTTTTTTATGTTCTGTTTTCTAAAAAAGCATAGGCTCCTCGTACAATTATTAAACGTTAAGCTTGTGCTAAATCAGCAACAGCTGAACTTCACTAGCTGATCAACAAACACACTCTGCTTGTATAATATACAATCAAAACACCTTATAAACAACGAGTTTACTATAGTCATTCATGTGCGCACATAGATGACCTTAACGTGTGTATGTAGCGTGCCTTTGAATTGATTTCGATACAAAGGTATTGTCTTTGTCGACGAGCTGGAGATGTTCAGCGGTTGATGATTCTGCACAAGCCTTACGTTTAATAATAAACCGAAGCGATAGCGGAGGTTCTTGACGCTAGTTCGACTTCCCTAAAAAAGAAAAAAAGAACAACCAAAGGGAGAACTAAGGAACCTATAAAGGCGTTTTAACTTTTCCATACTGAACCAATTAAAAAAAATTAAACGAAAGTACTTTTCAATACGAGCTCAACGAGCTATAGATCATTACCAACGGTTAACTACATCCGGAGAAAACACTACTTGAAACTACTTGAAATTGAAGCATCTTCACACATTTTCTGCTTCGTCATGATGTTCGATAAATTTTACCGATGAGATTTTACATCGAAAATTTACCAACAAAACAAATTGCGTCATAAGTGGCAGATGATTATTGTCGTATGAGGGGTTTCCTCAGCATCTGCCACCTGTGACGCATTTTTTTGTTGTTAAATTTTTCGTTGTAAAATCTCATCGGTAAAATTCTCGTCGACATATTTGCTTGTTTAAAATTGATTACGTTTAGGCGCAGAATGCGTCACCAAAGCCGATATCAAATGTTTTGGAAGTTTCATTTTTACTAGACTAGCGTCACCTTTTCCTTTTTTGAGGTTTTTGTGGGATTGTATATAACATCAAAGAGTAACACTCAGGTGAACAGATTTTGTATTCAATTTGTACTCGTGTGCGAATATTCTCACAATTGACTATTTGCACACGAGTTTGAATAGTCTCACAATTACTAATTTAGGTTCCCTTCCGCATGTGCTCGTTTTTCCAACATTGGAGTCAAACTGTTATTATATCTCCATTCGCTCTAATCGCTAAAAAATGAACATCTTCTACGAATGACGTCTGACGGTTCATTTTAAAAATTCTCTTGAGTTTACATTGGAAAATAAGTTTAGATTGATCCAAGAATTTGGTTTTTATTTTAGGAAAATCGGAAACGTGGTGACTATAATCGAGAACGCCCATTCATACTAAATCATTGAATTATGATTGTGTATGCAAATGAACTACAATTAGACCATAATTACATACAGTGTAACGGTAGGCCCTTCGCAAGCATTATTTAAAGCTCAAGAACTCTAATATTTTGAAGCGAAATGACGAAAATACTTTCTCCGTTCTAATGTTTCATTGCGTGTATAGTGGAAAAATCAAAAGTGTACCATGACCTATCGTAACCGATTACGTAAAGCTGAATGTTTTACGAGAAGAAAGGAAAAAAGTTGATGGAGGCCGTAATTGAAAATTTTCTTAAACTGTTTCGGAAGTTGAGAGTATTCCACCACGACTATGACCAGCAGAACTTTTTCATCTTAAAAATGAATCGAAAGAAAATTATGGTTTTTAGAAACGAAAATGATTAATTATTGTAAAATGTTATGCTATTGTATTGCGCTACACAACGCATCATTATAACTTAAGCTAGCACGAACTAACCACACAATTCACGACTGGAAATTACTTAATTTAATGTTCGATTATTCTTAAGTATAATTAATCATCATCCAACAATAGCCGCAAAATAATTAGGCCATTGCTTTACAGTGACTAGCCCCGCTACAAAACCAATTTAACATACTGCTATTAAATGTGATTTGATTGGTGAGAGTGTGAGTGTTATATGGTGTGAGAAATTCGATGTTTCGCCAATATTTAGTACAGCCCTTAAGACATTTATTACGGAAATGCCACACTTTACGAAATAACATCGGAACAGTAATTAAAGTAATTTATTGATGAAAGAATGATGGGATGAATTATCATTGAATGATGTGCGGATAATTCGGTTTACATATAATTCAATATTGATTTACAATTTGTGGATAACATTTTGTTTTACTGATGTGACGACACGGTCCGAATTTGATATTTATTCGAAACGATCGATTTGTGTAATGTACACTCAAGTCACTTTGTTAGTCTAGATTCGTACAATTCTTTCACTCTATTAAGCAATACAACGAGATCGTGCTAGGAATTACAAATCCTTAACCTGTCACATACGGCATGCAAATTAACAGTTTTCTATCTGATCTAGTACTTCATTTGATCGAAGATTTTCAGATATTGATTTCAGAAATCTTTTACTTCATTTGTTTTGAATATACTTTTTGCTATATCAGACCTCATTGTTTATTATCGTTTATTATTGCTGTCGTTGTCGATAACAGATGACAGCCGTCTGTAACAGGTTAAAGGATGGTTGAGCCGGAAAGCTTGCACTAAAAACATTTTCTATCGAGGGGCAGATTAACCTAGAAAATCCTCTTGCACTCAAAATAAAATCCTCAAATTCGTTTAAAATCCAAAAAAAAAAACCTTTATTTTATGCTGAAGAAAGATTTTTGAGCAACTAGATCGGCTTTGTCTTGTACCAGGATGGATTCTCATGAGCAGCCTGATGAAAAGTGAGTACGTTCCCTGTTGATTTTATTTTCTCACGCCTAACCGTTTTAAGGCTTTCGCTTTAATTTATTCTTTACTGCTCTCTTTTTATTTCACTGCAGCATTTCGATCTCTGAATTTTCCATCACCGATGGCAAAAAATCTCATTTAAAACTCACATACACTGTTCATTCATGAGTTTTATTGCTGTCTTGTGTAAGAGACTAGCGGAAACAACTGAAGATGGTCAGTCCACTCTGACCTTTGGACCGCCGCTAGTTCTCGAGGTCGAAACAGCCAACCTTTCCTATCTTTGAAAGTAATTTTCAATTTTTCACTTCAACGTGACCCATGGGAAAGGGAAGAGCTACAGCTCTGTTCGTTTTTTGTTCTCATCCGTTCGTTAGTGTATCTTATCCCCACGAATGACCCATTTTTACACATTTTTTCTTAATTTGTCGATGCGGATGTGTTTTATCAATAAAGTTGTGCAAAGTAGTGATGGGAGGCGTTCAAAATTATCGATAATATCAATCGAAAGAAATTATCGATAATCGATTAATCATATCGTTATCGATAATTTAATAATTATCGATAATTATCAAAATATCGAAATTCGATAATTATATGAAAATTCATGATAATATACCGATATATCGGAATATATCGACAAATATCGGATTTTCGGACCGAAATATCGATATATCGAATTATCGATATCTTGATAATTATCAAAATATCAATAATTATCGATTATCAATATTTTCTTTGATAATTTTCGATAAAAAAAGTCGATAATTCCCTTGACTGAAAGTCAAGGGTCTTATGCCAGAAAATACCCTAAAATGTTAGTAACCATACAGTGTATGAAAAATTATCAAAACGTTAAATGTTTGAAATATTTTTTTTTGTCACGACGATAACTTGAGTAATTCTTAACCGATTTTGATGATTTTTTTTTTAATCGACGAGGAATGAAATTCCTGAGGTTAAGTTCGAAGATGAGCCATGTCGGGAAAGTTCTGGAAACTATGCCAGAAAAACATGATTTTATTCCCTTGACTGAAAGTCAAGGGTCTTACGCCAGAAAATACCCTAAAATGTTGGTTACCACACAATGTATGAAATGTTATCAAAAACGTAATTGTTTGTTACCATTTTTTTTGTCATCACGATAACTTGAGTAATTCTTAACCGATTTTGATGATTTTCTTTTTAATCGACGAGGAATGGGATTCCTGAGGTTAAGTTCGAAGATGGGCCATCTCGGAATAAGGTTCTGGAAATTATTCCAGAAAAACAGGATTTTACTCTGTTGATAATTGATAATTTAATGTGTTATTCTCCAGTGACTGGAGAAAATAGTGAAAAATTTAGGTTCCCAAAATTATCGATTTGACATTTGGAAGGTCAAGTTCGACGATGAACTATGTGTGAACAATTCGTCAAAAGGTTTGCCAGAAAATATAAATGCAACAAAATAATCGATTTGATAATTGATAATTAACAAGCAGCAGATACCTAAAATTACATATACAGGGTAAGCAAATAGAATGCTGTAAATACAGCTAGGTCTTTTTTTGATTTATGTCGTGATTGATTCATGCCACACATTCAAAACTACAACGGAAGCATCATTTCGTCTAAACAACTGCAAGCAGAGATGTGGCTAAACAATGTTTCATGATCAAGAGGTACTTTATGCACGACGAGCAAATAGCAGCGGCCCAGAAGTACAGCACTGTTTGAAAGTTGACCATACTTTGACAGAGATGGCTCAATCCTACACAGTTTTAACTTATTTGCTAACGTTTTTGTTACAATTACAAAAATCTATTGAGGAAATATCAGTCACTCAAAAGGTGCATTAGACAAAAAAAAATAGTTGAAGATCTGCAAATTTGCGTCCACACATCAAATAATTTTCCTTGGTGCTAAATCGCTTAGTTCTCTTCTTTCAATCAACTGTCTTCAATTTGTCCATAATTAGTGATCCTTAATTAGTAATCATCCGTCCATAATTCCTTTCGCCTTCTCGCTCGTCCGTCGCCATGTAAATAAGCATCTAACACACTAACGCTAAATTAAGCTGGAAAGCCGTCCGTTGCTGCAAGTGAAATATTATATTATATTTGTAATTTGTATTTTTTTGAATAATAAAGTTCGTTAAGTTAAGTTAAGTCATCCGTCCATAATATTTAAATGATTCAAAGTTATTTGTAAGCTAAACGTATTGTTAGTTAAAAATGTTATTTTAGAACAAAAGAAATGGTTAAGCTTAAAGCTTTACATCGCTGTTTCATTCATACATATTGTTGTCTAATGGATTTTTGATTAAACCAAAAATTTGTCCTTTCTAAGTACATTCGACTAAGTATTTTTTTCTCAAATTATTTATTTCACACGCAGAATGCGTCACCACAAGAGATATCAGATACTTTGTAAGTTATAACACAAAGAGGTGCGTCACCTTCACCCTGATTTTATATAATATTGACAATTATGACGCTTTTTTTATGAGATAAATATTTCATGTACTGATGTTGAAAAAGATTGTTCACAGTTGAGCGCACTTGGGAACTGCCCCCAAGGCCCTGCCTGTGCCCTCTTTTCTTCCCGTAGGAATCGGCGAGGAGTTAGGTCCGAAATGTGGCAACTTTAAGGAGAGTTTGCTTATAACTGATACACAATGATCGTATAAACAGTTTCTCATTGCCTAACAAGGAGTTAGGTTAATTGATCACCTATCGAATGATCGCTAACCCGAAAGAAATTCAAAACTAATGTGAACTATATACAACGTATACCGGCGGCAATGAGTGGTAAAACAAGACACATTCGCTACACACGTATGTGCTATGCAAATGGATCAAGTAAGGACACCTATCTTACCAATACCGGCGGCAATGGGTGGTAAAACAAGACACATTCGCTACACATGTATGTGCTAATAGCATGTATTGTGCTATGCAAATGGATCAAGTAAGGACACCTATCTTACCAGTGGAAAGTTCACATTAGATTCGAATTTCTTTGTAAAATTAGCAGTTACACATCGATGGGTGACAGAGAAATGACAACAGATGGTGTTGTCCCGGCCCAGACATCCGTTATCATTTCTCTGATGGCTTACAATTGACCTAACGTTGCGTCCTATCTACCCCACCTAATGTGGCAATTTTAAGGAGAGTTTGCTTATAACTGATACAAAATGATCGTATAAACAGTTTCTCATTGCCTAACAAGGAGTTAGGTTAATTGATCACCTATCGAATGATCGCTAACCCGAAAGAAATTCAAAACTAATGTGAACTATATACAACGTATACCGGCGGCAATGAGTGGTAAAACAAGACACATTCGCTACACACGTATGTGCTATGCAAATGAATCAAGTAAGGACACCTATCTTACCAATACCGGCGGCAATGGGTGGTAAAACAAGACACATTCGCTACACACGTATGTGCTATGCAAATGGATCAAGTAAGGACACCTATCTTACCAGTGGAAAGTTCACATTAGATTCGAATTTCTTTGCAAAATTAGCTGTTACACATCGATGGGTGACAGAGAAATGACAACAGATGGTGTTGTCCCGGCCCAGACATCCGTTATCATTTCTCTGATGGCTTACAATTGACCTAACGTTGCGTCCTATCTACCCCACCTAATGTGGCAATTTTAAGGAGAGTTTGCTTATAACTGATACAAAATGATCGTATAAACAGTTTCTCATTGCCTAACAAGGAGTTAGGTTAATTGATCACCTATCGAATGATCGCTAACCCGAAAGAAATTCAAAACTAATGTGAACTATATACAACGTATACCGGCGGCAATGAGTGGTAAAACAAGACACATTCGCTACACACGTATGTGCTATGCAAATGGATCAAGTAAGGACACCTATCTTACCAATACCGGCGGCAATGGGTGGTAAAACAAGACACATTCGCTACACATGTATGTGCTAATAGCATGTATTGTGCTATGCAAATGGATCAAGTAAGGACACCTATCTTACCAGTGGAAAGTTCACATTAGATTCGAATTTCTTTGTAAAATTAGCAGTTACACATCGATGGGTGACAGAGAAATGACAACAGATGGTGTTGTCCCGGCCCAGACATCCGTTATCATTTCTCTGATGGCTTACAATTGACCTAACGTTGCGTCCTATCTACCCCACCTAATGTGGCAATTTTAAGGAGAGTTTGCTTATAACTGATACAAAATGATCGTATAAACAGTTTCTCATTGCCTAACAAGGAGTTAGGTTAATTGATCACCTATCGAATGATCGCTAACCCGAAAGAAATTCAAAACTAATGTGAACTATATACAACGTATACCGGCGGCAATGAGTGGTAAAACAAGACACATTCGCTACACACGTATGTGCTATGCAAATGGATCAAGTAAGGACACCTATCTTACCAATACCGGCGGCAATGGGTGGTAAAACAAGACACATTCGCTACACATGTATGTGCTAATAGCATGTATTGTGCTATGCAAATGGATCAAGTAAGGACACCTATCTTACCAGTGGAAAGTTCACATTAGATTCGAATTTCTTTGTAAAATTAGCAGTTACACATCGATGGGTGACAGAGAAATGACAACAGATGGTGTTGTCCCGGCCCAGACATCCGTTATCATTTCTCTGATGGCTTACAATTGACCTAACGTTGCGTCCTATCTACCCCACCTAATGTGGCAATTTTAAGGAGAGTTTGCTTATAACTGATACACAATGATCGTATAAACAGTTTCTCATTGCCTAACAAGGAGTTAGGTTAATTGATCACCTATCGAATGATCGCTAACCCGAAAGAAATTCAAAACTAATGTGAACTATATACAACGTATACCGGGGGCAATGAGTGGTAAAACAAGACACATTCGCTACACATGTATGTGCTATGCAAATGGATCAAGTAAGGACACCTATCTTACCAGTGGAAAGTTCACATTAGATTCGAATTTCTTTGTAAAATTAGCAGTTACACATCGATGGGTGACAGAGAAATGACAACAGATGGTGTTGTCCCGGCCCAGACATCCGTTATCATTTCTCTGATGGCTTACAATTGACCTAACGTTGCGTCCTATCTACCCCACCTAATGTGGCAATTTTAAGGAGAGTTTGCTTATAACTGATACACAATGATCGTATAAACAGTTTCTCATTGCCTAACAAGGAGTTAGGTTAATTGATCACCTATCGAATGATCGCTAACCCGAAAGAAATTCAAAACTAATGTGAACTATATACAACGTATACCGGCGGCAATGAGTGGTAAAACAAGACACATTCGCTACACACGTATGTGCTATGCAAATGAATCAAGTAAGGACACCTATCTTACCAATACCGGCGGCAATGGGTGGTAAAACAAGACACATTCGCTACACACGTATGTGCTATGCAAATGGATCAAGTAAGGACACCTATCTTACCAGTGGAAAGTTCACATTAGATTCGAATTTCTTTGCAAAATTAGCTGTTACACATCGATGGGTGACAGAGAAATGACAACAGATGGTGTTGTCCCGGCCCAGAGATGTTTACTCTTTGACAGCCAATCATCGACTGAAGTAATCATTGTTTTGGCAGAGATGTTTTTTCTTTGACAGAAAATCATCGACTAAAGTATGTCCTTGTTTTGGCAGAGATGTTTACTCTTTGACAGCCAATCATCGACTTAAGTATGTCCTTGTTTTCAGAGATGTTTACTCTTTGACAGCTAATCATCGACTGAAGTAATCATTGTTTTTCAAAGATGTTTACTCTTTGACAGCCAATCATCGACTGAAGTAAACCATTGTTTTTCAGAGATGTTTACTCTTTGACAGACAATCATCGACTGAAGTATGTCCTTGTTTTGGCAGAGTTGTTTTCTCTTTGACAGCCAATCACCGACTAAAGTATGTCCTTGTTTTGGCAGAGATGTTTACTCTTTGACAGCCAGTCATCGACTGAAGTATACCATTGTTTTGGCAGAGATGTTTACTCTTTGACAGACAATCATCGACTGAAGTATGTCCTTGTTTTGGCAGAGATGTTTACTCTTTGACAGCCAATCATCGACTGAAGTATGTCCTTGTTTTGGCAGAGATGTTTACTCTTTGACAGCTGATCACCGACTAAAGTATGTCCTTGTTTTGGCAGAGATGTTTACTCTTTGACAGCTGATCACCGACTAAAGTATGTCCTTGTTTTGGCAGAGATGTTTACTCTTTGACAGCCAATCATCGACTAAAGTATGTCCTTGTTTTGGCAGAGATGTTTACTCTTTGACAGCTGATCACCGACTAAAGTATGTCCTTGTTTTGGCAGAGATGTTTACTCTTTGACAGCTGATCACCGACTAAAGTATGTCCTTGTTTTGGCAGAGATGTTTACTCTTTGACAGCCAATCATCGACTGAAGTATACAATTGTTTTGGCTGAGATGTTTACTCTTTTACAGCCAATCACCGACTGAAGTATACCATTGTTTTGACAGAGATGTTTACTGTTTGACAGCCAATCATCGACTGAAGTATACTATTGTTTTGGCGGAGATGTCTACTCTTTGAGAGCCAATCATCGACTGAATGTCCTTGATTTGGCAGAGATGTTTACTCTTTGACAGCTCATCACAGATTGAAGTTAGTTTATAGCATATAGCATATCAAAAACTAAATTATTGTATCGGTGATAGTGATTTAAGATGCTTAGGAAGTTTAAGAATGAAAAACAAGCTGATCAAAATTACATTGCAATAATTGTCAGTCAAGGGACCTGACCCACCCAAAAGGTGGGACCTAGTTGATAATTTTAATTGTTGATAATTGTAATTGATAATACAGTGCTGATAATTGATATTTTGATAATTTAATGTGTTGTGGTGATATTATTATATAAAATGTAACTGTAATAACTGATAATTGGTAATAATAATATTGTTCCCTTGGCTGAAAGTCAAGGGTCTTACACCAGAAAATGTTTGTAACCTAACAATGTATGAAATGTGAAGGAAAACGTAATTGTTTGTAACCTATTTTTTTTGTAATCACGATAACTTGATTAATTCATAACCGATTTTTATGATTTTTTTTTAATCGACGAGGAATGGGATTCCTGAGGTTAATTTCAAAGATGGGCCATGTCGGGATAAGGTTCTGGAAACTATTCCAGAAAAACAGGATTTTACTCTGTTGATAATTGATAATACATGTTAATTGAAAAATAATATTGATAATTTAATGTGTTGTGACATTTTATGAAATGTTATGAGAAACGTAATTGTTTGTAATCTATTTGTCACGACTTGAGATGACTTGAGTCATTCTTAACCGATTTTAATAAAATTTGTTTTAATCGACGAGGAATGGAATTCAAAAATGGTCCATGTCGGGCCTAAGGATCTGAAAGCTATTCCAGAAAAATTCATTTTACGCTGCTTATAATTGATAATTATTGGTAATTGGTCTTCACTGAAATGTTTGTAACCACACAAAGATAGTTGGAAGATAGGTCATGTGGGCCCAAGTATCTGGAAACTATTCCAGAAAAACAGGATTTTACTCTGTTGACAATTGATAATTTAATGTCTTATTCCCTTGACTGGCAGAAAATAGTGAAAAATTTTGGTTCCTAAAATTATACATCTGACATTTGGAAGGTTAAGTTCGACGATAAGCTATGTGTGATCAACGCTTCGGAAGTTACCCCAAAAAATAGAAATGCAATGTAATAAATGAACAATATCATTGATATTCGATTATTGGTATTTGATAATTGATAGTTGATTTTTATATTTGATAATTAACAAGCAGCATATATCTATACAGTGAGTATATAGTATTACAAAAGTCAAGCAATTCTAACATTAGGCAACTTCGACGAGTGTGAAGCTTACGGCCCGAGCGAAGCGAGGGTCGTAATTCACACGAGTTGCGGTATCATATTGCAATATTAGACAGCTCGGCCTTGCGAGAAGTTTGCGATTAGACCAAACCTAATATTAGACAACTGACGAGTGTGAAGTTTGCGGCCCGAGCGAAGCGAGGGTCGTAATTCACACGAGTTTCGGTATCGTATTGCAATATTAGACAGCTCGGACAAGCGAGAAGTTTTCGATTAGACCAAACCTAATATTAGACAGCTCTGACGAGTGTGAAGTTTGCGGCCCGAGCGAAGCGAGGGTCGTAATTCACACGAGTTGCGGTATCGTATTGCAATATTAGACAGCTCGGACGAGCGAGCAGTTTGCGGCAAAGTATCAAGCAGAGTAATAGAAAAAAATAAAGCAGTTAATTTTGGCGGTGTCAAATGTCATTTTGATTTGGTAAGATTTTTACACTCGTAAAATTGCGATGAGAGCCAACGTATATTTGAAAAATAGGCACGAACGTTCTTTCAATGAAAATGTGATCACTGAAAAAGGCTTTAAAACACAATAGAATTTCATTGTGTCTTTATCGGATGCGCTTCTTTGTCACGTTGTAGACGATTAATCTGATATGAGATGAAAAAATCAGTTAAAATAAATTAAGATATTTATAATAGTGTAATATAATTGGTTAATTATTTTGGAAAAATTATCAGTCAAGGGACCCGACCCGCCCAACAGGTGGGACCTAGTTATCGATTATCGATAATTGATAATTATCGATAATCATTTTCATTATCGCCCATGCCTAGTGCAAAGGAGTACGTTTTTCATTTGTTAATAAAATTGCAGAAAGGAGACTGTTATTTGTTCTAATTTATTTTGTTTAAAAATCAAAGGAAAACCCTTGATAATAATGGGTTTGTTCCAAGGCCATATGAATTGTCAAATTTCATACACAGAACCATAACCTCAATAATATTTCTGTGAAATCGCGTAGGCGACGTTGCTCGATTTGTACGAAATAGCACCTAAGCGACGTTGCTGTGGATGAAATTGTCGTTGTTCGGGTTGTCAAAGTCCGTGTTTACAGTTACTTGGAACAAACCTATAGACCAAATTTTTCTAATTGACCACCATGTAAACCATAATATGCAAAAACTTTGAATTTTGAAATTTCGACCGAATTACAACCAACTTCACAACAATCATCACAACACTATCAACACAAAATGGCTGTACATTTTTATATGAGAGAAATTGTTCTGAAAATTAATTAATGAATTACACAAAATTTTGATTTTTCCTGAATGAAACTTAAGTTCTAATGGCCTGACTAAGGTTCCTGCAAAGTTTCATGGAGATTGGCTGTGGATTTTCCGAGATCGAGCATCGATAGACAGATAGATAGACAGATAGAAACATACAGAGTAAGTTGAAAGATTTTGATTGTTTGGAAAATGCCATTTTTCATGTATTTGTACTGAAAATGACGACTCGGAAAACACAATATCTCCGGTTCCCAAGCTCTTTGGTAGGCGTGTGATAGCTCATTAGACCCGTACGAAGTACTGGGGTCTTATAGGTTTACGCATACGTTTGTAACACGTCGAATTGGACTCCCTGAGTAAGGGGAAACCTATTGTGGTTGTCTAGAGATGCCAAATCCGCGAAAAAAAATGTCCGTCTGTCTGTCTACACGATACCTTGAGTAAAACGCATCCGATTTTGAAAATTCTTTTTTTTCCCGTTTGGTAATGTCAAAAGACAGGCTAAGTTCGAAGATGAGTGATTTTGGATCGACCCCTCCCGAGCTGTGGCCCAATAAGTGCTTTACGGTTTTTCGAAGATATCTCCGGACATTTAAACGGTAAACTTGTAAGTGATACGTCAAATAAAAGGTATTTACAATACCGATCGACAAAAAAAAAGGTTTATGGAAATCGGATGACCGACTCGTGAGTTAGACTCCCTGGGTGTGGAACAGGCACAGGGCGGCAAGCAGTTTTTGCTTGTAGGTCGGCCACATTTGAACATATTTCGTCTGTTTTAGCTTTATTAGATAGGTATTGACCGTACCAATCAGGGAAATTTTTTTTTATGAAATTATGTTCTCCGGAGCGTGAGCTAGGTCTCTTGGAGTGAGCTCTTATCTGGCTACTCGGCCGTACAGTGAACGTGGAGTATTTTGTCAATATCTCGAGTAAATTTTGACCGAATTTCATGAATTTTTTTTTGTTTGAAAGGTATTAACGAATGTAAAGCGTCGGTACTATTTCCGGTCTCCTAACAAAATGGCTGCCGGCGGCCATAGTGGATTTTATTAAAAGTGATATAAAGTGGGAAAAATGATGCTTAGAGAGTTTCTGTTAACATGGAAATAATTTGTTATGTGTGTGAGGTTTCAGGGATTCCATATACGGACATCTATATATATCTATATACAGCTATATTGAGCTATATACAGGCATATAGAGCTATATAATAGCATATTCCTCTGTGAAATGTTTATTTACAGTGAAATATAGGTAAATATAGCGGTATATAGCTGTTTAAATAGGAATTTATGAAATTTGACTTCGTACGGGGCTGTCTATATAGCCTCCGGCAATTTAGTTGCATATGATAACAAGGCAAAGAGTGGATAATGTAACTGATTTTAAAGGGAGAATAGTTTTTCAGCAGAGAAGAAAATGAAGTAAGAGAAATGAAGAGTTTCACATTAAAGGCTTTTGATACGAATAGGTGTTTCGTACGGGTCGGCGTTAGCTATGTTTTTCTTTGTATTTCCAATGAGAATGTTTTAGAAATAATTTAGTTGCGATATTGGACATTTTGGCGAAAGTAGAAATCTCGCCTATACATAGTCGCCGCGTCTCAAAAAATTTTCGTCGTTCATTTTTTTGGAAGTTAGACTGCGTCAAGTCCTCCGCTATCGCTCCGGACATGATATCACCTACCAAAACTACCAAATTTTACTTTTATAAATAGGCAAGCAGGTAGAATAATTTCGTCAGTCGGTTCGTTCTACGATTGCCGATCTTTAAAATGAAATCAGGAAATTGAACCGCAGTAATTCTCGTAGCAAACCATTCAGTAGGGCCAAGAAAATTTTCATACAAAAATCCAAAAGGTAATTCGGGAATCGCCCGAATTCACAGTATGACCAGTCCGGCGTGCATATATCTGAAATATGATTTACCAATGTGAACGATAACCTATTTCAATAGTTCACATTCTTTGTCGTAATTCTTCAAATTGGTGTTCCCTCCTGCTAAGTAAAAACCTCTGAAACTCCTTCAAAACAATAGCCACTTTGGACAGCGAAAGAAAACTTGGTGTAGAGCAAACTTAAATGGAAAATCTCGACAAGTTCTCAGACTGTGTTCGTACGTTAAACTTTAGATGTGGCATGAAATCGTTATTGAAAATATTTGATTACCACTACATTGGCGCATTAAACGGAATCCGATGACTAACGATATTAGTGTGTTAGTCAATAAATGGAAATGTTAATATGTTGAGTAACTAAAACATTGCATCCAAAATGCGAAAGTTTTTAATTCAATCTCATTACGGTGCACAAACCCTTGACAAATATTTAACACACTGAAAGCTAACGTTAAACAAGTTCCCTTTATGGCATGGCAGCAGCGAGAGTAGAAGTTTCATATAAATCTTTATTAAATTGTAGTAATAATTTAATGCAATGTTCGTGCCTTTGACATAATCTCAATATCTCTGCATGAGTGTTTTATCATTCCCGTATTAAATGCAGAATTATATTTTCAACACTTTGCATCACTTCACATATTTTCAAGTTTCAAAACTGCAATATAGTGTGTGGCATTCGGTGGGATCACTTTCATATACGTAGACGAAAATACATATTTTCATAAAATCCCAATACGTTTCCGTATATGAACAGTGGAAACATTTATAGATGTTGTTCCTCTGGAGTAAATATATCCATATATGTAGGAGCAGCAGCTTATAACTTCATTTATCATGAATGTTGTGTGTGATTGGAATAAAAGAAAATTCATCTCTCAATCAATATCAAATAAAATCTATTTCCTCTGTGATATAGTTTCCAGAGCTGTATAATGGTTATCCCAACAAAAATCTCTTCGAGAAAAGTGTGACGCAGTCGTTGAAGTACAATTTCTAAAATGAATGATATCGCTAGAGTTGACGCTTTCAGCTTCGTTACGCAAAAATTAAATTTTACACCCAATTTTAGTTCAAACAAGCTGGCTTAGCTTTTCTCATCATCTGCCAAATAATTTTTACCAAAAAAAATTTGACTGGAAACAACCAAAATTTTACCAAAAAAATCTGCGTCGCAAAGTGGCAAATGTTCAGGAACAGACCAGCAAGAAAATTTATCTGCCACATGCGACGCAGATTTTTTTGGTAAAATTTTGGTTGTTTCCAGTCAAATTTTTTTTGGTAAAAATTATTTGGCAGATGATGAGAAAAACTAAGCCAGCTTGTTTGAACTAAAATTGGGTGTAAAATTTAATTTTTGCGTAACGAAGCTGAAAGCGTCAACTCTAGCGATATCATTCATTTTAGAAATTGTACTTCAACGACTGCGTCACACTTTTCACGAAGAGATTTTTGTTGGGATATCAGTCGTTTTAGAAGTTTTAGAACACTGCTTTTTATAACAGTTTATAACAGAAATTCGGAAATTTGGCGAAATTTGAAAATTTGACGAAATTCGAAAATTTGACGAAAATCGAAAATTTGACGAAATTCGAAAATTTGACGAAATTCGAAAATTTGACGAAATTCGAAAATTTGACGAAATTCGAAAATTTGACGAAATTTGACGAAAATTTGACGAAATTCGAAAATTTGACGAAATTCGAAAATTTGGCGAAATTTGACGAAAATTTGACGAAATTCGAAAATTTGACGAAATTTGACGAAATTCGAAAATTTGACGATATTCGAAAATTTGACGACATTTGACGAAAATCGAAAATTTGACGAAAATCGAAAATTTGACGAAGAAAGTAATTCTCTATCTGCCACCATTCAAGAAATATCTCTAAAACCCCAATTGACCCACCCATTTCCAACTTTCGACATTTTTCACAAATGCCCTTCTTTTCTACTCGTAAAACTCTGAGACTTTGCCGAAGAAAGTAACCCTCTATCTGCCACCATTCAAGAAATACCTCTAAAAACATAATTGACCCACCCATTTCCAACTTTCGACATTTTTCACATATGCCCCTCTGTTCTACTCGTAAAACTCTGAGACTTTGCCGAAGAAAGTAATTCTCTATCTCTCATAACCCAAAAAATATTAGTCCTTTCATCCTACGCTCGAGTAGCTCAAAATTTGGTCACTCTAATCACTCTAGCTCAAACGAATCTGCCCCGATTTTTTTAATTATTTTTTTGTTCGAATCGTGTTACGAATACCTTTCATTTGATGGGTCGCACGCCTCTGTAGGTTTCAATACAGCTAAGCTACAGCCGAAAACGCGTTCCCGACCCTCGAAAACCACACTCAGAAACCACTTCGAGGCCAATAAAACAAAATTCTGGTTTTTCCTGGGGTAATGGCGTATCACATTTTCATTTTTATGCCCACCCTGAGGCTCCTGCAAAATTTCATGGAGATTGGCTGACTAGTTTCCGAGATCGACCGTCGATAGATAGACAGATAGACAGATAGACAGATAGATAGAAACATACAGAGTAAGTTGAAAGATTTTGATTGTTTGGAAAACGTTAATTTGGTGCATTTTCTATCAAAATGACCAACTTCAAAACGATGTATCTCCGGCAATTTTAAAGTTACATAGTCAAGTGATAGCTCGTTTTGCTCGTATTTGAAGCGCGAATAAGATAGAATAGGATTTGTGGTGATACAGGCCAAAGGAAAGAAACTTGAATTCTCGCCTATACACAGTTTTTTTGGAAGTTAGACTGCGTCAAGTCCTCCGCTAACGCTCCGGACATGATACGGTTTATGTGTTATGTGTGTGTGCGATAGCTAAGCTCGGATGATCGGATATACAGATATTCATTCACATCTTCTAACATCATTTCCTCGCATACGTAAACTGAAAATGCTATATTTCACCCCAACGTGTATAATGCTTATGCAATGAAACAAAATACAGGAAATACATAAAACAACGAGAAAAGTGAACAAAGTCAAAATTCGATCGATATTGAAGAACCTAATGTATTATACCAAGCGATGTTAACCTATACATATATGGGATTTTCTGTATATATATACGTCCGTCACTGGCTGCTATTATCACCTAGGCACTCTATCTGGACGCTGCTTTAATTTTCCCTTGAAAAAAATCTTTTATTTTTATCCTTTTACCAGTTCTTTGTCTAATCGGAAAATTCAATTTTCACCAGTCCTTTTGTGCTGGCAGTTCTTTTATAATCTGGCGAGTTTCACAATAATTTATAGTCAGTCCCAAAGATGAGATACTGAACCAGCAATCAGAATTCGATGGATATAAATTGAATTTTGCACAGACTGCATTACGTGAATGTGGCATTTCACTTTTGGTTCGGGTAGGTTTTTTTTGTGTGTCTCTCGGTTCCATTTGGAAAATGTGTGGAGTCTCTTTTTTATTTGGGGTTGAAATGGAATGTCTGCTCAAATAAAATGCATAAATCTTGCTGGTGTGTCAACAACAATATCACACGTGACCATTAATAGGTTACCGTTTTATATAAGTAGAGTGACATGCAACGTTTTTCGCTCGGTTATATTTTCATAGTGAATGAGAAAGGAATGAATCTACAAATGCAAAAAGGAGGAGAAGGAGGTTTCGTTTGTTATCAAATGGTGATTGAGACTCCGTTTAGGTATGGCAGGAAGTTAAATTGGTATATCAAAGCTGGTATGATTTTTTTTTTTGGCTCAGAAGTAGCGGGGAGTATTTTTTGACGGGTTATTCCGAGGGCTACAATTGTAAATATTAAGAGGCATGGATGCTTACATGCTAAGGTATAATTGTAGCCTAAATTTGTGGGTTTCGTATTTTTTTCGATGACATCTTTTCGAAAAATGTACGACCGCAATAACGTCCACGGATGTGTTAGCTTTCAATAAAAATTGGATTTGGTTGTGGCATGTAGCAGTTTGGGAACGAGTTGGCTCAGTGTTAACGTACTGGCCTTCCACCAATAAAGTGGCGTTCTGAGAACTGCCGCTCTCTCATTGGTGTACTCAGCCGCAGAGTATGCATCGCCAGTATGGTACAGAAGCTGTCACACGAACAAAATTGACGTTCAACTAAACGTTGCCATGCGACTGATAACTGGTTCAGTTAGCTCCACACCTGTCCCGTGGCTCCATGTGCTGTCAAACATACAGCCACCACACTTCAGGCGAAATTTGGCTGCACATAAGTTATGGAAGAAATGCATGGACGAATCCAGACCATATGAGCTTCCAATTAAATCTGACCTGAACAACTCTCCTCGGATGCGCCTGATATCACGATCACCCTTTTGGAGCGACACTGAATTACAAGTTTCAGATTTTGATGAAAATGAACAGTGGCAGAAGTACTGGAACGACAGCCCTGCTTTCACGAATAAGTTCCTCATCCAGAGCCCACATCAAAAACTAGAGGGCTTTAATCTGCAGCGAAAGGAGTGGAAAATGTTAAATCGGTTCCGTTCGGGCCATGGCTGCTCGGCTGATCAAATGAATAAATGGAGGTTCCGGAATTCCCCGTACTGCGACTGCGGTCATGACATCGTCCAGACAATGGATCATATTCTAAACGAATGCCCTATTCGTCGATTCAGAGGCGGACTCCAAAGTCTTAATGAAGCAACGAGTGAAGCAATAAATTGGTTAAGTGAATTAGACGTTGACGTTTGAAAACAGTGTTTTTAAGAGTAGTGATTGCAGCTATCAGCTGTTAATTGATTGAAACTGAGAGTTTCAAAAACACTTGGGTGTTAAAGGATTTTCTTTTACAAAATCCTCAAAGAATTTTTTAAAAGGAAAACCTTAAGGATTTTAAGGATTTTCCTTTGCTTTTAAGGATTTTTTTAAGGGGAATGTAAGGTTGTAAGCAGCTAGAACTACCAACCGACGGGCGGTTGTTTGTAAATTTCGTTGACAATGGATTTTCAAGAAGAAAATCCTCACAGGATTTTCAGTGATTTTAGGAGAAATAATTTTCCAATTTTCCAGAATTTCCATTGATTTTCCGATGAATTATTTTAGGGAAAACAATTTCACATTTTTCACCAATTTTTCCTCACGAATTCCACACTTTTCCTCAAAATGTTCCTTGTTTTCCGAAAGAATTTTTTAACCTAAAATCCTCGAAAGGTTTTTTTTTAAATATTTGGGTCACTTTCGGATAGCTGATTTTCGTCAAATTTTCGAATTTCGTCAAATTTCGTCAAATTTTCGAATTTCGTCAAATTTTCAAATTTCGTCAAATTTTCGAATTTCGTCAAATTTTCAAATTTCGTCAAATTTTCAAATTTTGTCGAATTTTCGAATTTCGTCAAATTTTCGATTTTCGTAAAATTTTTGAATTAAAACTGTAAACTGTTATAAAAAGCAGTGTTGACTACACTTCTAAAACGACTGATATCCCAACAAAAATCTCTTCGAGAAAAGTGTGACGCAGTCTTTGAAGTACAATTTCTAAAATAAATGATATCGCTAGAGTTAACGCTTTCAGCTTCGTTACGCAAAAATTAAATTAGTTCAAACAAGCTGGCTTAGCTTTATCTCATCATCTGCCAAATAATTCTCACAAAAAAAAAATTATTGAAAACAAGAAAAATTTTACTAAAACAATCTGCGTCGCAAAGTGGCAGATGTTCAGGAACAGACCTACAAAAAAATTTATCTGCCACATGCGACGCAGATTTTGTTGGTAAAATTTTTGTTGTTTTCAGTCAATTTTTTTTGGTGAGAATTATTTGGCAGATGATGATATAAAACTAAGCCAGCTTGTTTGAACTAATTGGGTGTAAAATTTAATTTTTGCGTAACGAAGCTGAAAGCGTCAACTCTAGCGATGTCATTCATTTTAGAAATTGTACTTCAAAGACTGCGTCACACTTTTCTCGAAGAGATTTTTGTTGGGATTTTTGGTAGTTGGTAGCCGCTAGTTGTCAGCTGGATTGACATTCAAAATTGCAAATCAACACCGGGCAAATAATAATTAGCTGATAGCTCACAGTCAACATTGCAATTCGAAAATTTGATAGTTGGCAGTTGACTACCAAGATTATAATTGACTACCAAACGCACCGACTGACGAAATTCTTTTGTTTGCTTGTCTATTTAAAGCTTGAATTTTTGGTAGTTGACTACCAAACTGGTAGTTGAATACCAATTTGTTAGTTGACTACGAAACTGATAGAAAGATGGTGGAGATGTTTACTGTTTAACAGCTGGATATCGACTGATGAAACTATTCTTCCCGCTTGTCAGGGTCACGTATTTTCTAGTTGGTAGCTTCAGAAAAAAAAATGATAAGAAGAAAAAAAGACCTCATCAGGCTTGGCCGGTCTATTCTTGTTCCATATTTTCAAGAAATTTTCCACATTTTCCTAATTTTCGAAAAAAAAAAAGATTCTGTGAAAACTAAAAAAGGGAAAAAATGGGAAAAAGATGAAAAATATTGGAAAATTCGAAAAAATATGGGAAAGGGTTTTCCCGAAAATAGTTCCTGGTTAAATGTACAAAGGACTTATAAGGACTTATTAGTAATTTCGCTCTATTCGCCCATATGACCTCCCATTCTGTTCTTCATTATCTTTACGAACAACGATGTAAGAAGTCTTGGATAAGTTCAATATGTAAAAGTTTGCAATAATCCGGAACTATTATTTAAAGCAATTCCCAACAACACGAACAACACACAACATTATATTTGTACACGTTTTTGGACACGGTTCCGAAACAAATTTCTTTTATTAAACAAAATTTTCCTTACGAACTATTACGAAGGTAAAACAAAACAGCAGCAGGGACTTTCACATTAATAAAATATGCTAACATAAGTTTGGATCCCTATACTCTAGTCGGAACCATTCACTATACTCGACTATACTGTATTTATCCGTACACATTGTGTACATTGTGTTTATACACTCAGATCGAATTAATGCTTACATATAAATGATGCAAAGCATAAAGTGTCCGAAATGTCTTCATACATGAAACAATGGAAAAGCTTCCCTTAATAATTAGTTATCGTATCATAGCCAAAACTTTCTTGGTGTAAGTATTGGAATTGATTTGAATTATGTATTCGATGTTAAACCAGCACAACATTATGAAGTCTTGTAGGACTTTGCCTTTACAATTCTCAAATTGGACGAAAGTGCAAGCATTCAGTTAATCTGCTTGGTCGATGAATTGTAAACTTTTAACCAATAATTGGCAAAGGAGTTATTAGAGAACTTTGGGAAAACGGCCACTAACGCCAATTTCCCACGGTAATAAAAACGCTAACGAAAAAACCAACGTTAGTGCCCCAGCAAAAATGGCGACCATTGTGAATGCGAATGGATTTTACATGCTGAGTGCGTCGAAAGCAGTGCCCGAAACATGAAAAGTACGGTTTTCGACGAATGTAGCCGAAAAGTTTGATTTTTCTGTACTCTTTAGAGAGAGGTATTTGCAGCCAAGAAAGTACTTTCACGGCCGCTCTCTCCGGCCGAAAATGGATTTTCATATATATTTTTCCGGCCGTGATCAAGTGTGCATGCTTTGTTGTTGACATGGCTCTAGAATGATTTCTTTGTAATTGTTGTTGTGGTTTCGTCTCATTTTAGTTTTCATGTGTCGGGCCGAAAATGAGAGAGTTTCGAGATTTGTCTCTGGTTTTCGACCCCTTACATGAAATTTTTTTTGAGTATCTGTTTTGGACGTTTGATTTTAGGCACTTTCGCATGGCAACTCGTGAAATTGCCTAAAATCAAACGTCCAAAACAGATACACAAATAACTATTTCAAGCGCAAAAATCTCCGTCTGCGACTCGTGATAAAAGCTGAATTTTTCGGTACACGTCGTAAGATTTTTCACCGCTCGTAACAAACTGTACTATTTCCGGTTGCAGGTTAAACAGGTGATTGTTTTGTACCGAATATATCTGCTTGTAAGCAGCTTATCTTAGGCAATCATTTGATGCTTCATGAATCCAGGAATGAATGAAAATTCAGAATCGAAAAAAAGGAGCTGTAGCCCTACTTAAATCACCTTTAAACTTTGATTGAAACAAGTGGCAGATGTTAAGGAAACTTCTCTTCCGGAATAGAGGAAACACTTGTTAACATCGAATCATCTGCCACTTGCGATGTGTAATTCCTTTCTTGGTCACATTTTCTTCTGCTATGATCAACAACAAATTCCAAATGTCTTGTAATTATCCACACAACAATTTGCTACGCTGCCACGCCCGATTATCCTGCTTTGCCGCTATGTCGTGCTATGCCGCTATGCAAAGTTACGTTTGATGATTATTCGCTTCCAGTACGGTGTTAATTCAACTGGGCCCATAACCTGTTGGAGACTCGAGAACGAATGTCGAAAGATGTTGTTTGGTCGAAAATGGTTTTAATAAAGACACAAGAAAATTTAGAATTTTGTTTATGACTACTACGTAGACACAATAATTAATTACAGTAGATCATGCTACTATTATTACTCCAACAATGCTCATGCTTAAAGTGAGATGAGATTTGCCGATAATTTACCGATAATAGTTGTAAACTTTACCTTTTATCGGTCCAATTGATAAAGTTTAATGCTTTTTGGACGAGTTAAGTACGAAAAGAGTTGCACAGAAACAGAGTTGCATCGGAGTTGCACGCAAAAAAAAGAGTTGCAAATGACTTGCAAATCGAGTGGTTTGCCCCTCGAATGTTACAAACAGTATGTACCCACCAATGACACATCTCAGTTGTTGAGCTCTTTTATTTGAACAAAAATGAATAAGTAAAACTACCGCCTAACATAAATGGTGATCAAACAAATTGTGTTTTAGTTATTTATCTAAATATTTAAATATTAAATTGACAAAAAGCTTGAAAACAAAAATTTGTTTAAACAATTGTTCTCATGTTAAAATTAGGTCTGTACGTGTTAACTTACGTTTTGCTGTTCGTGTGTTTAGACCCGTACGAAGTACTCATTCTTATACGTTTCGGCCTCCGTTTGTAACACGTCGAATTTGACTCCCTGAGTAAGTGGAAACTTATTTTTAATGTCCAGACCTTCAAACGCTACCCTTGTAAATGATACATCAAATGAAAGATTTGGATGATCGACGGCTATTTCGACTATTTTTAACTAAACAGGTTTTACCGACCAGGGAAGAAAGTTTTTGAAATTCGATTCACCAGAGCGTGAGCTAGGTCTCTTGGAGTGAGCTCATATCCGGCTACTCGGCCGTACAGCGAAGGTGGTGTTTTAGCCAATATCTCGAGTAAATTTTGACCGAATTTCATGAATTTTTTTTTGTTTGAAAGGTATTAACGAATGTAAAGCGTCGGTACTATTTCCGGTCTCCTAACAAAATGGCTGCCGACGGCCATATTGGATTTTATTAAAAGTGGAAAAATGGTACTTAGAGAGTTTCTGTTAACATAGAAGTAATTGGTTATGCGTGTGGGGTGTTTCAGGCATTCCATACACGTGTGTGTAGGTGATTGTATTTGGTTTTTGTGGTTTTAAGGCAATCACTGTGAAGGTTATCCGGTTCATGAACTGAAGACTAAATTTTTTCGGGTAAGATTTTTGTTGATAAAACTTTCGCGTACTTTCCTCATCAGCTGCCATTTGTGACGCGTCGCATATCTTTTTGCTTGTCGAATCTGTAAGAGTCACCTACACCGATATCAGTTCTTTTGTAAGTGGATAACAGGACTTGCGTCACACCTCCACTGTAAGTGGTTTTGGGCGATATCAGCTCTTTTGTAAGTTGTGATTTTTTAGAATTGGGTCGAAGATAATAGACAATCATTTTGTGCAGCTTGAACGAAAATATTCTTCTTACAAAACTGTAAAACTTTCTCTTTGATCTGAACCTTCCAGCTTTCATTTAAGAGGTTCCGAGCGTTCAGCTCGGACACAAACCAAAAATTGAAGAAAAAATAGCAATATTTAGGAACATAAATCTGTAAGACTAAAGTAGGAAAACACATTCTGATGTGGCGAAATACTTAATTTGGCCTTACTTTACCGAAATTTGGTCTCACATTATCACTTTTTAGAGTTCTATTCAATTAATTTTGCTATTTAAATCACCTCTGCAAGAGTACAGAATTTAAACTTTAGGTACACACTTCTATCCATTTAAGTAAAAAAATCACAAACTAGTAACACTAATACGTTGTTGCACACATTTTTCACTGAAATTTGGTTCGACATTCTTAAAATTTGAGCATTTATCGTCACTATTAAATTTAAAAACTGTTTAGTGTTAAAATCAGCCATTTTTCAATTTCGACACGGCGTCCTTGTTCACTTCGAAAAATTTCGTGAATGCTTGATGACATATTAAAACTTCGAAATGTGAAAACTAACCGTACTTTTAAAAAGAAAAACGGAAAAATAAAAATTTGAAAATGACAACAAAGAAATACATAAAATCTCATGTGCTAAACGTACGACGCGTCGCGACGGATGAATGTGCGGTGATATTAATTTATGCTTCCGAGTTTTCGCTTAAACAACCGTAAAAACTGTTAAAATTTCTAGAAATCCTAATAAAGACATATGAACACGACACAGAAAATTCCTCGTTTACAATTTCCGGTCGGCATGTAGTTGATCTGAACCATATATTTGGTGAGGTTCGTTCAGAGAATGAACTCGCATTCTTCTATTTTCATTCGAACATTCGAAATTTTTAGCCCCTTACGAAGTACGGGGGGCTTATAGGTTTAATATGCCGTTTGTAACATGTCGAAGTAGAAGCAAACTATTTGCTAAATTTTACGTCAATTATCAATATTGCCGTATGAATACAAAAAGTTTGTTTATTGCCTGCCCCATGCGAAAATTGACTATTACAAGGCGGTTTACCCCCTGCGAAAGTGATCCATTACACTAGGGATATTTGGGGTTTATTTCAAGTTGACAGTTCTTTCAAGTAAAATTTGCCTTGCTTTCATTTTATCTTTTTTGTTGAATGAATCGATCGATCGAAAAAGAATGTAAGAAATGTCGCTAAAATAACATTTTTTTCATAAAAATATTGATCGATGAACACAGTTATTTCAGAAAAACTTGGTAAGCAAATAATCTGGTTAAAACATATTTTTAGAAGAATTCGCAACACAGAATTGTCGGCCATATTTATTGTAACAATAATTTTGATGTTCCGAAGTAATGCTCAAAACAAACGAAGCATTGAAAACGTGTTTTAGTCCTAGTTTTCATTGACAGGTGCAGCAATCGCGATTTTGGATAGAAAAAGTTCTAACTTCATTTGACAGTTTCGAAAATTTCGTCATGAAAAATAGGACCAAAACACGTTTTCAATGCCTCGTTTGTTTTGAGCATAACACTTTATGGCCACACATTTCGTTGTATTTTTCACTTGTAACACTAAAAGCTTTTGCTTTTAGTACAAACACTACACTTTGTTGCACATTTTTTTGAAAACATTAAAAAGGACTAACAAAATAATTGCACAAACAATGCGTCTTCATCGATACTAACTGCGAAAAACTATTCAATGTCAACATGTCACCAACGTAATTGTAACTACTGTTGCGACAATACTAATGTAACACGAGTGCTGTTTTCGGGATCAATTTTTTAGGAGACGTGTAGCGCGTGAGCAGATTTCGTCAGTACACTAGATTTGTTTTTTTCGGAAGAACAGATTTATTTTTGTTTTGTTGGTGTTGGTCTATTGAGATACTGAATTTATGTAGAATTTCTGCAGAACAGCCGTGTAATAGTCAATTTTCGCATGAGCAGGCAATAAACCAGAATACGTTGGATGCTGCGACGTAATTCATTGCTCTCGGACACAATTTTCAGTAGACGAGTGTAGTTGCATACCTCGCCTTCGGCTCGGATATGCAAACTCTACACTTGCCTTGAAAACAGTTACCGAAGCTTGTTGTTCAAAAACTTACTCGTGAGTTTGCTCGTATCACAAAATTGTGTCCTTGTGTAATGAATTACTTTCGCAGCATCCAACGTAATCTACTATTACATCTGACCCGATAAACGAAGAAGAACAAAATAGTTTAAAGATCAAAGAAAAATCGACCAAATATGAGTAGAAGGAAAAGGAAGTTTATTGTTACTACTCAGTTGAATTGAATCAACCGATGACAACTGAATCAACTGAATCAAAACTCGCGTAAACCAGCATCAGTACGCCATGCCACAGCCGCTTGGACATATCCCGTCGGGCAGTCATCGTCTTTAGGGTACAATGAAAGGACGATTGGGTATTTGTTAGCAGCGCAGACTTTCTTGATTACACCATCGATCTGCAAATACCAATTGTTGGCGTTGCCAGGTTCTTGAACCAAAATGACTTCGGTGCCAATATAACCACCAATTCCATTGATGTCTTCGCTGAGAAGGAAGGGCTGTGAATCACAATCATCGAGCCTGTTACACACGTTTCTGTCGTAACAAAAGAAGGTTCAACAATGATGCATAACATGGCGAATTTTAGACCACTTACTGAGTCAATATCATGTTATTTTCCGTGTCGAACAGCACGTAGCCCTCAGTACTAAGGACGAAATAGGTTGATGTAGTAGGCGAACACGGTACAGCAGTGGCTGTGTAACCAGAATACCAATAGCCACCACCCGTGGCATGAATGCAGTATGGGCCGTTGGTATAGATCGGATTTGTATTGTCTCGACGAACCAGCTCCAGTTGGGAGCCTGCATCAACCACAGCGCCGATGAGAGCCACCAGAACGACCACTAGGGACACCTTCATCATGTTGATAGCCACACTTGAAGTTCACGTATAACCAGGAGCCAACAAAAGTTGGTGTTACCAAGACCAAAGTTTGAAGTCGAATGATGGTATTGTTTAGTAAAAGACTAAACCTTACGTTCTTTTTGTTGGAAGTGAAAGATGAGATGTACACTTTAACTGTGTAAATCACACTAATTTGTCTTCCTATGAATATTCGTCTTTTATACTAAATTATAACAAAGATGTATAGTATATGTATAGTGAGTAATTAGGTTAAACTTACATACGGCGAATGACTTTACATAACGAGTTCGTAGCAGCTGTTTCAAACCTGTGTTAGAAATTGTATAAGGCACGTCTGGTGAATTTCTTGACCCGAATCTCAAGATTCCCGTGAAGAATCGCCAAAATAAAAACAAATCGCCAAAAAAATCGCCAAAGTGTGAAGAAACGCCAGGAAAAATCGCCAATGTGTGAAGAAGCGCCAAAAATTGTAAAGAGGCTCTAAGAAATCCATTTGGCGTTTCTTCACAGATTGGCGTTTTTTCTTGGCGTTTCTTCACACTTTGGCGATTTTTCTTAGCGCTTCTTCAGACTTTGGTGATTTTTTTTGTTGATTTGAAATTTTTTGTTTATTTTGTAATTTTCCAGAAAAAATCGCCGAAATGTGAAGAAACGCCAAGAAAAATCGCCAAAATGTGAAAAAGCGCCAAAAAATTTGAGAAGATTCAAAGAAATCCGGCTGCCGATTCCTTGGCATTTCTTCACACTTTGGCAATTTTTTCTGGTGAATTACCAAATCACTAAAAAATCTCAAGTGGCAAGTGGTAACATTTACGCAGTTTCATAGTTGAATTTACGATTCAACATAGCGATTGTTGTAAAAAGGGTTTCTTTACACCTACCGATGGGCTTATTAAGCATGCTTTTGTAATAACTTCGCTAGAACGAAAGGTTACTTATCCCATTCGCACCATGTTGTGACGTCATCGTTATATCCCTAGAGGTTTAAATCATACATTACTTTGAATTTTCAGAGGAAATTGTCATTTTTCCATGTTGTTGTCTCACTTTTGCTCATGCGATAAAGCAGTATATCATCATATGAGGGGAAGTCTCAGCAAGCCTCGACTATTCCCCTTATATGATAATCTACTATTATGCGTTTTCGACACTTCAGAGTTCTCAAATTTGACTGCAAACGATTAATACTCAACTTCCAACTTGACTATTAATTTTGTTTGAGCAACATCCATTAAAATCTGGACCACTAATCTTGGATTAACGGACCAAACGTAGAACATTAACATTAACTCCCATTTGAGTTAATTGAAATAATTGTGACAGTTGGGATCAAAAGTCGGTCTATTACATCTGTCAATGTGACGTTTAAAACGTCAAACCAATTTTTTTAATGTAAAATGGTCACAAAATCGTTTATTTTTCCTCAATTAGTGGAATAGAATTAAGAAAAAATTACCGATTTTGTGAAAATTTCACATACAAAATTTTGTTTGACGTTTTAAACGTCACTTTGACAGATGGAATAGACCAAATTTTGATCCCAACTGTCACAAATACGTGTAAATAAGTGGAAATTCTTAAAAAAACGTAACGTGGTTGACTACATGTTGATTAATAAAACATTTTAGGAGAACCAAACTCAAGTTAAGACTTGATGTCTCTGTGAATTATGTGGTGGAAGATTCGCGATTAATCACAACCAACAAATTTTTCAACCAAAGAATTTTCGGAAACATCAAATCTGAGCCTGAGTTTGTTTCTCCTAAAATGTTTTATTAATCTATATGTGGGCAATCTCGTTTCGTTTTTTAAGAATTTGCACTTATTTACACGTAATTATTTCAGTTAACTCAAATGTGAGGTTATGACTACCATAACTCCACCTTAAACAAGTTAAAATCCTAAAATCCAACTAAAACTCCTAGAAAATTGAAAGTAAACTTGAAACAGAAAAAATGTAGAAAAATTAACTGAAATTTTATTGTTCGTGAAGAAAAATTATGCGATATTTAGGTAAAGCTCCAGATGGAGAAGAACGCTTGGAGAATAGCTTGGACAAAATTCGATTTGTCCCTCATCATAGCGATCCAAGGCTTTCAAGCAGTAATAATTTCCGTTTTCAATTTGAAATTATTATTCGCACGCAAAAATAGTTTTAATCATATTTTTATTATGAACATTCGACATACGCCGCCGCCGAAATTTTTAAACCGGCGCTCGAGTCTAGTCTAGTACGAATAAATATTGAGATCTTTTCGTCTAAGTTTCTTGATCAAATTGCTATTAAATATGTTTTTTTTTAAAGAATGCAAATAGCACGTGTTACAAATATTGACGCAATAAAAACATCCAGATGTCGATGAAGAATTTCGTCTGGCGGCAAAAAGTACTAGTCGTAGCAAAATATCATGTGGTTTTGAGTAGCTATATTCACATGAAAATTACCTTACTTTATTACCTTATTTGTTCAGAAACTTTGGCTTGAGTGCCCTTTAGGACGTCCCGGGACGTTCCTCATGCGACAAAATAGCGTAAGGAATATCCTTCTTAGAAGTGTTATGCATACGTGATGGCCGCAGCATTAAAACTGATTGGTATCATAAAGACACGTGGTCTGGCCGGTATCATGCCCGGTCATGAGGTGTTCCAAGGTTGGTTCCTAAATTTTGGGATGACAGATGATTTCTCTGGCACTTCCTAACTTCCATCGGATTTTTTGATGGATTTGGGTTATTTTCGACATAAGTGAGGTGTTCCAAGGTTGGTTCCTAAATTTTGGGATGACAAATGATTCCTCTGGCACTTCCTAACTTCCATCGGATTTTTTGTTGGATTTGGGTAATTTTCGACATTAGTAAAGTGTTTCAAGGTTGGTTCTATAAATTTTGGGATGACAGATGATTCCTCTGGCACTTCCTAACTTCCATCGGATTTTTTGTTGGATTTGGGTCATTTTCGACATTAGTGAAGTGTTTCAAGGTTGGTTCTATAAATTTTGGGATGACAAATGATTCCTCTGGCACTTCCTAACTTCCTTCGGATTTTTTGTTGGATTTGGGTAATTTTCGACATTAGTAAAGTGTTTCAAGGTTGGTTCTATAAATTTTGGGATGACAGATGATTCCTCTGGCACTTCCTAACTTCCATCGGATTTTTTGTTGGATTTGGGTCATTTTCGACATTAGTGAAGTGTTTCAAGGTTGGTTCTATAAATTTTGGGATGACAGATGATTCCTCTGGCACTTCCTAACTTCCATCGGATTTTTTGTTGGATTTGGGTAATTTTCGACATTAGTAAAGTGTTTCAAGGTTGGTTCTATAAATTTTGGGATGACAGATGATTCCTCTGGCACTTCCTAACTTCCATCGGATTTTTTGTTGGATTTGGGTCATTTTCGACATTAGTGAAGTGTTTCAAGGTTGGTTCTATAAATTTTGGGATGACAAATGATTCCTCTGGCACTTCCTAACTTCCTTCGGATTTTTTGATGGATTTGGGTAATTTTCGACATTAGTGAAGTGTTTAAATTTTGGGATGACAGATGATTCCTCTGGCACTTCCTAACTTCCATCGGATTTTTTGTTGGATCTGGGTAATTTTCGACATAAGTGAAGTGTTTCAAGGTTGGTTCTATAAATTTTGGGATGACAGATGATTCCTCTGGCACTTCCTAACTTCCATCGGATTTTTTGTTGGATTTGGGTTATTTTCGATATAAGTGAGGTGTACCAAGATTGGTTTCTAGATTTTGAGATTCAGGCTGATTTCTCTAGAATTTTTTTATTTCCATAAGGTTTTTTGATGTTGTCGAAATGACACCCCAGTAAAAACAAATTTTAGGTGAGACTTCTCAAAAGCCTAAATCGATCGAATTCAGACCTCTAAACAAAAAATTGACTCAAAAAATTGACTCAAAAAATTTGTGAAAGAAAATTTTACAACAAGGAATTTGCGTCACAAGTGGCAGATGTTGAGGAAACTATTGTTAGGAAAATGGTTAAAAAAATAAACTGAAAGAATTTAAACGAAAGAAAACCGAATCATCTGCCACTGGTGACGCAAATTTCTTTTTGTAAAATTTTCTTTCACAAATTTTTTGAGTCAATTTTTTGTTGATAAAACTTTTGCGTACGACGCACAATGCGTCACCCTCAGCGATTTTAGTTATTTTGTAAGTAAGATAAAGGACTTGCGTCACATTTACCCTTTAAGGGTTTTTTGACTGATTTACTTTTTCGAAAAACGACTTTTCTAGTACATTTTTGACGAACGGAGCCATTTTTTCTAACGCAAGTGCATCGACTAAGTAGCAGGTCAGACTCGTGTTTGTTGTCGTTGTGAAGCGATTGATGTTTGTCGTTGGATATCTATCTGTAAAGTGAATAGATTCTTTCCAGCTCAATGTCATTGGCTAATCAGAAATCCGATCTATACGAATTCCATAACAAAATATTGGTCCAACCCCATTCTTGAAGTGATAATTTTACAAAATAAATATAAATTTATTCATATGCATTCAGAATGGTCGCACAGGACAATATCGTTGGTTTTAGCGTTAGCGTTAGAAATTAGGGTTGAAGGCAATTTACCGTCGAAAAAGCTAACGTTCTCTATTGAATATCAACTCAGTGGAGAGAAATGAGGGCAGTCTGAGTGTACACATAATTACAACAGCTGGTTTCGAACTTTTTATTTTGCCAATCGATCAGCGTAGATTTGCAACGACACAACACTAGTTGCATAATGGGAACCTTCCCGTTATTATCCGGATTGGAAGAAATGTTTTTGTTATAAATGATCGATGATCATTGATCATACAATAATTTGTAGTAATATAACAATCATATATTAACCATTTGACATATCATCATCTGTAATTGACAGCAACGAAAGAAATAAGCGATAAACTGCGGTCAATGTTATAATAGTAAAACGAATATTAAAATAAATGAAGTACTAGATTTTGTATAAAACATCAATTAATATTTGAACAACAGAAGTAACAGATTCAAATCGCAAAAAGGTTACGATCTCATGTCTCATAATGAGTTTGATTAATTTTTCAACGTACAGTCCGAGAAAATAAAGAAATCACATTTTCGACGAATGCAGTCCGATGAGGCGACATAACTACACGGTCAATATCGTCAGTAACGATATTATCGTTTTTCAGACGATAGTATCGTCTAAAAAACGATAGTATCGTTTTTTGGACGATAGTATCGTTTTTAAGACGATAGTATCGTCCAAAAAACGATAGTATCGTTTTTTAGACGATACTATCGTCTAAAAAACGATATTATCGTCCAAAAAAATTTCATCGTCTAAAATTATAAATTTTAAAATATTTTCAGGACGATATTGTCGTTTCCTTGACGATATTATCGTTTAAAAAAACGATAATATCGTTTTTTTGGACGATACTATCGTTTTTTTGATGATACTATCGTCTAAAAAAAACGATATTATCGTTCAAAAAACGATAATATCGTTTCTTTGACGATAATATCGTCCTGGATGAAAATATCCGCTGGACGATATTATCGTCCTGGTCGATAATTTTTGGGACGATAAAATCGTTTTTAATTTATTTAAAATAAAAATTCTAGACGATAATATCGTCCTGGTCGATATTATCGTTCTGGATGGTTGTTGAAGACGAAACACAAAATCTTGTAGATAAACACCTTTTTATAGACGGCAAATATATATTAAAAATTGGTTCATTTGGTTCCGTAAATTTAAATTTAAATAGAAAAATTACACAGACTAATTATGAGACGATGCGAGAAAAAAAAATTAACTCCTAAGTTCCGACACCGTTCCGGCGCCCGGCTCGCATTGCGGCCCTCCGCTTCGCTCCGGGGCAATGGGCCGAATCGCTCGGCGTGTTAAAACGCTTTTTATGTACAATCAAAGTTGGTATTCATTTCGTAAAAAGATGAATTATTTAGGGACGAACTAAACGCCTTTTTTAAACACTGATGTGTAGGTGATTTCCTCTGACAATTGTTTTTCGATATTTTGGAAGAGAATTCGGTTCTTGCTGCACCTCTGAGTAAAATTGAGTCCTGGACAATATTACCACCCAAAACTAAACGATTATCGTCCTGGGCGATATTATCGTTTTTTTAAACGATAGTATCGTCCTGGACGATATTATCGTTTTTTAATTTCGTCTGTTATTATCGTACAGAAAACGAAAATATCCATTAGATTTTCTAGAACGGTAATATCGTCCAGAAAACGATAATATCGTTTTTTGAACGATAATATCGACAATAGGTAACGTCAGATTTTTCGTCCATAAATGCCGAACCATAACGCTAACCCTAAATCCTGACCATAAAGGCAAATGTCAAACAATAAAGGCAAATGCAAAAATAATTAAATTTCGACTAGACGGATTCTGATCAAACAAAATGCCAGTGTGTAGCGCGTGCTCTCAGGATTCCGGAAAACTAATTAGTTTTTGAATCGGACTTCTATATGCCGAGCGATAAGACTTTAAAATCATGTCGTGATCAATGTGTAAAATTTTAACTTTTTCAAAGTCTTATCTCTCAGGAGATGTTGGTGCGATTGGAAAACTAATGGCTTTGTCGGAATCCTGAGATCATGCACTACACAGTGGCATTTTGTTTGATCAGAATCCATCGAGTCGAAATTTAATTATTTTTGCATTTGCCTTTATTGTTTGACATTTGCCTTTATGGTCAGGATTTAGGGTTAGCGTTATGGTTCAGCATTTATGGACGAAAAATCTGACGTTACCTAATAAAACGATACTATCTTCCATACAATATTTTAGAATTTTTCAATTTAGACGATATTATCGTCCTGGATGAAAATTTTTTGGGCGATAATATCGTTTTTTTGGACGATAGTATCGTCTAAAAAACGATAATATCGTTCCTGACGATATTGACGGTGTGGAAATGTCCCGCCACCATGCTGTCCAATTGAAGGAATTCAATCCGCTTGCGATGCGATATACGCGTTTTAATTCATACGTAAATGTCGTTACATTGTAACATTTTTTTCTCCTCGCCTGTAATAGAATCTGAAAGTGAGATGGAACACATCGAGCTGACAATGTATTAGGTACAGTAAATTCAACTTTCAACAAATATCTCGTGGTGCACTAACATCCTAACTAACGGTGCATGCACCGTTGATATTTCGATTGTTTCGATTCAGATTCAGACAATAGTTCGATTTTCCTACAAATCAATGAATCTGACATTCTTTCACTTAAAACATGGAATTAAACACATTTTTATGTGAAAAACGAAATTCCGACAGCGAATAATAATCATATAGCCCAAACAATGAGCTTTAATGGCTGCAATCATCACCGCCAAACGCGGATAACTGAATGATAAAAAAAATAATCGAGAAATGAAATAGAATCTCTCTGCGTTAAATCCGTTGAATTTAAATTGAAGTTAAAATGTAAATGTAAAATGATGAAAAATAAAAGATGCACGTTCTCTCGTTGGTGTATTTCGGGGAAAAAAAAACGGCGAATAAAAGCTCGAAAAACGGATGATGAAACATCCGCCGTTGTGGCTTAACTTTATACAATCCTCATTTATGCAGGCACACAAATAAATATATAAAATTTTTATACTTTTTTCTCTGTCGCAATTTTCGTTTAAGGTTTATTTTTCTATATTGTTTTTTTGTATTTAAAAATGAACCGATGTGATGGATGAATGTGTATACGAAGACAAAACGTTGAAAAAATTCCGGAATACAAAAGTGAATTAACATTTTTACGTTGACATTTATGTGGATTTGTGCAGTAGCAATTTATGCCACGGAAGACTGACTTTGATGGGTGATTAGGGAAAATAGGATTCATAAAATAGTAAACGAAAATCACGGAATTTACTTTCCAATTTTGTCGGATCAAGATTAAGACTTAAAAAGCGCTTCATTCCACTTCTGATAAATATACACACTGGCGCCTGTCAGCAACGCGTTCATATACTTTCATTTGGATTGAATAATTCTTCTTTGACGTCAAATTGAGGTCTATGCATTTAAACGAGCCGTCAGAGCAGTCGGAGCGTTTGCTGCGACTGAGTCCCGTACGAACCCGTACATCTATTGCGCACGTGACCCTAGTTCGTCCGTCGCCCTACTCTTAACGTAAGTCTACTGCGCCCGTAAACGTCGGTAAAGTAAAATTCTTATGAAATTTGTACGTCTTAAAAATTGCGCATAGCGCAATTACGAAGCCCCGTACGATGTTCCTTCCAAACGTAACACAAATTTCAAATTGACCTACAATTTCCTCAGTCCTATATTAACCTATATTTACCTATAAATAAACAATTTACTGATAAATAGTATATAGCTCAAAATAACTATCTATACCGTTATATAGCTCAATATAGCTCAATATAGAGGAAATGCAGCGTGTATACTGGGTACCTTTGGTAAAAAATTGTCGGATGATTTCATTTTATAATAACTGTACACAAGTTTCCATAAATAAATCAAAACATCATTAAAAAAAAAAAAAAAAAAAAAAGCTCAATATAGCTCAATATAGCTATATATATTTATATATAGATATCCATATTTGGGATCCTTGAAACACCACACACACACATAACCAATCACTTCCCACTGATCAATAACTTTGTAAGAAATATTTTCACCGATTTATATTGTTTTTACAAAAATCCAAAATGGCGGCCGACGGCCATTTTGTTAGGAGACCTGAAATTGTACTGACGATTCACATTTATTAATACCTTTCAAACAAAAAAAAAATGAAATTCGGTCAAATTTTACTCGAGATATTAACAAAAAACATAGCTAACGCCGACCCGTACGAAACACCTATTCGTATCAAAAGCCTTACTGTGGAATTCTTCATTTCTCTTACTTCATTTTCTTCTCTGCTGAAAAACTATTCTCCCTTTAAAATCACTTACATTATCCACTCTTTGCCTTGTTATCATATACAATTGAATTGCCGGAGGCAATATAGACAGCCCCGTACGAAGTCAAATTTCATAAATTCCTATTTAAACAGCTATATACCGCTATATTTACCTATATTTCACTGTAAATGCCTGTATATAGCTCAATATAGCTGTATATAGGTATATATAGATGTCCATATATGTCCATATATGGAATCCCTGAAACCCCTCACACTTAACACATTATTTCCATGTGAACAGAAACTCTCTAAGCATCATTTTTTCCACTTTATATCACTTTTAATAAAATCCAATATGGCCACCGGCAGCCATTTTGTTAGGAGACCGGAAATTTTACCGACGCTTTACATTCGTTAATACCTTTAAAACAAAAAAAAATTCATGAAATTCGGTCAAAATTTACTCGAGATATTGTCAAAATACACCACGTTCACTGTACGGCCGAGTAGCCAGATAAGAGCTCACTCCAAGAGACCTAGCTCACGCTCCGGAGAATATAATTTCAAAAACTTTTTTCCCTGATTGATACGGTCAATACCTATCTAATAAAGCTAAAACAGACGAAATATGTTGAAATATGGCCGACCTACAAGCAAAAACTGCTTGCCGCCCTGTGCCTGTTCCACACCAAGGGGTCTAACTCACGAGTCGGTCATCCGATTTCCATAAACTTTTTTTTTGTCGATCGGTATTGTAAATACCTTTTATTTGACGTATCAGTTACAAGTGTAACATTTGAATGTCCGGAGATATCTTCGAAAAACCGTAAAGCACTTATTGGGCCACAGCTCGGGAAGGGTCGATCCAAAATCATTCATCTTCGAACTTAGCCTGTCTTTTGACATCACCAAACGGGAAAAAAAAGAATTTTCAAAATCGGATGCGTTATACTCAAGTTATCGTGCAGACGGACAGACGGACATTTTTTTTTCACTGATTTGGCATCTCTAGACAACCACAATAGGTTTCCCCTTACTCAGGAAGTCCAATTCGACGTGTTACGGACGTATGCGTAAACGCATAAGACCCCAGTACTTCGTACGGGTCTAATAACAAAATGTTTTCGCCATCGGATAGCCAGACAGATTGTACAAATTCAATGACTAAACAACTGCCATCGCCAACGACGAGGAAAATAGAGTATAAGCTCTGGCTAGATTTCTATTGAACAATAAAAAATGTTTAGAAGAATCAATGGGGCAAAGCATTTTCGGTTAATAGGCAATGCATTAACCGAAAGAAGTACTAGATACATCGATCTTAAACTAAACAGTGAGTCTGAATGTGAATTTAAACGATTTTTTTTGTAGAGATTTTTCTGACAGTCAGGCTTGTATGAAAATCCAACATAAAGACGAAAAAATGGTTGGATTTTCCAAACACTACACCTAGTTTCGGGTGAATATAAATTGTATATTTTTATATTGCCACAAGTCAAATTGAATTTGTTAGATTACAACACATGCCTAAACTCAATTACCAATCATGGCAGTTCCAACAACATTAATACGCCGAACGTCACGGATGCAACAGATGCAAAATAACAAATCTTATATTCATCCTACAAATTTTGGCATTGTAAAAAAATCTTGAAAATTTTTTCATATAAAATAGTACTCTATTTGACAGCTGTCACTCGAAGCTCTTTTGCTTGAAGTGCGTTGATTCCTTAAAGTTTGTAATCCGCTGAGCGTTTGCTTTACCGTCAGTGTTTATATAGTTTGGATTTTCGTACATACAGTCAGAAATATCTTTATTACAAAAATTCAGCTGTATACAACAGTTTCCGTCAAGTTCGCTTTATTTTCCGATTTTTTTTTTTAATTTTTGAGAGGAAAATTGTCGAGAAATGAGAAAGACGGCGCACTGTTTGAAGTTCAGTACATCGAATATTCCAGGAAGTTGTGGGAAGCCTGAGTGAGCATACTGAGATAAATTGAACTATTCAAAGTTTGCGACTAGACGCAACGATTGAATACTTGAATACTTGCTCAAACATTAGCTTGTCAACATTATTTCTGTTAAGTTTTGCCGCACTTCGTTATCCATATTCGGTTTCACGTTGCAGAAACATCAATTTCAGCATAATAATGAGAGCATACATAGTTGCAAATTGATATACTCGTTGGGTGTACAGTGTACACATGCACATGTTGTCAAAGAATAATGAATTACTTAAGTTAATATTCTCCTTATACACAGCTAAATGGATGCTTAATTCTATTGATTACCTTAATGGAGCTGAGCTTTTGCAAAATTTAATTTTCGTACAATGTTTTAAATCGAAGTACTGTAAATAGGTATTGGTATTACGTATAGTAGCGTAACATGAACATCGTCGAAAATGCTCTTTTATGTAAAGTTTGTTGTGCAAAGATTATTTTGTTTTTACAATGGTGTTCGTCGTCTTTTTTTTGCGAATGAAATTTTATATGTGGAAGAGGCGTAATATCCTTAAAAGTAACTTTTAACAAAGTATTGTTTCGTACACATGAACATTACGAGCGTAATTTCCTTTTTACAGCTTACTTCAGAACCGATTATGTTTTCGTATAAAATAACAGGCACAATGTTCAATAACAACTTTAATCGGAAAATGGGAAGCACTCGAAGTCGAAAGCTTACGAGAGAACATATTCATTTTATATCTGGCATGTTCTTTTGTAACATTTTCGTGCATGGTATTTTTTCAATACAAAATAAAGATATTTTAAACATTGGAAATGATTTAAAAACTATTTCTAATTGATAAATAAAGATGAATCTTCATATTGAGACAAAAAAAAATGTAAAGTATTATGAAAAAACTGCCAAGTACAACGAAATCAAGCGTCGTTCCGAACGTTTCTAAAATGAGAAAAATTGTATGCAGGCATCGACGGCAAAGGTGTTTTCTTATGGTATCATAATAAAATGTGAACCATTACTTAATTTAAAAATTAAAAGAAGGGCAAAACTTCATTTTCATCACGTATTAAGTTAAATTTGATTGTGAAATAATTAAAAAATAATTAAAAATATCACCGTTCCGAACGTTTCATTAGTAAAAAATTTTAAAATGTCATACCGATAGTCAACAAGCTTTCGCACAAAACGCTCCTAAAGTGCATTAAATTGGTATACAAATATCGCTTTGTGCGCTATGTTACATTAAAAACAAAGGATTTATGACACCAAATACCGGTATCAACCAAAAATCCGCTACAAATTTCTGTAAAATACCGGTAACAAACAAAAATGTGGTGCGGATACATTTTAGTAAGTTCTCACTGAGCGTGGAAACTGCCATCTATAAGAACGATGACAGTATGTAATCTAGAAAGTCGCGAGAGAATGCAAATATAATTTGGGACTGTTCGAAATAATAGACACACATGGTCTGTCGTGCAGAAGGAGTGCAGGCAGATTACCGAGGCATGTTGTTTTCAACAAAACTGTTTCTAATGTGCTTTCGAAAGTCGATTTTCCGGCGCTATTGGAACCACCAGGTTTAAGTAGATCAGATGGCAAACGAGTTGATGGCGTCATAATCGTTCCATGGCGGCGTGGCAAATCTTTAATTTGGGATGCTACAATATGTGACACTGTTGACCTGTCATACGTGGCCCAATCAGCAAGAGTAGTTGGCTTAGTAAGCAGGAAAACCAATAAAAGTTGACTGAAAACAACAAAAATTTTACCAACAAAATCTGCGTAGCATGTGGCAGATAAATTTTCTTGTAGGTCTGTTACTGAACATCTGCCACTTTGCGACGCAGATTTTTTTGGTAAAATTTTTGTTGTTTCCAGTCAAATTTTTTTTTGGTAAAAATTATTTGGCAGATGATGAGAAAAACTAAGCCAGCTTGTTTGAACTAAGATTGGGTGTAAAATTTAATTTTTGCGTAACGAAGCTGAAAGCGTCAACTCTAGCGATATCATTCATTTTAGAAATTGTACTTCAAAGACTGCGTCACACTCTTCTCGAAGAGATTTTTGTTGGGATATCAATCGTTTTAGAAGTTTAGTCAACACTGCTTTTTGAAAATTTTCGAAAATTTGACGAAATCCGTAAATTTGACGAAATTCGAAAATTTGACGAAATTCAATAATTTGACGAAATTCAAAAATTTGACGAAATTCAAAAATTTGACGAAATTAAAAAATTTGACGAGAATCGAAAATTTGTCGAGATTTGGAAAGACTACAGTTTGTTCATGTCATTTTTACACAGTTTTAGATATGTCAGAGTTGTAAATGTACCCAGTCAATTAAGGTCTTCCCAAATTATGAATTTTTGACGCCAAATTTAAAATTTCTATCGCGAATTCAAATATTGCGCAATTCGGTAAGAACTTAATTGACTGGGTACATTAAAAACTCTGACATATCGACAATCTTTAGAAACTGTGTAAAAATGAAATGAACAAACTGTAGATTCGGAAATTTGACGAAATTCTAAAATTTGATGAAAATCGAAAATTTGACGAAACTCCAAAATACCCTGAAAGTGACCAAATTTGGATTTTGATTGTTTGGCGAATGTCATTTTTCATTTATTTTTACTGAAAATGACGACTTGGAAAACGCAATATCTCCGGTTCCCGAGCACATTGGTAAGCGCGTGCTCATTTTCTTTGTATTTCCAATGAGAATATTTTAAAAATAATTTGGTTGCGATATTGGGCATTTTGGCGAAAGTAGAAATCTCGCCTATACATAGTTGCCGCGTCTCAAAAAAATTTTCTTCGTTCTTTTTTTGGAAGTTAGACTGCGTCAAGTCCTCCGCTATCGCTCCGGACATGATTTCTGAATTCCTTTCGTCATTTGAAATGACTCATTTCACTCCACTAATTTTATTTTGATCCAAAATTTTGATTTTATACTGTATGCGGTTGTCTTTTAACGATAATCTTTTAAACGCTAACATTGTTCTAGCCCTACTAGCGCTAATACCGTTCTATCCCTTCTAGGGCTAGCACCGTTCTATCCCTTCTAGGGCTAGCACTGTTAAAGCTCTTCTAGGCTAGAAAAAGAGTCAGAGAACAAACGTTTTTCGTATCGCTTAGTGTAAAAATTTGGCACAGTTTCGAATCATGCCACGATTATCCTGGCCTTACAAGGCACTCAAAGTGGCGTGGGCACTTGTTCATACACATGACTCATTATTAGGATCGTCTTTCAAAGATCGTCTTTGGAATCCATAGAGCAATATTTGGAGTACCGGTGCTTCGGTTAGAAAAAATTACCTTTCCGACGTTGAGGGTGGCCCATAGCGAGAAAATAAAACATCGAAATCCCCATTCAATCATCAATTGTCTCATGTTTTTCCAAATAAAGTTCCTACTTCTCACACACAAACAATTAACTTAACCGACCTATAATGCCACATCATTCAAAAAAATTACTAGTTAACCCCAAATCGTTCGCTCGACCATAACCTTTGTTTCGTGATGAAGACACCATGCTGAACAGTGTTTCGTATGCAACATCATGCTTCCATCGAAAAAGAAAAATGGTACACTCACCCAGCAACCCAGCAACGTATCAAGTATACAATTTATATTCTTTGTAACACTCTTACAGTCTTGCTAATAAATAAGTTTATTGAAAGTGGAAAGCATATAACACCGAACACGGACACATCGTGAGAAACAATGTCATGCATTGAAATCCAATCCTTTCTCGTTTTCGAACTGATTTATTTATTTTGCCAGAATTATAGCTAATTTCCGAAGAGCACAATACGAGCGCTATCACATCCGAGAATCCGATATCATAAAAACTGACTTATTTTCAAACAAAAGCATAAAAAGTGCCATACGAAGTACAAATAATGAATAATTCATCAAATCTTGCATTATAACACACTCGAACCCCGTTTCCATCAGCAGCAAATAGTACGGTTACAAGGAAGATGATCCCTGCAAACGTGATTCGTAAAACAAAAGCGTTGTGCCACATAAATAAATTTATAAAAATGTGAGAATGCTATACACCAATTTCATTTTCATTTTGTGTATCAGATTGTATACAATTGAAAAATATAGAGGAATATGGAGAGGAAATTCACATTATGGGAGACACACACAAGCTACTTCAATATGTCTAATTCATGCAGGTTGAAGGCTGATGTGGGAATAAAAGTTAAATGGAAGAAGACGGGGAAAGGAATGTCGATGACGGTAATGAAGATAAAGGATATTTTCAATGCCATAATGTGTCATGACCAATTAATAACGTCTTTTTCTTGCGTCCCTACTTGCCGATTGAACAAATGATGGAGTAGATGCTTGTATGCTTACCGACCTCGGCTTCGTCTCGCATAGGTAAACATTCCACAAGAAGTACCATCTTCTTTTCCATTATATGTTCCATTGGTAATCGATATTTTAATTTTTAGTTGGACAGATCATTATCGATGTGGATGATTTCATTGACATATTCATACAGTGTTCTAGTTGTTAATGGATATGTAGAGATAAGTGTCTTTGTGACGATGCTACTTTGCTACTTGCGCTTTGTGACAAAGAGAGCAGAGACTATTAGAGGCGAAGAAAAAAAAACGGTCACATTAGCAATCTAATTTTCTTCTGAGCAATGGACCCTTTGCAAATTTGTAGCCTACATTTAGGCGGAAAAATATTAGTTTTTTGATGATTTCTCTGAATCAAAATCCTATTTTGAAAAATTAAAACCATTTAAGCTCAGAAAAATGTGTTACTTTCAACGGAAAAATAGGTTTGTCGTTTGTCAGTCATAACTTAACCCACTTGAAGAGACCTGTGTAGATTACTTAAATCCACACAGTTTGCAAAAATTTCTCCAAGTGGAAATCTAGGCTACAAATTTATAAAAGGTCCATTACTCTTAAGAGGCGTGGATGTTACCTGAAATTACAGTCTAAATTTAGGCGTTTCGTATTATATTTTCTCTAATATCTTCACAAAATTACCTTTTTGAGAGAGGTATGACATCAGTAATCACCACAAATGTGTTATGGTTCAAACAGTTTCAATTAAAGATAATTCGTCAAATTGCTTTTAGATATTAACCTGTCACAAACGGAAAGCATTTGACCACTATTATTATCGGGTCCATTACTTCCATCGATCAAAGTATTTTTAATCAGTTGATTTCAAATCTTGTACTTCAATTTGTTTGAGCTCGTCAGAGCTCGTCATTATTTTTGTCGTCGTTATCGATAACAGATGAATATCGCAGGAGCGAGTTTAAGGCCCGTCATTGGGAAATGACAGGACAGTTTCCCGAAAATGTATGGAAAATTTTATCACAAAAATTCACCGAAAAGATTCAAAGAAACTCACCCATGATGCTTTCCATTGTATTCGTGCACCGTCTCTTCATGTCCCCAAGGCATATTTAAACACTAAAACACTTTTTACTCGATGCAAAAACAAAATTTTGTTTTTTGTTTTGTCGCGACAAAAACACAGAAAATATTTCGACACAACTGTGACACTCCGCTATTATAAGGACTAGAATGAATGTTTGCTGTGTTCACTTCGGCGGTAAAATATTTTCATTCAAAAAAGTGTCCGACACTTCAACGATGGTAGACTTGTATTAAAATTGTAACCTCTCCCACTTCTTTAGTAAGCTAACAAGACTTCGCTGAGTCTAATTATGCCACCTCTTTGAACAAAAATATCGGCTGAGGTCGAATAATTCTCCGCTGAGCTTTAAAAAACCTCCGCTGAGCTCTAATAATTCTCCGCTAGGCTTCAGTAAGAGTCCGTCAGACCTTAGCACGTTGTAGTAAGGCAATGAAGCTAAGCGAACACTCAATAAGCAATGCTTATTGAGTGTTCGCTTAGCTTCATTGCTTATTAAGCATCAGCGGATACCTAATAATTGTTGCTATGATTTAATAAGACTCCACTTAGCTTTGGCAGATCTCCACTGAGTGTCCGATTCGCTCCATTAAGCCTTCCTGAAACTTCCTTAGGCCTAACGGACACTTCCTGAAGCCTAGCGGAGAATTATTAGAGCTCAGCGGACAATTATCCGACCTCATCCGATATTTTTGTTCAAAGAGGTGGCATAATTAGACTTCGCAAAGTCTTCTTAGCTTACTACAGAGGAACGAACATTTATTTACGCTCAGTGCAGTCTTACGAGAGGCTAAATTTTTAATAAATGCTCTCCCATCGTTGAGAGAATGTCCGCTGAGCTCTCGTAAAGCTTTATAAAATGGTCGATGAGCACTATTAAATGTATACGCTACCCTTTGTCAACCGTTTGATGATTGTTTTTAAATGTCCGACACTTTTTTGAATGAAAATATTTTACCGCCGAAGTGAACACAGCAAACATTAATTCTAGTACTTATAGTAGCGGAGTGTCACAGTTGTGTCGAAATATTTTCTGTGTTTTTGTCGCGACAAAACAAAAAAAAACTTTTTGTTTTTGCATCGAGTAAAAAGGGTTTTAGTGTTCAAATATGCCTTGGGGACATAAAGAGACGGTGCACGAATACAATGGAAAGCATCATGGGTGAGTTTCTTTGAATTTTTTCGGTGAATTTTTCTGATAAAATTTTACATACATTTTCGGGAAACTGTCCTGTCATTTCCCAATGACGGGCCTTAGCTGAGGATTTCTCTTTTGTTACTATATTCACTAAAGCATCTCAATCAACAAGCAACAATTGAATGCAAATATTGAATTTATCAAATTTTATGATGATGAATTGATGGAAATAAATGAATTTTTTAAGGAAAGAATATTCCATCTCTTGTGTATGTTCTGCAACTCAATCGCTGTGACGGCAAAGGTAAACGAACAAGTGAATAGGCATGTTCGATAATTCATTCGATTGATAAAATATCGATTATTTCCCTGGAATCGATTATCGATATTTTCAGAAAATCAATATCAATCGAATGTTTTATCGATAATCGATAAATATCGACTGAAAATCGATAAATATCGCCGTAACGTACATAACGACTGATAATCGGCAAATATAGACTGATAATTCGATTTTCAGTGGATATTTGTTGATTATCAGTCGATATTTATCGATTATCGATAAAACATTCGATTGATATAGTATCGATTATTTGAAAATTTTATCATCGATTGATGATATTTTTCAGTGAACATGTCTACAAGTGAATCATTTTATGCAACTCAGCATCATAGATCGCTGTATGAATCTCGGTGCAAATTACTTTCCTAGGCTCACGATGTGTGACACATGGCCTGCGACCTGCTGGTAACAAAAAGTAACATCACTGCACAACTGGGAACAAAAAATGACGTCACTGGAAACGAAAAGTGAAAGGAATCGCGAGAGAAAATGTTGTTGTTTTGACTCTCTATCTGGTGAAAAATTTGTGGGGTTTTTCGGTCGGTCTGAATGAAAATTATTATTCATTGTGCAATCCAATCCATATCACAGGAAGTATAACTTCGATGCAATCTTCTGCAATAAATACAAACTTGTAAGTGCACGTCTTTGCATCTTTTTCACGAAATGAATTAAATGCGCCGAATGCACACAACTTTAAATCAAAGACACTTGTCGCGTACTTACAACGATTCGCCCGATAAAAATACTAATCACATATTTGCAAAGAAATGTGCAATTGCATACTGCATTACTGCATACTAACAGAGGCATTGCAATGTTGTTTTGTTTGTAAACTGACTCAGTGTTTAGTTTCATTGAATTCGCTCAGTTAATAGTTCAAAACACACAGCGATTGAAGACATATAGTTCGAGGTATGATAATAATCAGAGTCGAGAGACCGAAATTCATAACGACAAATTCGGAAATATTTACAACAACGCATTGTCAATGAGTTGTTTTTATTTCTTGTTTACAAAAAAACCAGTTCGGTTCAGCCAATAGAGAGCTCTGTGAAACAACAACAAGAATTTTTTTTGTTAGTTAAATAGTAACATTAACACATTAATCATTGGGTTAGGTTTCAGTGTTTTAAGTTTTTTCGATTGGGAGAGGTCGATATGTGTGGAATTCAGTGATTTGATTTGAGTTTGAAATTTTTAGTTTTCGTTTTCGGTACGTATACACATGGTACATGTCATAAAGTGGTGAATAACACTTCAAGCACCACCTGTAATCCGTGTTGAAGTATTGACACAATGAATTGTTGTTAATAATTCGGAAAACCGAAAAACTTTAATTTGCATTCATTTTGTGTATAATTTCAATGAACAACTTTGTATACATTTAATGAACTTGACCGATAAATGCGAGCGACAAACACGTTCCAACACTATAGCCATACTGTCTTTGTGATGCACAATAAAAATTCATTCATTATTTCGCTCACGTCGTTGACGTGTGATTGTCATCATAACAATGATTATTTCACCGAAAATATGAAGTAGCAATAGTGGGAAACGGTGCTGTTACCTGGCATAAAATCGTAGCTGAACGATTATTTTAGTATTGATTTACTGTGACAATGATTTTACTCTCCGATCGATTTTCTATTGTGGATTCACAGTATTTTCAGTTGTTAATCAATCTGGTTAATCATTTAAAATGTATTGATGAGAACCTTACTTTCGAGTGCATATTGTTCCACGCATATAAACTTAAACTGAATCATTCAAGTACCAAGTTCTTAGTTCAAATTTTAAAACAAAATTAGCTGTTTCTGCTTGCGTATGATATAACAAAGTATAACTAGAACAATAACGGAATAAATTTAAAAAAATGTCGAAAGTCTAATCGGTTCTTATTGGAATGAAAGGTGAATATTTACGATTTCATTACAGTGAACGATATCTCAAATGTCTCGCTGTCAAATTTTTCTGAGAATTTTATTGTGTCACTGCAAATTCACAATGACATTCTCTGAAAAAAATGACAGTGAGACATTTGAGATGTCGTTCACTGTAGATTTATGCATGGTTTCCACTCAACAAAAAGTATTCAGTGAGAGAGCCGCGAGAGAGAGAGAGAGAGAACTGTCAAGTAAAAAAAGCAAAAATTGAAAAAAATCATTTTTGTCTCAATAGTACATGTGATTACCTTTCTAATTACATTACACACGACCCTGTACGGCTCGTGTAACTGAAGAAATTTTTGTAAGAAAAGTGCAAGTTTTCGGTTTTTGATCACCAGCCAGACAAACTTCGAAGAATTTTTTTTAAAATTGTTGATTTTGACTTCTAGGGTCTAATACCTTTCTAGGCACATATAAAAAATTCCAATAGAAAATGCATCCGATTTCGGCTTTAAGCTGTTTTTCAAAATAATCCCTCTGCTGGCTCAAAAAAGCCCTTAAAAAGTAACGCAAAAATAAACTTGAAACAACAAATTAAACTCATTTCCAGAATAAATTCATGTCAAAATGAAGCTTTTCCATGTTTGGATTTTTAATATTTGTTGGCAACAAAATCCTGTGAAATTGTTTGACAATAGAATATTAAACTAGAAAAATTATAAATAGCATTTTCCAGTAGAAAATAATAATCTTAACATCGCATGTCAAAACGGTCAACTCAACATTCATTATTGGGTAGGTCAACTCTCCATTATTTACCTTACCAACAATCAAGCTGGAATATTTCATAGTGTAAGGTAACTAATGGAGAGTTGACCTACCCAAAATGAATGTTCAGTTGACCTTGTAAATTTGTATGAAGAAAAAATCAACAGGCAACTCACGATATTTTGTTGTTCAAAAATGAAATAAATTTTAAAATTTGTCTTTTTCGTGTGACGTCGATATTGCTTTAAAAAAGAGCGCGGCACGGCAACTCTATTACAAAAAAAAAGTCAGTGTCACATTTGTCAAAATAAGGTGGTATTTTGACTGCGTCAAAACGAAGTTGCTAGAGAGGGTATTGTCTTTATACATCGAATTTCATTCAAAAATGATTTCAAGTAAAAATCAGCTGACAAATGAATGGATATCACCTTGCAAAAATATTTCGTCTTTAAGGCCCGTCATTGGGAAATGACAGGACAGTTTCCCGAAAATGTATGGAAAATTTTATCACAAAAATTCACCGAAAAAATTCAAAGAAACTCACCTCTTATGCTTTCCATTGTATTCGGGCATAGTCTCTTTAGGTCGCCAAGGCATATTTGAACACTAAAACACATTTTACTCGATGCAAAAACAAAAAGTTTTTTTTTTGTTTTGTCGCGACAAAAACACAGAAAATATTTCGACACAACTGTGACACTCCGCTACTATAAGTACTAGAATCAATGTTTGCTGTGTTCACTTCGGCAGTAAAATATTTTCATTCAAAAAAGTGTCGGATATTTAAAAACAATCATCAAACGGTTGACAAAGGGTAGCGTATACATTTAGTAATGCTCATCGACCATTTTTTAAAGCTTTACGAGAGCTCAGCGGACATTCTTTCAACGATGCGTAAATAAATGTTCGTTCCTCTTTAGTAAGCTAAGAAGACTTCGCGAAGTCTAATTATGCCACCTCTTTGAATAAAAATATCGGATGAGTTCTAATAATTCTCCGCTGAGCTTTAACAAACCTCCGCTGAGCTCTTATAATTCTCCGCTAGGCTTCAGGAAGTGTCCGTTAGGCCTAAGCAAGTTACAGGAAGGCTTAATGGAGCTAATCGGACACTCAACGGAGATCTGCCAAAGCTAAGTGGAGTCTTATTAAATCATAGCAACAATTATTAGATATCCGCTGATGCTTATTGAGTGTTCGCTTAGCTTCATTGCCTTACTACAACGTGCTAAGGTCTGACGGACTCTTACTGAAAGCCTAGCGGAGAATTATTAGAACTCATTAGAGGTTTGTCAAAGCTCAGCGGAGAATTATTAGAGCTCAGTGGAGGTTTGTTAAAGCTCAGCGGAGAATTATTCGACCTCAGCCGATATTTTTGTTCAAAGAGGTGGCATAATTAGACTCAGCGAAGTCTTGTTAGCTTACTAAAGAAGTGGGAGAGGTTACAATTTTAATAAATGTCTACCATCGTTGAAGGGTCGGACACTTTTTTGAATGAAAATATTTTACCGCCGAAGTGAACACAGTAAACATTCATTCTAGTCCTTATAATAGCGGAGTGTCACAGTTGTGTCGAAATATTTTCTGTGTCTTTGTCGCGACAAAACAAAAAACAAAATTTTGTTTTTGCATCGAGTAAAAAGTGTTTTAGTGTTTAAATATGCCTTGGGGACCTAAAGAGACAGTGCACGAATACAATGGAAAGCATCATGGGTGAGTTTCTTTGAATCTTTTCGGTGAATTTTTGTGATATTTTCCATACATTTTCGGGAAACTGTCCTGTCATTTCCCAATGACGGGCCATCATGTCTTTGATTCAAAGACTTTGAATTCATGGCATTCTTCAGCGCAATGAATTCATTGATAAATACACTACATTTACATTGAGAAGAAAAACTATAACTCCGCAAAAAAAAAAATCTAAAAAGATTCAACATTCATAGATTACATTAGGTCACCTCATGTTACGTCTGCTCAGAACAAAAAAAAAATCTAATAAAAATATGACTCTAGAAAAACGTTATCAAAACACGATTTACAACAACATATCTTCATCAACACTTTAAAAATAACTAAACTACAAAAAATTCAACGGAAGAACATTTAAAAATCTATTAACTTTAAGTTTGAAACAAACAGAACTTACTCTGCATAAAGCTTTGACGTCCGTTAACTTATTAGAAAGTACGGTGGAAATAATGTCATTGAACATACTCTTAAGCGCAATGAATTCAAATCCAATTCATTGTCGTTCAAAGCAACAAGGAATTTTTCTAATGAAATTCTGGATCGGCTAATACCAAAATCTTTTCCGTCAACAAAGACACGGTATTTTTCTTGCAAGCTAATGAAAGGCTCGACTTAAAATTCATGTACCAAATGTAACGAACACGATGTCTACCAAAAGCGAATCGAATTTAATTATTTCTAATTAATTTTAACGATATGTGTGTTGTTGTAAATCGTATTGCGATAACGAATTTCTATTCATGATTTTATAAGAATTTTGTTCTGAGCAGACGTAACATGCGCTGACCCTATGCTATCTTTTTTACAGACAGAGTTATGTTTTTCTTCTCAATGTAAATTTCGTGTGTACAATACCAACTGTCAGATATGTCGTATGTCGAATGAATTCAAGGCTGTATACTTTGGGGAGGTCACGCAGACCGCCATTTTATTAGATACGCGGAAACACACCACTTCTGATGACTTTACATATACAAAAAATTCACCACATCATCAAGATGACGAGAATCATCAGAGTAGGTGAATTTTTGTATGAAATCGGCCATTTTATCATCAACTGTGGTGTGTAACCCGCGTATCTGTATCTGCGTGACCTCCCCAAGTATACAGCCTTGGAATGAATTGAATCATTTTCAATATGCGATACTCGTCAACGTAACCCCACTACAGTTTTCGTTAAGTTGACATTAAACTCAATCAATTGACATTAACTGTGTGCAAATCGCTGCTCGTTCACTTGACATATCTGACAGCTGAGATCGTGTGTGACGTTTACAAGGTCATGAAAATGATGTATGGAGGGTTGAGTTGTCAAAATTCAATAATTAAACTTAACGAAGACTTACTGTTGGGGATCTTGCTTGCAGTTAACGTTAATCGATTGAGGTTAAATAACGAAAACTTAAGTGGGGTTGACGATTACCGTACAATGAAAATGATGCATTTTCAACGGATTTATGTTGTTACTGCCCTGATAATGTCTTTGAATTAAAACGAAATATTTTGGCAAACTCTAAAATTTCTTTTTATTTGAGCCACTCTGACGACTCTTATATTAGTTAACATGCCGTTACGTAACTGAAGCTTGAAGAATTACATCCTTTTGACGAAGCAATAAAACTGTTTATAGATGGTGTAGATATTAAACTGTAACCACATCCATCATTAAAGTTAATTCTCAATTTATTCCAGTTGTAACCGTTTCATATGGCTACTCAACAGAGACAATCTCAGAATGGACATGACGCTCCGAAAACAAACAGCAACCACGGTAACAACGAATCGAAAGACCAAGGATTATGGCGTGATTTAGTCGCATACTGGATATTAGGCCTATGTAACAATTATGGATATGTTGTAATGTTAAGTGCTGCTTACGATATTATTGCAAGATTTGGAACGAATGTAGGTAATGGTTGTGATTACATTTGAATGCGACGGAAGTACTGTGTGATATGAGCCGAGCTCACCAGCGTGTTTTTAAGGAACTAGTTCACACTAATTATTTTATTGAAACGATACGCCAATTTTGAACCGATCTGTACCAGAAACTGAAGTTATACCATTACCAGGGTTGACAGAACGTTTTGAAGACTATTAATGAGAAAATATCTTACGGCCAGTTTAAGGTGCTTTACGGCAATGAAAGTGTAAAACAGGTATGGTCTATTGTCCGCCCGGAGGACATAAAAATTTGATTTTCGTACTTAAACGCACTCATTTTCATATTATTTTGGCATAAAATGTGAGTGCGTTTAAGACGAATTCGCCGATCGACCATACCTGTTCTAGACTTTCATTGCTTTACGGTTAGCCATGTAAAACGCCTTAACTTGGCCTAACAAACTATTAAATTGTCTAAATATTTTTAGAATTTTTGTGGAATTTTGAGATACTTTTTCTAGAAAATCGGCCATAGTTTCAGGAGTCGTTTGTTCTTTCCCTGATTATGCTTCTATGATCAATGATCATGAAAATTACAAAAACGTATTGAGAAGTTGAGACAGTCAAGGGATCTAGCCATTCCTAATAGGTGGGACCTAGTGCAGTAAAATAACATGAATAATTACACCAGGTACAACTAAAAGCAAACATCTGCACACAAGCATAGACTCTTATCAGCTACGCAGTGTTAGGTTTTCAAAATAAATACAGATTAGAGTGCAATCGTTCATTATGATCTAAAATGCATTTTTTCTGGATTTTTGTTTCTTAGAAATTCCAGTAGCACCATGAAATTGTACTTTCATAAATCTATAAATTAGTCAAAAACCGAAGAGTAAAATGTGACGCAAGTCTCCGTTAATACTTGCAAATTAACTGATATAGTTGTAGGTGGCGCATTCTGCGTCTGCACTTACAGAAAACAATTTTAGAAAGGAAATTTTACCAAAAAAATAATAATTGGAAAACTAATTTGGGAGGTGCGGGAAAACATCTGGATGTTTCCGTTCAAAAATTGTGTGCGATATGTCAAATGAAAGGTATTGACGAAACAAAAAATTGAATTTTTAAGAAAATTAGGTTTGTACATGCAACAGTAGCTATTCGCGAGAAAGCAAGCAAAACTACATTTTTTTCTACTTTTCCTGTTTTCCCGCATCTCTTTGGTCATTTGCTAAGATTCTCTAAAATCGGCAAGATTTTACAAAATTTGCTAAAAAAAATTCCCAAATTTTCCTTTCCTCAACATCCACCATTTTGTGATGTAAATTATTTGACAGCAGAACCTTCTCCAAAACCCAAAAAAAATCTGAAGGAGCGTTTAGCAGAAAATTCTCTAAGTACCTACACAGAAGCTCATACTTAAGTAGGATTATTCGTTTAAAGTACTTAAAAGGTACATTGGGAAATGACAGGACAGTTTCCCGAAAATGTATGGAAAATTTTATCACAAAAATTCACCGAAAAAATTCAAAGAAACTCACCTCTTATGCTTTCCATTGTATTCGGGCATAGTCTCTTTAGGTCGCCAAGGCAAATTTGAACACTAAAACACTTTTTACTCGATGCAAAAACAAAAAGTTTTTTTTTGGTTTTGTCGCGACAAAAACACAGAAAATATTTCGACACAACTGTGACACTCCTCTTTGACTAGAATGAATGTTTGCTGTGTTGACATCGGCGGTAAAATATTTTCATTCAAAAAAGTGTCGGACATTTTTTAAAAACCATCAAACAGTTGACAAAGGGTAGCGTATACATTCAATAATGCTCATCGACCATTTTTTTGCGCTGAGCGTAAATAAATGTTCGTTCCTCTTCAGTAAGCTAAGAAGACTTCGCTAAGTCTAATTATGCCACCTCTTTGAATAAAAATATTGGCTGAGTCCTAATAATTCTTCGCTGAGCTTTAACAAACCTCCGCTGAGCTCTAATAATTCTCCGCTAGGCTTCAGGAAGTGTCCGTTAGGCCTAAGGAAGTTGCAGGAAGGCTTAGTGGAGCGAATCGGACACTCAGCGGAGATCTGTCAAAGCTAAGTGGAGTCTTATTAAATCATAGCAACAATTATTAGGTATCCGCTGATGCTTATTGAGTGTTCGCTTAGCTTCATCGCCTTACTACAACGTGCTAAGGCCTGACGGACTCTTACTGAAGCCTAGCGGAGAATTATTAGAGCTCATTAGAGGTTTGCCAAAGCTCAGCGGAGAATTATTAGAGCTCAGCGGAGGTTTGTTAAAACTCAGCGGAGAATTATTAGAGCTCAGCGGAGGTTTGTTAAAGCTCAGCGGAGGTTTGTTAAAGCTCAGCGGAGGTTTGTTAAAGCTCAGCGGAGGTTTGTTAAAGCTCAGCGGAGGTTTGTTAAAGCTCAGCAGACAATTATTCGACCTCAGCCGATATTTTCATTCAAAGAGTTGGTATAATTAGACTCAGCGAACTCTTGTTAACTTACTAAAGAAGTGGGAGAGGTTACAGTTTTAATACAAGTCTACCATCGTTGAAGTGTCGGACACTTTTTTGAATGAAAATATTTTACCGCTGAAGTGAACACAGCAAACATTCATTCTAGTACTTATAATAGCGGAGTGTCACAGTTGTGTCGAAATATTTTCTGTGTTTTTGTCGCGACAAAACAAAAAAAAAACTTTTTGTTTTTGCATCGAGTAAAAAGTGTTCAAATATGTCTTGGCGACCTAAAGAGAATATGCACGAATACAATGGAAAGCATCATGGGTGAGTTTCTTTGAATTTTTTCGGTGAATTTTTGTGATAACATTTTCCATACATTTTCGGGAAACTGTCCTGTCATTTCCCAATGACGGGCCTTACACGAACAATTTGCATGTAAATTCTCAAAGATTTATATCTCGGCCAAATGATCACTGATTTTTACGTGCGATGCGATAGCTCGTTGAGCTCGTACGGACGCCCAGATTTTTTTGAATAGTTTTAAATAGTCATTCAATTGGAATTGTAACTTTAATTGGGGTAGGGTAATCTCGCACACCACACAAATTCATGGTGTGCGAGATTCACCTCTAAGTGGTGAATCTCGCACAGTCGTGACTTTTCGTTACATGTCGTAAAAGGACGCATACTATGATCGCGTGTGCGAGATTCCCCGACACCCTTTAATTGGATAATTTCAAAACGTGAAGTTGAGCAAATTCATGCATTTTAGGCCAAAACAGTTCAACTGGAACCGTCACCTGAAACGGGCCGAATGTGCAATATTATTTCAACCGGTGCAATACTACTGGCTGATGTTTTACCGTCTTTGACCATCAAAATCATTGTTCCATTTTTGCCGTTTTACATCAAGTGAGTGTGAGAAATGGGATCTCTTCCCCGTACCCCAAACGAATCCATTTCATCTTCATCTTTGAATCGTTTTCCATTTGACTTCTTTTGTTGCACCAGTAACGAGTTTTGTTTGCAATGCATTTTAAAGTATTTTCGTTACACTCGTTTTTTAATTACATCGATAACGAAGACATTTGATACTGATGCCAGACGAGCGAAGAAAAAAAAAGAGAGCTTTAGTTGCACACAATTCATTTTCTCTTTGATGATTTTTCTGGTTCAATGATCACACAAAATCGTTTAATTTTCACGAACCGTTACAGTGTTCGCGTATTCCTTGCAATCGCACTACAGGCGGCCGGTTTTCTTCTAGTTGCATATGCCGATGCAAAATGGATGGCCATTTTGGGCATTGTACTAACATCACTAAGTTCTGGACTGGGTGAGGCCTCATTACTTGCATACACGTCCAGATTCAATAAGTAGATAAATGCGGATTCACTCAAATATCAATTTTACTCAAACATTTTGCCTGCATTTCCCATAGGAATGTTGTCTCGACATGGTCGTCGGGTACTGGTGGTTCTGGCGTTATTGGTGCATTATCCTACGCAGGACTCATATCGTTGGGTGTTAGCCCGGTGGATACAATGTTAATAATGTTATCGGTGCCGGCAATGGAAGCGATTGCGTTTTGGTTGATATTACGAAAACCGACTGGAGCCGCCACAAATTATGGAATCGAAAATACTGAATTCGACGGTCAATCGACCGATACGATAGCAATAGATAATGTCAGGGGAAGCGACGTCGAAACGAATACCAAATTGAATGGCATCGACGCCGACGTCGCATCGTTTGGCATAAAGGAAAAAGTAATGTACCTGCCGTCGTTGATGAAATACATGATACCGATAACAATGGTCTACTTCTTGGAGTATTTCATCAATCAAGGACTGGTAAGATGAACCAGCTGCCACCCCGCCGTCTCTGATTTTCATTTGGGAATAAAATTTCACTTCCAGTTTGAATTGGTATACTTCCCGAACATATGGCTGGACAAAAAATCACAATACCGTTGGCTGCAAGTAGATTACCAACTGGGCGTTTTTGTGTCACGGTCATCCGTCAACTTTGTCACGTTGGAGAAAATCTGGCTGATGTCTGTGTTCCAGTTTTTCAACGTGATCATCATTCTGCTCGAAGTCATTTACTTTTACATGCCATCCATTTGGATTATATTTGCGGTTGTGTTTTGGGAGGGTTTATTGGGAGGCGGTGCGTACGTGAACACGTTCTATCGGATGTCGAAGGAAGTGCCACTGTCGAAACGGAAATTTGCATTGGGCGTTGTTCCGATTGGTGACGCAATCGGTATCGCGCTGGCCGGTGTAGCAGCCATACCAGCACATAATGCTTTGTGTTTTTTGCCAGTCCGAAGGTGAAAGACTGCGTGAAGGTCGTGATAGGTTTTTGTTTACTTTATAATTGCATTTACTGACAGCGAATGTTAAATAAATAGTTTGTACCGTTACACGGCGAGTATACTTGACTCTTCAACATGGCTGTTTTCCCAAATTCTAAATGGAAAATTTTGCGACTTAGGACCAAGACTTTTTGCATAGAAACGACTTCGCCATTTCATTTGGTGAATATTTCCGCACACAAAATGAATTTTCAAGCCAGAAAGTACAGTCGACGTCGGTGAAATTTAGACATGAATTTGCTTCAACTGCTCCACTCTAACTAGCAATTTTGTTAGTATGAGTTGACCACCTGAAAACAGCTGAAGAAAATTCACGTCTAAATTCACCTACGTCGACTGTATTCAGGGCAAAGCTGAGTCTCTAGAACAATTTTTGATGTGAAAATTTTTAAACTGCAACAATACCTTGAAAGCTACGACTACGAAAATTAAGTACGAAAAGTACGACTACGACCGTAGCTGTATTCGGACGTATTAGGACATATTCTTGCCTATTTTAAAAAATTTCTTAACAGTACTTTCCTCAACATCTGCCACTTGTGACGCAAAAATTTTTTGGTAAAATTTTGTTTCTAGAATTTCTTTGGTCAAATTTTTGCTGTTACAGTTTTTGCGTACAAGCGCAGAATGCGTCACATCCAGCGATATCAGTTGTTTTGGAAGTATGCACAGGGACTTGCGTCACCTTTACTCTTTTGAGTGTTTTTGACTGATATCAGTTCTTTTGGAAGAATTAGAAGATTAAAAAAATTTGAAAAATTTAAAAAATTTAAAAAATTTAAAAAATTTAAAAAAATTTAAAAATTTAAAAAAATTTGGAAAATTTGAAAAATTTGAAAAGTTTAAAAAAAATGGAAAATTTGAAAAATTTTGAAAAATTTTGAAAAAATTTAAAAAATTTGAAAAATTTTGAAAAATTTTAAAAATTTTAAAAATTTTAAAAAATTTAAAAACTTGCAAACTTTTGAAAAATAATTGGAAAATTTGAAAAATTTGAAAAATTTAAAAATAATTGGAAAATTTGAAAAGTTTGAAAAAATTTGAAAAACTTTGAAAAATTTTAAAAAAATTTAAAAAATTTGAAAAAGTTTGAAAAATTTTGAAAATTTTAAAAAATTTAAAAAATTTTAAAAAATTTAAAAAATTTTGAAAAATTTAAAAAATTTTGAAAAATTTAAAAAAAATTTAAAAATTTACAGTGAACGACATCTCAAATGTCTCACTGTCAAATTTTTCTGAGAATTTTATTGTGTCATTGCAAATTTACAATGACATTCTCTGAAAAAAATGACAGTGAGACATTTGAGATGTCGTTCACTGTAAAAAGTTTTGAAAAATTTTAAAAATTTTGAAAATTTTTAAAAATTTTCTATGCAAAAAGTCTTGGTCCTAAGTCGCAAAATTTTTTTTAAATTTTTTTCTAGTAAGGGGACATTCACAAATTACGCACGCTCTTAAGGGAGGAGGGGGGTTTGACAAAAGCGTACGCTTCATACATTTTTGAAATTTTCTCCATACATTTTCGCGTGCAAGGGGGGGGGGGGTCTAAAATTTCGAATTTGGTGCGTGCGTAATTTGTGAATGGCCCCTAATAGGACTTGCGTCACGGGCGCTATGCTAACGCGCGCCCATGATTTTCCAACTCCTTGAATGTAAACGTCAACATTCCCGCCGTAAGTGTGCCTAACATATGAATTATATGAATTTCAAGTGAATGAGTCGATGAAGAGATGAATCGAAATAGCTATTTTCCTGACTAGTTAGTAAATGGGGTTGTTTTGCGCAGTAGATGTAAGATGAACACATCGTATGAGCAAAGCCCTTATTTACTAACGTGTTAGCAACAAGATTTGAAGTACAGCATTGGGATCCTCATTTTACAAACGTCACTTTGAGTGAGTTGTGGTGCCCACGAGACACTTCTCATTTATTTTGCTATAAAAGTATTAGTGCCCAGTATCTGTCAAATTTCGAGTAGTGGTGCCCAAGTCTCGCTTAACCTTGGAATCGACGCCTCTGAAATGACGCAACGTTAGAAAAACTTTCGGATTTTCCATTTTGAATTTCGACCACACTGACACGGTGTGAATTGCGTGCCTTTTAGAATACAGAGATAGAAATATGGACCTGGATGGTTACCTCGTCGGGATTAACAGTATGAGACCGAAGCTTTTTTGAAACTAAAATTCAATTCCCTCGGGAATTACTTTTATTTAACCCAAAATCATTAGGTCCTAAAGGGACTACAATTTGATCTTTCGAGACCTTAGTTCAAAGTCCAAAGACTTTTTCGAAGTGGTAATTTTACTGCCATTATTAATAGGGAGAGTGAGCTATTGCGTTCATAATCTCGTCGTTGTTTACTTCGAACCGTTGTTACGGACAAAACAACCCTCGATGGATTAAATGTGACATCTAATTGCCGATCGCATTTTGAAAATCGTGAGCTGCCCAGGTTGGAAATCTAGAAAAATCGGTTCTACGATAAAAGAACAACTTAGATCGTCCGTATGGCAAGGAAAAAATCCGCGATACCTTCAAATTCGAGGAGAATTGGGTACGATTTAATTTCTGGTGAAATGGCCAGTCAATCCACATAATTCAAATTTGTGGAACCTCTAACGGTAAAAAATGCAGGTAAAGGTTTTACTGACGTTAAGCCATGTTTGTCACTATTTTCTCATTTTAGTCCACCAATCCATTAATCATTAATCCACAGAAGATCCAAATTTTCTAAACCCCCAAGTCGGGATTACAATGTAATCCCAGAAAAATTACTTAGTGGAAGTAATCCCTCTTGGGATTAAAATTCTAACTCCCGATTTTTATCTTTGCATCCATGAAAATATTCCTTGACTCATCGAACTTGCCATGAAATCGACATCAGCGTTACATTATTGTATAAGCCATTGATATCACGATGGTTTATTACAATATCGAATGTGTCAGAAGGTGATGATCGTGATGTATTCAAATGAACCCTATTCGAAGTGATAAAAGAGGAAGTGCCGCAGCTGTTAATTTCTTTATCCCATTTGTTATCGATTTTCTTGATAGCTTTAAGATTATGGACCTACAAACCAATGTTGAATGAAAGTTGCAAGTCACCGAAACACTAAACTCTGTATTTCCAACAGTCACCCCAGAAAAAAAGAAAACCGAAAACCAACTGCTTTTAGGCCATTAAATTGTAATTAACTGCAAAATCAATGTTAAATTCCGACTTTTGTAATTTACAGTGTTATAATATTAAACTTCAATTAATTCCTTGTGTAGTACCCGAGAAAGAGTATCCATCTTTCATTAAACCTTTTTCTTTTATCCATTTAACACCCGTTACTTAAAAAGACCGACCAAACTTCAAGACGAGAAATGTCCCTTTCTTGAAAAGGAAGAAGAAACGAAACATGGGGCTTTCGGTTCTGATAAAGTGATAATGTGTAACAACATAATACCCACCACACAGCCAATGCTATAGAAAATAATAAATTTTCGAACAGTCATGCTTATATAGCCGAACGTTTAAACATCAGCTGTGGCGATATTGTTTATTTTAGATAGAGACAAGAACGAGAAAGAAAGAAAAAAATCCTCGCAACGTTCTCCGGAGAATGAATATTATGTCAATGCTCTATTTATTTTAGATAAAACTTTTAAGAGTGCCATCGTCTTGCTTGGATTGAAGAAAATGACATTTTTGTTCGTCTACAATAAGTACATGCAAACACACTTTTTCGATACGGGTGAGACACATATGTTCCAATTTATTTTTTGTGGAGAAGAAAAGACTTCGATTTACAGTTTCGAATTTGTCAATCATACGAAAATAATCGAGACAAAAACAAGAACTGAATTTCGAATCGCTCTGGTTTTAAAGATTGCAATATTCGGATGAAAGTTACGTAATAACCATCAGGGCCAAGTCTTTACGTGTCACAGTAATGTAAATGACGCATTGCTCATATCATGGCCCTACGTTAGTGAAGGGCCGTGACGCAAGTCCGTTCACACTGAAAAATTTGACAAAAATTTTTTTCCACAGGACTGAGGAACATTTATACACGAACTTTTGGACTTTTCCCCCTTCGTTTTCATACATTTTGAAATTGATGAATTTTACCAACCTTTGTTACTTTGTCACTCTGTTACTCTGTCACAAAGAAACTTTTGAATTTACCGGTGAATTTGGCTGAAATTTTTAGGGTATGTTAAGGACGTAATTCTAAGAAACTAATTTGAAGGAATTTTTATAAAAGCTTATAATTTCGGAGCTATAAGCGTTTTAAGTTCAAGCTTTGTCAGCCATAACTCGGAAAATACGGCAGATAGAAACCTCGTGTAAAAGACAAAGTTATAGAGTTTTAGATTCTAGTCGACACGTGTTTCATGGTTTTCCTAAAAAGTCGTCTATTTGGGAGCTACGAGCGTTTTAAGTTCAAGCTTTGTCAGCCATAACTCGGAAAATACGGCAGATAGAAACCTCGTGTAAAAGACAAAGTTATAGAGTTTTAGATTCTAGTCGATACGTGTTTCATTGTTTGCCTAAAAAGTCGCTTATTTGGGAGCTATGAGCGTTTTAAGCGCGTCAATTTTTCGATTTTAGTCAAATTTTCGATTTTTATCAAAGTTTTTATTTTCGTCAAATTTTCAAATTCCGTCAAAATTTTCGAATTTCGTCAAATTTTTTTATTTTCGTCAAATTTTCGATTTTTGTCAAATGAAAGCTGGAAGATTCAGATCAAAGAGAAAGTTATACAGTTTTCTAAGAAGAATATTTTCGTTCAAACTGCACAATATGACTGGTCTATTATCTGCGACCAAATTCTAAAAAATCACAACTTACAAAAGAGCTGATATCGCCCAAAACCACTTACAGTGGAGGTGTGACGCAAGTCCTGTTTTCCACTTACAAAAGAAGTGATATCGGTGTCGGTGACGCTTACAGATTCGACACGCAAAAAGGTATGCGTCACAAATGGCAGCTGATGAAAAAAGTACGCGAAAGTTTTATCAACAAAAATCTTACCAGAAAAACTTTAGGAAGAAAATTACAATAAAAAAGTTTGCGTCAAAAAGTGGCAGATGTTGAGGAAGGAAAATTTTTAAAATTGTGAAATATATTCCTTTAAAAAATGGAATTCAAACGGAAGAAAGCCGAATCATCTGCCACTTTTTGACGCAAACATTTTTATTGTAATTTTCTTCCTAAAATTTTTCTGGTAAGATTTTTGTTGATAAAACTTACGCGTACTTTCCTCATCAGCTGCCATTTGTGACGCATACCTTTTTGCGTGTCGAATCTGTAAGCGTCACCGACACCGATATCAGTTCTTTTGCAAGTGGATAACAGGACTTGCGTCACACCTCCACTGTAAGTGGTTTTGGGCGATGAAATATGCACAGAATTACGTAAAGAACATCCTAGTTCTGCGAGCTCAAGTTGTGAAGTGAGTTAGAATCGGAGGCGGGATACGTCAAATATTTATGTTGTATTCATGTAGAAGCTCTCAAACCACTGCTCTTTCAATTCGTTTTACAGTCTAATAAAAGAGGATTTCATTAGGTTTTCTGATTTAAGAGTTGTTTGATTTTTTTAATAAATGAAGGACTAGATTTCTGTTTCTTTATTACATGACTTATCGGCAAGCGACTCAGAAATCTAGATTTTTTTCTGCCTAAAGTCACCAGCAACAATAAAAATAAGCGATGAGTTCTGTCTAGTGATTTCTGTGAATGAAGTCTTTTATCAAGCAAATTAAGGTGTACTGCTCTCTTATTCCCTTGACTGATGAGTTCACTATATTATGTAACGAGATGTTATGAAAAACATTAAATGTTTGTAACAACTTTTCGTTGCGAGCAAGATAACTAAGGTAACTTTTTTGAACTTTAACCGATTTTGGAAACAATTTAATCGATGCGGAGGAAGTTCGAAGATGAGCTATGTGGTAGTATGGCTTAAGTTATCCCAGAAAAACAGGATTTTAAACTTTTGATAACAATTATCTGAAAGTTAGGGCTTTGTGTCTGAAAATACCAAACAAAGTCTATGGAAAATCTAGTACACTATTTCTAATTGATTGCATAAAAAGTTGTGAAAAAAACTTGTCGGAATTTTTCGTTGTCGACAAGATAATTTGAGTAATTTCAAAACAGAAGAAAGACTATCAAGTCGATAGTTGGAATACGGAAAATACTATATATGACGTTATTGGTCGATAATAAACAAATGTGTCAGTACAAAAAAAAGGTAAACAAACCACATATAAGTCAATCCCAACGAGTGTGAACGAGTCAAGACATTTCATTAGATTACTAGACAACTCCGACGATTGTGAAGTTTGCGGTCAGAGCAAGTCGAGGATGGTCTAAATGAATTACAACTCAATGTGTCACATCTTTTGTAAAGTGTTTAAATACCGAATCTTGTACTTCTTTAGTTATATGTTTTGATATAAAAGAAAACACTAGCCAGAGGTCATCGATTATTTTCGTTGAAGTTTAACGAAGAAAAAGAAGAAGATCAACTTGAAATCATTACTTAAAACAATCAAAATTATATCGGGAAAACTATCAGTTAAGGGACCTGACCTAGTAGAAAGGTTCTAACAAACACAGCATAGCAATAAATTACAAAATTTAGTCTACATCAACCGAGTGAAGCGAATCGAAATAGCGGAATCATATGATAAACATATTGAAGTGATAGATTTTGTATCAAACATTGGCAGATGCTTTACGGCCATACACATTTAAAAGTACGAAAAAATAAGAAATTCTGATAATGACGGTACTTTTAAATGTGCATGCAGCTCTAATGAGCTCTAATCAATTGCCGTATCAAATTTAATGATTTTTTTGTCAATACGCTTGACGCATCTAAAAGGTCGGTCCACGTTTGTTTTGTCAAGTTTGGGTGACCTCAATAGACTATGCCAATCATATTTAACCAATGATGCCATTTTAAAGGTCATCAATAGTGGTGACTTTATCACTATTTTATTTTACCGGAATCATGCACACATTCAAATAAAAACATTTCCGCCAAAAAATCATTTTTTAAATTAACGGACAAAAAAATTTCAGTTTTGTGGTGTCACTTACGACTATCTTCACAACAGACATGTCAAGAATTTTGTTTACCTGAATGGCAACATATTTTTGTAGGTTTTCTTCACATTTTACCGACTGAATCAGCACGAAATGTATTGCAGGCAATTTCTTGGCACATAAAATTAAGGAATTGAACACTGAATGGCACAATTCACACCAAATTTCTTTTAAAAATGAGATTTTCACAACACCCACAATGTTTGACCAAATTAATTTGTCTTTAAAAGTATTTCGGAGAATTTGTCCTAAATTCTGTTTAAGACACTAGCATGAGCACACTCGGAACTATTTTCTGAGCGAAATTTAAACTGAATCACTTTGTTTTACGCGAAATACTACAAATTTTCGACACAAACTTGTTTGAGATTTAAAATTTACTGCCCCGATTTGACATTTCATCAAAACAAAATTCAGTGAATCAGTCAAAACTGGATAAACTGAATGAACAATACTACTCATACTACTGTGATTGCAAAGTGGCAAACTTAAGACCTTATGTGGAATTTGGGTGGAAAATGGCGCAAATCAGATATTTCAGGAATTTATAAAATGAAAAATCTTTTCGGTTTCAAGTTTTTTCGTCAAAAGACGAGATATGGGTATCTTTATTTTCAATTTTTAGCTGCTTTATGTAAAAAAATTGAGAAAAAAAATCATTTTGGCGTAGTCTATACTCTCTCTAGCAACCAAACTTCTTTACACAGATAAAAATCTGGGATTACAATTTTTAGCTCCAAGGGGATTTCTTTCAAAAAGTAATTCTTTCGGGATTAGATTTCTAATCTTCGCTAGAAATTGAAAAAATGTAATTCCTTCAGGGATTAAAAGTAGGACGAAACAATAATATTGGGGATTGAACGATGATACTATTGCTAAGTATTTTCCAACAGTCTTGAAATCACACTTTTGTGTTAATTTGGTTTGAACACACGTACAAGAAGATACGGTTTTATATGAGAAAATTTAATTGAAACATACATACAATTTGGTCTTAAAATGTTTCAATGGGACTCGGACTACCGATGCTTTGTTCTGCCTTGCGTTACCAGGCTAAAAATAAAAATTTTAATTCGGTTTATAAAGATACTGCCAGTTTGAATAAATCATTAAATCAATGTAGACACTACAAAGATAGTTTAGATATAGAAATTGAAAGAAATTGCAGGAAGGTCACTTTTAGCCGTGAACTATTCCACATTACTATGGGAAAACAGACATTTTTGAATTTAAATGGTTAAATACTTCATAAAAAATGGTAAGAAAACTACAGAAGGAAATAAAATTGAAAATCTAGAAAAAATATTGAGGCTTGAAGTGACGATCTTGCCATCTGGCAATTTGGATTTTAATCCCAATTTTAATCCCACGAGGAATTAGGGGAATGACACCCCACACGACCATGTTCGTTTCGTGCATCTCGAGAAATTTCTGTAAGAAAAGTGTAAGTTTTCCTCGAAGTTTTCAGTCTTTTTTCGGTTGAAATCGTCAACTGTGCATATCTCAGTGTGGATGAATTTTAAACCTAATAAGACCCTATTTGCCCCGGAAGTACATGCAATTACCTTTCTAATGCCACTCCACATGACCCTGTACGGCTCGTGTAACTGGAGAATTTTTTGTAAGAAAAGTGCAAGTTTTCGGTTTTTGATCACCTTTCACCAGCCAGACAAACTTCGAAGAATTTTTTTGAAAGTGGTTTTGGCATCTGGGGTCGAATACCTTACTGGGCACATATAAAAAATCCAATAGAAAATGCGTCCGATTTCGGTAGGCTGTTTTTCAAAAGAATCCCTCTGACCTTTACACATCCTCTTCCGCTTTAAATTTCCACTGTTTCTAAATCAACTTATCAAACGACTCTAGAGACAAATCCATTGGGACCATTCATAACTGACGTCCTGCACGTTCGTTCATACCTTTACCTATTAGTCATTGATATACAAATTTCGTTTAAGATGTGATGCTTACCACTAACTGCTTCCAGAATGTTACAAAACAACCTTCAAAGTAACCTAAACTCATAATAAATTCGATAGAAAGTATCTTGCCGCTTGTGTCCCTTCTTGTTCCGTACGATAAATATTATATTCAGTTTCTATACTTATGCATACATCCCAACAAAAATCTCTTCGAGAAAAGTGTGACGCAGTCTTTGAAATACAATTTCTAAAATGAATGATATCGCTAGAGTTGACGCTTCCAGCTTCGTTACGCAAAAATTAAATTTTACACCCAATTAGTTCAAACAAGCTGGCTTAGGTTTTCTCATCATCTGCCAAATAATTTTTACAAAAAAAAAAAATTAGACTGGAAACAACCAAAATTTTACCAAAAAAATCTGCGTCGCAAAGTGGCGAAATGGCGAAATATGACGAAATTCGAAAATTCGACGAAATTCGAAAATTTGACGAAATTTGAAAATTTGACGAAATTCGAAAATTTGACGAAATTTGAAAATTTGACGAAATTCGAAAATTTAACGAAATTTGAAAATTTGACGAAATTCGAAAATTTGACAAAATTTGAAAATTTGACGAAATTCGAAAATTTGACAAAATTTGACTAAATTTGACAAAATTCGAAAATTTGACAAAATTTGAAAATTTGACGAAATTTGAAAATTTGAAAATTTGATGAAATTCGAAAATTTGACGAAATTCCAAAATCTGACGAAATTAAGAAAATTTGACGAAAATCGAAAATTTGACGAAAGTAATTCTCTATCTGCCACCATTCAAGAAATATCTCCAAAACCCCAATTGACCCACCCATTTCCAACTTTCGACATTTTTCACATATACCCCTCTGTTCTACTCGTAAAACTCTGAGACTTTGCCGAAGAAAGTAACTCTCTATCTGTCACCATTCAAGAAATACCTCTAAAAACATAATTGACCTACCCATTTCCAACTTTCGACATTTTTCACATATGCCCCCTGTTCTACTCGTAAAACTCTGAGACTTTGCCAAAGAAAGTAATTCTCTATCTCTCATAGCCCAAAAAAATATTAGTCCTTTCATCCTACGCTCGAGTAGCTCAAAATTTGGTCACTCTAATCACTCTAGCTCAAACGAATCTGCCCCGACTTTTTTAATTATTTTTTGTTCGAATCGTGTTACGAATACCTTTCGTTTGATGGGTCGCACGCCTCTGTAGGTTTCAATACAGCTAAGCTACAGCCGAAAACGCGTTCCCGACCCTCGAAAACCACACTCAGAAACCACTTCGATGCCAATAAAACAAAATTCTGGTTTTTCCTGGGGTAATGGCGTATCACATTTTCATTTTTATGCCCACCCTGAGGTTCCTGCAAAATTTCATGGAGATTCGCTGACTAGTTTCCGAGATCGACCGTCGATAGATAGACAGATAGACAGATAGATAGAAACATACAGAGTAAGTTGAAAGATTTTGATTGTTTGGAAAACGTTAATTTGGTGCATTTTCTATCAAAATGACCAACTTCAAAACGATGTATCTCCGGCAATTTTAAAGTTACATAGTCGAGTGATAGCTCGTTTTGCTCGTATTTGAAGCGCGAATAAGATAGAATAGGGTTTGTGGTGATACAGGCCAAAGGAAAGAAACTTAAATTTTCGCCTATATATAGTTACCGCGTCTCAAAAAAAATTCTTCGTTCTTTTTCTGGAAGTTAGACTGCGTCAAGTCCTCCGCTAACGCTCCGGACATGATGCCGCGTCTCAAAAAAATTTCTTCGTTCTTTTTTTGGAAGTTAGACTGCGTCAAGTCCTCCGCTATCGCTCCGGACATGATATATCGAATGAATGTGTGCGCTTCTCTGTCCACAAAACCTCAACCGAGCCAGTAATTTTCATTTACAAACATTGTCAACTCATATCTTATATAAATATGTAAATATGCACAAATAAATAATGGATGAGGTAATTTCAAAATAAGGCATTTCACTATACACCAGTGTGATATCATATTCGTTGAATGTAGAAAAAATAAATAATCAGTCTAATCAAATCCATCCAACTGAACGAATCATAATACAGAGGACCGAGACATCGAGATATTATTCTAAGAATCATATTTTCGTGTGTTATATACTCGAGCGCATCATTAATATACACTTTTTTTTATTCACTCGGTTCCAACATAGATTGGCACGTGTTGTATACTCTAAAAAAAACAAACATCATAAACACAATAGCAACACAACCTTTCGAAGGGTTCAGTCAAGACTCTCAGTCGGTTTTTGTATATTTAATTTTTCCACTTAATTTGAATTTGAATTTGCATAAACGTTTGCTGTATGCCCATTTTGTAATTCCACGGTACATCACGGTATATATACCTACCCTAACATATTTCATATATACTCATATATATACGTACACAGTATACGTCTAGTACTACTTTACCCAACAGCAAAAAAAAAATTCGATATTTGCTTTTTGTGCTGCTCCCGCCTTGGCCTAATTCGTAGACATGCATTACCCCAATTTATTCATATGAGAAAATAATCGGCCAGTGATTTTGAATCGTATCGGTGTGTGCTTGTGAAAAGCTTTGATTTAAGTTAAAAATTACCAGAGCCAGAGAGAAAACAGTTCAAGTGCGGTGGTGAATATTTGTCATGTGAAAGTGTGATGTGATTTTTGCCGAAGGAAAATGAAAATTGGTGGAGATTTTGTAGATTTAAGTAAAACATTGACGTACACAATGAGATTTTGGATATTGTTGGGATTATTACTAGCTTGCTGTAATGGATTTAATGGCGAAGAAAATGGTAAGGCTAACAAAAGGCTAAAATTGAAACGTGTGATGAACGGACTTGAATTTTAAATCTGATTATTTTGACGGAACAAATGTGCAGTGTAGATCCTGATATTCATAATAATAAAATGAATTTGGCTGGAAGCACTGCATTTGGAATATTAAATTTTCTCGGGATATTTCCGTGTGTGTTTTGCAGGGAAAAATATGTTTTTAGAAAATAAATTGAATTAAAATGTTCCATTTTGGAATCGTCGTCTTCGTGCCCAAGTCCACATGAACATCCCAACGAATTACTTATGTAATTGCAGTAATAATAGAGTGGGTCAAACGATTCTCGTGCTTGGGAAGATTTTCCGCTAACGAGTTTTTAATACGGAATGTAATGCATAAAACCCTCTGTAAAGTATGTCACTCCGGGAGAAATTTTTGTAAAATGAACCGAGAGTTTTGGCTCGCTTTTATTACTTTGATTTTTCGAATTTAAATTGGATTCAAATTCGAAATAAATCGGTTTTTCGCCACATATCTTGTGCAACATCGCATCTTTCTCATTCCGTAATGTTTCCAATCAGAGATTTTTGTATGCAACCATCTAGTCACGGTGTTTGTTGAAAATAAATTTAATTTTCTAAGCGAACGATTTTGGTAGATTAGTATATCGATTGGGGTTTCCGGTATTAGTGCGTCTCTAATTTGCAATTGCATATTGGTTTCTCAAAGGAAAACGACACGACGATAAAAATGAGAGAAGTGCTCTTGCCTAGTGTTCTATTATAAATCTAAACTGAATTAGTTTAACTTATACTAAAACTAAAGAAGTAAAAGACTTTCCATCAAGCACTGCACATTTTGAATCGTAATGTCGTTGAGGGTGTGGCAGGGAATTATTTGGAATTTTTATAATTTTCGAGAATTTTTAGGAATTAAATTTACAATTTAAGAATTATACGGAATTTTAAGAATCTTTGTCTCAAATTTTGTTATTTTCGACGGGGTAAACAATTCCTTCTATTTTATCTTTTGATTTTTCTTGATTTGGTTTTGATTTTTTCTTATTTTTTTTTATTTATTTTTTTATTTTTTTGACCTTCTGATATTTTTAAATGGTTCTGCTTTTTGTTATCCTAAGGATAGCATTTTACTTACAATATTTCGAATATTTCGAAGATGTAGGAGGTTCTATGACTTAGCATTTTATGTCATATTTAGCATGAATGAATAAGCACGGTGAGCTTGAAATTTTTTTCTAGTTGAAAGTGGCTGCTGTGCCCAAAATGTTCTTGCTGTTTATGGTAGAGGACTATCCCCTGATCATTTGCCAATAAAAATTTCACCAGCAAAACAAAGATTTATCGAAGAGATTTGACAGAAAATTGATAGTATCCGATAGCCTGAGTCTTAAGTGTCCATTCCACTCAACAAAAAGTACTCCGTGAGAGAGCCGTGAGAGAGCGAACTGTCAAATAAACAAAGAAAAAATTGAAAAAATTCAATTTTGACTCTCACACGGAGTACTTTTTTGGTAAGAGGAAACTAAGCAATAACCTTTCTATTGATACCACATAAACATATTCCTTACGAGTACAATATGTTTCGAATGGTATGGAGCAGGCATGAGCGCCGACGGAGAAACCTCGGCGGCGGCTAGCCGAAAAAAATTTCTCGGCGGCGGCGAAAAAATCGGCTTGAGCCGGCTTAAAACGGCTCGGCTGGAGGTTCCTTTTAACTTTTTTTCAAAATAAAAACGTTTCGATAAATTCATGGAAAATGAACTAGTAAGCATGAAAATGAAATTGTACGGAAAGCGAAAATGTAGGTAGATTAGGTTGTTCAAAGTGCAAGTGGAACTGGTCTTGTTACAAGCAAGTCTCTAAGTCTAAGGTTCACTAACACGTCAAGTTTTATTGCCTCAAAACTTGAACTAAATGGAAAATCATGCTCCAGTACACTCATTTAACTCATTAAGAAAATGGTTTTCGAGAAGAAATCGAAAGCTCACGAAAATCAAGTAAAAATTGAAAAGAAAAAAAAAATCGAGAAAATTCGCAAAGATCGATAAAGTTTTCTCAAATTTGTGAATTAACTGATTGTGCGCCTTCGGCGCGTTCCGCAAAGGTCATACTTGCCGAAACAACAAACTTAGAAGCGAGGACGTAATATACCATTCTGGAAAATTCATGAAAATTCAAGAAAATTTTCAAAATTTTCTTAATTTTGTAAAAAAAATTCAAAAAGTACTTGAGCTGCTTAGGATCAACAGGAATCTCGGTTTTCAAAATTATTTCACCCATTCACCTTTCGAAATGTTTATTTCATTTTCCAGCCGTTTCAAGCTTGAGCCGTGTTTTTGGCACCGGCCAATCTGCCAATCTGCAAATTTAACCCGTACAAAGCATTTAAAGTTGGTTCGATTTCAACTTAAGAACAACTGAGATTCAAGCCACATCCGATCCCAATGATCGATGGCTCTATAGAATCGTCAGTCCCCCTGACACTTTTGTGGATTTTTTTTTTCTGGTTATCTTTTTATTTTTGGCAGTAGAGTTATAAAAGTGAGCTGTGTCGCATGTTGAATAATATTTATTTGTGAACTAAAAGTTGAATTATTTAGCCAATAAACAGACGATTTATTTGGAAGTGTTCAGGTCTGTAGTGCTTAGTTCACCGGGAGTTCAACGAAACTACGGATGCGTTTTCCGTCGCTGTCCAAGGTTGTGACAGGAAATTGTGAAAAGTTGACTACGTCGGAGAACTTCTAAGGGAGAACTTCCGCTTCCATAAAGCCACTTAAAAACGAAAAACCTATCAGACCTCGTTACTACGGGTCTCTACTTTCCAACGATACCAAACACTCGTGGGTAGAGACTCGACGACTGTATTTTTGATTAGTAAATGTGACACAGAAGAATAATTGTGGAGGAAAAAAAGGCCACAAAAATTCATTCCAACAGTCTCAATCCTCTTTCTTCGCATTGAACGTGATAATATCAATCTAAAATAGTAAATTACTCTTCAAATTGAGCCCTGAAACTGTTTTTACTTGCAACACTAACGAATCTTCGTAGCCAATGCAAACAGTAGATTGCTAAAAATTAGTTCCAAAGCTCAATTTTCCAAAAAAATTGTCAGTGGAGACTAACGATTCTATAGAGCCATCGATCATTCGGATCGGATGTGGCTTGAATTTCATTTTCATATAAGCTGGATGAAGTTTCATCGAAAAACATCATCTACCATTAACACGAGAAGGTTTCCCAACATTGGTACATTTTCTGATCATTCTTCTTTGCTTCTATTTCTTAGTTTTTCTTAATTTTTCTTTCTGATTTTTCTTTTTTTCTTGATTTTAGTGAAAACAATTCGTAAGTAAGTTCATCGGGTGTAGGAATTTTCAGAATTTGTAAGAATTTAAGGTCGATCTGATATATGTGCAATTAAGTGGGATCTTATATTATGGGTAACTTTCTAACAAAAATTCACCCAAAAAAATTAAGGAAACTCTTCATACTTTCCAAACTGAACACTAAGACACTTATCGGTGGCGGGACATTTCCACACCGTCAATATCGTCAGGAACGATATTATCGTTTTTTTGGACGATACTATCGTCAAAAAAACGATAATATCGTTTTTAGACGATAGTATCGTCCAAAAAAACGATAATATCGTTTTTTGGACGATAGTATCGTCTCAAAATCGATATTATCGTTTTGTAGACGATACTATCGTCCAAAAAAAACGATATTATCGCCCAAAAAATTTTCATCCAGGACGATAATATCGTCTAAATTGAAAAATTCTAAAATATTGTCTGTACGATAGTATCGTTTTCTTGTCGATATTATCGTTCAAAAAACGATATTATCGTTTTCTGGACGATATTACCGTTCTAGAAAATCTAATGGATATTTTCGTTTTCTGTACGATAATATCGTCCAGGACGATACTATCGTTTAAAAAAACGATAATATCGCCCAGGACGATATTATCGTTTAGTTTTGGGTGGTAATATTGTCCAGGACTCCATTTTACTCAGAGGTGCAGCACGAACCGAATTCTCTTCCAAAATATCGAAAAACAATTGTCAGAGGAAATCACCTACACATCAGTGTTTAAAAAAGGCGTTCAGTTCGTCCCTAAATAATTCATCTTTTTACGAAATGAATACCAACTTTGATTGTACATAAAAAGCGTTTTAACACGCCGAGCGATCCGGCCCATTGCCCCGGAGCGAAGCGGAGAGCCGCAATGCGAGCCGGGCGCCGGAACGGTGTCGGAACTTAGGAGTTAATTCTTTTTTCTTGCATCGTCTCATAATTAGTCTGTGTAATTTTTCTATATAAAATTTAAATTTACGGAACCAAATGAACCAATTTTTAATATATATTTGCCGTCTATAAAAAGGCGTTTATCTACAAGATTTTGTGTTTCGTCTTCAACAACCATCCAGAACGATAATCGTGTCTAGAATTTTTATTTTAAATAAATTAAAAACGATATTATCGTCCCAAAAATTATCGCACAGGATGATAATATCGTCCAAAATAACGATAAATTTGTTCAGAAAAAGAAAATAACGATAATATCGTCCAGCGGATATTTTCATCCAGGACGATATTATCGTCAAAAAAACGATATTATCGTTTTTTGAACGATAATATCGTTTTTTAGACGATAGTATCATCAAAAAAACGATACTACCGTCCAAAAAAACCATATTATCGTTTGAAAACGATATTATCGTTTTTTTAAACGATAATATCGTCAAGAAAACTATAATATCGTCCTGAAAATATTTTAAAATTTTTTTGGACGATAATATCGTTTTTTAGACGATGCTATCGTCTAAAAAACGATAATATCGTTCCTGACGATATTGACCGTGTAGTTATGTCGCCTCATCCACTTATCACTCGATGCAATAAAAAAAAGTTGGCGAACTGAAGGGAGAATGTGGTATGCGCCAACAGATTGGAATGCAATAAATGTGATTTTCGTTAATTTTTTTGGGTTAATTTTTGTTAGAAAATTTCCAATACATTTTCGGGAAATGGTCGTAACAGATCCCCCTATCCTTAAGACATGAAATCCCAAATAAATAGTGCTGACGTGTGGTTTTAGTATATGATTGTTTCGATTGTAATCCCTTAGCAACATTTAAAGTGACAAAGTTAACGTTTGTTTGACATACAACTTTACTCTTTACTCATCTTTGTAATCGATCAGGCTAACTTTAGAAATAAATTTGTTGACCGATGCATCGGGTCAAAATCCAATACCCCGAAACGGTAAAAAATCATTCAAAGGAAAATTCTTGGATACGAAAATTCGGTGACTCGGTGCGGTGTTATTGGTCGGAATTGAAAATTGTCAAAATGTAACAACTGACATGATTCAGCTAAATAACGTTTTCAATGTAACAATATCGTCCACTGATTACCATAGTCAATTGAGTTCAAGCTGTTACAGTCCGAAGATTCGATTTCATTCTACTTGATCATCTGTGTTCATCAGCAGCTCCATATTTCAACACATTTTGTATTCGTTCGACAATGTATTTTGTACTCATTGTTAATCAATCAATTTTTAATTCGATTAAATTTAGGTAATTCCCGATTCATTTCCATTCAATCAACGAAAAATTTATTTCATTGTTCTACTTAATTCAATTCAAATTCATTTCACGGTCAATAGATGTAATTAATTTACGAATTCGGTTACAAGTTCAAGTTAAATTCTTTTTTTTTGCAGTTGAATTGCTTAAAATGTTTAATTTGTCATTAATGCTGGTGAGATCGACAGTGGAAAGTTTTTGATTTAGTGGATTGATAGACAACTAATTTTAAACTTTTACAACCAAATATGCATTCAATCTATTACACGTTTTGTTGAAAATATGGCCCAGCATTTTGGTACAAAATCTTTTACTTCATTTGATAAATTCATTTTTCTTTATAAAATAGTACCATATTTCCAACATATTTTCAGAAAAAAGTGCCTTCTCGATTCATACAGTCAATAATACCTGCTCAATCTACAATTTCAATTAAGTTTTAGAGAAAAGAAATTTAAATAAAAAAGTATTTTAGTTGTGCCCTTCGCCTTCTTCATACACAAACAAAATGATATAAAAAAAAGTTGTGTCCATAAGCGACTATTAATGCTCGGCCAAACTTTTTACAGAATATTGGCGTTTAGAAGATTTTAGCCGTTTTCTTCTGTATTAAGGCCCGTCATTGGGAAATGACAGGACAGTTTCCCGAAAATGTATGGAAAATTTTATCACAAAAATTCACCGAAAAGATTCAAAGAAACTCACCCATGATGCTTTTCATTGTATTCGTGCACCGTCTCTTTATGTCCCCAAGGCATATTTGAACACTAAAACACTTTTTACTCGATGCAAAAACAAAAATTTTTTTTTTTGCTTTGTCGCGATAAAACACAGAAAATATTTCGACACAACTGTGACACTCCGCTATTATAAGGACTAGAATGAATGTTTGCTGTGTTCACTTCGGCGGTAAAATATTTTCATTCAAAAAAGTGTCCGACCCTTCAACGATGGTAGACTTGTATTAAAACTGTAACCTCTCCCACTTCTTTAGTAAGTTAACAAGAGTTCGCTGAGTCTAATTATGCCACCTCTTTGAATAAAAATATCGGCTGAGGTCGAATAATTCTCCGCTGAGCTTTAACAAACCTCCGCTGAGCTCTAATAATTCTCCGCTGAGCTTTGGCAAACCTCTAATGAGTTCTAATAATTCTCCGCTAGGCTTCAGTAAGAGCCCGTCAGACCTTAGCATGTTGTAGTAAGGCAATGAAGCTAAGCGAACACTCAATAAGCATCAGCGGATACCTAGTAAGTGTTCGCTATGATTTAATATGACTCCACTTAGCTTTGGCAGATCTCCGCTGAGTGTCCGATTCGCTCCATTGAGCCTTCCTGTAACTTGCTTAGGCCTAACGGACACTTCCTGAAGCCTAGCGGAGAATTATTAGAGCTCAGCGAAGAATTATTAGAGCTCAGCGGACAATTATTAGAGCTCAGCGGAGGATTATTCGACCTCAGCCGATATTTTTATTCAAAGAGGTGGCATAATTAGACTTAGCGAAGTCTTCTTAGCTTACTAAAGATGAACGAACATTTAATTACGCTCAGCGCAGTCTTACGAGAGGCTAAATTTTAATAAATGCTCTCCCATCGTTGAGAGAATGTCCGCTGAGCTCTCGTAAAGCTTTAAAAAATGGTCGATGAGCATTATTGAATGTATACGCTACCCTTTGTCAACTGTTTGATGGTTTTTATAATATGTCCGACACTTTTTTGAATGAAAATATTTTATCGCCGAAGTGAACACAGCAAACATTCATTCTAGTACTTATAGTAGCGGAGTGTCACAGTTGTGTCGAAATATTTTCTGTGTTTTTGTCGCGACAAAACAAAAAAAACTTTTTGTTTTTGCATCGAGTAAAAAGGGTTTAGCGTTCAAATATGCCTTGGCGACTTAGAATACAATGGAAAGCATAAGAGGTGAGTTTCTTTGAATTTTTTCGGTGAATTTTTGTGATAAAATTTTACATACATTTTCGGGAAACTGTCCTGTCATTTCCCAATGACGGGCCTTCTGCAGAACATAGTTGAAAAGTTGGGCGTGTGAGTTCTAGAGGATTCCTCACACGAGTTTTATGCTTTGAAAGAATCTGATGTGTTGGGAAGTGGTGGTTTAAGTGGTGGCTTCGATGATCAATCGTAAATTGAACGAAAATTTATTAAAAATAGATTTTTTCAGTTCTTTCATGGAATTCGAAGAAAGGCTAAATGCAAATCTTATTTCTTGAGATGTTTTTCTATTCCATTATTTAATGCATGTTTCATAAGCACTACGTTAAATAACTCGTCAAAAGAAAGTGTAAAACCCTTGTCGAAATTATCAGTTAATGAATGCCAGGCTGTGGAAGTCAAGCACACACTTGATATTCCTTACCTATATTTTTAGAAATTCACTGAAATCGGCTGTGGGCGATAACGGCATAAGAGAGTATATTTTACATTTCACGTATCTTCGGAAAAATTGAGAGAAAAATAATTGATTTTCTAAAAGTAGAAAAGTTGCAAAAATATACTTTTCATGTGTGCGATGTGATTAACCTCATTTTCTCCTCTCAAAAGTGTCATGAGAAATGCTGTTTTGTTGAAGCTTGATCTGATGACAGTTTGATGAAGAAAATGTTTATTTTCTCCCTTCTAGTTTTGACAGGGATAAAGACATTTTTTATCCGAACTGTCAACAGAAAGTGTCAACAAAACTCGATTTTCTCATGAGTAAAGAAAATTGTTGGGCGGAGAAAATAAGGTTAATCACACCTTGTATTATGAAAAACGTTATGTTTACATCTGCAAGGTTATAGGAGATTCCAAGTCGAGCGAGTCGCATCTTTTGCCTCCGCTCTGGTCTTTCTCGGTAAACAAATTACTATTTTATGACTTCGGTGTGATTAACCTTATTTTATCCACTTAGTAGGTATATGGGAAAATTGTTTTTTTTTTTGTTGGAATTTCCTATTTTCTCCGCTCGGTAAACAAATAATTATCACCGAAGCGCCTTTATAACCGTCCAGTTTAATACGAAAATCAATTTCAGATTATTTTCCGAATTCTATTTATTGCAGAGCCTCCACTAAATCCAATCGCCGAAGTTCTTTCTCAATGCTGCGTTTCCGGCGAGGATCTAGCACTCAAAGGTGATGCATGCGCAAACATAAAGCCACCGTTAGATATTGTGCCCGAGGATCTGATAAGCTCCTGCTTTTTCTCGTCGGAAATTTGCTGTGCATCCAAAGTACGCATCGAACAATGTAAGCACGGAGTACTGGCAGCCAAAGATGGTTTGGATTGCCATGAAAATGGAACGGACTACTACACGGGATGTTGTGAATCGTGTAAAATTGGACTGGTTATCGGTGACAGAGGCGGTGATTGCAGGTTCGTTTCAAACAAAATAGAAATCGTGCACCATGCATCATCAAAAGCTGCCACTGAAGTAAACCAAACAAACATTCTGTGTTACAGCTTGAAACCGTTCGGATGGGGTATACCATTTGATGATTCGTTCCATTATTGTTGCACCATGGGTACGTTTGTGTTGGATGAAAATAAAGAAAGTGAGTCGTGACTATCTTGTTCGTCAAGCATTACACTGAAACGTTCACCATTTGTAGGGGATTTATGCAATTCCTTTGATAGATTATGTTCGCAAATATGTGAAAATACGGACGACTCTTATGTTTGTAAATGTAATCCGGGGTATGAGCTGCTGGAAGATCGCATAACGTGCATTCCAACAACAAACGAACTAACTAACAACGAAGTGTACACCAACAGCACCGAGTACGGCACATAATTTATTTGTAAAAATATTTTCTTTTTCTTTGAAATTTATGAGTTTCGTTAAAGTGACTGCAACGCTGGTTACATTAAAAACGAACAATCTGGTGAATGTGAAGACATAGACGAATGCGAGAGCGGGGATGCTACTTGCGACATGACTAGTCAAGTGTGTTATAATACATTAGGTAATCATTTCATTCATTAGGGTTCGATTATTCATTGTTGCGACGTTGTGCTTGCTCCCGCTCATCTTTTAAACGTTACGGTTTATCGTGAACCTTATGTGTTCCCCCCCAGGTAATTACAAATGTTTGGACATTATTCAGTCACCATCGGTATGTTCAGATGGATTTAGATATATTGCTCAGACGGAATCATGTGACGGTAAGTCACTTCACGCGAAGAATTTAGTTCCCTTCGCAGCAAGTAATTCGACTATTTGTTCTCAGACATAAACGAATGTCTGGAAGAGACTGACAACTGTAACCGAAACACACAAATCTGCTTAAACACTAGGGGCACGTTTGTATGCCAGAACAAGGTGTCCGAGGAATGCTTGCCAGGATTTAAATATGACAAAAATAAGAAGACTTGCCAGGGTAACCATTTCACCCAATAAACCGATATGCGCACCGGATAATGTCGTCATCAAAACTTTTCGTTTCAGATGTTAATGAATGTGAAATAGAGAAACCGTGTGCCAAGGGCATGGACTGCATAAACACGGCTGGTGGCTTCGATTGTAAGCCGGCAAGAACTCCGAAAAAGTATGATAAAAGTAAGATTTGTAACTGTTTGTGGTTGTTTTTAATGTTGTGGTATGTTGTGTTGCATTTAGAGCGCCCCTATATGAAAGTAATAAGAAAATTACGTGCTCAGCAGGATTCAAACAATATTTTGATAAATGTGTGGGTAAGTTGGACGTTGATTGTCAGTTTATCGGCCGGTTGTTTTGGTGGCTTATCGGGAACGATATAATTTATCGCTTTTCATACACTTCGCCGTTATTTTTTGCTTCCACTTTTTTTTTCTTCTTCGCCACATTATTCAAATTTGTTAATTTTTCTCGGCTGCTACACGCAAGGCCTAAACAATGTTGCCTCTTCAGACATCGTTTGGTCGCGATAAGTTCAATGAGTAACGAATATCTCGATATGTTGGTTCTGTTACACGACGAAGGGGAGTGTGCTTACTCATCTCATCCGTTAAAGTCTTTCGGAATTTAAATCATGTTGTTAGAGGAACAGTTCACAATAAAATCCTTAAAAATTCCTGAAATTCTTGAAAATAGACTCTTGTTCAATGCATTGATAACTAGCAAGCAAATGTTCATATCTCATATGGAATGCGCAGTCTTTAACGTGCAAGACTTTTACTGATTATAATGGAAAGTTTCGATTTTTTAAAATAGGTTCGGTTTTCTTTCGTTTAAATTCTTTCAGTACATTTTTCAACCATTTTCCTAACAATACGTTCCTCAACATCTGCCACTTGTGATAAAACTTTTGCGTACGACGCACAATGCGTCACCCTCAGCGATATCAGTTATTTTGTAAGTAAGATAAAGGACTTGCGTCACATTTACCCTTTAAGGGTTTTTTTTTGACTGATATCAACACTTTTGTAAGTGTGTCATTTCGACAATATCAAAAAATCTTACGGAAATTAAAAAATGCTAGAGAATTAATCCCAAAATCTAGAAACTAATCTTGGAACACCTCACTAATGTCGAAAATAACCCAAATCCATCAAAAAATCCGATGGAAGTTAGGAAGTGCCAGAGGAATCATCTGTCATCCCAAAATTTAGGAACCAACATTGGAACATCTCACTCATGTCGAAAATAACCCAAATTCATCAAAAAATCCGGTGAAAGTTAGGAAGTGCCAGAGGAATCATCTGTCATCCCAAAATTTAGGAACCAACCTTGGAACACCTTACTCATGTCGAAAATAACCCAAATCCATCAAAAAATCCGATGGAAGTTAGGAAGTGCCAGAGGAATCATCTGTCATCCCAAAATTTAGGAACCAACATTGGAACATCTCACTCATGTCGAAAATAACCCAAATTCATCAAAAAATCCGATGGAAGTTAGGAAGTGCCAGAGGAATCACCTGTCATCCCAAAATTTAGGAACCAACATTGGAACATCTCACTCATGTCGAAAATAACCCAAATTCATCAAAAAATCCGGTGGAAGTTAGGAAGTGCCAGAGGAATCATCTGTCATATCAAAATATAGGAACCAACATTGGTACACCTCACTAATGTCGAAAATTACCCAAATCCATCGAAAAATCCGATGGAAGTTAGGAAGTGCCAGAGGAATCATCTGTCATCCCAAAATTTAGGAACCAACTTTGGAACACCTCACTAATGTCGAAAATAACCTAAATTCATCAAAAAATCCGATGGAAGTTAGGAAGTGCCAGAGGAATCATCTGTCATCCCAAAATTTAGGAACCAACATTGGAACATCTCACTCATGTCCAAAATAACCCAAATTCATCAAAAAATCCGATGGAAGTTAGGAAGTGCCAGAGGAATCATCTGTCATCCCAAAATTTAAGAACCAACCTTGGAACACCTTACTCATGTCGAAAATAACCCAAATCCATCAAAAAATCCGATGGAAGTTAGGAAGTGCCAGAGAAATCATCTGTCATATCAAAATTTAGGAACCAACATTGGTACACCTCACTAATGTCGAAAATAACCCAAATTCACCAAAAAATCCGATGGAAGTTAGGAAGTGCCAGAGGAATCATCTGTCATCCCAAAATTTAGGAACCAACATTGGAACATCTCACTCATGTCGAAAATAACCCAAATTCATCAAAAAATCCGATGGAAGTTAGGAAGTGCCAGAGGAATCATCTGTCATCCCAAAATTTAGGAACCAACTTTGAAACACCTCACTAATGTCGAAAATTACCCAAATCCATCGAAAAATCCGATGGAAGTTAGGAAGTGCCAGAGGAATCATCTGTCATCCCAAAATTTAGGAACCAACTTTGGAACACCTCACTAATGTCGAAAATAACCCAAATTCATCAAAAAATCCGATGGAAGTTAGGAAGTGCCAGAGAAATCATCTGTCATATCAAAATTTAGGAACCAACATTGGTACACCTCACTAATGTCGAAAATAACCCAAATTCACCAAAAAATCCGATGGAAGTTAGGAAGTGCCAGAGGAATCATCTGTCATCCCAAAATTTAGGAACCAACATTGGAACATCTCACTCATGTCGAAAATAACCCAAATCCATCGAAAAATCCGATGGAAGTTAGGTTGTGCCAGAGGAATCATCTGTCATCCCAAAATTTAGGAACCAGTCTTGGAACATCTCACTCATGTCGAAAATAACCCAAATTCATCAAAAAATCCGATGGAAGTTAGGTTGTGCCAGAGGAATCATCTGTCATCCCAAAATTTAGGAACCAACCTTGGAACACCTTACTCATGTCGAAAATAACCCAAATCCATCAAAAAATCCGATGGAAGTTAGGAAGTGCCAGAGGAATCATCTGTCATCCCAAAATTTAGGAACCAACCTTGGAACACCTTACTCATGTCGAAAATAACCCAAATCCATCAAAAAATCCGATGGAAGTTAGGAAGTGCCAGAGGAATCATCTGTCATCCCAAAATTTAGGAACCAACATTGGAACATCTCACTCATGTCGAAAATAACCCAAATCCATCGAAAAATCCGATGGAAGTTAGGTTGTGCCAGAGGAATCATCTGTCATCCCAAAATTTAGGAACCAACATTGGAACACCTTACTCATGTCGAAAATAACGCAAATCCATCAAAAAATCCGATGGAAGTTAGGTTGTGCCAGAGGAATCACCTGTCATCCCAAAATTTAGGAACCGACCTAGTGGAAGTTAATACTGAATGATCCCAACAATTCCCTACAAGATATACATCCCAAAACAACACACACCATTTACCACATTACCATCCATATCATGCAACAAAATATACAACTCACACACACACAAATTGGCTTTTATATGGCATTTGTATGGAGACTTTGGGGAGCTCCAGATTCCAAGATACGGGTTTTTTTTTCAACTTTTGAAAATTCCATTCTTATTTTTGGGCCAATATTAGCCTATAACCAAAATTTCAGGAAAATCTGTAGAAACGTTTAGGAGTTGCTGGATTCACTTTTCCATAGGAACTAACTAACTATCTAACTGACGTAGGCGATTTGCATTATCTGAAAATTCGAAATTTTGCTTATTTTCATACAAACATAAATATTTCGAAGTTCAATATCTCGGCCAATTTTGAAGCTGCAGTAACGTGTGATAGCTCGTTGCACTCGTATAAATTCCTAGATTCCATAGATATATTAGTTTAGGGGTCGTTGGAGTTAAGGGAGAGAAGTCAAAAAGTTGCTGTAAATATGCTCCGCCGTCCTCAAAAAATTTTTGTTAAAACATTTTTGGTAGTGGACTTGCGTCACGCCCGCTTACTAACGTGCGGGCATGATGCGCGATAAAAATATTGAAGTAATAGATTTTGTAACAAAATGAAGTAACAGATTTAGTAATTGATTTCAATGGTGTACTTACCAAGCTAAATCGTAGATAAATTTGCAGGTCACAAAAATTTTCTTTTTTCTGGTGTAGTTCCATATCAATTATGACGGACGAGTTCGCCATCACCATCCGATTTTAATCATGAAAACACAAATCTTATTTAGTGTACCACTTTGTCACTCCACTCTCAATTCAATTATTATCTCAGCGAAATCACTGTTACCAATTATTTTTCTCCGCTAAAAATTCAAATCCACCCAAGCATTCCAAGCATCACCTGAATAATTCAGTGGCCAATAAAATCATTGACATAATCCGTTAAGAAGAGTATTTCACTTTTGAATTTCAAATTATCGTAATGTATTCACACCAGTTTCATCACTTCAACCCTTTCAAGCCATGCCTCTTCGCTATATCTTCAAATAAACTAAATCTCATTTTCCAGCCTTCTCAGCTCGCGCATTTATTGTCATTCGATGTGACAAACACTTCACAAATCATTTGCAAACAGCACAAGCTTTTATCAAACTCTAATGGCACGCATATTACATTTTAAGCCCGCCGCCACCCCACATTCACACCTCTATCCAGCTCACATTTAAACAAATTTTTCTGGTGACATTGAAAATCCTCCCAGAACCATTTTTGCCGAATGACTTAAACAACACCAGTCATATTTTCGTCTAGTCATCTCTCGCATTGGAAATTAAATACATTTCTCTGGCTCTGTAACCGGTTTATCTCGAACCGAAGTGCTTTTTACCCCCAAAAAATCGCTAATAAATTCAATTTGTATTTCAAGACATTGACGAATGTACATTGGATCGTAATGCATGTGACAAGCATCAAGTATGTACCAATTTGGCTGGAGGATTTCAATGTGATTGCAAAATTGGATTTACTTTGGATAAAGTAACGAACGCGTGCGTTGGTAAAATATTTTCCATTCTTTTTGTTGAGAATGAAAAAATCGGATTAAATTTCGCGCGAACTTTTGTCGTTTAGACGTCAATGAGTGCCAGATCAATAATCATGATTGTTTGGAATCACAAAGATGTGACAACACAATCGGATCGTACACATGCATTCGGCTACAAAGTTGCGGTACGGGTTACACACTAAATGCTGGTACAGGCTATTGTGATGGTAATGTGTATCCCGAACCGAATCAATCACATCTGCGTTCATTCTAAAAAATGTAACCATTTTTAGATGATGACGAGTGTGCCCTCGGTCGCCATAATTGCGTCGCTCCGTACGAGTGCCGCAACACAAAAGGCTCGTTTAGATGTGACCGGCCCCGATACACAACGTCCGTGCCAATAACGGCAACAGCAACGAGCGCAACACCAACTTTTACGGCAACAGCTACCACGTTACGTCGCCCCGTATCACCACAACAGGTGTATGTTCCTCCTCAGGTGTATCGATACAATACACCAAATCCCTATGAGTCCACTCAGTATCGGAGTAGCGAATATGACAGATATTCTGCACCGTGTGATGTTGGCTTTGTAAGAAACGTGCAGGGTGCTTGTGTGGGTAAGTTGACAATTTTTAAGTGGTTTATGTTTCACGCGTTGCGTGTGACGACTCTTCTCAGATGAAAATTATGCGGATAGCTGTGTCATCTGCTATCCACTGCGACGACAAGAATAAGCAATGACTTTCGGATGATGTGATCTAATATCGACACAAATCATAAATCAACCTTGAAACTAATGAAGTAAAGGATTGACTATCAATATGTTAAAAGTGCTTCAATAGAAAGAAGTAATCGATTCGGCAGTTGTACTAGTAATCGACAATTTTTTTTTTTTTTTAATTTTGAGAATCTTTTTGGAAATAAATTCCAAAAACTTTCGAAAGTCTTTGAAAAAAATCCAAAAAAAAAATTCAAAGAAAGGTGCGGGAAAACCGGAAAAGTAGGAAAATATGTTATTTTGCTTGCTATCTCCCCAATGGCTACTGATCGACAAACGCGATTTTTCTAACTTAGACAATAAAAGATTCACCTCGTCAATACCTTTCATTTGATGTATCGCATACGATTTTTGAGCGAAAACATCCAGAGATATTGCTTTGAAAACTAGTGAAAAACTGACAAGCAAAACATATTTTCTTGTTTTCCCGCGCCTCCCTTTGCTAAAATTTTTTGATTTTTTTAAAAGACTTTTGAGAATTTCTGTATCGAACCGGTCGAACCTGAAGAAATCGGCATGACGTTCGAATAGTGTTCAAGAAAATACGATTCCTTTGTTTTGTTCCAAGTTGAATCATCGATTCTGGAAAAGACGTTATGGCCCAATACTTCAAATCTTCAAAAGTATTGAGCAGATAGCATCAGCGTGTGTGACATAAGCGAAAAAGCTTTGGAAAGATATAGAATCAGAGATTCCATCGCTCCTATTTCTACCGAATAGTATTTTTTGTGAATCAAAAGCTGAGGAATAATACTGTCGTTTGAAAGAAAATTAAAAATTGAAAGTTTCAATTTGAAACTGGTAACGACACTGTACCTGTACAGTATGAAATGAAAAAGTACTTTGACTTCAACAGGTGATCGCGAACATTCAAATTTCTTGCCATCGACAATCTTGTTTAAACATTTGAAAAACCTGTGGGTTCCAGTTCAGGTTTTGGGTCAACCTAATTCCATTTTTCAGGATTAAAGTCAATTCAGGTATTAACTTGAATCTCACAATCAGGCTCTCTGAATCTCACAAACGGGGTCAGTTCAGGTCAATATTAAGTCATGGCCTGACCTGAACATGATCCAGGATCACCTGACCTGAACCTGATCCAGGATCACCTGACCTGAACCTGATCCAGAATCACCTGACCTGTTCCGAAAATCCTAAAAAAATCCTAAAATTCTACTAATTCTTAAAATGTAATCTTTTTGGGGTCTTGACAATTTTAAGAAGTTTAAGGAAATTGTCTAAAAATCCTTAAAAAATCTTACAAAATTCCTAAAAAAATTCTTGAACAAAAAATTGCCAAAAATATGCAATTAGTCTAGCAATTAGTTTACTAATTCTCTAACTTTGTTCGTTTGAAGTATCAATTCGTGTAGAATACTCAATCTGGTACTTCTTTCGTCTCACTGTACATTTCATTATATAAATGAACAGCGGCCAGATGTCATCGTTTATTTTTGTCGTTTTCGATAACAGATGATTAGCTGTTTTTAAAAGGTTAAAGGTCCAATGGGTCAGACTTTGGATAGTAAATTTTAAGAGTGCTCACCCTATGGCAATTTTCTAGCCTACATTTGTGCGCAAAAATATTCGTTTTTTGATGATTTCTCTGAACCAAAATCTTCTTTTGAAAAAGTAAAACCATTACAGCATGCAAAAATGCGTTACTTCTAAGGAAAATATTGATTTGTGGCGGATAACTTAACCCACTTGTAAGGGCAATAAGTTATCATCCACAAACCAATTTTTCTCTTCAAAGTAACACATTTTTGCATGCTTTAATAGTTTTACTTTTTCAAAAAAACTTTTTGGTTCAGAGAAATCACCAAAAAACGAATATTTTTGCGCACAAATGTAGGCTAGAAAATTGCCAAGTGGTGAGCGCTCTTAACATAAAATGCCATTCCTAAATGAACACCAATGCTAAGGGAAGGTTTTTCGGCGAAATCGGACTACTTATCAAGATAAGCAGAGAAGTGTCAAAAATCATTAAAAAAAAACTAGCTGACATCATTTATGAATGACATCTAAATTGTAGTCACACTGAAAATCTATCTTTACTACTTTTCACACATATAGCCTACAATCAGGAGGACAAAAGTTGAATTATGACACCGTGGCAAGTTGTAATGCTTCGTAGAATTATTGTGCATACTATTCCTATAAACATAAGAATTTTGGTGGTGCAATACCCTCTCCAGCAAACAAACTTTGTTTTGACGCTGTCAAAGTACCACTTTACTTCGCCAATTTGACACTGACTTTTTTTGTGATGGAGTTGCCGTGCCGTGTTTATTTTTAGCGATATCAACATGCACAAATTTTAAACTTTATTTCATTTTTCCACAACAAAATGGCGGAGCAAAACACAAAAAAGACAAAAGACATCACAATCACAAATTATTCACTTTCGAACACCGAAGTGGTGACAAGAGACATAATATTTTCGACACCACGCAAAAAAGGACAGCACACACTGTACAGTTTTACCACCCTAATTACTCTCGTTTGTTTGCTAGAGAGGGTATTGGGTGACGCTATTTATACACACACAAAGTGCTTAAGGCCCGTAATTGGGAAATGACAGGACAGTTTCCCGAAAATGTATGGAAAATTTTATCACAAAAATTCACCGAAAATATTCAAAGAAACTCACCCATGATGCTTTCCATTGTATTCGTGCACCGTCTCTTTATGTCCCCAAGGCATATTTGAACACTAAAACACTTTTTACTCGATGCAAAGACAAAAATTTTTTTTTGTTTTGTCGCGACAAAAACACAGAAAATATTTCGACACAACTGTGACACTCCGCTATTATAAGGACTAGAATGAATGTTTGCTGTGTTCACTTCGGCGGTAAAATATTTTCATTCAAAAAAGTGTCCGACCCTTCAACGATGGCAGACATTTATTAAAATTGTAACCTCTCCCACTTCTTTATTCAGCTAACAAGACTTCGCTGAGTCTAATTGTGCCACTTCTTCGAACAAAAATATCGGCTGAGGCCGAATAATTCTCCGCTGAGCTTTAACAAACCTCCGCTGAGCTCTAATAGTTCTCCGCTAGGCTTTCAGTAAGAGTCCGGCAGACCTTAGCACGTTGTAGTAAGGCAATGAAGCTAAGCGAACACTCAATAAGCATCAGCGGATACCTATTAATTGTTGCTATGATTTAATATGACTCCACTTAGCTTTGACAGATCTCCGCTGAGTGTCCGATTCGCTCCATTCGCTCCTTCCTGCAACTTGCTTAGGCCTAACGGACACTTCCTGAAGCCTAGCGGAGAATTATTAGAACTCAGCGGAGGTTTGTTAAAGCTCAGCGGAGAATTATTAGAACTCAGCCGATATTTTTATTCAAAGACGTGGCATAATTAGACTTCGCGAAGTCTTCTTAGCTTACTAAAGAGGAACGAACATTTATTTACGCTCAGCGCAGTCCTACGAACGAGAGGCTAAATTTTTAATAAATGCTCTCCCATCGTTGAGAGAATGTCCGCTGAGCTCTCGTAAAGCTTTCAAAAATGGTCGATGAACATTATTAAATGTACACGCTACCCTTTGTCAACCGTTTGATGATTGTTTTTAAATGTCCGACACTTTTTTGAATGAAAATATTTTACCGCCGAAGTGAACACAGCAAACATTGATTCTAGTACTTATAGGTAGCGGAGTGTCACAGTTGTGTCGAAATATTTTCTGTGTTTTTGTCGCGACAAAACAAAAAAAAATTTTGTTTTTGCATCGAGTAAAAAGTGTTTAGTGTTCAAATATGCCTTGGCGACCTAAAGAGACCATGCCCGAATACAATGGAAAGCATAAGAGGTGAGTTTCTTTGAATTTTTTCGGTGAATTTTTCTGATAAAATTTTCCATACATTTTCGGGAAACTGTCCTGTCATTTTCCAATGACGGGCCTTAACTTGAAAACTTTAAAAAGATTGAGTTATTGTTTCATCGAGAGCAATCACACATCTCAGCGGTGTATACTTGCTTTTATATGAAATAATGACAAAAGTCTACACTGGGCTGAATGTTCAATTGAATTTTTAAAAACAATATCTTTCTCTGTTCATTGATATAATGTTCGAATTCAATAAATTCAATTTGAGTAAATCGTACTGACTATTCCATCATTCCGAGATGTTATTCAATTTTCTTCATGAAATGTTTTTTCTTTATCTTTTTGGCTCTTTCCAATCTCAATTCTTTTTTGTATTCCTTTCCTTTCTATTTTTTGTTTATTTGATTTTTATTTTTCATTATTTCTATATTTACCTTATCGGAAGATATTGACGAATGTTATATTGGCAATCCTTGTAAAAGGAATCAACGATGCTATAATACAAACGGTTCTTATAAATGCCAAAGTCTCTTGACATGTTCTGGTGGCTATACTTCGAATGATGAAGGAACTCAATGCATTGGTATGACTTTCGAATAGAAATAATAAAATATTTTTCTATTTTTTGATTGCACTGGATGCTTGTTGTTGTTTCCGTTTATAAAGCGGTTACAATGTTTGCTCATCTGATTTCTTTCTTCTTCCTTTCGCATTTCGATTTTGCTTAGACATTGACGAGTGTGCAACGAACGAGAATTCTTGTGCACCGGATCAGACTTGCAGAAATAAGCAGGGAGGTTATACCTGCTTCTGTCAACCCGGACACGAATTCAATAAGAACAGCCAACGGTGTGAGGACGTAAATGAATGCGAACAGTTCAAAGGACAGGTGAGAAGATCATTTTCGCATACGTTTCAAGTGGATGAAAATTCATTTTCTCTTCCGGGACAGGTGTGTCCGGCAAACACCGAATGCCATAACACAATCGGTTCGTATAACTGTGAATGCTTGAATGGTTTCAAGAAAATCAATCACGATGACAAGGTGTGCATTGATGTCGATGAATGCAAAGACATTCCCGGTCTGTGCCACCAGCGATGCAACAACTACTGGGGATCGTATCGGTGTTCGTGTGATTCGGGATTCCGTTTGAACGAAAATAACCGAACCTGTGACGATGTAAATGAGTGCGAAGTTCACAAGACGTACAATCTGTGCATGGGCATCTGCGAGAATACTCAGGGTTCATATAAATGTACTTGTCCGCCGGGATATAAATTGGGTGTGGATGGAAGAACTTGCCAAGGTAATTACTATTGAAAATGAACCAGTCACCGGCAGTGCCAATCCGGTACGAAAATTGTGTAACACAAAATTTCCACTTTCGGTTAACAGACATCGACGAATGTCTAACCCTGCACGCATGTAACAGTCAAAACGAGATCTGTACAAATACCAGAGGAAGCTACCGATGCACACAAATCCATTGTCCACCTGATTTTATGATCGATCCCGAAAAGAGAAAGTAAATAGAAAAACCTTCCAAACGCCTAACGTACCTCCGCATCGAATTTTCCATATTTTTTTTTTCAAGTCGCTGCAAACGTATCTCACTATATTGCGATCAACAGGACACGGAGTGCTTCCAGAGACCGTCGTCCTATTCATACAATTTCATTACATTAGTAGCAAATTTAGCCCTACCACCTCAGGGTCGGACATTTTTCAATTTGAAGGGGCCGCATTGGTACGAAAACATCGATTTCGAGCTTAAGGTCATCCGAACTCAGCCCCATGTACAAAATGTTAATGAGAGATTCTTCAGGTTGGGAATTGATCTTTGTATTTTAGTCTCAAATGGTAATTACGTTTTTGATCTTTCAGCATGCACAAAATGAACACCGAAGTGCTGTTGAGTTTAATGGAGGTGTTGAAAGGTCCGCAAGACATTGAATTGGAGCTGAAAATGACCGTTTTCAGGGATGGTCAACCTGCTGGAACTAATGTTGCCAAAATATTTATTTTCGTCTCAGAATATTCGTACTAAGTCAGTGCCAGTGTTCATATGCAAAGAAGAATTTTTCTTTCAAAATAAATTTTATCGAACATTTAGTGGCATGTAGATTTGTAGGAATTGCAAAATTATCTTTTTTATTTGCTTATCGAATAATAGGTGCAAACAATGAAACTGGATAAGATTTCAAAATAAAAAATTTATTATTTTTCACCTTTCTTTCATTAAACCAATTTTCATCCGGACGTGACGTTCACAATACTTCTGTCCATCGCATACAGATCATTTTCATGGCCTTGTAAACGTCAGAGACGATCCCAGCTGTCAGACATGTAAAAACCAGTAAATTGAACGCAGTCAACGTCAACTAATTGAGGTTAAGGATTACTCGACGAAACATTTAGTGGGGTTACGTTGACAAGTACCGTATAATGAAAATGATCTACAGAGCAATGATAAGCGCGGCCACTCATGGCTGGGATAGAACACGTCTGACGATGACAGATTGATTACATGTAACCGATGGGAGAAAAACTCCATAAAAATCCAACGAAAACGTCAAAAATATATGTGAAATTGAGAGAGAAAATTGTTGAAAAAAATATGCCTCAGGCGTGTTCTATCCCAGCCATGAGTGGCCGCTCTTATCATTTGTCTGATCGCATAAAAACCTTAGAGAAGCGAATTTGTGAGAGTATTTCATATATTTTCCCGTACAAATTTGCCTCTCTAAGGTTTTTATGCATTGTACGGTAGAATACGGGAGGGACTAATCGATTTTTTTCGAGATTTTTTTGTCAAATATCAGTAGAAATACGAAAAATAAGAAACTCGTATGCCCTATGTTCCAAAATAATGGCAATAATTGAAAAGATTTTACAAAAAGAAAATCTATGAAAACTGGATACATTCTCGATCCTACAATTAGATGGGAAAAAACATTATCAAAAACAGAGGAAATAAATGAAGAAAAGCGTGAGCATTACCTTAATACGATACCGAAATACAAAGAACGGTTCCCGAATGTCAAACATTGGGACGTGATTGGATTATTTTTTGGTGCGAGAGGAATGATCCCGAAATTTACATCAAACATTCTAAAATCAAAATTCAAATGGTATTAAGATACATAAAGCAAGTTGTAAGCAGTCCTTTATAAATCATGAAAACGACTCTAGCATGGACAATTTTTTGCGTTTGTTATGTAAATATAAAATGGAAACAAAGATCGTAAAGCGTATTCCGAACGGTGCAAGGCATTGCGTTGCTGATAAACTGAACTCGCTGTTGCAAAGATGTTTAGATCAAAATTCAGTGGAGGCATGGCAGGATCTATTCCTTTTTCCATACAGGATTTTGAGTGTAACAGACAAGAGAAAGAAAAACGAAAAAATTTCCTTAACGTCGAAAATCAAGAAGAATGTACAGACCAACAACTTAGAACCAGTTTTGTCTAGAACGCAGATACAATTCAGTCAAACGTCAGCCAAATATATTGAATCTAAGGTGTTCGATGGAGACATTCGGGGAGCAATTAGAATATTGTCGAGTGATGATAATCTTCTTAAATATGACGTTGCAATTTTTGAACAATTAAAAGAAAAACACGGCTTCGAGGCTCCTGTTGATGACCCGTCATTGCTACCGGACCCAAACGAAGGAACAATAGACATGACCTCTGAAGACACTAGCAAATCTATAAACTCATTCCGAAATGGTTCAGCAGGTGGCATTGACAGCTTAAGTCCACAACATCTAAAGGACCTCCTGTCAATTAATAACGGTTCTACTGAAGGTAGTCTTTTACAAACCTTCACTAAGATGGTCAATTTCATGGTGTCAGGAAAAGTGAATAATAAATTTCTGCCAGTTATTTATGGTGCTTCGTTGATAGCATTATCAAAAAAAGATGGTGGAATCCGACCGATAGCAATTGGATGTACGTTTCGCCGTTTAGCATCAAAATTAGTTTGTAAGAGCATTGCGGACAAGCTATCTAATATGGTGAAACCCACACAGCTAGGATTTTCAGTGAAAGGTGGATGTGAAGCCGCTGTCCATGCCGCCAGAATTTTCCTTGATTGCAACGATGGAGCTGAGATTTTAATTAAAATCGATGTAAGAAATGCCTTCAATAGTGTCTTCCGGAAGAAAATGTTACAGATAGTCAAAGAGAAATTTCCGAGTATTTACCCGTATGTATATCAATGCTATGCACATCATTCCAGTTTGTTTTTCGGAGATTGGACAATTGATTCAGCAACTGGATGCCAACAAGGAGATCCACTCGGTCCCCCACTGTTTTGCCTAGTAATCAACGAATGTATAAAGGAACTTTCATCAGACTTGAACGTGTGGTATTTGGACGACGGAACGTTGGGTGGTCGTGGAGATCATGTGATCGAGGATTTAACAAATATTAAACAAAAATTTAGTCTTCTCGGGCTTGAGTTGAATCCTTCAAAATGTGAAATTTACTTTCTGCCAAATGTTCTCGGAAATCGACGAAATGCTATCATGGAAAACATTGAAAAGATTCTTCCAGGAGTTAAAACAGTATCGGCTAGTGAATTGACTTTACTCGGAGCTCCACTGACAAATGAAGCTATAAATTCAGTTGTCGAACAAAAAATGCAAATGCTTTCGAAATTCTTCAAGAAAATAGTGGTTTTACATCCACATGTTGCATTGTATTTGCTACAACATTGTTTATGGGTTCCGAAACTGACACACCTTTTACGATGCTGCCCTTTGTTTGGTCAAATGGAGGTTTTAAAAAGAATGGACACAGAAATTAAGGCCACATTGGAAAGTATTCTCAACATACAACTTACTGCAAATGATTTTCTACAATGTTTCCTGCCTATAAAATTCAGTGGACTTGGTATTCGACTGTTATCAGATGTTGCTTTGCCAGCATTTTTATCATCTTTCAATAGTTCGTTTGAACTGATCAACGAAATTTTGCCACCTTCAAAAATTGACATAAGATGGGATGAATATAACATTGCATTGAACATGTGGAAAGCTTTTTGTCCAAACGAAGACATACCAACCAATGCTAACATGCAAGAATCATGGGACCTGCCTTTTATCAAAGAAAAAGTAACCATGATTTCAAATTCAAACAGTTCCACGAAAGCAAGAATTCTAGCATTGTCCGAGCTAGAATCTGGTGGTTGGCTAAGAGTTCTTCCGTCACCACATTTGGGTACATTGGTAGATCTCGATGTATTACGCATTGCTACCGGAATTCGTCTTGGATTAGAAATATGCGAACCGTACACATGCATATGTGGATATCCGGTCGATAAATTTGGTTTACATGGATTGTCTTGTATCAAGAAAAAGGGAACGTTCTGTCGTCATGTCAGCTTGAATGATTTAATTTTGAGGGCCTTGTCATTGGCTGGTTTCCCATCGATTTTAGAGCCGCCAGGATTAATCCGTAGTGATGGCAGACATCCAGATGGCATGACTTTAACACCTTGGATGAACGGAAAAAGTCTTGTATGGGATGCCACTTGCGTAGACACGGTGGCCAGCAGCTACTTACATTTAACATCAAAGAAAGCTGGCGCAGCAGCAAATCAAGCATGTGTGAGAAAAGGAAAATTGTACGAGGGAATCGCTGTAGAAACTTTTGGATCATTCAGTGATGAAGCAAAATTATTCGTGAACCGATTAGGACCAATTTTAAATTCAAAGTCAGGAAATAAATACGCGAAAACTTTTTTTATTAATAAAATTAGTTTGGCGATTCAAAGAGGAAATGTAGCTGCAATTTTAGGAACGATACCTCCAACAGCAAAGATGCAAGAGATTTTTTATTTAAATGATTAGATTGTATAAAAATCCGATTTCACCGATTGTAAAAATTTTATCAGAAAATAAATAAAATAAAATTCAAAATTCAAAAACAAACTTTGGACGAAATTTTAATTTCAATTTTAAAAGATTCATTGCGAATTTTACATCACCACCTTTACAACTAATGAAGTGATTGGAGAACAAAAAACATCAAACGAAATATTTTCAATAAGTTTTGAATGATGTAGTATTCTGTGTTAATAGCAACCCCAATAGGAGCAGAACGTCTTTTAAATAAAGATTTTATCTATCACTCAATCACCCAAATCACATCCACCTTGAACTTTGTCGAATATGGTTTAACGAAGAAAATCGTCGTCAAAGTCGTTAATCATAACAGTAGTTTTTGAAGCGTTAAATCACCAAAACAAAACTTTAGTGTCGCGTGTGAAAAATGCAATGATTTCGGTGATTTCGATGTGATTTAATTCAGATTCTGTGCCTAAATGTGCTTCTTGTGTAGTTAGAACAGCGGTTGACTTAACATATTTGTCAAAGCCACCCAAATGATGAAGAATTGATTATGGCCAATCATGTAAACAAACAACAATATAGGTTTGTTCCAAGGTCATTTTGTAATGTCAAATTTCATCCACAGAAGGCAACTAAACGTCAACTTTCAGATTGACGAAAATTTTAACGAAAAATTTACAGAGAAATTGGTTGACGTTTAGGTTATGATCATCTCTGTTGTCAACGTTCGGCTTTACAGTTATTTAGAACAAAAGAGCGTAAAAGAGAGAAAAATGACCAGTTGCTCAACTGGTTTCGATGGGTGATACGTCAGAATTTGTATGTAAAAGTCCAGTTAGCTAGGAACAAACCAGTTAATTTAACTGAGCTCGATGGGTGAACGAACACTCTTTTTGACATTCTCTTTTAACACTATATTGTCGCTTGTTGTGATGGGAGTTGCAGAAGAGATGACCCAGTAGAAATAAAATGACGGCGGTAATCTTAAAAATTGCGTTTTAGTTTAAATGTGTGTACGTTTCCGGTGAAATAAATTAGTGCAAAAGCAAACACTTTCGAAGAACTTTGCGATAGTTAGGGGCGGGTCACATTCCTTATAGAACTTTCCTTTTTATCCTACTTTTTCAGTGTCTCTCTTTTTCTATATGTCCGAGACAAGAGGGAGGAAGAGGATGTAAGGGACAAGTATAATAGCTTCGCGCTGTGGGATAGTGCTAATGTTAGAAATAGTCCGTTGCGCAATTGTAACGTTAAAAAGCACTTCGCATATGTCAGAGTCACGGATGTTTGCAAAAATTTATGCAATCAACCTTAATATGGTGAATCTGTTCATGATGTGTCTGAAATATTCTTGAAAATTTATGCAATCAACCTTAATATGGTGAATCTGTTCATGATGTGTCTGAAATATTTTTAAAAGAATATTTCAGACACATCATGAACAGATTCACCATATTAAGGTTGATTGCATAAATTTTCAAGAATATTTCAGACACATCATGAACAGATTCACCATATTAAGGTTGATTGCATAAATTTTTGCAAACATCCGTGACTCTGACATATGCGAAGTGCTTTTTAACGTTACAATTGCGCAACGGACTATTTCTAACATTAGCACTATCCCACAGCGCGAAGCTATTATACTAATCGCGAGCCATTCGTCTGACGTATTTCGACAAATCAGAAAACAACGCAAATAACTTCAATCAATTTTGACCTGTCCTGATTTTAACTGAAAACTGTTTATAGTGATCAGGTGTGATCTGCCTGGAATCGTGACAGGTTGACCTGTAAATCTGTATCCGGAACCTAATATGACAGATCAGGCGAAAATTCGCGGGTAGTCATACTTTCCCCAATCCTAAGCTGACTAAGACTTGAATTCACATTTGACAAGGTCTACTACAGGTCTGTTACAAGGTTATAGACCCACAAGACCCAAGAAAAAAACTGAAAAGTTATTGCTAAAATTGAAGAGAGATGAAATTTCATTTATTTACGAAATTGCTTAGTTTTATGTAATATTCAGTGGTTCACTAATTGAACTTGATTGATATTGAAGCTGCAGCGTATATATCTGATATGAAGTAATTAATGTCCGTTTCATTGAATTTTATTTTGTTGTTTTAATTTGTATTCCAAGAGTATAAAGCTTTTCATAAAAGTTTTTTTTTTCTCATTTAGATACTGCCCGAAATACATCAAAGAGAATTTTTTTCACATAATTCTAAATTAAAAAAAAAATTCTAAGTAATGAAATGCATACCACGTAACCGTATCGATATTTTTTTTGGTTTCAGAGAAGAAAAAGGAAAAATCAATTGAAAACTGAAATTGATTTCAGGTTTGAAGGGCTACTTCAATTTTATTTTTCATGTTCTCCTTATGGAACGGAATCATTACATTTTCTTTTATGCTATGTAGATTGCAGCCGTCAACAGACCATAGCCGGTTGATTTCAAAACCACTACTTGATATTAATTAAAAAACATAGCTAACGCCGACCCGTACGAAACACCTATTCGTATCAAAAGCCTTTAATGTGAAACTCTTCATTTCTCTTACTTCATTTTCTTCTCTGCTGAAAAACTATTCTCCCTTTAAAATCACTTACATTATCCACTCTTTGCCTTGTTATCATATACAACTAAATTGCCGGAGGCAATATAGACAGCCCCGTACGAAAACAAATTTCATAAATTCCTATTTAAACAGCTATATACCGCTATATTTACCTATATTTCACTATAAATAAACATTTCACAGATAAATATATGCTATTATATCGCTCTATATGCCTGTATATAGCTCAATATAGCTGTATATAGGTATATATAGATGTCCGTATATGGAATCCCTGAAACCCCACACACATAACAAATTATTTCCATGTTAACAGAAACTCTCTAAGTATCATTTTTCCCAAGATATTTCTATTTTACTAAAATCCAATATGGCCGCCGGCAGCCATTTTGTTAGGAGACCGGAAATAGTACCGACGCTTTACATTCGTTAATACCTTTCAAACAAAAAAAAATTCATGAAATTCGGTCAAAATTTACTCGAGATATTGTCAAAATACACCACGTTCACTGTACGGCCGAGTAGCCAGATAAGAGCTCACTCCAAGAGACCTAGCTCACGCTCCGGAGAACATAATTTCATAAAAAATTTTTCCCTGATTGGTACGGTCAATACCTATCTAATAAAGCTAAAACAGACGAAATATGTTCAAATGTGGCCGACCTACAAGCAAAAACTGCTTGCCGCCCTGTGCCTGTTCCACACCAAGGGGTCTAACTCACGAGTCGGTCATCCGATTTCCATAAACTTTTTTTTTTGTCGATCGGTATTGTAAATACCTTTTATTTGACATATCACTTACAAGTTTAACGTTTAAATGTCCGGAGATATCTTCGAAAAACCGTAAAGCACTTATTGGGCCACAGCTCGGGAGGGGTCGATCCAAAATCACTGATCTTCGAACTTAGCCTGTCTTTTGACATTACCAAACGGGAAAAAAAAGAATTTTCAAAATCGGATGCGTTTTACTCAAGTTATCGTGCAGACAGACGGACAGACGGACAGACGGACAGACGGACATTTTTTTTTCGCGGATTTGGCATCTCTAGACAACCACAATAGGTTTCCCCTTACTCAGGGAGTCCAATTCGACGTGTTACAAACGTATGCGTAAACCCATAAGACCCCAGTACTTCGTACGGGTCTAAAAACCTCTTCTTTTATTCAACCCACAACACAAAGCAGACAGAAATATTGCAATGAATGCGATAATGAAACGGGCCGTTCAAACGGCGCTCACAAAGACAAAGTTGATTGAATAGATAATATTTTCCAGTATTTGTTGTCTTGAATAGAGTTTAAAATGAAAATACTTCGCTAGTTGATGAAATCTTAATTGGCCTGTAGAGGCGCCACAATTTTTTTTCAGTACTTCATCATTTGCTATGAAGTTTATGACTAAATGTACTAGAAATGTAATAGAATTACACAAAAAATCTATTACATTTGAGCTTCTAATTTAGCTATGTGAAATTTTCAGTATTTTCACGCGTCAAAAATAAATTTTTCCCAACAAATATTTTCACGCAGTACGTCAAGTTTCAAGTCACTAGACAGAGTCAAAACAACCAAGCCAATAAACAATAGTAGATTATTCAACTCCGTGCAAAATGGTTACTTGGACGATTTGGAAGTTGTATATCGAGTCGCAGGCGTGTGACATAATCCAGGTAGTCAAAATAGACATTTTGGACGGAGAGATGTATTCGCTATTTTATCCAAGGTTCTGAAAGAACCAGGTTAAGACAACTCTGAGTTGATCACGAAGGCGGTGACACACAAATTGAGTTCAGCGGATACAAAGTTTATATGAGAAAGGCAACGTAGCAAAACCAGAATTCCGAATTTTCCTAAAAAACATTTTCTTCAAGTTGATTTCACATACAATCTGTACTAAGAGCGTTTATCGATTTCGGTGTCACCCGCCTTCGTAGGTGTCTTAAACCTGTTCTTTCAGAACCTTGATTTTATCTGCAATATTATAGACAATCATTAAACGTTGTATTATTTCACATAGATCTCGATCTCGATGAAGCATTTGAGTTGATCACGAAGGCGGCGGCATCAAAATTTCTCCATCCGTGTAGGGATGTGAGACGTTCAAAATTATCGATAATATCAATCGAAAGAAATTATCGATAATTGATTAATCATATCGTTATCGATAATTTAATAATTATCGATAATTATCAAAATATCGAAATTCGATAATTATCAAAATATCGAAATTCGATAATTATCAAAATATCGATATTTTGATATTTATCTGAAAATTCATGATAATATCCCGATATATCGGAATATATCGATAAATATCGGATTTTCGGACCGAAATATCGATATATCGAATTATCGATATCTTGATAATTATCAAAATATCAATAATTATCGATTATCGATATTTTTAGACCCGTACGAAGTACTGGGGTCTTATAGGTTTACGCATACGTTTGTAACACGTCGAATTGGACTACCTGAGTAAGGGGAAACCGATTGTGATTGTCTAGAGATGTCAAATCCGCGAAAAAAAAATGTCCGTCTGTCCGTCTGTCTGTCTGCACGATAACTTGAGTAAAACGCATCCGATTTTGAAAATTCTTTTTTTTTCCGTTTGGTAATGTCAAAAGACAGGCTAAGTTCGAAGATGAGTGATTTTGGATCGACCCCTCCCGAGCTGTGGCCCAATAAGTGCGTTAAACTTGTAAGTGATACGTCAAATAAAAGGTATTTACAATACCGATCGACAAAAAAAAAGTTTATGGAAATCGGATGTCCGACTCGTGAGTTAGACCCCTTGGTGTGAAACAGGCACAGGGCGGGAAGCAGTTTTTGCTTGTAGGTCGGCCAAATTTGAACATATTTCGTCTGTTTTCACTTTATTAGATAGGTATTGACCGTACCAATCAGGGAAAAAAAAGTTTATGAAATTATGTTCTCCGGAGCGTGAGCTAGGTCTCTTGGAGTGAGCTCTTATCTGGCTACTCGGAAGTACAGTGAACGTGGTGTATTTTGACAATATCTCGAGTAAATTTTGACCGAATTTCATGAATTTTTTTTTGTTTGAAAGGTATTAACGAATGTAAAGCGTCGGTACTATTTCCGGTCTCCTAACAAAATGGCTGCCATATTGGATTTTAGTAAAATAGAAATATCTTGGGAAAAATGATACTTAGAGAGTTTCTGTTAAGGGATTCCATATATGGACATCTATATATACCTATATACAGCTATATTGAGCTATATACAGGCATATAGAGCTATATAATAGCATATATTTATCTGTGAAATGTTTATTTATAGTGAAATATAGTTAAATATAGCGGTACATAGCTGTTTAAATAGGAATTTTTGAAATTTGACTTCGTACGGGGCTGTCTATATTGCCTCCGGCAATTTAGTTGTATATGATAACAAGGCAAAGAGTGGATAATGTAACTGATTTTAAAGGGAGAATAGTTTTTCAGCAGAGAAGAAAATGAAGTAAGAGAAATGAAGAGTTTCACATTAAAGGCTCTTGATACGAATAGGTGTTTCGTACGGGTCGGCGTTAGCTATGTTTTTGATAATTTTCGATAAAAAAAAGTCGATAATTATCGATTATCGATAATCATTTTCATTATCGCCCATGCCTACTCATGACACACGATATAATTAGGAAATTGAATTTTCTAATTATAAATAGTAGAAGGTCCGCGCTTTTTGCTATATGAAATTTTTATAAGCAAAAAACAATTATTCTCCATCGAAAGTTCGCTTATTATACTGAAACGCAACGATGAAGTATGACGCGTTCTATTACATTTTGATCGATTTTGACTAAAACCAGTCAAATGATGTTTAGAAACTAAGAAGAAATGTAATTGAATTTTTCCATATTTTAGTACATTCTGTCATAAAATCACTGCTGTCACTGCGTCATTTTCATGTGAATCAACTTCATAAGGTAACATTTGTTCTGTAATGACAAATGTGAGCGACTTTGCTCGATTTGTATGTTATATAACGTAAGCGACGTTGTTGTGGATGAAATTGTCGTTGTTTGGATTGTCAAAGTTCGTGTTTACAGTTACTTGGAACAAACCTATACGTGAACCACCTTGAACAGCAAATGTTCATCTGGTGTAGAGGAGCGTTAAGCCCAATTCAGAGTCGTCCGGTTAGTTCATCCATGTACTTTACGGATGTGTTCAAACAATAGAACGTAGGCGGATGAATTTTTTTTTAGACTGAAAGCACCTTTACTGGCCATTTTGAGTGCGACGTATGGACAATGTATAGTGTCAAAATTGACATTAAAACAAAAGAATTTTGACACTATACGTCGCCCATAAGTTGCTCTCTAAATGATCAGTTCGTGTTATTTTTACCCTGTAAGATGCGAAAACAAATCCGGAGATATTGTTTTGTGCCACTATTAACCACCAGGATACGCCATACGTAACGCATCTGTGTTGAACAAAATGCGACTTCATGTAACGTTTTCTATCCATCTGAACATTTTAATATATAAAATAATTTAACTTCGTTCATGTGTTCTTCAAAGGCACTCACACACTCCACATTACTTTTCATTTAACAATCTTTCCACGCTGTCAAATATAAACACTTAAATTTGAGTTATTGGGATGTAAATGAAGATAAATGATGCGAGTGAAATGTCGTAATAAAATAATAAATTCAAAATGATTCTATTATAAACACGGCAAGAATTTATTCATATTTTACGTCAAAGATCAAAATATAATTTCGCCTGAATATGGTGGAAAATATGCGTCCAAAAATGGGATGTAATTAAATGCACGCCTATGACGTAACATCTATATTTGGAGAAAGAGAACAGTCCGAACGAAATTCAAAACGGTCCGAACGAAATTCAAAACGGTTCACATCGAGAAAATATGTGCTCTCGTATATAGTCATAACATCCATCCATATGTTTGAATATATTGAATATATTGATTGTCTAATATTTATAGGAACATATTTCGTTATGATAACAGGGCAAAACGAAATCGGTATGTGTGCGTAATGCCATGGATATATAGACCGTCTATGCCGTCTATATACCATAGACAACCATCGGAAGGAAAATTTTATGGCAGATTGTTTTGAAATTTAGATTGATTGATAGATTCTAAAATTTTTGGAAAATTCATTTATTTAAATTGAATAGAAAATTTGTAATTAATCACTGGGTGCCATTCATATATTGAATATGAGCGATATTTTCGAAAACATTATAATAACTAATCTGTAAATATTTAACGAACTGTAATTTAATTGACATGACTGAAAGATAGGCGTCGTCGTTGTGACGCAATAATTGCATATTGATACATCATCGGCATCAAACAGTGGTATCGGGGAATCTGGCACACGGTGCAAAAAGAATGCATTTTTAAACTACGTAAAAGGTGAACTCGCACACGCAAGTTTATTGCTGCAAATGCTTTTTAGCCATGTCATCGACTTAATGACACGAATTTTAGTATTTTAGTATCGAAATTTTGTGTGCGAGTTCACCTATTGCGTAGTTGAAAAATGCGTTGTTTTAGCACCGTGTGCCAAATTACCCCTCGCCCAAACAGTATATTCAGTGGTCTTACGTGTTAAAAGACAAGCGGGGGGGATTCGAAACAAAAATTCAGGACCAAAACCTGTTAATCCGACCTCTTCTTTTTCAGACGGTTTCTATCTACTGCTGGACGTAGTCCTCCCCAATTATCTTCCATTCCGAATGAAGGCACCATCTCTCTGGTGGTCTACCTCTAGGTCGTGTTTTAGGTGGTCTCCAGTTCATGATCTTTTTGTCCTACGTTCGTTCGTCCGTCCTTCATGCAATAAGTCATGCCCAGCTACACTTTTAACATGCTATTCTTTCCATGACATCAACGACTTTTGTTTGCTGTCGAATCCATTGATCTGTCATTCTCCGTGCCAATCTTAATTAATTTTCGGAAGCTTTTGTTAACGTTGTTAACATTAACGTTTCCGCTCCATATGTGATCACGGGAACACGTATCGAACACTTTGGGTTTCAGACTATTGTTCATTTTGCTTTTGAAAGTTAGCCAAGGCCAGTGGATGGTGTTTACTATCGCAAAATTTGTAAACAAATTCACCTGGCCTTAAAACTACTTTTGCGCACGGCGCACAATGCGTCACTCTCAGCGATATCAGTTATTTTGTAAGTAAGATAAAGGACTTGCGTCACATTAACCCTTTATGGGTTTTCTGACTGATTCAAATCCACTGTTAAGTAGACCAAATCGTCAGCGATGGTCGTTTCGACAGGATAAATTTTCATCAGAAAAACAGAGTTTTTTTGAGTAGACTCACCCAAAAGATTTTGAATTTGCACGCAAATTACCCTTTATGATTTACTACTGAAATTTCACTAGTTCACGAACTTTAAAAAAAAGGTATTCAGCGCCACCGTACGAGGAGAATCTCGCTCGAAAATCAATTGGACATTAAAGTTCAAAGTTGTATGTATAATGGTAAGGCGGAGATGCATTTTCACATCCATATTTACACACTAGTGTGTGAAAGTGACCTTTGCACCCCTAGTACATAAAAAGTAGTTCGTATTTTGTACCTAAACTAAAATTTTCCGTATACAATCTTTTGTCAACCTCGGCTTCGCCTTGGATTGACAATTTTCATATTACGTGCATGTTATATGAAAATGGATGTTTGATTTGTTAAAATGAACGCAAAATAAAATGAGCGAGTCTAGATTCTGACAATGGAATTTCAATTGTCAAAAACCAGACTCGATCGTTTTATTTTGCTTTTACCTTATGTTGGAAATTCGGTCATTTGTCCAATAAAGATTTGTTTAAATAATAAATTGATGCAACCGTCGCGTTACGCCTTCGTAGGATATATTTCACAATAAAACTAATTATGTTATACTCAACTATCTCATATTCAGCATCTCACATCAAATTATGCAATTCCATAATGCATAACATGAAGTAATTTCGAGTACGAAAAGAAAATTCGTCTGATTTTCCGTAAGACTTTTCGGAAAATATTTTACATTGTACGAAAATGAGTTTTTCTTATGTGGAACTGTGAACACACAATATATATATATATATATATATATATATATATATATATATATATATACGTTTTGGATACATTATGTTCATGATCCAAAGTTATTGCAAGTTTCGCTTTGCTAAAATAAATATATTTTCCCGGAATATTTTCGTCTTTAAATTGAACATGAATGAAAAAATGATATTGAACTCTTCGCAGGAGAGTAAGTTCATGTAGAATCTGCAATTTGTCGATCTACCTTACCGCATTATTTATGACGTCAAAAAAACTTTTCTGCAAAACAAACCCCGATTCAAATGGATTTCATATATGTGAACACTCGATCTCCCTTTCTATTGCATAACCAAACTAAAATGTAAACTTCAAAACAATAACAATGAAAATGTATTACACTACACCACATTGTGTGTCTACATTTGAAGATTATGATACACGAAAAAAAATGAACAGATAAAAATACCTTCCCCGACTCATTTATATACAAACGAAAACCCATACTTCGATATTCATAAGATGGGAGCGCAGAAAAAAAAAACGAGCTTGAACAATGTAAATTATGTTGAGGAATTCAATTTTCTTGTTGTTATAAACTGTTTGAGCTGTGAAAATATGTTTCATTTTCTCCCATTCCTTGCGAACACCTGCCATCAACCGTAAATCTTATTGTACTTTTGTTTTTCATGGGACGAGCAACACTTTTCTCATCTCAGTAAACAAATTTTTTTTTTCTTCCGTGCTTTAGTGGAGTGGATCTTCTGATAAGAAATGACGACATTTTAAATTAGTTTTCGTTGTTTATAGGAAGTACATTTTTCCGAATGAAAAAATCATTCTACCGCCTCTACTTAGGCTATAGAATAATCGTGTGCTTTATATTTATCTAGTCATCGAATACGGACGGTTAATCGAACGGAAATGTTTATCTGTCCAATTATGCGGAATTTTCTGAATTTATTCGATAATGGAGTTAAGGGCAATTGTAAATCAAGAAAGTATTTGGTAGCTGCTTCTACAAGAGGTTTGGTCGAATATTGTACAATCAGGTGGGGTGAAAATTGCAGTGGTCGTCATTGAAAAATTACACAGGAATTTGCTTCAGCTGTTTGCTGACAGGTTCGCTCATACAAACAAACATGTTTATACGGGAGGAAAAGTTACGCCAACGCATGTGGAAAAACTTTACCTTTTTAAAAAGTGTCGTATGACTGGATCAGCTGAAGGAAGTTCCAAGGGGTCATGCAATATTGACATCCACATTTTTCATTGTTGCACTCACGGGCCTGACACTATTCACGCTATTCTTCATTTTTTAAATGCTGCTATTCATAGAGTGTCCAGCCCGTGGTTGCACTTCTTAAAATTTTGGGAGAATAGTACATTACATTGGGTGCTGCGAAGGTCATTCGTTACATGAGGGAACAATTTGTGATACGAGCCGAGCTCACAAGTGTGTTTTAAGCGCCAAGGTTTAAAAACTGTTATTTTGTCTAGGGTAGAGTTTACATATCAGAGCGAAGCGATATCATCGTTATTTAACCCTTAGTTTATGAAAAGTTCAAGAATCGTAAACAATTGTTCGAAATTTCATTTTCTCGGGTCAACAGTGGCCCTCGCTACGCTCTGGTCACAAACAACACCATAGAAATGCAATTTTTACCTTTTCATTCCTCGTTGAGTAAATAACTATTTCAGCATTTAATGGCAGTTTGCCATTTACCACTTGCTCTACTTGCGTCCTATTACTAAGCTTAGGAATAATGAAAAGCAGGGCCTTTTATTTGTGAAATTGAATTTCACAAATTTCACAAATAATTGGTCCTGATGGAAAGAACTAAGTACCGCGAACCGACAAATAAAAAAGTTGCGGTCGCTCCAATGCCTAATTCTTACGATAAATCCATCAATAGTGCATTACTGTCAGCGTGTGGGATGCATTCCTCGCCTTCGGCTCGAAATGCAAACTTCCAACGCGCCTCAACGAAAAATGTCCCATCGAGACAGTACTTGTCTTGCGGCCAGCAGATGCAAAAACCTGGTTTTTATTAACACGGTTTCCTGGCCGCAAGACTTGTGAAGGCCGTCTCTTCTCGGACATATAAATCTTTGCGGATCCTTTGAAAGGTACTGACGATTTAGTATGATTTGGTCCAACAAGTGCGACACCCCTTTGACTAACCCAACATCATTTCGAAAAATTTCTGTGAATTTTCAAGGCGTTATCGCAACAGTTTTGTTGTCACAAGAACACGTACCGAAAGTGAAATAAAATGGTCCAAAGAGCATAATGAAAGAGGTTATGCGTCATGCAATTCATTTATTTTGAATTTCTTACGTTAAGCGGCTCCAATTTACAAAACATTTTGATCACATCGAAGCGTACAAACGATCGACCGATAGGCATTCGAAATTCAATTTACGTCCTACATTTATACGTAATTCGAATTTAAAACGAAAATCTATTTAGGCGTACGATCATGTTCTTTCGGCATGATCGGCAATGGTTTTTTAATCGAAGACAAGCGTTGCGCTTCTCTCTTTTGTTTTCGCTTTTCCTCTTTTTTGGTTGTACGACGAACATTTTCCCGAATCAGAAAATCCAATTGGCTTAAGATGAAATCGTTTTTTAACACTTCCATCTCTTCGTCGGTAAAAAGGCTGCATCTGGGTAGAGTGGTTTTAATCTTCCTGGAATTAGCGCCTAAAAGCTCCATGTAGATTGGTATCCGAAGATGTTCCTCCAGATCGAATTTCGGGATCGACATTAAGTACGCTTCAACCGTCGGATACACTGCTGTGACAATACAGTTCGTTTAAATGTTACGATCCAAGCAACGATTTCAATTGAGAAGCAAACCTGTAGGACTTGTTTCGACTGACGACTCTGACGAATCACTTGAGTCACTGGATACATCCCAGAGATATCGGCTACTACCAATCAATCTACTTTGACTTGGGCTTCCCTGACCTCGATGGCTTCCAGCTTGGCTATTCGGCATTAATTTTGTTCGTTTACTTGTCGATGGACCGGCGTCTCCGTCGGAACTCAATATCATTGCGACTTCTTCATCAGGTGACATTATTGAATTTTGCTTTTGTTGGAAAAAATGAGTTCATTTTCAGAATGGAAACAGTTCTCGATTCGGCGAAATAGTTACCTCGTCCATGTTTACAAATCGACACAAAAACTTTAATCTGAGCAGGGAAAAGTGAGCAGTATAATTACGACGAGAACTGACAAAAATTTCGGTTTGCGATCGAATTTGATTTCAATAAAATGAAAATTGAGACCGGTGAATGATTTGATTGGCTGTTTGATTGCGCTCGGTTTGACAAATAAGTTTACACGTCATCCTACAGAGGGGTGCTTCAAGGAGACAAATATTAGACTGATCGAATTTTAACCAGAGAGCGATAAAGCGCGGTAATTTAAAGACAGCATATTGTCGCTAAGTTAGCTTTGCTGTTATTCGTACTCACAATACAAGGTATAGAGCTGAATTGAACAGGGCCGATTATTGGTAAATTTATTAACGGAATTTACCAAAAATTACTGAATTTATCAAAACACAAATTTTTGGTAAATTTCGATAAATTTTGATAAGCTTCAGTAAATTCGGTAAGAAGTCGTCATTAGAGACCTCATTAGTCAGAGCTTGTCGTTTATTATTGATGGCGTTGTTGATAATAGATGAATGAACCTTGAATTTGATTCAGGACATATTTTTCTCTATTTGAACTATTTTCCTAACAGTAGTTTCCTCAACATCTGCCACTTGTGATGCAATTTTTTTCTAAAATTTTCTATCTTAAATTTTTTGGTTCAATTTGTTGACAACACTTTTGCGTTGAGGCGCGAAATGCGTCACCCTCAAATCCAACAAAAAATCCAATGGAAGTTTGAAAGTGCCAGAGTTATATTTCATCCCAAAATTTTGGATCCAACCTTGGAACACCTTACTTATATCGAAAATAACCCAAATCCATCGAAAAATCCGATGGAAGTTTGGAAGTGCCAGAGAAATCACCTGTCATTCCAAAATTTAGGAACTAACCTTGGAATATCTCACTCTTGTCGAAAATATCCCAAATCCATCGAAAAATCCGATGGAAGTTTGGAAATGCCAGAGAAATCATCTGTCATTCCAAAATTTAGGAACCAACCTCGGAACACCTCAATTATATCGAAAATAACTCAAATTCATCGAAAAATCCGATGGAAGTTAGGAAGTGCCAGAGGAATCATCTCTCATCCCAAAATTTAGGAACCAACTCTGGAACACCTTACTAATGTCGAAAGTAACCCAAATCCATCGAAAAATCCGATGGAAGTTAGGAAGTGCCAGAGGAATCATCTCTCATCCCAAAATTTAGGAACCAACTCTGGAACACCTTACTAATGTCGAAAGTAACCCAAATCCATCGAAAAATCAGATGGAAGTTAGGAAGTACCAGAGGAATCATCTCTCATCAGAAAAATTAGGAACCAACATCGGAACACCTCACTTATTTCAAAAATAACTCAAATCCATCGAAAAATCCGATGGAAGTTAGGAAGTGCCAGAGAAATCATCTGTCATCCCAAAATTTAGGAACCAACTTTGGAACACCTTACTCATGTCGAAAATAACGCAAATCTACCAAAAAATCCGATGGAAGTTTGGAAGTGCCAGAGGAATCACCTGTCATTCCAAAATCTAGAAACAAATCTTGGAACACCTCACTCATGTCGAAAATATCCCAAATCCATCGAAAAATCCGATGGAAGTTAGGAAGTGACAGAGGAATCTTCTGTCATCCCAAAATCGAAAATAACCCAAATCCATCAAAACACTTTTTCCAACATTTACCAATCATAATTCATAATTACTAGCTGAAAAACAATTCTTTTCACACACACACACACACACACACACACACACACACACACACACAAAACACGCTTTTATATGGCATTGTATGGAAACTTCCAGGAGTCCTAGCTCCCAAAAACGCTTGCATACCCCAATTTAAAAAAATCTTATTTTGATCTAGGGCCCGAGATTGACCTATAACCAAAATTTCAGAAAAATCGTAAGAAACGTTTAGGAGTTAAGAAATCGTCCTTTTTCATAAGAACTAACTAACTAACTAACGTAGGCGATTTCAGTGATCTGAAAATTCGAGATTTTGCTTATTTTCATACAAACATCAATATTTCGAAGTTCAATATCTCGGCCAATTTTGAAGCTGCAGTAACATGTGATAGCTCGTTGAACTCGAATGCCTAGATCCCAAATATCTATGTTTTGGGGTCGTTGGAGTGAAGGAGGGGAATTCAAAAAGTTACTGTAAATATGCTCCGCCGTCCTCAAAAAAAATTTGGTAAAAGATTTTTGGTAGTGGACTTGCGTCACGCCCGCTTACTAACGTGCGGGCATGATCTATTGAATAAAATTGAACCTTTCGCTATATTATGTAAATAGCGATTCAGTCACTCATCTTCCGAATTTTCCTTCTACTATATTGCCAGTAGTGCGTTGCTGAATGCTAGCTATGTTATGCTGTGTCTGTCTAACACGGTACGTTATTTGCAAAATAACTTCTTTTCGAAATGCACAAATGGTTTTTTAATCTTATCGTGTCCGGACATATGTGTGCACTTTTTTGCATACAGAAATTGATGCTAAGAAACTTTGAAATTCAAAGTTTTGCGAAAAGTTTCTGATTTTTCAAAGTTCAGTGTAAGCTAGAAGATTCAGCACAAATGTGTACACTGCCATCCATATATGCAACGTCATACACATAGATCAGGTGCAGAATGGCTGTTTGTATGAGAATAAGATTTTGTTTGAACGCGGGATATTAAACACGTTTTTTTTTGCGGATGGTGTGAGACGTATTTCCATATAGGACACAAAAAGAAAGTTTGCGAAAAGTTTGGAAAACTTTTGCACAGCTTTTCTTCGAGAATAAACGAAACTAGTTAACACCTTAATTAACTTTGTGCTTGTCATTTTTTCAAGGAAAACTTTCAAGATTTTCAGACACAGCAATGTAATGGGTTCCTCCGAACAATGCAGTTAAATCGCGACGTCATTAAATGGTGTCGATATGCGTACATTTGAATGATTGAATTTTAGAAAGTTTTAATGAATTTGTAATGAGACACCCTTGATACGTAACGCAGACACAATACATTTTCACTTATAATTGACACTGCCGAGAATTTTCTTAACTTGAACGGCCCGGAAAGCAAAGCTTCCAAGAGTGGAGTAATACTGTAACATAAGAGCTAGAATTTGATGTCTAGCATTCAGAACTAGACATTGTAACGTTTTCCTGTACTACAATAAAATAACTCACCAGTCACCATGCACCGTACTTTATACTCGCGAAAGCTCTCGTATACATAAAATTTCTCTGTAAAAAATACGTATACGGACCGTTGTTTTACGTACTGTCGTCGCTTCAATTCAGCATGTCAGAATTGTTATGATCCCAACAAAAATCTCTTCGAGAAAAGTGTGACGCAGCCTTTGAAGTACAATTTCTAAAATGAATGATATCGCTAGAGTTGACGCTTTCAGCTTCGTTACGCAAAAATTAAATTTTGCACCCAATTTTAGTTCAAACAAGCTTACTTAGTTTTTCTCATCATCTGCCAAATAATTTTTACCAAAAAAAATTTGACTGGAAACAGCCAAAATTTTACCAAAAAAATCTGCGTCGCATGTGGCAGATAAATTTTCTTGCTGGTCTGTTCCTGAACATTTGCCACTTTGCAAATGAAATTCGAAAATTTGACCAAAAATTGAAAATTTGACGAAATTCGAAATTTGACGAAAATCGAAAATTTGACGAAATTCAAAATTTGACGAAAATCAAAAAATTTGACGAAAATTGAAAATCGAAAATTTGACGAAAATAAAAAATTTGACGAAATTCGAAAATTTGACGAAATTCGAAAATTTGACGAAATTCGAAAATTTGACGAAAATCGACGAAATTCGAAAATTTGACGAAAATCGAAAATTTGACGAAAATCGAAAATTTGACGAAGAAAGTAATTCTCTATCTGCCACCATTCAAGAAATATCTCTAAAACCCCAATTGACCCACCCATTTCCAACTTTCGACATTTTTCACATATGCCCCTCTGTTCTACTCGTAAAACTCTGAGACTTTGCCGAAGAAAGTAACTCTCTATCTCTCATAACCCAAAAAATATTAGTCCTTTCATCCTACACTCGAGTAGCTCAAAATTTGGTCACTCTAATCACTCTAGCTCAAACGAATCTGCCCCGATTTTTTTATTTATTTTTTTGTTCGAATCGTGTTACGAATACCTTTCATTTGATGGGTCGCAAGCCTCTGTAGGTTTCAATACAGCTAAGCTACAGCCGAAAACGCGTTCCCGACCCTCGGAAACCACACTCAGAAACCACTTCGAGGCCAATAAAACAAAATTCTGGTTTTTCCTGGGGTAATGGCGTATCAAATATTCGTCACTGTCGATGGCAATCGGAAGTGCTGGAAACAGTTTCCGATCCTCACCATAGACAGACGTATTGCAGAATTCATTTTTAGGGTTCCCGCTCTAGACCCGGATTGCGTCTTTCATTTAAAATTCCTAAATTGGCGCCTGTTTCGATTAAATGTTACGCCTATAGCTTTTCAGTGCCCTGACCGTTTTTTGGTGTGTCGTGTGGAACGAAGTATATAAACACTGAAGAGGAGGAATCTTTGAAAATTTTAGGGAATCTTTGTGAATTGGCTCTTAAATATTACCCCTTGACTGAAGGTAATGCCAATCTTCAGCGGATCACAAAGTTTGACATTCGATCATACCTTGTTCATTGCTTATTTTTTGTGGTCCATTACCTTCAAGGTTTGATTAATTGGTTCATTTGGTTTGCGTCTCGGGCGATGACGTCTCTCTGTAGTGTGTATTGTCTCGTTGTCAGCGTTACAATAGTACGACTCTTTTAGTTCCACTTTTCTCGCATATTATGCAGCACTTTGGTTCCCCTCTCCTTCTACAAGTGGAACTATTGTAACATGCATAAATGCCTGTTATTAACAAAATTGGAACTAAAATAGTGGCAGTGTAACGCAAAGCCGTTACGTTGTGCCATACATAGATTCGCGTAGGGTGAACTATAAGACCTGTCGATAATTCAACTAAATTCTCTTCGCAAATTGTAATAAATATTTCGTATCGGTCATGAGTAGGTGTCTGACATTATCATCATCTTAATTAAATTATTAAATTGATTTACACATTGAATGACGTAACAGCAACAACAACACGTGTCGCCCATCGTATATAGCTAATGTAAACAGAAAACACTTCATTGAACAAGAATATTATATTGCTACAACTAAGCTCATCATTAGGTTCTGCTGTGTCTGTCATAGAAATTATATAAGTTTCACACACACGTCAGTGATTTTAATTAACCGTGCCAGAGGATTCCATCCATTCAACCATTCCGCATATATTAAATTACCAATTGAATGTACCGTTTCGTTGCATCAAAGAAATATTTTCATAAATAACGAAGAAAATTATTGAATGCATTGCATAGCCGCATTATGATGTGATATATACAATAGAATGAATAAAAATTTTGATTTCCAATTTATTGGATGTTTCCCAATCTGAATGTATTTGCACTTTATCGTAAATAATTGGAATGATCGATTACCAATTGAAATGCAATTGGAAATTAAAATTTTTTTAATTATAATAACCAAAAATTTTGTGAGAAAATATCAGTTCCATACGAAGTACGGAGTGTTGTTAGGTTACAATGTGACAGTTGGGATCAAAAGTATCGGTCTATTCCATCTGTCAAAGTGACGTCTTAAACGTCAAACCAAAAATTTGTAGCCAAATAAATACAAAATCGTTTATTTTTCTATAAATCTATTCCACTGATAGAATTGAGGAAAAATAAGCGTCTTCGTAGCTATTTGGCATAAAAATTTTAGTTTGACGTTTAAAACGTCACTTTGACAGATGGAATAGACCGACTTTTGATCCCAACTGTCACGTATAATCTCCACATAATTTTAGTAAATTTTACACAATACTGGTCTGAACATCATCCCTGAAAGACAAATTGAAACAGGTTTTACGGCAAGTGGAATATTGTGGGTTCACGCGTCAATTTTTATTTCAAATTCGGGAATTTTTTTCAAATAAATATCGGATAAATAGACCGTGAGTTAGCGCCCTAGAAGTGAAAGGTTACTCGGCCCTAAGAGTATTTTGCATAAAACTCGAGTAAATTTAACACGATTCTCCTAATTTTTGTTTAATTTGGAAGGAAATCGAACACCGAATAGAATGTTGTTGACAAAATTGTTTAGTTTTGGGTCCTTGGACTACGGCCGCTACTCTGCCCTAAGTTTATTTTGCATATAACTCGAGCAAATTTCATCCGATTTTCCTAATATTTGTTTTATTTCCCGTCGGGTTTTGGACGTGAGGGTACGTCGCGTTGGCTCTGAGTCGAAGCCCGAATCAACCCGACATATTTGAAACGACTAAAATGATTACTGCAGGTACAGGCACTTTAATGTAGTAAAACATATTTTTGCTACCCAAAAGCTGTCTCTTTAATACGTTCAGCGATTTAATGTTAAACGCTAGAGTGAAATGTTTCTGTGCCGACAGACTTGGGCATGAACAAGGTAAATATAGAGAGGTAAATATAGTGAGGAGGTAATGCCCTATATAACCGAATCAGATGTGCGGTGGCACGAAAGTTTGATACAAACGCCATCTGCTCGCTTCGTTGAAAGCAAAAAATGGAATAGACAGTCGGGCCATCTGTTGTGCAGACCTCGCACTCAAAAATGGCGTGCCTTATTAAGGAAATAAGGAGGTTTTTTAAAAAAATAAGGAGAAAATAAGGAGCTTGGAAGTAAATTTTTGGGTAAAAATCTTGATGATTTTTTATACGCACACCCCCTGCACGCTTTTTTAGGCTCATAATCAAAAATTACGAAGTTTTTCAAAAATTCCCATATTCAACGATTTTACACTAATTTAATCCACTTAAATCCACTTAAACGCAATGGGCCACTTTCAGAAACGAAACGTTCATGACATCTGGGTAAACTTTCACGACCAAAGTACATCGTGAGAAATCTAACCTCAAAGTTAAACTTGACAGCGTTAACTCAACGAAACGAATGTTCACTCAGTGAAGAATTTTTCGTTCCTGAACGCGGCCTATGAATTACCATGGTTTAATACTAAAAGTTAATTTGAAATTATTAACCTTAGCTTACCGCTACTTTCTTATACCATGTCAATTGTTTATTTTGTGGACTGTGAATATTTACGTGTAAATATTAATACAAATAATCCACACAACCCACAAAATAAGACTATGGCTCTTTACAACATTCCATTGGTTGTAGGTCGTGTTTTGAACCTCAGGATAAAACTGTACATTTCTCAATATGCTACATTCCTTAATTTTCTTTTAGGTGAAGTAGAGATTTGAGGTCAGAATTATATCAAATTTGTAAACAACACAATAATTTGATCAAATGAATTTAAGTTTATGTGGGTCTTGTTTTTTTGTGTGATCTACCACCAAATAGTTTGTTGGGAAAGTTTCCCTCTTAGTACATCAGTGAAATAATAAAATAATGATTCTTCCCATAGATGACTTGGAACAGGTAGATTCCATTGACCTTTTCAAGCCTCCAACAGGTCGCACACAAGTGGCGTCCACCAAAATTTTGAAACTTTGGGACCCCCTCCCCCACTGTGCTCTATTGTCGTTAGATTGTTTCTTAGACTGACTTTTTGTAAAGTCGATGCTTTAACTGACTTAGTATGACCGCGCTTTTTAGCGTGAGACAGAGGCAATTCTTTCCAAACATTCGTCCGTTACCTTCAATTCTACCCTCCCTCCCCTTCTTCAACACCGCTCTTCCCATTGAGTGGGAAGGTAGCAAAATTACTGTAATCCACGTGGATATTTTTCTTCAGTAAAATCGACAACAAGGAACTACATTTCTATGGTTTGTTTACTAGCAGTAGGAGATCGGGTGAAGATTTACGATGACCCTATTGCTCAGTATTCTGCCGCGCAGCGATTTTTTTTTATTATCTGTTATCCAAAAATGTAGTTTTCTCGTCAAAATTATTGAAAAATAAGGAAAAAAAAGGAACTTTTTCAAAAATAAGGAGGAATAAGGTGGTTTTTTCAAAAATAAGGAAAATCAGGAAAATAAGGAGTAGTACGACCCCTGGAAATAGCGAAAATATGTTTGTGAAATATAAGTAAATCGTAGTTAACCATTTAAAAAAAAGATGTCATTGGCATCGAACTTATGTGCTAGGCCGCGTGTCTGAATGGCATTACCTCCTCACTATATTTACCTTGGACATGAATACACCTTTATGTTAAATTGGACCGGGTAAAAAATCTATCAGGTTTCTGAATGTCGGGTTTCAAAAACGAATAACGGATCGGGTCTGGAAATATGGGATGACAATTTTTAGGTCCGGTTGGATTATTTAAAACGTAATTCTTTTGGGATTAGATTTTTAATCTTGGCTTAAAATGTAGAAAATTGAATTCCTTCAGGGATTAAAAATAAGACTAAACAATAATATTAGGAATTGAACGATGATACTGTTGGTATGAATATTCCGTCTATAATCTAATTGTCTTGAAATCACACTTTTGTCTTAATTTAGTTCAAACACGATTTACAAACAACATACGGTTATTTGTGAAAAATTAATTGAAACGCACATTAATATGGTACTACCTTGCGATACCAGCTTAAGTATAAAAATTTTAAGTTGGTTTGTGAAGATACAACCAGTTTCGAGTAAAATATTCGTTTTTTGATGATTTCTCTGAGCCAAAATCTTTTTTTGAAAAAGTAAAACCATTTTAAGTATGCAAAAATGTGTTACTTTTAAGGGAAAAATTTGTTTGTGGTCGAGAAATGAACCCACTTGGAGACACCTTTGCAAAACACATAAATTTACACATTTTCAATGGTTTCTCGAAGTGGAATAAGTTATCATCCACAATCCAATTTTTCTTTTAAAAGTAACACATTTAGAAGATAGAAAAAATGAAAATCATGAAAGAAAAATAATGAGATTAGAATTGTCGATCGTGGCATCTGGCAATTTGTACTCTAATCCCCATTTTAATCCCACGGGGAATCGGTTTCTTTGAAACAACGGTTAGCAGTGGCGAGTTGCAGGATCTTAGACTGGAGTGCAGGAGGTCCTGGGTTCAAACCTCGTCAGGTAAAAAAAATATATTTTTAATATAAACATTTATTCTTGCAAATTTCCAAAAAAAAACTTCTTCATATCAAACGTTTCGAGTTTAGATAAAAACACTTAAAAAACTGTAATATCACCGTATCCAAAAAAAAATATATTTTTTTTTAATTTTTTGAAGTAAAGTAGGATGGGCTGGAATAACTTTTTTTTTTATTGCACTTTGATCGGATTTAAATAAGATTTTCATTTCAGCGTCAAAAGTCAGGGTCTAAGGAATAAAGGAGGATATTTCGATAATTTAAGGAGCATTTCAGGAGTTTTAAAATTTGAGATTTTGGATTAAATTTGATGAATTCGAATTTTTTTTGACTTTCCAAAGTCATATTAAGGATATGAAGTAGATTTTTTGGTGTTTCCAAGAGAATATTCTTTGGAAAATATTTTCCGAATTTTTCACAAATATTTTATCGAAGATTTTTCCAAAAAATGTTTATTCTAGATAAGATACCCAACGAACCCTAAGTTTCCGTAGTTAGATTTTTTTTTAAATTAGCCTAGTTACTTAATTTTTTGTCTTTTTTGATTTTTTTTTTGATTTTATCTTCATGCTACTTGTAATGCCGGCATTTAAAATAATCTGTGCCTTGGCCACTGATGATTTATCTAATTTACGTTCGCTAACTACAGCTGACGAAGTGTTATTACCATCATCTTTTCGGCGACTTTTAACTTTAAAGTCTCCTCTGCTATTTCAGCTTCGATGCTTTGAATTTTGGCAACGCACTGTCAGTGCGTTGATTTTGATGTCCTTGAATTTAGCACAAGATTAAAAACACAAGATTAGTAAATATCTTGATATATCAAGATTTGGTGACACGAATCTTGATATATCAAGATTCGTGTCACCAAATCTTGATATATCAAGATTCATGTCACCGGATATTGATATATCAAGATTTTATTGGTTAACATCTTAAGGACTAGCGGCACCGTGCACAGAATTCTCACCAGTAGAGCTTATGATTCCTTACGAAGAATAAATAACGTCTCAAGGACCCTACCGTCACTGAACAATCAACGAAAAAGGGTGATAGATTGTCTGCATATTCTCACTGGCAGTGATTACGATTCTTAACGGAGAATAGTCCAATTTGATGAATTGGTATTCATTAAATTGGACTATTCTCTGTTAGGACTAAGAATCTTAATTAGGGAATGCAATACCGTACCGCTTTTACAATACCGGAAGACAATAACTTAAAATTAGTCCAAATGGAGCATGTTTCTTCAAGAAAAATTTTTTTGAACCGAAATTTTTGTGAAGACAATAACTTAAAATTAGCTCAAATGGAGCATGTTTCTTCAAGAAAACATTTTTTGAACCGAAATTTTTGTGAAGACAATAACTTAAAATTAGCTCAAATGGAGCATGTTTCTTCAATAAAAATTTTTTTGAACCGAAATTTTTGTGAAGACAATAACTTAAAATTAGCTCAAATGGAGCATGTTTCTTCAATAAAAATTTTTTTGAACCGAAATTTTTGTGAAGACAATAACTTAAAATTAGCTCAAATGGAGCATGTTTCTTCAATAAAAAATTTTTTGTATCGAAATTTTTGTGAAGACAATAACTTAAAATTAGCTCAAATGGAGCATGTTTCTTCAAGAAAACATTTTTTGAACCGAAATTTTTGTGAAGACAATAACTTAAAATTAGCTCAAATGGAGCATGTTTCTTCAATAAAAATTTTTTTGAACCGAAATTTTTGTGAAGACAATAACTTAAAATTAGCCCAAATGGAGCATGTTTCTTCAATAAAAATTTTTTTGAACCGAAATTTTTGTGAAGACAATAACTTAAAATTAGCTCAAATGGAGCATGTTTCTTCAATAAAAATTTTTTTGAACCGAAATTTTTGTGAAGACAATAACTTAAAATTAGCTCAAATGGAGCATGTTTCTTCAATAAAAAATTTTTTGAACCGAAATTTTTGTGAAGACAATAACTTAAAATTAGGTCAAATGGAGCATGTTTCTTCAATAAAAATTTTTTTGAACCGAAATTTTTGTGAAGACAATAACTTAAAATTAGGTCAAATGGAGCATGTTTCTTCAATAAAAATTTTTTTGAACCGAAATTTTTGTGAAGACAATAACTTAAAATTAGCTCAAATGGAGCATGTTTCTTCAATAAAAAATTTTTTGAACCGAAATTTTTGTGAAGACAATAACTTAAAATTAGGTCAAATGGAGCATGTTTCTTCAATAAAAATTTTTTTGAACCGAAATTTTTGTGAAGACAATAACTTAAAATTAGCTCAAATGGAGCATGTTTCTTCAATAAAAATTTTTTTGAACCGAAATTTTTGTGAAGACAATAACTTAAAATTAGCTCAAATGGAGCATGTTTCTTCAATAAAAAATTTTTTGAACCGAAATTTTTGTGAAGACAATAACTTAAAATTAGCCCAAATGGAGCATGTTTCTTCAATAAAAATTTTTTTGAACCGAAATTTTTGTGAAGACAATAACTTAAAATTAGCTCAAATGGAGCATGTTTCTTCAATAAAAAATTTTTTTGAACCGAAATTTTTGTGAAGACAATAACTTAAAATTAGCCCAAATGGAGCATGTTTCTTCAATAAAAATTTTTTTGAACCGAAATTTTTGTGAAGACAATAACTTAAAATTAGGTCAAATGGAGCATGTTTCTTCAATAAAAATTTTTTTGAACCGAAATTTTTGTGAAGACAATAACTTAAAATTAGGTCAAATGGAGCATGTTTCTTCAATAAAAATTTTTTTGAACCGAAATTTTTGTGAAGACAATAACTTAAAATTAGCTCAAATGGAGCATGTTTCTTCAATAAAAATTTTTTTGAACCGAAATTTTTGTGAAGACAATAACTTAAAATTAGCTCAAATGGAGCATGTTTCTTCAATAAAAAATTTTTTGAACCGAAATTTTTGTGAAGACAATAACTTAAAATTAGCTCAAATGGAGCATGTTTCTTCAATAAAAATTTTTTTGAACCGAAATTTTTGTGAAGACAATAACTTAAAATTAGGTCAAATGGAGCATGTTTCTTCAATAAAAATTTTTTTGAACCGAAATTTTTGTGAAGACAATAACTTAAAATTAGCTCAAATGGAGCATGTTTCTTCAATAAAAATTTTTTTGAACCGAAATTTTTGTGAAGACAATAACTTAAAATTAGCTCAAATGGAGCATGTTTCTTCAATAAAAAATTTTTTGAACCGAAATTTTTGTGAAGACAATAACTTAAAATTAGCTCAAATGGAGCATGTTTCTTCAATAAAAATTTTTTTGAACCGAAATTTTTGTGAAGACAATAACATAAAATTAGCTCAAATGGAGCATGTTTCTTCAATAAAAAATTTTTTGAACCGAAATTTTTGTGAAGACAATAACTTAAAATTAGCTCAAATGGAGCATGTTTCTTCAATAAAAATTTTTTTGAACCGAAATTTTTGTGAAGACAATAACTTAAAATTAGCTCAAATGGAGCATGTTTCTTCAATAAAAATTTTTTTGAACCGAAATTTTTGTGAAGACAATAACTTAAAATTAGCTCAAATGGAGCATGTTTCTTCAATAAAAAATTTTTTTGAACCGAAATTTTTGTGAAGACAATAACTTAAAATTAGCTCAAATGGAGCATGTTTCTTCAATAAAAATTTTTTTGAACCGAAATTTTTGTGAAGACAATAACTTAAAATTAGCTCAAATGGAGCATGTTTCTTCAATAAAAATTTTTTTGAACCGAAATTTTTGTGAAGACAATAACTTAAAATTAGCTCAAATGGAGCATGTTTCTTCAATAAAAATTTTTTTGAACCGAAATTTTTGTGAAGACAATAACTTAAAATTAGCTCAAATGGAGCATGTTTCTTCAATAAAAAATTTTTTGAACCGAAATTTTTGTGAAGACAATAACTTAAAATTAGGTCAAATGGAGCATGTTTCTTCAATAAAAATTTTTTTGAACCGAAATTTTTGTGAAGACAATAACTTAAAATTAGCTCAAATGGAGCATGTTTCTTCAATAAAAATTTTTTTGAACCGAAATTTTTGTGAAGACAATAACTTAAAATTAGCTCAAATGGAGCATGTTTCTTCAATAAAAATTTTTTTGAACCGAAATTTTTGTGAAGACAATAACTTAAAATTAGCTCAAATGGAGCATGTTTCTTCAATAAAAATTTTTTTGAACCGAAATTTTTGTGAAGACAATAACTTAAAATTAGCCCAAATGGAGCATGTTTCTTCAATAAAAAATTTTTTGAACCGATATTTTTGTGAAGACAATAACTTAAAATTAGCTCAAATGGAGCATGTTTCTTCAATAAAAATTTTTTTGAACCGAAATTTTTGTGAAGACAATAACTTAAAATTAGCTCAAATGGAGCATGTTTCTTCAATAAAAAATTTTTTGAACCGAAATTTTTGTGAAGACAATAACTTAAAATTAGCTCAAATGGAGCATGTTTCTTCAATAAAAATTTTTTTGAACCGAAATTTTTGTGAAGACAATAACTTAAAATTAGCTCAAATGGAGCATGTTTCTTCAATAAAAAATTTTTTGAACCGAAATTTTTGTGAAGACAATAACTTAAAATTAGCTCAAATGGAGCATGTTTCTTCAATAAAAATTTTTTTGAACCGAAATTTTTGTGAAGACAATAACTTAAAATTAGCTCAAATGGAGCATGTTTCTTCAATAAAAATTTTTTTGAACCGAAATTTTTGTGAAGACAATAACTTAAAATTAGCTCAAATGGAGCATGTTTCTTCAATAAAAAATTTTTTTGAACCGAAATTTTTGTGAAGACAATAACTTAAAATTAGCTCAAATGGAGCATGTTTCTTCAATAAAAATTTTTTTGAACCGAAATTTTTGTGAAGACAATAACTTAAAATTAGCTCAAATGGAGCATGTTTCTTCAATAAAAAATTTTTTGAACCGAAATTTTTGTGAAGACAATAACTTAAAATTAGCCCAAATGGAGCATGTTTCTTCAATAAAAAATTTTTTGAACCGAAATTTTTGTGAAGACAATAACTTAAAATTAGCTCAAATGGAGCATGTTTCTTCAATAAAAATTTTTTTGAACCGAAATTTTTGTGAAGACAATAACTTAAAATTAGCTCAAATGGAGCATGTTTCTTCAATAAAAATTTTTTTGAACCGAAATTTTTGTGAAGACAATAACTTAAAATTAGCTCAAATGGAGCATGTTTCTTCAATAAAAATTTTTTTGAACCGAAATTTTTGTGAAGACAATAACTTAAAATTAGCTCAAATGGAGCATGTTTCTTCAATAAAAATTTTTTTGAACCGAAATTTTTGTGAAGACAATAACTTAAAATTAGCCCAAATGGAGCATGTTTCTTCAATAAAAAATTTTTTGAACCGATATTTTTGTGAAGACAATAACTTAAAATTAGCTCAAATGGAGCATGTTTCTTCAATAAAAATTTTTTTGAACCGAAATTTTTGTGAAGACAATAACTTAAAATTAGCTCAAATGGAGCATGTTTCTTCAATAAAAAATTTTTTGAACCGAAATTTTTGTGAAGACAATAACTTAAAATTAGCTCAAATGGAGCATGTTTCTTCAATAAAAATTTTTTTGAACCGAAATTTTTGTGAAGACAATAACTTAAAATTAGCTCAAATGGAGCATGTTTCTTCAATAAAAAATTTTTTGAACCGAAATTTTTGTGAAGACAATAACTTAAAATTAGCTCAAATGGAGCATGTTTCTTCAATAAAAATTTTTTTGAACCGAAATTTTTGTGAAGACAATAACTTAAAATTAGCTCAAATGGAGCATGTTTCTTCAATAAAAATTTTTTTGAACCGAAATTTTTGTGAAGACAATAACTTAAAATTAGCTCAAATGGAGCATGTTTCTTCAATAAAAAATTTTTTTGAACCGAAATTTTTGTGAAGACAATAACTTAAAATTAGCTCAAATGGAGCATGTTTCTTCAATAAAAATTTTTTTGAACCGAAATTTTTGTGAAGACAATAACTTAAAATTAGCTCAAATGGAGCATGTTTCTTCAATAAAAATTTTTTTGAACCGAAATTTTTGTGAAGACAATAACTTAAAATTAGCTGAAATGGAGCATGTTTCTTCAATAAAAAATTTTTTGAACCGAAATTTTTGTGAAGACAATAACTTAAAATTAGGTCAAATGGAGCATGTTTCTTCAATAAAAATTTTTTTGAACCGAAATTTTTGTGAAGACAATAACTTAAAATTAGCTCAAATGGAGCATGTTTCTTCAATAAAAATTTTTTTGAACCGAAATTTTTGTGAAGACAATAACTTAAAATTAGCTCAAATGGAGCATGTTTCTTCAATAAAAAATTTTTTTGAACCGAAATTTTTGTGAAGACAATAACTTAAAATTAGCTCAAATGGAGCATGTTTCTTCAATAAAAATTTTTTTGAACCGAAATTTTTGTGAAGACAATAACTTAAAATTAGGTCAAATGGAGCATGTTTCTTCAATAAAAATTTTTTTGAACCGAAATTTTTGTGAAGACAATAACTTAAAATTAGCTGAAATGGAGCATGTTTCTTCAATAAAAAATTTTTTGAACCGAAATTTTTGTGAAGACAATAACTTAAAATTAGCCCAAATGGAGCATGTTTCTTCAATAAAAATTTTTTTGAACCGAAATTTTTGTGAAGACAATAACTTAAAATTAGCTCAAATGGAGCATGTTTCTTCAAGAAAAAATTTTTTGTATCGAAATTTTTGTGAAGACAATAACTTAAAAGTAGCCCAAATGGAGCATGTTTCTTCAATAAAAATTTTTTTGAACCGAAATTTTTGTGAAGACAATAACTTAAAATTAGCCCAAATGGAGCATGTTTCTTCAATAAAAATTTTTTTGAACCGAAATTTTTGTGAAGACAATAACTTAAAATTAGCTCAAATGGAGCATGTTTCTTCAAGAAAAAATTTTTTGTATCGAAATTTTTGTGAAGACAATAACTTAAAAGTAGCCCAAATGGAGCATGTTTCTTCAATAAAAATTTTTTTGAACCGAAATTTTTGTGAAGACAATAACTTAAAATTAGCCCAAATGGAGCATGTTTCTTCAATAAAAATTTTTTTGAACCGAAATTTTTGTGAAGACAATAACTTAAAATTAGCTCAAATGGAGCATGTTTCTTCAAGAAAAAATTTTTTGTATCGAAATTTTTGTGAAGACAATAACTTAAAAGTAGCCCAAATGGAGCATGTTTCTTCAATAAAAATTTTTTTGAACCGAAATTTTTGTGAAGACAATAACTTAAAATTAGCCCAAATGGAGCATGTTTCTTCAATAAAAATTTTTTTGAACCGAAATTTTTGTGAAGACAATAACTTAAAATTAGCTCAAATGGAGCATGTTTCTTCAAGAAAAAATTTTTTGTATCGAAATTTTTGTGAAGACAATAACTTAAAATTAGCCCAAATGGAGCATGTTTCTTCAATAAAAATTTTTTTGAACCGAAATTTTTGTGAAGACAATAACTTAAAATTAGCCCAAATGGAGCATGTTTCTTCAATAAAAATTTTTTTGAACCGAAATTTTTGTGAAGACAATAACTTAAAATTAGCTCAAATGGAGCATGTTTCTTCAAGAAAAAATTTTTTGTATCGAAATTTTTGTGAAGACAATAACTTAAAAGTAGCCCAAATGGAGCATGTTTCTTCAATAAAAATTTTTTTGAACCGAAATTTTTGTGAAGACAATAACTTAAAATTAGCCCAAATGGAGCATGTTTCTTCAATAAAAATTTTTTTGAACCGAAATTTTTGTGAAGACAATAACTTAAAATTAGCCCAAATGGAGCATGTTTCTTCAATAAAAATTTTTTTGAACCGAAATTTTTGTGAAGACAATAACTTAAAAGTAGCCCAAATGGAGCATGTTTCTTCAAGAAAAAATTTTTTGAACCGAAATTTTTGTGAAGACAATAACTTAAAATTAGCTCAAATGGAGCATGTTTCTTCAATAAAAAATTTTTTGAAGTGACATATTCCTTATACAAAATGTGTCAAAATGTGAATTATTGTGAATGACGCGGCGCGAGATTCCTAGCAGCCCTTTACATCTAAATGTAAAAAATATCTTTTAACAATTTTCGAATAATTGGAAAATTTTCCACTTTATCGTAGAAATACAAAGTAACTATCCGAATAGCCACAATCGTTTCTTCTAAGAGCTGCTCCTTGAAATTTCGGGAAACACAAATTTATTTACGCTAAATCCTCGCTCAGGATCAGCATTCGTATGATTGAGGAATAAATACGCATTGGCTAACTTAACGCATTCAATTGGAAGGGCTGACATTTGGGGTTTAGCAAAATGTCAGGATTTCGCCCATTTCAAGGTAATCCGTTAACCAGATGGCCAAAATTTTCTCAAACACGATACACACCCGACGAAAGTTAACAATTGATTGACAATAAATGATTAAGTTGCCAGCAGCATCAACACAATCGATGAAAAGAACAATTGAAGCATTTGGGTTTTGCAAGTACCTATCGATCTCATTTGCTGAATTATTTAGGTTTCATGAGCTTTTTATGGTGAAGTAAGCGAGGAACGGTTTTGAATATTATATGGTTCCACAGTTAGAATTAAAATGTTAGATGTTTTGACTAAAGTGAAGCTAGAAATAAGGATTTCGAGGAGATTAAGGAGGTTTCAGGAGGATTTTTGAAAATCAAGTAGATTTAAGGAATCAAGGAGGTGTGGGCTTCCTGAAGAGATTAAAATTTAATTCTTCTAGGTTTACATTAAAGTAATAAAAGAGGGAATTAAATTTTAATTCTAAAAAAGATTCGGTTGCGTACTGTTAATCCCAAAAAGATTTAGATCTAGATCTAGGTATTAAGAAGATAGGTATCATGTCGGTGTCACTTAGAAATAACTAGGTCAATACTCTCTCTGTCAAACAAACTACATTTATTAAGGTGTTAAAGACGTTTGTGAAACTTTGCTATTTGTTTACGATTCGTGAGTCTGTTCACTTTAAGCTTATTGAAGATGCAGAGTTTCTCACACCCTAATTTTACACCCTAATTCGATTTTTTTTTTAATTTGTAGGTTATTCAGATGATTTAAGAAAAATATTTTCCGTCAACGTCATACACCGTGTGGTAACAAATGTAATGAACCGGCAATTTCAATATGAATTCGTTGACAAACAAAGAGTCTGTAAGGCTGTAACCAGTTGAAATAGAGAACTTCCTTTCAGTCTGTAAGACTAATAAATTTATTCAAAATCGTTTAAATTGTATAAGCCAACCAGAACAACAAAACATTTTCCCTCTACGAAATGAACAATAATTTCGTATTCCCAGTATAATGGGCGATAGCGGTTTTCATTTATTCAATTTTGAATTTGCCGGATATGCGGGTTGAAATGGTTTCTCTTCAGTAAATTTTGGTTGTGGCAACTATTTATCCACCGCAACAATTCATATTGGAAATATCAACCAATTTGCATTTGCATTTTATAAGTAATTAAAATAAATTTTGAATTTAATCTTCGTTACAATTTATTCGTTTTATGTTGAAAAAAATCTATATGTTTCAACGAGCAATTACATCCATGGATGCTATTTGAGTGCGATGGCAATCCATGTAACGAGTGACGTATGTGTTACACAAAAGGCCTGAGGAAGTAATGAAATTAAGAGTTGCCATAACAGAAACATGTGGCGGACGTTTGGTGCTATTGTGGCGAATATCGGTGGCTATTGACGTCTATTGGTAACTATTGGCGTTTGTTGGTAGCTATTGACGGTTATTGATGTCCATTGACATCAATATCAAATCCACATGACCCAGTATTTTCCCTCGTAGTTCTTTTTTGGAACAGTTCCCAATAGACGCCAATAGTCACCAGTAGACGCCTATAGCCACCAACAGATGCCAATAACCACCAATAGACGGCAACGGACACCAATATACGCAAAACAACGTCAAAATAGACATCGCAATACTCATGTCAATAGACACCAATAGTTACCAATATAAGGAAAGAGTTCGTCAATACATGCCGATGAATCCGTCTGTATTGGCGACTATTAGCATGTATTTCCGTACAATTTCCTTCTATTGATAAGTATTGGTGTACTATTGGTAAGTGTTGGCGTCAGTGGTGTCTATTAGCGTCATTTGCGTCTATTGGTATCTATTGGTACCAACAGTAACTGTCGTCTATTCTAGTATTTGCTGACGTTATGGTATTCTTCTGAGCTGATGAAGGGATTTCCCCAGTCAAATTAAATCATTCAAAGCATTTCGTATGAATTCGACTAGTAAAACGCAACTTCGCCACTTTGAATTGAAGCCGTACATGGATTTTTCAACCGGATATTTATATCAATTATGCATGTTTACATGCTTGGATATGTGCCATGAGAATTCTTGTTTCATTGTATCGGATAATTTTTGTTGTTTTATTAAAAAGCGATTAAGACTGAAGCAAAAACAAACAAAAAAATCGAGCAGCAGAATAGAGCCAACCGCATTATCGATTTAATAATGATGACTCTGCAACACAATTTATAATGTGATTTTGATGATTCTAAACATTATCCTCTACCTTGACGATGCGGATTTTGAATTCGTTCACAGAAAAACTAGATACACCATGAACAGATTGAATCTACTTGCTGATAAAACAACCCCTTTTTCGTGTGGCTGTGGCATTTACAGTCTCTATGGTGATCCGAAAAGAGTAAGACTTACGCTTGCAATGTTGTGGTGAAACGTGAAAGAAAATTTAAATTCGTTTCGCATTTTCAAACGAATGAATTTGAATGTTTAACTGCGGCCTCTTCCTTAAAACGGAATAATATAAGATTATGGACCTCTTGTAAAAATTGTTATCGAGACGTGTGGGCATTGCGGGTCAAGCCGAATATCTATTACACGTAGTTTATGGTCTTAATAAAGAAGTAAGGCACACAAAAAACCTAGCTAACGCCGACCCGTACGAAACACCTATTCGTATCAAAAGCCTTTAATGTGAAACTCTTCATTTCTCTTACTTCATTTTCTTCTCTGCTGAAAAACTATTCTTCCTTTAAAATCACTTACATTATCCACTCTTTGCCTTGTTATCATATACAACTAAATTGCCGGAGGCAATATAGACAGCCCCGTACGAAGACAAATTTCATAAATTCCTATTTAAACAGCTATATACCGCTATATTTACCTATATTTCACTGTAAATAAACATTTCACAGAGGAATATGCTATTATATAGCTCTATATGCCTGTATATAGCTCAATATAGCTGTATATAGGTATATATAGATGTCTGTATATGGAATCCCTGAAACCCCACACACATAACAAATTATTTCCATGTTAACAGAAACTCTCTAAGCATCATTTTTCCCACTTTATATCACTTTTAATAAAATCCAATATGGCCGCCGGCAGCCATTTTATTAGGAGACCGGAAATAGTACCGACGCTTTACATTCGTTAATACCTTTCAAACAAAAAAAAATTCATGAAATTCGGTCAAAATTTACTCGAGATATTGACAAAATACTCCACGTTCACTGTACTTCCGAGTAGCCAGATAAGAGCTCACTCCAAGAGACCTAGCTCACGCTCCGGAGAACATAATTTCATAAATTTTTTTTCCCTGATTGGTACGGTCAATACCTATCTAATAAAGCTAAAACAGACGAAATGTGTTCAAATGTGGCCGACAAGCAAAAACTGCTTGCCGCCCTGTGCCTGTTTCACACCAAGGGGTCTAACTCACGAGTCGGTCATCCGATTTCCATAAACTTTTTTCGAAAAGATCGGTATTGTAAATACCTTTTATTTGACGTATCACTTACAAGTTTAACGTTTAAATGTCCGGAGATATCTTCGAAAAACCGTAAAGCACTTATTGGGCCACAGCTCGGGAGGGGTCGATCCAAAATCACTCATCTTCGAACTTAGCCTGTCTTTTGACATTACCAAACGGGAAAAAAAGAATTTTCAAAATCGGATGCGTTTTACTCAAGTTATCGTGCAGACAGACAGACGGACAGACGGACATTTTTTTTTTCGCGGATTTGGCATCTCTAGACAACCACAATAGGTTTCCCCTTACTCAGGGAGTCCAATTCGACGTGTTACAAACGTATGCGTAAACCTATAAGACCCCAGTACTTCGTACGGGTCTAAAAAATGAAAAAAGACCTCACCAGGATCTTCATCTGGACTATTCTTGTTCAACTTTTGTCCCCAGTACGCAGCATATAAAACTTAATATGTAACTCTTTCGGCCTACTTAATCGATACAAACAAATGGGCCGAAAACCGAAAATTTCTGCGAAACTGCCTTTTTCGGCCCCGATACATGAAATAGTTATTTACGTATCGATTGAGTAGGCCGAAAGAGTTACGTATTAAGTTTTGTATGCTTGCTAAGAGGACCGAAAGTAAAGAAATGTCAATTCAAGGGGCGAAAGCGAAAGCTTTCGCCCCGCGAATCGACAGCTTTACTTTCGGTCCTCTTAGCAAGCATACAAATAAGTATTGTGTTTGCTTATCTTCGGTGTGTAGAGTAAAAGGTAATGTTGATTTTAAGTATTATTTATTGACGGCGTGAAAATTTCCAGTGAATTCTTTCAGCGGCAATTTTTGATGCTTGGTAAAGATTTATTTTTGCATTTCTTGTTCCATCCATCGAAAGCCTTAAATCCTTCTCGGTCAAATATTTTCTTTGCACATGCTATGTCATCTTGAATATTGTCGTTAAGGAAGTCTAAATGATTGAATGTAAAATGTGGTAAATTGTATTTTGCCGGAGAACACAGTATTTTTACCTTCACATCGCTTGTTACATATTCCACCGATGCGTCCCCGAGTGCACCATTTTGCGGAGTTAATCTAGCATACATAACAACAATTAACCAAAAACTTTAGATTAACGGCAAACGCAATCCACGTATTTGGTGCACCAATAAAACAAAATTGAATTACTGCTTTACATTCAACGTTCCACGGTGAACGTTCCATCGTGTAAATAATTACATAAAGTTTACATTATCTACACGAATCTGTCACCATGCAGGGCCTATTTTAACGAAATATTTCGCGAATTTCGTTAAAAGCTTCGAAATTTTTAAATTCAATTGAAAATTATGTAGAAACGCAAGTTAAAAAACCACAAACTTTATATAGTCTGGAAATATAAGGCGTGGGGTAATTTGGCATACGGTGCTAAAACAACGCATTTTCAACTACGTAAAAGGTGAACTCTCACACGACTTTTCGATACCAAAATTTTGTAAAAGGAGTCATTAAGTCGATGACATGGCTAAAAAGCATTTGCAGCAATGAACTTGCGTGTGCGAGTTCACCTTTTACGTAGTTTAAAAGTGCGTTCTTTTGGCACAGTGTGCCAGATTCCCCGATGCCCCCGATGCCAAATATAACAACAACATGAAATACGAAATGTTTGATAGTGTGAGAATTTGTGGCCAAAATTGGTGTACAAATTAGCGCGAAGAATTTGAATTTGTTTACCACACAAATGTGTCCCCAACATCAGTTTGTATAAGATTCATATTTCGTACGATTTCACGTAGAATTTTACACCAACACATGTAGGCGTTGACATTTTGTGATTGTCCGTTTAGTATTTTTGAAAACCAGTATAGCGAATGTAAAATTTTGTTTTTATTTAATATTCGGGACAATTTCTCATTAATTTACTGTGAAAAAGTTGTGCAGACGCGTTTTTCTTAGGAGAAAAGAAAATGTCTCAATTTTCGAGTGTTTTTTTCACGGAAACCTTTTGCGTATTTTCTAATCCATTGGAATAAATCACTCTTGTTGGAGTACACTTCCGGTCTCTGAAAGTTTCCAACTTCATCTCCAAGGTAGTCATTCCAATATTTTATTTATTTTTTTAAATTAAAAAGATTTGTGAACTAAAAAAATTCGAATTCTTCGCGCTAATTTGCCCACCAATTCTCACACTATCAAATATTTCGTTATTCATGTCGGGGACACAATTTTGTTTGTCCAGTTTACATATATAATTCGTCGAAGGACCAAGTACTGGTATTTTTCTTCAAAACACTGATCAAAATTAAAATGAAAGCAATGGAAAACGATATCGGATTTTTGTGGTTACTTTAAGTGAATTTTGTATGTTTTGAACAACTCGGCTGTATGTTCCTATCCGAAATACACGAGTTATCGTGAGTTCATGTACAAAAAAAATTGTATTTTCCGCGAACACGGAGCTATTTTACACGAATTTTCATTAAGTCGTGTTTCGTAATGTTTAAAATACTTTTGTTAAAGGAACCGCCTTATTATAAATTTCTTATTTTGCTTACTTACACTCATTATCGAGAAATGAGAGAAGTTGGAGAAATAAGAAATTTATAATAAGACGGTACTTCTAAGTGTTCATGGCTGCAAACAAAATATTATTATTTATCACGCAAAAATATGAAGAAAAAAAACTCGAAATTCGACTTGTTTGTTTATGCTAAAAACTACAAAAACGTCACCTGGTATCAATGAATAAAGTAACAAGTTCTAGTACGTCGTCCCATGCCCCATTGACGAGATAAGAGTCAAACCACATCGACACTTTTTGTCGTGAAGTTTTGACATTGACATTTTTGACGTTGTCATTATTGACATCTGAATTTTGATTTGGATTCGGTCGGGAGACAAATGAATCGGTTGTGACGTTTGCATCAACACACTGTCATCTATTACAATAAAACTATATTTAAAACAGCTCAATACTCACACCTTGTGTATATTGAGTTATGGTAAAATATACTGTTATCGGCGCACCAAGCATGTGGAGTTAGGTAGAAACTTTTTACGTTGCATGAGTTACACATAGAAATTTGTAACCCACCCACAAGAAAATAGAGAAGGTTTCAAAACAATTTACGTCACCCCCTGTAAGGGGTGAGCTATTGAGCTTTCTATAATGCTCGTAAGTCAGTCGTAAGCCCGTAAATTTTTGACATGATGGACGAAATGTCAAACGTTTACTAAATTAACTAACTTACGATTCGTAAGTTACGAAACTTCACGAAGCGCAATGGTCAAACCCCAATATGTTGTGCAACGACATGCTTCCATCCATCACATAATTTACCTGAAATATACCATAACTATAACTACTGGCTGTCTTAGGACCTGTAACTAACGCAGTATCCAAGCCACTTTCACTTTTCGCCAAACAAACCCCTAGAAAACGTTTGCATGTAATGAATTTACAAGTCACACAAAACGTCAATCAACACTTACAATTCGATATCAAAGTGTTCGATATTTTAGCACGCTGCAATTCACGCACCAAATCACAATCGGTCAATATCTTTCCATTGGTTGATGCCAATAGTGGTAACAGAAATATCGTAAATAAAATTTTAGGCCCCATTTTCCAATGGCTAAAAATTGAACACTTGATTTCGATCGATAATTTGTATTCATTTAAGTAGACTTACATTTACACTTAATATATTTGTGCTGAAGAAAAACGGCCAATGTCGCTGATAAATTCAATGCAACTGTTTCTTTGTCACCGAACATTATATACCGATTCTCGAACAATGAAACCACTTGTTCAAACAAGGCTGACGCGTGATCAATGTAAAACCAATATTACATTCGAATAAGGCCACTAGTAAGGTCATTATGATACGATACAAACACGATATACAACGAAGTGCTAACAGCACTGCGCTGGGCCATCTGGATAGAACGCCGTCATTGAGTCATATTCATCGCGAAAATGTTTAGCCCTTAAGTCTCACCTTGGCTAGCCCTTAAAATCGTAAGAAAGTTACTTGGCATGTTTGGTATCGTTGGAAAGGTGAGACTTTAGGCTAACTAAGCAATACAAATTTAGAGAAAAAAGATTGACCCTGGTCCCAAACAAAGCAAAATTCGTCTATTTCGATTCGATTCGATTTAACTATTTTGTGATTCTTAATCACGGAGCCTTCTACTAATATCAATAGAAAAACTTCATGTGCACGACATATCGGTTATGGACATTTTCAAGCTCACCGTGTGCATATCTGTCACGTAAATATGTTAATTGAGATAATGAAAAATGTTTTATTTGAAAGCCTTATCACAAATTCGAAAGTAGGTTTTTGTGCCCATATCATTAAACTTTTACTAAATTATACTACAATGTATGCTTTTAGATTGGTAAGTATTGTTCAGCTCGTTTCGTCAATCGATGAGGTAAACGGGAACGAACTACAGTATTTTATTCTTCCTAAAGTCCATAAATGACGTCTGTAAACAATTCTAAATTTGTGATCACCTTCCTTTCTGTCCTTTATAGTTCATTCAGATATCCTCGACTTAATTACAGTGTCTGCGATGCAATTTTTTACTAGGTCAGTTGAAATGTGTGCCGCTGTGTTTGGAATATGGTAGATGCTATTTGCACCCAGGTGCAAGTATATTATATAAAGACTATTAGCTTAGCACTCAACTTTAAAAAAATCCATGGAAATTACGTTTTTTATGGAAATTATTAGAAAAGAGTTACCGTTTGACTTCAGAAACGTGAAACGTGAAACGGTAAAAACGAATTTTGACAGGCCGAAAAGCAAACATAACCACAACTTAAACAAATTTGTTCATTAAAACTTCAAAGTGAGGTTGTGTCGGCTTCTCTGTGGATGACGATTGACATTTTGAATGGCCTTGGCCGAAACCTAGAGACCGATCACCAGAAACTTTTTTTTGTCTGTGTGGGTGAAATTTTTTCCGGTCTGAACCACAGATAGGTGATCTAGACCAATGGAGCTGTTAGTTGAGCTCAGGAGGTCCGAATACCTTACCACACCAATCGGTGCACTTTCATTGTCATATATTGGAGTGGATTACATCTCCACACAGACGTCAATGGGGACGAACAGAGGTATGTTCCATATTCAGGGCACAAAGACCTATCCAACGCACTATGTCACCATCCGTGTGCATGACCTCTGTTGCCTAGTGTAATGAAAAATTCTAGAAGCTATATCTCGGGCTAGGAGGCTTGGACTCATATAATTTTTTGTCAGTGTTTACCTAGCACTAGTAGCAATCGATTGAGTATAGTGAGACATAAGTCCAAGGCTGACATCTGGTAGCTCTGGAACAAAGTCCTTTGTATGGGATGAAAAATTCTAGAAGCTATATATCGGGCCAGGAGGCTTGGACTCATATAATTTTTTGTCAGTGTTTACCTAGCACTAGCAGCTATCGATTGAGTATAGTGAGACATGGGTCCAAGGCTGACTTCTGGTAGCTCTGGACCTAAGTCCTTTGTATGGGATGAAAATTCTAGAAGCTATATCTCGGGCCAGGAGTCTTGGACTCATAATTTTTTGTCAGCATTTACCTAGTACTAGTAGCTATCGATTGAGCATAGTGAGACATGGGTCCAAGGCTGACTTCTGGTATTTCTGGAACAAAGTCCTTTGTATGGAATGAAAAATTCTAGAAGCTATATCTCGGGCCAGGAGTCTTGGACCCATGAGGTATTTTGGATTTTGAAGTCTTAATTTACAAGCTTTCAAAATATTATAAGAAGACGTCGATCCGAGGCTTCCTTCTCATCCAAAACCAATAAAAGTAATTGGTACAATCAATGAGCCCAGATAAATACTATTCGACAATTACCGTACTTGATGTAAGAACGATTTAGCTCACATGAATTGTCATGAGCTGATGTGTGAGAGGGCCCGTGTTCGATCCCTGAGATGTGCGGTTTTTTATTTCAGAAATTCAACTCTCTCTCAAGAGAGAGCTTAGGATGCGTTCACTTTTCATGTGCTGGTTTCTCTCATGTGCTGGCGTACCAGTAATGAAATTTTGATTGTTTCTTGTATGGCGTAAGTGTTTAAGCTCATTATTTTACAAGAAAACCATTAAAACATTTGTTTCTATTTTCAAACATGAGCAAAGTGCCTGCTCATTTTCACTGCACATACTTTGAGGTTAGGGTTCTCTGTGGATGATTTTTGACATTTCGAATAACCTTGGACTTGATCTATAGTTGAAAAAGTACGAAAACTGACGGATATACACCGTGTGATATATTGGTACATGAAATTTGTTAAATTTTCAATCATTTTGTGTAAATTTGGTATTTGTCTAATCAATTAGTCGGTGACTGGAAATTAAAAATTTTCTCGCTTGTTCAAAAAACGTTGCAAATAACTATTCTCCTGTGAATGGAATGTATCTAATCACAGTGTGAAGACCTACAATTTAATTTGCTATACATACCTGCCACATTGAGTTATAGGTTTCTTCCAAGGCCGTTCAAAATATCAATTGTCATCCACAGAGAAGCCAACACAACCTCACTTTGAAGTTTTAACGAACAAATCTGTTTAAGTTGCTTCTGTGGATGACGGTCTATTGTTTTCGGCCTGTCAAAGCTCGTTTTTACCGTATGATGGAAGAAACCTATAACTGCTGCTCTAGCTCTTGAACTTGAGTCACAGGCAAAGTATGAATACTATCACATTTTCAAGTTTAAAAAAAAATTCAGTAAACGGTGGGCGAAGGGTTGTGAGCCACATCTCTGGATTTTTGTTTCATATTGTTCTTGGCATAAATCGGTCTAACGAAACAAAAGAAACGAAATTGTTCAAAAAAAAACTTTTTCGTAAAAGAAACGAAAATGTAATTGTAAACACAAAAAAGAATAAATATTTTTCCATAAGCAAATAAGAATATGAAAGTTTTGTTATAATTTTGGTTTTAGACGAAAATAAACATTACAAAACATACGGCGGAGCCAATTTCCTCAAATTTTGCATGTTTCGAGGAAATATTTTCCGTTGACAGAAACAACAGTTATATACGACAAGTATAGTATAAATAATACACCAAAAATATTGAGTCAAGCTATGAGTAGGAAGAAGAATATTCCAACAAATTAATCTTTGTATGGCAACCATGAAGTTAGCTTTTTACCTGGTACACAACCTACACACACATCATGCCAGCTTCTAGCGGTATATTAAAATTCCGGCAAACAGTGAAAAGTTGGAATTGCACCAACACAACAGCCGCTGGCAAAAATATTTTCCGTCATTTTAGGTTCTTCTCTTAGGTATAATAGATCGGGAACCCACGCACTTGTCAGTCCCACATGAAAGGTCAACGTCAAGTAATCCAATAATAATCAATGGGTACCAAGATAAGTTTCTAATTTTTAATTCGTTTTGTTTGTTCCGATCGTTTTGTTCGCTCCATTTGTTTTGTTCTTGTTCGTTCTATTCGTCTTGTTCGTTCCATGGTTCCATTCGTTTTGTTTGTTCCATTCGTTTTGTTCGTTCGATTCGTTTTGTTCGTTCCATTTGTATTGTTCGTTCCAATCGTTTTGTTCGTTCCATTCGTTTTGTTCGTTCCAATCGTTTTGTACGTTTCATTCGTTTTGTTCGTTCCTTTCGTTTTGTCCGTTCGATTCGTTTTGTTCGTTCCAATCGTTTTGTTCGTTTCCTTCGTTTTGTTCGTTCCATTCGTTTTGTTCGTTTCATTCGTATTGTTCGTTTCATTCGTTTTGTTCGTTCCATTTGTATTGTTCGTTCCAATCGTTTTGTTCGTTCCATTCGTTTTGTTCGTTCCATTCTTTTTGTTCGTTCCATTCGTTTTGTTCGTTCGATTCGTTTTGTTCGTTTCATTCGTATTGTTCGTTTCATTCGTTTTGTTCGTTCCATTTGTATTGTTCGTTCCAATCGTTTTGTTCGTTCCAATCGTTTTGTTCGTTCCAATCGTTTTGTACGTTTCATTCGTTTTGTTCGTTCCAATCGTTTTGTTCGTTCCAATCGTTTTGTTCGTTCCAATCGTTTTGTACGTTTCATTCGTTTTGTTCGTTCCTTTCGTTTTGTTCGTTCGATTCGTTTTGTTCGTTCCAATCGTTTTGTTCGTGTCCTTCGTTTTGTTCGTTCCATTCGTATTGTTCGTTCCATTCGTTTTGTTCGTTCCATTCTTTTTGTTCGTTCCATTCGTTTTGTTCGTTCCATTCGTTTTGTTCGTTCCAATCGTTTTTGTTCGTTCCATTCGTTTTTGTTCGTTTCCTTCGTTTTGTTCGTTCCATTCGTATTGTTCGTTCCATTCGTTTTGTTCGTTCCATTCTTTTTGTTCGTTCCATTCGTTTTGTTCGTTCCATTCGTTTTGTTCGTTCCAATCGTTTTGTTCGTTCCATTCGTTTTGTTCGTTTCCTTCGTTTTGTTCGTTCCATTCGTTTTGTTCGTTCCATTCTTTTTGTTCGTTCCATTCGTTTTGTTCGTTCCATTCGTTTTGTTCGTTCCAATCGTTTTGTTCGTTCCATTCGTTTTGTTCGTTTCCTTCGTTTTGTTCGTTCCATTCGTATTGTTCGTTCCATTCGTTTTGTTCGTTCCATTCTTTTTGTTCGTTCCATTCGTTTTGTTCGTTCCATTCGTTTTGTTCGTTCCATTCGTATTGTTCGTTCCATTCGTATTGTTCGTTCCATTCGTATTGTTCGTTCCATTCGTTTTGTTCGTTCCAATCGTTTTGTTCGTTCCATTCGTTTTGTTCGTTCCATTCGTATTGTTCGTTCCATTCGTATTGTTCGTTCCATTCGTATTGTTCGTTATTTTTGTTCGTTCCATTCGTTTTGTTCGTTCCATTCTTTTTGTTCGTTCCATTCGTTTTGTTCGTTCCATTCGTTTTGTTCGTTCCAATCGTTTTGTTCGTTCCATTCGTTTTGTTCGTTTCCTTCGTTTTGTTCGTTCCATTCGTATTGTTCGTTCCATTCGTTTTGTTCGTTCCATTCTTTTTGTTCGTTCCATTCGTTTTGTTCGTTCCATTCGTTTTGTTCGTTCCATTCGTATTGTTCGTTCCATTCGTATTGTTCGTTCCATTCGTATTGTTCGTTCCATTCGTTTTGTTCGTTCCAATCGTTTTGTTCGTTCCATTCGTTTTGTTCGTTCCATTCGTATTGTTCGTTCCATTCGTATTGTTCGTTCCATTCGTATTGTTCGTTCCAATCGTTTTGTTCGTTCCATTCGTTTTGTTCGTTTCCTTCGTTTTGTTCGTTCCATTCGTATTGTTCGTTCCATTCGTTTTGTTCGTTCCATTCTTTTTGTTCGTTCCATTCGTTTTGTTCGTTCCATTCGTTTTGTTCGTTCCAATCGTTTTGTTTGTTCCATTCGTTTTGTTCGTTCCATTCGTATTGTTCGTTCCATTCGTATTGTTCGTTCCATTCGTATTGTTCGTTCCATTCTTTTTGTTCGTTCCATTCGTTTTGTTCGTTCCATTCGTTTTGTTCGTTCCAATCGTTTTGTTTGTTCCATTCGTTTTGTTCGTTCCATTCGTATTGTTCGTTCCATTCGTATTGTTCGTTCCATTCGTATTGTTCGTTCCATTCGTTTTGTTCGTTCCAATCGTTTTGTTTGTTCCATTCGTTTTGTTCGTTCCATTCGTATTGTTCGTTCCATTCGTATTGTTCGTTCCATTCGTATTGTTCGTTCCAATCGTTTTGTTCGTGTCCTTCGTTTTGTTCGTTCCATTCGTATTGTTCGTTCCATTCGTTTTGTTCGTTCCATTCTTTTTGTTCGTTCCATTCGTTTTGTTCGTTCCATTCGTTTTGTTCGTTCCAATCGTTTTGTTCGTTCCATTCGTTTTGTTCGTTTCCTTCGTTTTGTTCGTTCCATTCGTATTGTTCGTTCCATTCGTTTTGTTCGTTCCATTCTTTTTGTTCGTTCCATTCGTTTTGTTCGTTCCATTCGTTTTGTTCGTTCCAATCGTTTTGTTTGTTCCATTCGTTTTGTTCGTTCCATTCGTATTGTTCGTTCCATTCGTTTTGTTCGTTCCAATCGTTTTGTTTGTTCCATTCGTTTTGTTCGTTCCATTCGTATTGTTCGTTCCAATCGTTTTGTTCGTTCCATTCGTATTGTTCGTTCCATTCGTATTGTTCGTTCCATTCGTTTTGTTCGTTCCAATCGTTTTGTACGTTTCATTCGTTTTGTTAGTTCCTTTCGTTTTGTTCGTTCCAATCGTTTTGTTCGTTCCATTCGTTTTGTTCGTTCCTTTCGTTTTGTTCGTTCGATTCCTTTTGTTCGTTTCCTTCGTTTTGTTCGTTTCCTTCGTTTTGTTCGTTCCATTCGTATTGTTCGTTCCAATCGTTTTGTTCGTTTCATTGGTTTTGTTCGTTTCCTTCGTTTTGTTCGTTCCATTCGTATTGTTCGTTCCATTCGTTTTGTTCGTTCCTTTCGTTTTGTTCGTTCGATTCGGTTTGTTCGTTCCTATCGTTTTGTTTGTTCCATTCATTTTTTCGTTCCATTACTTTTCTCGTTTCATTCCTTTTTTCGTTTCATCCCTTTTGTTCGTTATATTCGTTTTATTTGTCCCGATCGTTTTGTTCGCTCCATGGTTCCATTCGTTTTGTTCGTTCATTTCGGTTTGGTCGTTCCATTCCTTTTTTTGGTTCCTTTCCTTTTTTTCGTTCCATTCCTTTTGTTCGTTCCTTTCGTTTTGTTCGTTCGATTCGGTTTGTTCGTTCCAATCGTTTTGTTCGTTCCAATCGTTTTGTTCGTTCCATTCGTTTTGTTCGTTCCTTTCGTTTTGTTCGTTCGATTCGGTTTGTTCGTTCCAATCGTTTTGTTCGTTCCAATCGTTTTGTTCGTTCCATTCGTTTTGTTCGTTCCTTTCGTTTTGTTCGTTCGATTCCTTTTGTTCGTTTCCTTCGTTTTGTTCGTTTCCTTCGTTTTGTTCGTTCCATTCGTATTGTTCGTTCCATTCGAATTGTTCGTTCCAATCGTTTTGTTCGTTTCATTGGTTTTGTTCGTTTCCTTCGTTTTGTTCGTTCCAATCGTTTTGTTCGTTCCATTCGTTTTGTTCGTTCCTTTCGTTTTGTTCGTTCGATTCGGTTTGTTCGTTCCTATCGTTTTGTTTGTTCCATTCATTTTTTCGTTCCATTACTTTTCTCGTTTCATTCCTTTTTTCGTTTCATCCCTTTTGTTCGTTATATTCGTTTTATTTGTCCCGATCGTTTTGTTCGCTCCATGGTTCCATTCGTTTTGTTCGTTCCATTCGGTTTGGTCGTTCCATTCCTTTTTTTGGTTCCATTCCTTTTTTTCGTTCCATTCCTTTTGTTCGTTCTATTCGTTTTGTTTGTCCCGATCATTTTGTTCATTTCATTCGTTTTGTTCGTTCCATTCGTTTTGTTCGTTCCATTCGTTTTATTCGTTCCATTCCTCTTGTTTGTTCTTATTTGACGAATTAAATTTCTAAAAATAGGCCCTGGTACTCAGACAAGGCCTTACTACATGCAAACCATCCTAGCGCTGAAAAATTTTAGGACCAAGAAAAAAAATCATCGTAGACGTAGGCAGTATAATAATGTGATGTGGCATAGGATTCGAACGATGGACCGATATGCACACGAGCTCTAGGCCTATGTAATAAAATACTAAAATTCGGTTCGGGTATTCGAAAATGCATTTTCAAATTTAAATTTACTTTGTGGCAAACATTTCGTCTTCAAAGTATTAGATATATTTTAGCAGAAAATACATTTTGAATGCATGGTAAATGAAATGATCAAATAATATGGATGCCACAAGATAACATCTGAGCTTGAGAGCTCTGGTTTATTTCATTACTTCCTCTGATGAGAAATTAATTAACACACAACAAAACGAGAACATTCTGACCTTTTAAAATGGTATCCCATCCACTCGATAAAATAAATAAGAGATTCGCTTTTAGACGGTATCGTATACAATAATGTACTGGCACATGCCACCCCACCAACAATTTAAAGTTATTTTAAACTTTCACTTTGTGTACTAGCCCATTAACATAAATATTAAATTAAATATTTCATTTTGAATTTGATATTCCGAAAAGCTTGGTACGAACTACGTACCAACATTGCAGTTTTGTGTGGCTGGTTTTCGGTCTTCTCGATTTTTTTTGTTGTTTCTTTGGTTCGCTGTACTATATTTTCAATGTACAACTTCGTTTGAGACTTGGCTGTGAGTGTGTATCCACAATGGCAACAGGACCATTGGGAGCGATTGCAACAGAGCAAACATAGATATGCTGGAAATATGAAGTGAAAACTTTGCGCAATTAATATCTAACATGGGACTAATAAAACATTTACGAAATTATATTCAATTTATGCTCGAACTGTAGATTGTATGCACGAAAAAATAAATAAAACGAAATGCAAAATGAAATACGTTGAACTGAATTCAGATCAGATATATAAACATAACTGAAAATAATAGTTCCATTTAAATCAATATCGACCAGCCAAAGTTTTAATTGGCGTAAATTGATTCATATTCAATTTCAACTATCTTGCATCTCTTGAGATTTCGTCTCTGTTCATACATTATACAATCGTTTATCTCGCGTTAATTAATTTTCGAGAATATTATAAATCGGAGATGTAGTTACCGTATCAATGGATGAAGTTACAAGTAACTATGCGAGTAAACAATTAAATTTACCGTCGCTCGAACAGAATATTATACGACGGTGCTCACTTACACCAACGATGTTTTGTAAATCAACACACAATTGTTGTGTAGATTGTGATATATAGTTCTCAGAGCTTTGGGTTTGGTGTTTTACATGTAACAGTAAGTCAAGGAAAAACTTATCTTTCGATAGAATCTTGTGCGGATATGATTACGGCTGAATTCATGTCTATAGCTTGCTTAAGCGATGTACATAATAGCAATTAATTCCTCTTCGTGAATTAATTGTGAAACTATTCGATCCGTTCGCTAGAGTATTCAAACTTTGATTCATAATCTAGAGCAACAGAGTTGGAGCTAGATTCTAGGCGATTGTATTTTACACTGTAAATGAACTCCACGCCGTAAGTGTGCCTAAAATTTGAATTTCAACGAGTCGATGAAAACGTGAACCGAAAAATACATTTCAGCGCTCCCTTGTATGAAAATGACGCTGCGTTAGAAAGACGTTTGTGAGAAAGATTTTGAATTTCGACCGCACTTTTACGGCGTGAATTGTGGCTCAGACGGAAAATTCTTTGATTTAATTTATTGTGGACACACATGTTCCATTTGTTGACAGTATTTTGGTTTCAATAATTAACCTGTCACAGACGGCAATCATATTGACAGTTTTTTTATCTGATCTAGTACTTCATTTGATCGAAGACTTTCATAGATTGATTTCAGAAATCTTTTACTTCATTTGTTTTGAACATTCTTTTTGCTATACGAGAATGATGTTTAGAAACTAAGAAGAAATGTAATAGAGTTTTCCCATATTCTAGTACATTCTGTCATAAAATTACTGCTGTCACTGCGCTTATTTTCATGTGAACCAACTTCATATGGTGACATTTGTTCTGTAATGACAAATGTGAAGTTGGTTCACATGAAAATAAGCCGCAGAGAATGAAGTACTATGATAGAAATGTGACGCCTCTACAGGCCAACCCACTTGTCCCATATAAGACCTCATTAGTGAGAGCTTGTCGCTTATTATTGCTGTTGTTGCCGATAACAGATGACAGCCGTATGTAACAGGTTAAAGGTAATTGTACTTTCTTTCGGGGCAAATAGTCGACCATGGAGGTAGAATAACCCCTGACGAATTACTTGTAAAATAAATTATACCGGACGCGGTGCATCTCTTTCCCTGTGGGCAAAAAGTGCAATTCCACTCGGCTTTTTTCGCCCAAGTCTACAAAAAGCTGAAGGCTGGACTGCAATGCGCTATTCAGTTTGTTCCAGGAAAATGTATTACAAAAACCTTTTTCTGGCTTTGAATGCCGGTATCAAGTCAAGAATGGAAAATATCAATCTCTGCTTCTGGTTTTCTAATGTTTGTCAGTCTAATTTGGCATATATGGCTTCGAAGCTATAACATCGCTCATACTCAGCGGTATGTCGTCTTCTTTTTGATGTGTAGATTTTTCATGTATATGCCAAAAGAAAAGCTCAAAATAAATTGTGAAAAAAATTGTGCCTCGTTCTATATGTAGGTATAGTGTAGGTATAGACTTATTCGACGATACGTTTTAATATTGAATTAAAATTCTGTACAACGCGTATCGTTTACGTTGATGGCGCTAAACACATAATATTTCACATAAATTTTCAAAAGGATCGTCACATCAAAAGTCTAAATTTCAAGAACGGAGCTTTAAAATCCTCTTTCTTCCAATTTTTAATAGAAAGTATCATTTATGTTCCTTTTTTTTGGTGAGTGTGTGCAACTTTTATTCCAAGTAATCTATCACAGCCCTTTCCACCACCACCGGTACAATCTATATACACTACACACTGTTAACGGAGAGGAGAGAATCTTTATCCAATTATTCATGTTTTATGGGAAATTCAAAAGTTATTATTATGTATATGACAGTAATTTTTTCAACAATCTGGTGGATATGACACAGAGGATATTTGATACGCGGTTATGAAATATAAATTTGAAAAGAAAATTGAAAAATCTCTCGCTTGTTACAAGAAAATCAATTAATTTTGTCGACAAGCATATCAAATAAAATTACGCGAAGATTTTTCTTTTCTCGTTTCTCCTTCTTCGCTTCGATGTATATTTTTCATGCTGAATGACACAATTATTCCTTCCGGATTATTTTATTATTTTAACAATTTCATGCTGTATGTACCTCTACCGTTCAACATTCTTTGTGTGTTCACGATAGGGCCGAAAAGCTTAAGACGAACTTTAAATTGTTTCGAAAAGTTTGCAAAATACTTTCAGTTTGTCAATTATTTGCTTGTTATTCTTATTAGAAAAGTTGAAAGTTTATTTTATTCAAATTAAGAATTTCCATTTTCGAAATCGGAAGTAGAAATGAATGAGTTATTGGACGAATTGAAACGACAGCTTTGTATCGCAAGAGAAAAAAATCCCAACAAGTATTCGACATTTCAATAACTGACGCTATTAGACTTAAGAGCAATGGACCCTTTTCAAATGTGTAGTCTACATTTAGGCGGAAAAATATTCGTTTCTTGATGATTTCTCAGAATCAATTTTTTTTTATTGCAGTCTTTGACATTTGAAATGTCTCACTGTCAAATTTTTCTGAGAATTTCATTGTGTCATTGCGAATTCAAGATGACATTCTTTGAAAAAAATGACAGTGAGACATTTGAAATGTTAAAGCCTGTAAGTAAAACCATTAAAGTACGCTAAAATGTGTTACTTTAAGGCCCGTCATAGGGAAATGACAGGACATTTTCCCGAAAATGTATGGAAAATTTTATAAGAAAAATTCACCGAAAAAATTCAAAGAAACTCACTCAGTCTCTCTAGGTCGCCAAGGCATATTTGAACACTATACACTTGTTTGAATGAAGATAATTCACCGCCGAAGTGAACACAGCAAACATTCATTCTAGTACTTATACTAGCGGAGTGTCACAGTTGTGTCGAAATATTTTCTGTGTTTTTGTCGCGACAAAACAAAAAACTCTTTGTTTTTGCATCGACTAAAAAGTGTTTAGTGTTCAAATGACCTAAAGTGACCTAAAGAGACTATGGCCGAATACAATGAAAAGCCTAAGAGGTGAGTTTCTTTTAAAAAAATTTGGTGAATTTTTGTGATAAAATCTTCCATACATTTTCGGGAAACTGTCCTCTAATTTCCCTATGACGAGCCCTTAAAAGAAAAATTGGTGTGTGCAGAATGTGTAAATTTATGTAATTGCACAGGTTCAGTTTCAGTGAAATCATGACAAAATGAATATTTTTCCGACTAAATGTAGGCTTCAAATTTACAAAAGGTCCATTGCTCTTAATACCTGTTTGAAATTATCGATGGTGAGTTGCTACGTGGACCATACGAATGTTTATTAATTGCACGGACAACAATATTAAGATTTGCTCCTTACCTTTGAATTGTTGCCAATCTACAACGTTCGAGAATTTAGATTCACTGGAAGAAGGTATCAGCGAAAATATATTACGAAACGCCCAAATGTAGGCTCTAATTTCAGCTAAATATCAATGCCGTTAAATAGGGCGACTAATCATTTGTAATATTTGAAAGTACCGTTATCTCTGGTAAATCAGATTGAATTTTAATTTAACTACAGTTAAAGTCAACAAGATTTTTATCTAAGTCAGCTTCACCTCTTCTACCATCTGGTCCACTCACACAATCAAACTGCTTATGAGTGCTTGTTGCAGAGTGGCAAAACAGCTGAAGCAAACTTGACACAAATTGGGTTGACATTGATATTTTCTAATTTCGATGCCAAACACTATTCTAAGCAAAAAGTTGTGCTACGGCCTCTGAAACTTTGGGTCTGAAAAGTTTTACTTACTTCGCTAAAAGGAGAGAGGAAGAGCGGGCTAAAAGTAGATTTCAACATACCTATGTACATAACTCTCAACATAACCCTACAAACCTCGAGTTGGAAACATTTGTCCATTATTCAATCAACTTATTAACTTTTTTTTAATCATTTTTTGATTCGAAATCCCATTTAAATTATAAATTTCCACATTTTTTCATTACAAAGAAAATATTTACACTCGGCTATGTAGCTCTTTAAGCAATCATGCTTTATGTTAAGACGATATGGCGAACCCTTTTCCCATAAAAATTGCATTTCTTTCCCTTTTTTTTTGTTCGACAACATTAATTAAAGCTTAAGGATATTATAAGCCGACTCAGTGAACAAAAGATCTGATTGAAAACGATTTTTTTTATTATTTTTATAATAATGAGTTTATTATGAGAGAATAATTATGTTTCACAGAAAGATTTGGTATTAACATAGCAATGAACAAGCCTTTTCTTGTCTTTTTTAATTTCCTACTTTGGAGGATTAAAATTTATTTTTAATAAAAAAGAATCGAACAATCACCGGGGTATTATGAGAATTTTATGCTACTGAAATTCAATAGATCATATGAATTGAAGTAGTAAATGAAAAATCAACAGAAATATAATTCGATGAGTTCGGATTTCGTCAAAATAACATGAATTAATAAACAATTAATTTCGGAAATGGTATTTATTTATGGCAATATTAATAACCTTGAGAACGAGTTGAAAAGCTCGTGTGGATTCAAACAATATTATAGTTAGATTATTCACCTCTGCCCACATGTTTATTTAGACACTTGATGGGGAGTTATTGCATGAGCCGAAGGCGAATGTTATAACCCCAAGTATCTAAATAAACATTTGGACAGAGGTGAATACGCTATTTTATCTACCAATGGCGAAATAATGGCACTTTTTCACTGCTATTATTTCACCTAGGTAGATAAAAATTATTACGTATGTAGCACCTCGCGAGCTGTCAACTTGTGGAGCGCTTGATATTTTTATAAGTAAAATCAATATTGACAAAAATACACAATTCACGCCATAAGTGCGGTCGAAATTCAAAATGTTTCTAACGCAGGAACTCGTTCAGAAACTAAAAATTCGTTACCCAAAGTGAAGATTTTGACATATTTTATATGAAAGAAGTGTCAAAAGTGAAACTTAACGAAGAGTTTCTGAACGAGCTCCAGTGTCATTTTCATACCGCAGGAAATGTATTTGTCGGTTCACTTTTTCATCGACTCGTTCACGAGCTCGTTCACTTGAAATTCACATTACACTTACGGCGTGAATTTTCGTCAAGTTCAACGCATTTCGAGCATAATGTGTTTGTTCGGAAATCCACGAGTGGTTTCACCGGTCAAAAATAGAAACCTAGCGCATTTTCTTTTTAAATTATATCAGAATGTAGTATGCTAGAGATGTGGGATCTCTGAATAATCCCATTTCAATTTAATGTAATTGACATAATACAACAATTTCAAATGACACCACACTAACTATAAAATATCTTGCTTGTTGTGTGCTTAAAAGTTTGAATATTATTTTCAATTCAAATGTAGAAACTTTTCTGCATATCGCATTGAGTGTGCGAGAAAGTAATCTTTGAATTTTTCCTCAATTTTACCTACTTTACAAAAACTTCGTGCTTTTAATGGTTAAATAAAAACTTTTTCGCTTTTATAATGGCACTCTGAATGCCAATGGATTGCAATTGAAAGTTTTGCATTTTGATTAGTTTAAATAAATCGAGAAAAAAAAACGAAACATTTCCATACAGAAATAAGATGGGTTTCCGCAGGTGCATCCGAATAGAATGGAACAATGAATCGATTTATTTACGCTCACTTTGGATGTTAAAGAAGAAGGTTCTGGTTTTTACATCTTCTTTGCAAGTTCTATGGACATGACTTAGTGAGATTTTGTTTATTTGTAACTTCTAAACCACGCCTCGAAGCATCCACATCCGATCCATATAGTATCTCGGAAGAAATTCAGGTGATTAACTGATTTCTCGCCTAAATGAAGGTTAGATATATGCACAATAATTCCAAAGTATATAAATGCTGAAGGTAATGCAAACACTCAACTGATGAAAGGAATCACAGATTTCGACTTTGAGGTGAATTCATTTTTACACGCTTCATGATACGAAAACAGACGAAATCACGCGCCGAAAGTTATCGGAAACCATAGTTTTTTAGTTCTCTATGAGCAGACCTTGTTAACAGGTCTAGGGATATAGATGATGTTTTACTCGCATGCGACCTGTTTTGAATTGATGTATACGAAGGCGGAGCTAACTCTCTCACTTTCTTTTGCTCTTTTTGTTTTTTCTGTTTTTCGTATCATAGAGCGTATAAAATAGTGTTCATCATATGGAGAGAACACACTCAATACTTATGCAAAATAATTCTCTCGGCATACGAATTCACACTGTAATTTCGTGGTTTCTCTCCTTATGTTGTAACTCCCATTGTGTCGATCATAGAATGCGTTTCTATGAGATCAAATCGACGTAGCTTTGGTAAAAAAGTCAGAATAAATATGACAGCGAAACGGGCCAGACGCCCAAAATAAGTGTATCTTCTCAACCGTAAACCCCAAAGGCCACAAAGTAAAAGCTAGCAGGTAGCTAGTGGTGTTGAAGATTCAACACCTTACGATGAAAATAACTATTGTAATGTTGCCATCATCACATTTTCTTGCGGCCAATGTTGTTGCGCCTGCTAAGTTTGTATATTGAAGGTTCTGCATGAAGCTTTGGGGAGGTCACTTAGATCGCGATTTTATTAGATACGCGGGAACACACAACTTCTGAATATTTTACATATAAAAAAGTCACCACATCGTCACGGCCAATTTAAATATAGTGAGGAGGTAATGCCATATATAACCGAATCAGATGTGCGGTGGCACGAAAGTTCGATACAAACGCCATCTCATCCCTTCGTTGAAAGCAAAAAATGGAATAGAAAGTCGGGCCATCTGTTGTGAGATAGCGAAAATATTTTTGTGAAATACAAGTAAATCGTAGTCAACCATTTTAAAAAAAGATGCCACTGGCATCGAACTTATGTGCTAGGCCGCGAGTCTGAATGGCATTACCTCCTCACTATATTTACCTTGGTCACGGCGACGAGAATCGTCAAAGTAGGTGAATTGATGTATGAAATCCGCCATTTTATGGACAGCTGTGGCTTTATCTGTTTCTCTAACATAACAATCCTTTGATTTTATGGTCTTTTTAGTGGTTTTTTATGTTTCAGAGCTATTACATTTTAAGGAGTTTTTGGGAATCTAATTCCCTAAAAAGGCCCTGAGGCATATGTACCCAGTACATTAATTATATAGTAATGATCGTAACTGCATCCACTAAATTCTAGATTCCACTTGTTTCACGTACAAACAATAATTATTTTTTTATAAAAAAAAAAGAAATTGGCAACCGTAGCATGGTTATACAGGCTGCAAATTTAATCGCATCATATAATTTTAAAGTTAAAGTTAAAAATGACCCGGCCAGTGTGGTAATAAATAAATAAATTTAATGTCCATTCGGTACATTTGTTCAAATGTTGTCATAAAATATTCGTATTATGAATTTATTACCGCAACCTTATATACACCAACGCATATGGTTCTTTACGATTTTGTTGGCAATTTTTTTTTTTGTTGGATTCCAGATGGCACATTTTTTATCCAAGTGAAAATTATTTTTCAATCATAACTTTTCCCAAAAATTTACGGTCGATGTTATTCTTTTTACCATACAGTACATACCTATCTGGTGTTTATGGATGAAGATATGGAATCGAATCTGTTAAAAATATCGGTACTTATCGTGTGAAGTGTTGGAAAAGTTTCTATCAACTTTTTTTGGGGGTTGAATATATTCGCTTCAACACAAGGTTGTTGCGCGACATAACAATTTAGCCCCGTACGAAGTACAAAGGGGCTTATAGGATTACGATACCGTGTAATTACGATCATTTGGACAATTGATGGAATTCGAAGAAGACGGAAGGGCAAAGTGTTTGCCTACACACAGAAAAAGAAAATTCAGACAATACTCCGGGTATGTGTAAAATTTCTCGGAGAGGGGTAATATACTTCACTGACGTATATGATAAATGGGCACTGTTTCTTATACGTGATCCACATTGAAAACGTAGTTACGTATTTCGATTGTCACATTTAAATATTCATGTGTTACGTATTGTGGTCATGTACGTGGAATGGGAATAACTTACGAGTGTGACAGAAGTTAAACGCTCATCACGTATGTCAAACGTATACAGTGGATGTTGGTCTTGAATATTGAATTGGACCCATATTTAAATTTCTTAAGGCCCGTCATTGGGAAATGACAGGACAGTTTCTGATACTTTCCATTGTATTCGGGCATAGTCTCTTTAGGTCGCCAAGGCATATTTGAACACTAAAACACTGTTTACTCGATGCAAAAACAAAAAGTTTTTTTTATGTTTTGTCGCGACAAAAACACAGAAATTATTTCGACACAACTGTGACACTCCGCTACTATGAGTACTAGAATTAATGTTTGCTGTGTTCACTTCGGCGGTAAAATATTTTCATTCAAAAAAGTGTCGGACATTTAAAAACAATCATCAAACGGTTGACAAATGGTAGCGTATACAGTTAATAATGCTCATCGACCATTTTTTAAAGCTTTACGAGAGCTCAGCGGACATTCTTTCAACGATGGGAGAGCATTTATTAAAAATTTAGCCTCTCGTAAGACTGCACTGAGCGTAAATAAATGTTCGTTTCTCTTTAGTAAGCTAAGAAGACTTCGCGAAGTCTAATTATGCCACCTCTTTGAACAAAAATATCGGATGAGGTCGGATAATTGTCCGCTGAGCTCTAATAATTCTACGCTAGGCTTCAGGAAGTGTCCGTTAGGCCTAAGGAAGTTTCAGGAAGGCTTAATGGAGCTAATCGGACACTCAGCGGAGATCTGCCAAAGCTAAGTGGAGTCTTATTAAATCATAGCAACAATTATTAGGTATCCGCTGATGCTTATTGAGTGTTCGCTTTGCTTCATTGCCTTACTACTACGTGCTAAGGTCTGACGGACTCTTACTGAAGCCTAGCGGAGAATTATTAGAGCTCATTAGAGAATTTTTAGGGCTCAGCGGAGGTTTGTTAAAGCTCAGCGGACAATTATTCGACCTCAGCCGATATTTTTATTCAAAGAGTTGGCATAATTAGACTCAGCGAAGTCTTGTTAGCTTACTAAAGAAGTGGGAGAGGTTAGAATTTTAATAAATGTCTACCATCGTTGAAGGGTCGGACACTTTTTTGAATGAAAATATTTTACCGCCGAAGTGAACACAGCAAACATTCATTCTAGTACTTATAATAGCGGAGTGTCACAATTGTGTCGAAATATTTTCTGTGTTTTTGTCGCGACAAAACAAAAAAAAAACTTTGTTTTTTCATCGAGTAAAAAGTGTTTAGTGTTTAAATATGCCTTGGCGACCTAAAGAGACCATGACCGAATACAATGGAAAGAATCATGGGTGAGTTTCTTTTAATTTTTTCGGTGAATTTTTGTGATAAAATTTTCCATACATTTTCGGGAAACTGTCCTGTCATTTCCCAATGACGGGCCTTAACACGAAGAAGATAAACTAAAAAAAAATTATTTTTGTAAATTAGAAAAATTCTCGACAAAATCCTTTCAATTTTTATGAAGTAATCATATCAGAAAGATGTTTAAGTTAAAATTATCTATATTTGTTCCAGGTCCATAACTATCCTGCCATCAAGGCGCAACTATAATTCCTCATTTTTTATGAACTTAAAATAAATTATGGTAAAAAAACGTCATATCATTGTTTAAGTGCGCTGCATTATATCGTGCTCTACGTAACTTAAACGCCACACACGTTTATGGCTTTCAAAGTACCCTTCAACAATAAGAAATGTCAACCAACACTACTGTACTGCAACATTAGAAAGATCGTTGGCTCATGATCCAGAAGTCCCCGGTTCAACTCCAGAAGAAGTCAATTTTTAATTTTAAATATTTGTTACTTCTAAAATGTATAATAAGGGAATTCACGAAGCTGAAATAAGCTGAAATAAGCAGAAATATACGCTGTATATTCCGTATATCTTGTATATCTCGTATATTTCTGTATATTTCTGTATATCTCGCTTATTTTGACAACTGTCAACAGAAAAATAATTCAATTTCAACTCGACGGATTTTGATCAAACAAACTGCCATTGCGTAGCGCGCGATCTCAGGAACCTGGAAACGTAATTAGTTTTTCAATCGGTCTAATATTTACCGAGCGATAAGACTTTGGAAAACTTTTTTTTTGATACTGATCACATCATGATTTCAAAGTCTAATCGCTCGGTAAATATTAAACCGATTGAAAAACTAATTACGTTTCCAGGTTCCTGAGATCGCGCGCTAAGCAATGGCAGTTTGTTTGAGCAAAATCCATCGAGTTGAAATTGAATTATTTTTCTGTTGACAGTTGTCAAAATAAGCGAGATATACAGAAATATACAGAAATATACGAGATATACAAGATATACGGAATATACAGCGTATATTTCTGCTTATTTCAGCTTCGTGAATTCCCTTAATAACAACTGTAAACTGTTAATATGGTGTGTATGGTGTAAATCGTAGGTGAATTCAATAAAATTTAAATCGCTGTCAAAGCGAAATACGTCTCGCACGTATTTATATTCGAGCCGGCTGCATAACTACCTTACCACACTTTTTAACAGGGGGCACGAATGATATACGCATAGCACGTAGGAAATTTCGCTCAGTGTATGTTCATAGACGACGAATCTGCAATAAAAATTCTGCCTGTCACGTCGATATCTTGAGTAAATCGTATCCGATTTAAAAAAAAAGAATCCCTAAAAGGAAGTCGAAATAGTGAAGCTAAGTTCGAAGATGGACATATTCGGGTAGGCTCTTTGTGAGCTAGGGCTGCATAACTGTTTTAAGGTCTTTTGGGGATATGTACGGCAAAATAAACGATGGAAATTTAAATGAAACGGAAAAAGATAGGTATTGTCCATACCAATCCAGGAAAGAAAAGTTTATTCAAATCGGGTCAGTGGACCGTGAGTAGTCAAAGTAGGGTGACAAGCACAGTAGGATCAAGTACGCAATAGATATACAGATTCGTACGGGGCTCAGTCGCAGCAAACGCTCCGACTGTTCTGATGGCTCGTTTACGTCTAAATTTAGGCAGACAAAGGTTTTTTTCACGGTCTATTTCGGATTGTGTCTCCGGTCGGTTTCGATAATCTTATCATCTTTTCAAAATTCATATTCATCAACCTAACATGTTTCACACCGTGTGCACGCTCCGCATCATATTTACTGTCTCCAATAAAACGTTTATATTAGAGGTAATGTCACTCTCAGAGATCCGTAAAACTTTTGCAATTATCAGCTTCTCGTTCGTAATGGCAGCGCATTTTCTTTTACCGCGGATTTCATAAACCAACAACGGAATGATCAATGGTGAAATGAATATTCATGAATATTTTACAATTGAATTAGCACAATTTTCATCCGGTTTGGTGGATTTTGCATAAAACAAAAGAAAATGAAATTTCGTTTACAAAAGGATTAAATTCTTTCACCTCTCTTTTTACCGGTTTCGCAGGGTAAAGTCACAAAGCAAGAGTAGGTTTAAAAATGCAAATGCTCATTAAGACGACACCGTTTATAGTTTCACTTTATTTTACGATTTAAAGTTGTGGTGATAAAGGTAAAAGGCAGCTAGCATGTGGTTTAATTACGAGAAATGTTCAATTATGCGATTTTCATTTCTCAGTGTACTTACAGTCGCATATACATGCAGTGATGTTTAAATGTTGAATTAAATATTCAGCTTAGGAGGAGTGTACAGGTGGCCAATTATATTATGACTACGGTTGTGGGATTCATTACTTTTAGATCCTACACACTTCCCACATTCAATTGAACCAACGAATTCAATTTCAATTTTGATTTTGTCGATTGGCACCATTGACATACAAGTAGTTAGTTCTCATTATCTGCTTGTGGTGGCACTATATACTTCGCGTGTCCAAGCAGTTAAAGAAGTACCAGGTAGCGTTAATCAAAATTCTGAAAGGACAGTTTAGATCACATCTGACTTGATCGCAAAGGCAGTAAGCAATTTAGAAGGTTTTTTTTGTGTACTATATGTATTTTACATGCTACATGCGTCGAAAACGGTACTTTTCATGTTTCAAGCACTAGTTACGACGCCCAAAGCATGTAAAATCCATTACATACCTCGGGAAAAAAGATGAAAAGTCTCGTTTTCGTGTGTTTATTGACCTCGGCTGCGCCTCGGATCAACAAAATTCACACGAAAATTCTACATTTTATCTATATATCCCAAGTCATGTAAAATACTAATGCTTTTCTGATCTTTCAAGCGTGAGAAGGAAATTCGTGTGAAATTGGAAAAATGTAAAACGCTAAAGAAATACATGTAGAATGAATGGAACGAATTGGATGAAGAAAACCAACATAAGCGGTAAAGACGCATGTTGATTGTTGAGTTCAAATTGGACAAAATAGCAAAATATTAATCATAAGAGATTGTGAAACAAAATGGCAATCGGCTGTACCTCTACCATTTTTGAGATCAGCCTTCTTGGTACATGACATATGCAAGATTCTTTTCATAATATTTTCATTGTTCATTTGTCAACAAACTGCAAAGTGACATTTTAGTGTATTTTTTGGCTTTTCGTGATATTGTAAAAACTTCAGGTGATTTCATTAACTTTGGGAACACGGGTTCTCCAATTGAAATGAGTGATACGTCGTTGGATTCGTGTTTCAATTCTACAGAAGACGCATCTTTAATTTTGGCGATTAATTGTGTTTATTTTCAGTGCAAGGCGTTCAAAAGTGAAGGCTTGTCGGAGGGTCCCGTTAAGCGTTTTTCGCCAATAACTCAAGAAATAATTATTGTAAATCATTGTTATGCTGTACTAATGTCGGTCATGGGAAGACGTACCGCAGGTGGAGTGTATGCACTGGTTGGTGCAAGTATATCCACAAGAACCTGCAAGTCTTGGGAAAAAAGTTAGGGGCTCTTCTGCTGGAACAGCGTCTGGAAAGGCAGTCATTTTTCGTCCACTATTCTTTTACTTTATCAATAGAAATACACTTTGATATTTCCAGCAGTAGAGCCCCTAGAAAGAAAGAAAAAATCATAAATTTTTCAGCAACTTTTTTCCCAAGACTTGCGGGTTCTTGTGGATATACTTGCACCAACCAGTGCATACACTCCACCTGCGGTACGTCTTCCCATGACCGACATTAGTACAGCATAACAATGATTTACAAAAATTATTTCTTGAGTTATTGGCGAAAAACGCTTTACGGGACCCTCCGACAAGCCTTCACTTTTGAACGCCTTGCACTGAAAATAAACACAATTAATCGCCAAAATTAAAGATGCGTCTTCTGTAGAATTGAAACACGAATCCAACGACGTATCACTCATTTCAATTGGAGAACCCGTGTTCCCAAAGTTAATGAAATCACCTGAAGTTTTTACAATATCACGAAAAGCCAAAAAATACACTAAAATGTCACTTTGCAGTTTGTTGACAAATGAACAATGAAAATATTATGAAAAGAATCTTGCATATGTCATGTACCAAGAAGGCTGATCTCAAAAATGGTAGAGGTACAGCCGATTGCCATTTTGTTTCACAATCTCTTATGATTAATATTTTGCTATTTTGTCCAATTTGAACTCAACAATCAACATGCGTCTTTACCGCTTATGTTGGTTTTCTTCATCCAATTCGTTCCATTCATTCTACATGTATTTCTTTAGCGTTTTACATTTTTCCAATTTCACACGAATTTCCTTCTCACGCTTGAAAGATCAGAAAAGCATTAGTATTTTATCTGTCTAGAACGATAATCTCGAGGGAGTTTTTGTTTATCTCGATATATCTGTTCTCGACAGATAAAATATGATATGCACCTATTGCCAGACTGTCATTTTGACGAGTAGGCATTATGGCCCACGCCTTCGGCTATGGCAATAATGTCCTACACGTCAAAATACCAATCTTGGCAACAGGTGCATAATATATATTACATGCTTTGGGCGTCGTAACTAGTGCTTGAAACATGAAAAGTACCGTTTTCGACGCATGTAGCATGTAAAATACATATAGTACACAAAAAAAACCTTCTAAATTGCTTACTGCCTTTGCGATCAACTCAGATGTGGTCTAAACTGTCCTTTCAGAATTTTCATTGACGCTACCTAGTGCTTCTTTAACTGCTTGGACACGCAATGTATGTGGTGCCACCACAAACAAACAACGAGAACTAACCACTTGTATGTCAATGGTGCCAATCGACAAAATTAAACTGAATTCGTTAGTTCAATTGAATGTGGGAAGTATGTAGGATGTAAAAGTAATGAATCCTACAATCCGATAGTCATAATATAATTGAGTAACTGTAACTTCAAGGGTAAATTTGCGAAGACTTTTGAACAATTTGAACACAAACCATCGACGATTTTCAAAATCTTTGTGCCAATTGATTTGTTGAATAATGCACTCACGTGCTGTCTAATCGTAACTGACGTGAATCGGCAATGTTTCGAGGGGTTGATTCTGATTCTTCTCATTAACCATTGATTAACGGGCGCTGATCCAGGCTCGGATCCAGGTCAAAAATGATAGGTCAGTTACAAATGGTAACAAATCAATGAAGAATAACTGAGTCCGTTGGGATCAAAAGTGGGTCTATTCCATCTGTCAAAGTGACGTTTTGAACGTCAAACATAAGAAATCTTTTAAGAAGTCAGTAATTTCGTAGACTTTTCTTAAATTGTTTTTCATTTACTGGATTTTTAAAAAAATAAAGAAGAATTAACGAAATTACCGACCGTTTTACATAGTTTCTAATGTTTGACGTTTAAAACGTCACTTTGACAGACCTACTCTTGATCCCAACGGACTCAACTATTTGTCACAGATCTTTTCTGGTGGGGACAAACTGGCAGCAAATGGCAATCGATCGTTTAGAATGGAAGACAAAAGGAGTGACCTACATCCATCAAGGAATATCAAGGTGCTGATTAAGAAGAAGATAGTTCTGTTTGCAATTTTGTTTAATCAAAGTGAGCAACCCCTTAGTTACCTCAAGAACGCTTAAAATTCAGTAAATAATTGAAAAACCAAAATGGAAGTGATTGAAATCCTCGAGCTATAGATTGTGGAGTGACAAAGAGTACTCAGGAATGATAAAATTTGGGAAACTGACCCAGGCTCATCTCTAAAATGCTACAAGGTACTAGGTCGGATTGCTCAGAGTCCATAAGGTTATTATACAAGGGAAGTAGTTTGCTGTCTCGTATCCAGATGAGTAAAATTATCCAAGGGATTCAGCCCGAGGTACTTTTACTCATCGTGATACGAGATGACAAATTATTTTTCATGTATTGGGTTTTATGAGAGCAACAAGGTAAAATACGTTGAAATCAGCGAGTTCTAAGATTTTTGATATTTAGAGTGAGATTTAAGAAAATTGTATTTTCAATAGATCATTTTCATTATACGGTACTTGTCAACGTAACCCCACTAAATGTTTCGTCCAGTAGTCCTTAACCTCAATTAATTGACGTTGACTGCGTTCAATTTACTGGTTTTTACATGAAAATCGTTCGTTCAATTCATTCGATATCTTTCAACATGTCTGACAGCTAGGATCGTGTCTGACGTTTGCAAGGACATGAAAATGATCTATATCTATGGTTTCTCCAAACAGTTTCTTTCCGGACGGGTTGACATAACAGCGCGAGTATGTAGCTTTCTAAAGCTCCCAATGTTATTAAAATATGTTTCAATTTGACCAGGGAAATTGGGGTCGAAGTTACCGGTTTTTCCAGTCTCAGAGAAAATATCGTCCATAATGTCTGCAATGAATCAGGCTTTCGAACAAAGCCTACCCGATCTAAAAATGTTACTTTTTACCGAGAAAAAATTTTGTTCCACCACTTTGACCTCTCATATCCCGTAGTTAGATTTTCGTTGACAATTGTCTGTTTCAACATTAGAACCTGAACGTAGCTAATAAATGCCTACCCGCTAATTTTCGTCAAGTTTAACTTCAACTTAAAAATTCCAAATTTCGTTGAATGATAAGACTAAGCACAAAAAGCAGCCACATATTTGGCAAAATACATCCGAGAAAATAATATCATCCCGAGAAGCTTATTTATGAGTTTTATTAGAAATTTAAGACATTTTCTGTTGAAACATATGTTGCCAGCATCCTTTTTTGTAGTGGGATACTTTCGCATTTTTATATTCGTTCCCATTGTTGTATCTAAAGTGGTTGAATAGATTTCGGTCTATACACACATTGTGTTGGGGCCATTCCCAACATCAAGGCAAATAAAATATACATGTCATGGCATAACATGTTAAACACGAGCCTGTCGTGTATTTCACTTTTCTTTTTACCATATTGTTTACAAGAAGAAGCCCTTCCGAAGAATAATTTCGTATAGTCAGAAAACAATGGAATAAAGTTCATGGTAAGACTATCACTGTTGTACATTGTATGTATAATACAATAAGAAAAATGAAATATTTTGTTAGCTTTACGACAACAATTTTGGATTGGTGTTATAGTGGAAAATTCGTTTTCTTTTTTAATCGTACTCGCGACTACTACCATATCATTCCTATGTTTATGCACCGTGCTGTGCATATCCTTTATATGTTTAAAGGAATATTTTGTCATAATTGGTAGTGACAACCAACTCACTTCTGAAACAGTAAAAATGAATTTTTATAACGTCTTTCCTTGGCAAGGAAATTCCATCTGTTACCGCAAACATTTCCAACCGAAGTTATGAGTAATAGTTAATTGTTAACCAAGAGGAAAACATAGCTAACGCCGACCCGTACGAAACACCTATTCGTATCAAAAGCCTTTACTGTGAAACTCTTCATTTCTTTTACTTCATTCTCTACTGAAAAGCTATTCGCCCTTTAAAATCACTTACATTATACACTCTTTGCCTTGTTAGCATATACAAATAAATTGCCGGAGGCAATATAGACAGCCCCGTACGAAGTCAACTTTCATAAATTCCTATTTAAACAGCTATATACCGCTATATTTACCTATATTTCACTGTAAATAAACATTTCACAGATGAATATGCTATTATATAGCTCTATATGCCTGTATATAGCTCAATATAGCTGTATATAGGTATATATAGATGTCCATATATGGAATGCCTGAAACCCCTCACACTTAACACATTATTTCCATGTTAACAGAAACTCTCTAAGCATCATTTTTTCCACTTTATATCACTTTTAATAAAATCCAATATGGCCGCCGGCAGCCATTTTGTTAGGAGACCGGAAATTTTACCGACGCTTTACATTCGTTAATACATTTCAAACAAACAAAAAATTCATGAAATTCGGTCAAAATTTACTCGAGATATTGACAAAATACTCCACGTTCACTGTACGGCCGAGTAGCCAGATAAGAGCTCACTCCAAGAGACCTAGCTCACGCTCCGGAGAACATCATTTCAAAAACTTTTTTTTTCCTGATTGGTACGGTCAATACCTATCTAATAAAGCTAAAACAGACGAAATATGTTGAAATGTGGCCGACCTACAAGCAAAAACTGCTTGCCGCCCTGTGCCTGTTTCACACCAAGGGGTCTAACTCACGAGTCGGTCATCCGATTTCCATAAACTTTTTTTTTGTCGATCGGTATTGTAATTACCTTTTATCTGACGTATCACTTACAAGTTTAACGTTTGAATGTCCGGAGATATCTTCGAAAAACCAAACATTACCAGACATTAGCAAACGGGAAAAAAAAGAATTTTCAAAATCGGATGCGTTTTACTCTAGTTATCGTGCAGACGGACAGACGGACTTTTTTTTCACTGATTTGGCATCTCTAGACAACCACAATAGGTTTCCCCTTACTCAGGGAGTCCAATTCGACGTGTTACGGACGTATGCGTAAACGCATAAGACCCCAGTACTTCGTACGGGTCTAAAAATAGGAAATTTCAGCAAGAGCGAAGCGAGTGCCGCAATTCGCTCAAGTTGGAATTTCCTATTTCTCCCCGATGTGAGCACAACGTTGTTCGTGTTTGCGTTTTGCGAAAATCCGCATTTTTGTCCATTTTGAAGAAAATAAGATAAAGAGCGTGTTTTGGCATTCGGCCATTTTAGGTGAGAAAGACTTTTAGTCCTAGGTATACGAAATATACAATTTCTTTCTCGTTCAGGTCCGTCATAGGGAAATGACAGGACAGTTTCCCGAAAATGTATGACAAATTTTATCACTAAAATTCACCAAAAAAATTTAAAGAATCTCACCTCTTATGCTTTCCATTATATTCGAGCATAGTCTCTTTAGGTCGCCAAGGCATATTTGAACACTAAACACTTTTTTGAATGAAGATAATTCACCGCCGAAGTGAACACAGCAAACATTCATTCTAGTACTTATAATGGCGGAGTGTCACAGTTGTATCGAAATATTTTCTGTGTTTTTGTCGCGACAAAACAAAAAAAAACTTTGTTTTTGCATCGAGTAAAAAGTGTTTAGTGTTCAAATAGGATACTAATAAACGACCGATAAATTAATTCAAAACTACCGATAAAAAATAATAAAGTACCAATAGCGAAATTCCCGAGTACCGATAAAAATATTCCAAACTACCGATAAGTTTTTACCGATAAAAAGTGCTGAAATACCGATAGATTGTTCATTTTGTCGATCATTTTTAATTTTTTATCGGTAATTTATTATTTTCTATCGATCATTCATTATTATTTATCGGTAGTTCATTATTTTCTATCGGTAGTTTATTATTATTTATCGGTAATTTATTATATTCTATCGGTATTTCGGTATTTTAATCGGTAAATTATTATTTTCTATCGATGCTTTCTATTTTTGATCTCTCGTATGTGTGTTATAATTTTGCTATTTTTCATTCAGTCATAATTATAGATTTACTTCCTCAGTTCAAATTCCAAACTTCACGATTATGTTGCTCGATTCTATTGCTCAAATCCTCAAATTCCAATCCCTTGCGATCAATCTCTTCCATCATTCTTCGAAAGGATATCAGCTGGACTATGGCTTTTACACCACGAATAAAGTTCGAGGATAATTAAGTTTGAAAATAGTCTGTAGTATGCTGCCTAATAATCTTAGATTAGTTCCGAAAAGATGCTCTTATTGCTTCCAGGTAACAAACGTTAACTTGAGTAAATCTTAACAGATTCCCTAAGCTAAATTTCTGATGATGTGGGCAGGACTGTCACCCTTTGTAGTCAAATACCTCTTCTGCCTTTTTATTTTTTTTAACTGCCTTTTTGTAAAAGTACTATCTGCCCTTTTTAATATTTTGTCTGCGATTTTAGTTTTTTAAACTCAGCTAACTCTTCTGCCATAGAGCGTGGTTCCCCAGAAGCCTTTTGCATATTTATGTTCTTCGCATAATTGACAACCTAAACGAAGACCAACAGCAATGCCTTTTTGAATTTTTTACCTCCTTTTTTATCTGCCTTTTTAAATTTTTTATTTCAACGTTTATATTAATTCAGTGAAAAATAGCAAAATTATAACACACATACGAGAGATCAAAAATAGAAGCATCGATAGAAAATAATAATTTACTGATTAAAAATACCGAAATACCGATAAAATATAAGAAATAAACGATAAATAATAATAATCTACCAATAGAAAATAATGAACTACCGATAAATAATAATGAATAATCGATAGAAAATAATAAATTACTGATAAAAAATTAAAAATGATCGATAAAATGAACAATCTATCGGTATTTCAGCACTTTTTATCGGTAAAAACTTATCGGTAGTTTGGAATATTTTTATCGGTACTCGGGAATTTCGCTATCGGTCATTTATTATTTTTTATCGGTACCGTGTTTATCGGTCATTTATCATTTTTTATCGGTAGTTTTGAATTAATTTATCGGTCGAATATAATGTCCCGTTCAAATATGCCTTGGTGACCTAGAGAGACTATGCCCGAATACAATGGAAAGCATAAGAGGTGAGTTTCTTTGAATTTTTTCGGTGAATTTTTGTGATAACCTTTTCCATACATTTTCGGGAAACTGTCCTGTCATTTCCCTATGACGGGCCTTGAACTTCAGAATTCCTTACTTTTGCTCGAAAAACCTACTAAATTCATAAATAAAATTGCCTTCTTCTGCGTGGGAGGCCTGCATGCATACTCTTTTAGTCAAAGCTGGTAAAAACTAATTATTTGATCCGTTGATTTGAATTGGTATCGAATTTGCCTATTGAATCTAGATAATATCATGCCGAAATTGCCTATTATAACTGCTTAACTGAATACATTTACAAAGCGCACACATAATTATCAAAATGGAAGAGCTTAATCAACACTAAGGTACATATTTGATTCGTTAATTTAATTTTGAAGTAAATTTTCAATTTGTTATTCAAATGTTCCAACAGCAGTCCTCGGCTATGACAATTTGCATGTTGGATACATGTGTATATAAATATGCACACCATGAAAATAACTCTCCAACCATTTGACCACTAAAGCAACCGTACCCTCGAAAATGTAGCACCTGACCAACATTAAATTTGTCATTCAATTTCAGCATGCAGAACTTCTCGGAAAATTGAAAACGGAAAAGTTTTCCATGTCGTTATTATAGATCGGATGTTTTGTGGCGTCATATAATGTCCGAAATATAATAATTCTACATAGGGATTTGTATTGAGATAAAGTTTTCCCCCCCGAAAAAAAAACACCCATCCAGCCAGCAGCCAGCCAGAAGTTGAAGCTGAAATACATACCTATAATAATACGTCGTCGTCGCATACAAATAACACACAAAATGCTCTCTCTCTCCGCAAATAACAAGCGAAAATATGTGAACGGGATAAACTTTGTTCGAATGATTTGTAGAACGAAATGTTTTAGTTATTTATACACCGAACATCGTTGGGAGGTTTATGGCAGGCAATTTTCTTATGTTAATGATTACGTTTTCATAGATGATTGGATGCGGTAAAGTTATGATGTTTGTTTGTATGTTGTTCCGTGATACGGTATTTGTCTGGTGGTCATGAATATTAACTGTCTGACTGTCTCATGTAAATTGGGTATTAAGCAATAATATGTTGAGGTGGAAAAGTTTTATGACTCCGTTAATAGTGTTTATTCATTGCATGTTAGTCAGTTAGCTTTAATCATCGGTTCAAAGTTTATTCAGTGCTGGGGATTACGGTTTGCATTTGTACATAAACTTTTCGGTGTGAATGAATTCGTTGTGGTTTTCTGGGAGGTTTTTTAATTGTAAAATTTAACACTTGGTAAAAGCTATGCGGTAAGATAGGTAGGTGAAGCGCTCTTTTAAAAGTAAGACAGGTGATGTCTATCAACCATTCAGAAACGGCTAATTTTATTTGTTATCGCCATCAATGGCAAAAATAAGGGATTACGTCAATTGCACTGAAAAATTGACGACACTAGAAACGACGACTTTCTGAAGAAAAGGTGAGTTAGTGAAATAGGGGAGAGTAGTTGATCATTCTTCATGAACTCATCTTTTCTTCACGAAGTCGTCTAATCTTCTCGTCTTTTTAACATTCCTTTCAAGGAATCCCTTCTACAAAATGTTAAAAAAAAGCGACAATTTCCTGAAGAAAAGGTGAGTTCTTGAAGAATCGTCGACTACTCTTCGCTTCTGCAGGAACTCGCCGTTTCTTCAGAATATCGACGTTTCTCGTGTCGCCGATTTCTTAGCGTCCAGCCATTAAGGTCTCATTTATTGAAATCTTAAGTCGAATGGAATAACTAATTGTGTAATCAACGCACGGTCTTCAGAGGTGGCAGGACATTTCCACACCGTCAATATCGTCTAAAAATATCGTTTTTTGGACGATAGTATCGTCTCAAAATCGATATTATCGTTTTTTAGACGATACTATCGTCCAAAAAAACGATATTATCGCCCAAAAAATTTTCATCCAGGACGATAATATCGTCTAAATTGAAAAATTCTAAAATATTGTCTGGACGATAGTATCGTTTTCTTGTCGATATTATCGTTCAAAAAACGATATTATCGTTTTCTGGACGATATTACCGTTCTAGAAAATCTAATGGATATTTTCGTTTTCTGTAAGATAATAACAGACGAAATTAAAAAACGATAATATCGTCCTGGGCGATATTATCGTTTTCTTAAACGATAATATCGTCCAGGACGATACTATCGTTTAAAAAACGATAATATCGCCCAGGACGATATTATCGTTTAGTTTTGGGTGGTAATATTGTCCAGGACTCAATTTTACTCAGAGGTGCAGCAAGAACCGAATTCTCTTCCAAAATATCGAAAAACAATTGTCAGAGGAAATCACCTACACATCAGTGTTTAAAAAAGGCGTTTAGTTCGTCCCTAAATAATTCATCTTTTTCGAAATGAATATCAACTTTGATTGTACATAAAAAGCGTTTTAACACGTAGAGCGATCCGGCCCATTGCCCCGGAGCGAAGCGGAGGGCCGCAATGCGAGCCGGACGCCGGAACGGTGTCGGAACTTAGGAGTTAATTTTTTTTTCTCGCATCGTCTCATAATTAGTCTGTGTAATTTTTCTATATAAAATTTAAATTTACGGAACCAAATGAACCAAATTTTAATATATATTTGCCGTCTATAAAAAGGTGTTTATCTACAAGATTTTGTGTTTCGTCTTCAACAACCATCCAGAACGATAATATCGCCCATAACGATATTATCGTCTAGAATTTTTATTTTAAATAAATTAAAAACGATATTATCGTCCTGGACGATATTATCATCTCAAATTAAAAAAAAAAATTAATTAAAAACGATATTATCGTCCCAAAAATTATCGCCCAGGACGATAATATCGTCCAAAATAACGATAAATTTGTTCAGAAAAAGAAAATAACGATAATATCGTCCAGCGGATATTATCGTCAAAAAAACGATATTATCGTCCAAAAAAACGATATTATCGTTTAAAAACGATATTATCGTTTAAAAACGATATTATCGTTTTTTTAAACGATAATATCGTCAAGAAAACGATAATACCGTCCTGAAAATATTTTAAAATTTATAATTTTAGACGATATTATCGTCCTGGATGAAATTTTTTTGGACGATAATATCATTTTTTAGACGATACTATCGTCTAAAAAACGATAATATCGTTCCTGACGATATTGACCGTGTAGTTATGTCGCCTCATCGGTCTTCAGAAGGTTAAAGATGAACAGGCTTTTTGGTTCTTTGGACTTTGTCATCTGTTGCCAAATTAATGAATTGGATTCTGGTGAAAATATGCTACTCTCAACCTAAAGTTTCAGGTGACGTGATAAAGATGGTCATTGAAATTACCGGAATAACTGAAAGCGGAGAAGGCATTTCGCATTACTGACCATATGGTCTCATAGCATCACACTGTCTATGTAACTTAGTGTTACACAAAATCGTTTTCAACGTCATCAATAAATTGAAAATCAGTAGTGAAGTCCCAAATGACAGTCACCTTATAGCAATTTGTACTATTGCATTTTCCCGCAGCTCTCATCATTTCAAAATTAGATTCAGCGACCTTTACTTGCATCTTACCTATTTTTTGTTTGCCAATTTCAAATATTAACTCAATTGAGCCATAAGACAGTCGATAGGATAAACATCCTGCCATTCCGTTCACATATGAGTCGATTATCATATCATCTTTTTGGGGGGTTGAATGGGATACTAAAATTTATGTTGCAAATCAAACGAAATATGATCATATTTGGAAGTTCCGGTACACAATTCCTATATTCTCTTCCCGAACATTGTAATAATATTCGCTTTTACGACTCACATAAGCCAAAGCTCGTTTTTATTCAAAGCGAAATTGAAACAAAAACAAACAAACAAAAAAGTTCGAAGCGAAAAAGAAATTTTATTGCGTGACTGTTAATGCAATAAAAAAGATTTTATTGCATAAAAGACCAAAATTGGTTTAAATTCACTTTTATTAAAATAGAAAACGGAACCCTAAGGAAGTGTTTATTGCTTTTTGGAACGACTTTATCTACTGATGACTTTTCGCCTGTGACGTTCCATGAATGTCGTAAAATTTTTGTATAATTAACAATAAGATGGTGAAACGTAATAAAGGAATGGAGCGGCTGAGGAAAATGGGACTGCGATGAGTGAAACACTTGACGGTTCAAAGTTGAAAAGTTTAAATTCATTTTGTTTGTGGGGGCCTACCAGCCGAAGTCAAGTTCATATTTAAATATCTAAATGCAGAAAGGGCACACGTCCAATTAGTAAATTGTAAGAAAAATGAGATTTAATTAATTCAACTTCGTTTGGATTAGTCTGACGATGTCATTAGACTTGATTTTTTAGAAGAACACCGTCAGTCCATTGGAAATTAAGCTATAAATTAATGAAATTCCTTTTTTCTTATAATTCGCTAAAGTTGTAATAATTATGTCGATTGACGAGACATGAACAATTGAACTAAAAAAATCAAAGGTCACGTTCTAAAGGAAAAGAAATGAAATTATTGAAAACAAAGAAAGTGTTTGCCTAGCTTAGCTTGGACGATCTGCTAAATCCCAACATTTTCCAAATGCAAATATTTTTAAAGTGAAGAAAGCTCAGGAATCAGTGATCTCATCTGTTAGGTAAGTATTTTCAAGGCACACTTGCGATCACATGTAGAATATGCTTCAATAGTTTGGAAACCCTCGTCCCAAACATTCAGCGAATGTCAAGACAAATTACCAATTATCAGGTCAACGATACAACGAGAGAAGAAAAAAACTCTAGACCTCGAACGTCTATCTTTTGAATCATAGGATCGATGCTTCAGTCCTATCTTCGAATCGTATCTATCACAGAATTGTCTATTGTTCTCATGAACCTCTATCTGCCATCTACAGACAATTTGAAAAAGTAACACATATATATATGACAGCAGAAGCTTTCACAGAAATTTCCGTTTGATGAAATTATCAGCAGACGAATGGAGGGTAAACCCACCGTGATCGTAATTATTTAGTTGCCTGATTGCTAGCTTGGTGTGGAGTTTGTTAAGTGGAATTATTCCCTTTTGGGTTTTACAAAAGAAAATACATAACACGTTCACTATGATTAAAAATGTATGGAAATGTGATTAAAAAACGTTAAATGTAACAATTTCCTGCACCTTCACTGAGCGAAATTTCCTACATGCTATGCGTATATCATTCGTGCCACCTGTTAAAAAGTGTGGTAAGGTAGTTATGCAGCCGGCTCGAATATAATACGTGCGAGAAGTATTTCTCGTAAACAAAGATTTAAAATTATGAATTTTATTGAATTCATCTACTGTAGACAGCATTTTAACAGCTTATAGTAGTTATTATGCATTTTAACAGCTATTGGTAGCAAATATCTCAAATTAAAAATTGATTTTCTTTGGGAATTGAACCGGGGACCTCTGGATCATGAGCCAATGATTTTTCTAATGTTGCATTACAGTAGTGTTGGTTGACGTTTCTTATTGTTGAAGCGTACTTTAAAAGCCAAATACCTGTGTGGCGTATAAGTTACGCAGAGCACGTTATAAAGTATCACACATAAATAATTAGATGTCGTTTTCTAACATAATTGAATTTAAGTCGACTTGATGGCAAGATAGTTATGGATTATCAAAATGCTTATAATCAATTTTAGATAATTTCAATTTAAACAACTTGCTGATATGATTGCGAAATAAAACTATTTCACAAAAAATGAAATTATTTTGTCGAGATTTCTCTAATTTACTAAAAAAAACAATTTTGTAACTGATCTTCTTCGTGTTAAGAAATATAAATAAATATGATCCACTCTTCTGGAGTAACTCTCAACCGATTTAAAGAAAATTGTTTGGTGGAGAACGGAATTAATTCCTGAGGTTAGGTTCCAAGATAGATTATGTTGGTCTAACGAACAAGCTCATGTTGTTAACAGAATTTTTGTATCTATTTCAATAGCATTTTTCTTGTCAAGTGACTTTGCCTTGTAAACAAAACCGAATAAATAGAACAAAAATTAACGAGTGTGAAGTCACACACCCAGAAAAAAAACTTCAGACAATACTCCGCGTATGTGTAAAATTCATCGAAACGGTATGATATACATCATTGACATATATGATACATGGACAATGTTTTCTATACGTGGGACACGTTGACAACGTAGTTACGTATTTCGATTGTCAGATTTGAACATTCATGTGCTACGTATTGTAGTGATGTACGTGCAATGTGAATAACTTACGAGTGTGACGGAAATTAAACGTACATCACGTATGTTTAACGTATATAGTGGATGCTGGTCTTAAACATTGAATTTGGATAATATTTATTTATATTTCTTAACACGAAGAAGATCAACTACAAAATTGTTTTTTTAGTAAATTAGAGAAATCTCGACAAAATAATTTAATTTTTTGTGGAATAGTTTTATTTCGTAATCATATCAGAAAGTTGTTTAACATTTTGATAATCCATAACTATCTTGCCATCAAGCCGACTTAAATTCAATTATGTTTAAAAACGACATATAATTATTTATGTGCGATACTTTATAACGTTCTATGCGTAGCTTATACGTTACACACGTATATGGCTTTTAAAGTACGCTTCAACAATAAGAAATGTCAACCAACACTACTGTACAGCAACATTAGAAAGATCGTTGGCTCATGATCCAGAGGTCCCCGGTTCAATTCCCAAATAAGTCAATTTTTAATTTGAGACATTTGTTACCAATAGCTGCTAAAATACATAATAACTACTATAAGCTGCTAATATGGTGTCTACCGTAGATGAATTCAATAAAATTTATATTTTTAAATCTTTGTGGAAGAAAAATACGTCTCGCACGTATTATATTCGAGCCGGCTGTATAACTACCTTACCACACTTTTTAACAGGGGGCACGAATGATATACGCATAGCACGTAGGAAATTTCGCTCAGTGCATGACAAAGAAGTATGTTTGAGGTGTCTCAATGCAAGCTGCAACGTCCTGAGCATTTTTATATTTAACAAGGAAAATTTACAAACCCCTCAAGGGGAAAATGGGCTCCAAAACCCAAAAAACTGTTACTGGAGGGTAATTAGGTACATAAAGGGGTCGCAAAGTGACATACTGATGTGAAAAATAGATTTATGATAGTGGAAATAACGGTTTTGAACACTGTGCGCTGTGTGTATTTTCATCGCGCTCATTGTGTGTATTGGACTATGTTGAAATGTACTGTCACATGCTGTGAGCGCCGAGACAAGTTCTCTTGTTTTCCCTTGGAGATGTAATAAGTTACTTTTGACCCTAAGGATCTCAAAATCTTTGTTAATAATTGTTTAATTGCCTTTGTCAGCATGGGGGATTTTGTAAATCTTTTAAATCGACTGGCAAATAAATGTTGTAAAATGAAAATAAAGTTAAACAAATTTCGTCTTAGGTGCAAATGAATTGAAATCGCAAGAGAACCACACTTTCTCTACGATGTTTTCATTTTCCTTGTGCAAACGGTTGGAACGTCGCTCTCATTCATACATTTGAAATTATTCGATTTTCCGTAAAACAACAAAAATATAATTAGCTTACCACTTGTTCTGTGTGTATAACATTGCTGCAGCCAAAAAACAAAAACGGGGACATTGCCATTCGTCTTTCGCATACAAGATGCCATGTCATAGTGTTTAAACATTAATATTTTAAATGCATTTTCATAAAGTGTTTGCACATTAAAAACATTAGCAACTCTTGTTAATTAGAAAAGTTTTAATTAAAGTCTCGATTAAAGCATATGCTTCTGTTTTCAATATTTATTATCGTCTCTGCTCTCGGCATGGGAATATGTTTGCGCTCGATTAAGTGACACGATTAAACTATTTTTTTTTTCTGTGCACACTGCTTTTAATTGGATGCATTTTTTTTGGAGTAATTTTTCAGTATTAATATACGCGACACAATAATGTTACACGGCACAATTTACCAAAATTTTACCATACGCTTCACCGGACATTAAATACATTTTTAACATCGCTCCAGCCCAATATCGCTAAATATATAAAAAAAAAGTTTTCCCATTTACCTCTAAATTTACTTTTAATCAAATCGTGTCCAATGTTAACGGTGGTCGTGGTGGTAGGATTCTATTTTAGTTTTCGATACATAAATATTCCCATCCATGGACAAAAAAAAATTGTGATGGAACATTTTTTCACAATTTAAAATTGTGCTAAAACCTTTGCCAGACATTTCAAATTCAATTTTCTTTTCATAGCTGTGTGATGTAGGTGTATAGGTATACATTGTACGTGTGTCCGTATAAACTTGAACTTTTCTGGGGTATTAAATTATAGCAAAAAGCTTTTCGGGTATCCGACAACATAATTCAATAAAATTTTGGGAGTGGACGTTAATGTGAAAATGCAAACATTTCTAAAAATTAATATGATGTACTTAACGTGTACAACTTCATTGGGTAATTGGTCTTACACATAGAGACCTGACTTAGAATGTATACCTCGTCGTCGCTTGGTTTAGTTTTCAGACTATTTCCTATTATATTCCGCTGTGCTGTGAAACGGTAACACAACACTGCATAAATAATGATGTTAGTTCGCAACAGAGCTATAGTTTGATCAGAGCTTATTATTGGGAATTTAAATTCAAAAAATTCCGAAAAAATTCCGACAAAATTCCGAAAAAATTCTGACACTTGGCATTTTTCAGAATTTTTAAATTGCTCCGAATTCTTCCGAAAATTCCGAATTATTTGGAATTTTTCCGAATTATTTGGAATTTTTCCGAATTATTTGAAATTTCTCCGAACTTTCTGAAATTTATTCGGAATTACACGACCCTATGTTAGTGAAGGGCCGTGACGTTAGCCCTAACCTACTAAAAAATTTAAAAAAAAATCGTTTGGACTTAACGAGAACTCTTTGACATTTCATTTTCTCTTCCGTAATTTGGGTGTTCATACGAGTTTAACAAACTATCACACATCTAAAGAGGCTAAGATTTGGCAGAGAAATTTGTATGAAGTAACAGATTTTCATGCGCTTTAAAATTGATGAATTTTACCAACTTTGGGTACTTTGTTACACTTGTGAGTCACAAGTTGTGACGCATCTCTCTTATGATGGAATAATGACCTATTTTTAATAACCAGTTTTTTTACTATTATCATAATCTGCAATTTGTGACTCATTTTATTGCGTTACAACCGATAGCACTTCCTTTGTAAGTGAATAAAGGGACCTGCGTCACACTTCCACTGTATGTGGTTTTTGGGCGATTCAGAATTTTCAGAATATTCGGAATTTTTCCGAATTTTTCCGAATTTTCTGAATTATTCGGAATCATTTTCTGATTTATTCGGAATTATTCCAAACTTTCTGAATGCTCAAAATTTTAGAAGTCGATCAGTTCAGCTTCACTAACAGAATTGTGGCCACTGGAAGGGATATTCTCCCCGCACATCAAAGTGCCAGAAAAATAAATTCTTTCTACTGAGAATAAAACACTTCTATTAGAGCGTGTTACCCTTTCAACGTTCATGTTTGTTTATTCTAAATTTCATTCATACAAGCACCTCGTATTTGTACCTAATTCTTGGCTCACTTTTACCAATTTCATTCCAAGAGGTGACTTGATTCATTTAATCTTTGAACAGTGAAAGCACTCGGTTTAACGGAATGGCCAGACTTATGATTTGTCCAATTCTTCTTTCCCATAATGTAACCGAACCGGTCCTGTCACGGTCGCCATGTTCGAAATTTTAGAATAGGTTGGCCCAGCTACACTACTACTGCGATGGTATGGCTACGGCAATAAACCGTAATTCCAACTGGCTAGGGCATGTTGCCCGTTCAACGTTCATGTTTATTCTGAATCTATTTCACACAAGCACCTCGCATTTAAGGCAACGTCTAGGTCTACGTTGACCATTTTCAATTCAAGAGGCTGCTAGATTCATTTCAGTTTGAACAGTGGAAACACTCGCGGAATTCCTAAAACTGAATGAAAATTCCTAATAATAAGCCCTGAATTTGATGGAATCTTGTTGCACGATTCCAAATTGAAATTATAATTGGATGAATAATGAGGTAAAAACTTTTGCGTAAGCGAAAACATAAACTGCTTTGACTCGAGAATCTTCATTATTTGATGCAGTGGTAGTGGTTGACACAATTGAAACAAAACGTATGATTTAACTTCATGGCAACGCGTTGCAAACGTACAAAATACTGTTATTCCCTCCAATCAACGGTGCTAGCTGAGCGCACGAAATTAGTCTGCAAGTATAAGAGGTCCAGAAACGCTTGTAAAATTTGCGGTCTCTGATGACCGATGACCAAATAACATCGATTTTATCAAACTGAAATTCGATCAAGTTCTGTTGGTGCAACTGAATGTATTTGTAATTTTTTGTGGCTCAAAGTTTAAAAACAAATCGGATTAATTGGTTAATTAGGAGTGATTGGTTGGAAGCATTCAAATGAAAAAAAGCAACAACAAAAAATCCCTGGAAATTAATGAAACGGAAAACTTTTATCATAAATTTTAACCATTCGGAAAAATTGTCAATTTTTCCATTCCAACTATTTGCCACAAAATTTTATTAAATTTATGAATAGACACCGTATGCCATTGTTTTTCTTCGCAATTTCGTTCACCATCGTACAAAACATTGCACGTTTTTGGTGGCTGTAGGTAATTCCCGCGACAAGTAACAGACCCGTTTATTATTAGCGTATTTGCACAATGAGAAAAGTTTCCATATAAACTGAAGTTGTAAAATTGGACAGTAATCAATGGAGTCTACATCAGTAAAACGTAAAGGTGTCGCAAGTTCTTGTGTCGTTCTTGATTGATTTCATATTGAGGTACTTTAAGAGTAACTGAGCACCGATGCCATCTTTGTCAGACCCTTCATGCTTCCGCTCATTACTCGTCTATCATTTTTCATAGAACGGTTGAACTGTCAAACTTTTTTACATTTGTATGTAAAATTTTGACAGTTTGGTTTTAATAACGATATATCTCGTTTTCGTTAACGACATTCATAGCTTGACTATAGGAAGAAGTAGGCGATGTGAAAATGGCTGGACGTGAAAAATTATTGCTCGTCGAATTTGTCTTAGTTTTTCAAGTTATTTCTTTGTTTGTTTTTTTTGGTTTGTTTGATTTTAAAGTTATTTACAATTGTGTCCGACTGTTTTCGCGAGCGATTTTAGTTTTTCCCGAATGAAATTTCGACGGACGGAGACTAAGGCGGTGAAACGGGATGATTACCAACATTGTTTCTCGACAAGTTGCTCAATGGAATTCATGAATTTGAGGGAAATGCCGAGAAATAGAGGCCGAATGCCAATGCGGAAACTAACAGGAGGAATATCGAACGGAGCTGTATACAGGTCAAGCCGTGAAACCAGTGAAACTCGATGATGAACGAAAGGCTCTGGTCGTGGTGTCAATGTGTTGCAAATCCGGTTTGTCCCGCGTAAATGATACTGAAATGACACGCTCGGGACACAGTGCAGCACGGTTTGGAGAAAACTCTGACTCCAGTTGAAGCAGATACGGTTTGTATAGGGTAACGGTTTACGGTACGTGCGATGTAACTTGATGAGCGAATGGTTGATGCTTTACAGTTACCATTCTCTGAATGCGTCGTATCTCGCGGTTTTGCTTTATCGTTTCTTGTAAGGAGCATTTACGCTTTTGGTTTGGATATGCCGTTTTACCAGTTTTGGCAAACAGATACTTAACCGATGGTCCTGTGCGATTAGAAGCCTTATTCTTGTTTTCGCTCTTCGTACGTGCACAAGTACAATTTGTTTGCAATTTGTTGTTGTCTAGAGTTTCTTCTTTCCGTGATGTTGCGCGCTTCGAGTTTCGGCCTGTTGTTGGTTTTGATTGTTGTCGACGTATGTCAAGTTTTTCTCTAACGTTTCTTGAAGGGAACGTTTGCCTCGCTTGTGGAAACTTTTCTCTCCGTAAAGTTAAAGGGCTTAGCAGCCTCTGAGTTTGAGCGTTTCTTGCACGTTCCCTAAGAGGAGCGTATCCTCTACACGTAGGTGTCGCTGTTTACGCGGTGTGGCTAACACATGAGAAGCGTTTTACGAAACGTTGAGAAGAGCATTCCCGTTGCGCGGTGTCTGTCGGAACGGCGATTCCAGTTTTTCTCGGACGTTTGTTGATGGGAGCATTCTCGTTTCTTTGACTAGCGACAGTGTAAACGGTTTTATGTAATAATTTGGCTGTGTTACCTTCTGCTAAAGATATGTTGTCTCTCTCGTTTCACGCGCTAATGGCTTATTGGAGAACGCTTTTTTGAATGATACGAAAATCAAAAGAATGATTACGCACCAACGCTTGAAAATGGTCGAAATAACAATGAATCTGAATGAATGGTTTGTATGACGTGTGGTTTGGTAAGTCTCCTGCTACAGGTAATTTTCTTCACGATACCAATTCTATGCAAAAATATTTCCGAGCAATGAAAGAGCTCAGGTGGTTGGTTCATCTCCCCACTTCCGTGTAGTTAGTCCGACCACATAGATCGAGCGACGGTGGTTGAGTTAGTTACCTTGGTTCGTCCTTGGTATATAAGTCAAAGTAATGCAAGTAGTGGCCCCACCACTGACAAAGTTGATCGTACACAAAGTGCCGGAGGCAGAGTGCGAATGTGAATGAGTGTGCTCGACGAGAGGAAGCGCACAATTGTTCTCTGGTGTACAATGAACCGAGTCTAGGAGAGAGAAAAGGGAGGATTAGGACTTGATTTTGATTCGTGATCATTCAAGTCAAAGTCCTCCCGTTCAAATAATCTCATGGGTGAGTCCACAGGGGCAAGCTTGTTGTTGCGAAGGTCAAGTCAAGACGACATTCATAGCTTGACTATACGATTGACGTTCTGGTCGCATCGTCTTCAAATTTTTCAGAAAAAATCCGTCAGGCGTGTTCTATCCCAGCCGTGCTTATCATTTGTCTGCTGGACAAAGAAACTTTTATTCCAAAAAAGTAGCGGGATCATGGAACTAACTAAGTAAGTAAGTAATTAGGCAAGGGGGAAAGTCAGAAATTTGCTTTAAATATGTTCTGTTTTTGGAAATATTTTGTAGTGGAGGACTTGCGTCACGCCTGCTTTATAATCTGCGGGCATGGGTCATGCAAAAAATAGAATGAAATTGTACATTGATATGTCTGCCATTGTCCTTGAAATGAATAGCTAGCTACATCGTCGTTTTGTTCTTATATCAGCCGTCGCCGCGAGTTTTTTTATTATTATTTTAATATCAAGGGTCAGGACAGTGTTCCGACGTTGAACAATGAAAATTGCGGGAAAATCACGTTCTTCAAATAATGAATTATTGTCAGGCTTTACACAGATGTCGTGGTAGCAGGCATCAGGCAAATCATCAATTGAAAAGTGATATATGGCCGCGGTCAACAAAATGAAAATAAAATGCAAATTTCTTTTTAATTAGTTCGGATTCGGATATGACACTTGCCAAAGTGCCTCGTCTTTCTAAGTTTTTAATTAGATCCACAACCATAAAAGGGAGACGTATAACACAGTGCTTTGAAGAGAATTATGTAAATGAATTTCAGCATAACATTTTTGTGCGTATTTACGTGCACGTAGTGGACTTGCTTAGGCAAAAAATCGTGCATCGTACAAAATCGTGGTAACGATGATTTTAGGTTGTTCCGTATCGATTCCTGATTCTAAATTGATGTGGGGCCAAGACGGCAGCTCAATAGTTCTCCGGTGAGCGGCCGTTATGTCACTTTTATTTCTATGATTTTTCATTCGTAAACGGGAAGAGATATTAATCTACTTCCAAAGGATAAATTTTAGAGAAAAGTCTGAATTTTTTTTTGGCGGAATTTATTTTTTGACATTTGAATCCAAAATGGCGGAAAAAATTGGTCAAAGTGGAAAAATATTTTTTTCTCAAAGGAAAATCCCTGAAACCTATAGAAAGGTTTATAGAGAATTTAAAGAGCTTCATTTTATTTATTGAAATCGGGCAGCTCATTCCGGAGATATGTCTGTAGCAGTGAAGTCACCACATGTTCTTCATGAAAAAATACATCGAAATTATTATTTATTTATTATACAAAATTACACGTATTTCCACGCCAATCGACTTAAAGTTGTATTTTCTGTTAATTTTAGTAACTCAAGGCGTAACCGAGTTTCATATTTACACGGAAACATGTGCCCTCCTCTGGAATTTAAGGATTTTGAAGGATCTCTGAGTTTTTTTTGGATTCTCTTCAGGATTTATTGAACTGTTGAGGTGGTAGTGAGTCACTTCCTAAAATTCTGTCACTGCACATGGACACCATGTTCCCAGCTCTAGAACGTAAGTATTATGAAGGATTTCTGAGGTTTTATCGGGTTCCCTTCTGGATTTTTGAGATTGTTGAGGTTATATTATGTTAGTTCCTAAAATTCCACAACTTTACATGGTATACCATGGTATAACATGTGGTGACTTCACTGTTACAGACATATCTCCGGAATGAGCTGCCCGATTTCAATAAATAAAATGAAGCTCTTTAAATTCTCTATAAACCTTCTGAAGAAAGTTTTTGCGAATTTTCAGTCTTTCTATAGGTTTCAGGGATTTTCCTTTGAGAAAAAAATATTTTTCGACTTTGACCAATTTTTTCCGCCATTTTGGATTCAAATGTCAAAAAATAAATTCCGCCAAAAAAAAATTCAGACTTTTCTCTAAAATTTATCCTTTGGAAGTAGATTAATATCTCTTCCCGTTTACGAATGAAAAATCATAGAAATAAAAGTGACATAACGACCGCTCACCGGAGAACTATTGAGCTGCCGTCTTGGCCCCACATCAATTTAGAATCAGGAATCGATACGGAACAACCAACAATCATCGTTACCACGATTTTGTAAGATGCACGATTAAGCCCTTTTTTCAGCCTAAGCAGGTCCACTAACGACTTGATATTTCAGTTTTTTTTTTCTTTTGAACCCGTACATCTGCTGGTCTTGTTACAATTTTCTGTCCCCACAGCACGGGCAAATCTGAGAAAATTCAGGAAAGAGTGCTTGATAATGGAACCATGCATGCTAACACGACAGAGCTAGCTATGAAGAGTTCGTAGTCGCCAAATAGTCTAAAATATTCAAGTTCACCCAGATGTCAAAGTTAAGAACGAAGGTCTTCCATACACAATACACGCATTACTCAATCAAAATGCCCATAAACGTTCGTGTTTGGAAAATGATTATATGTTCCTGCCATGCAATTGATCGTTTGCAAACAAAGCTTCATTCAATTCACACACACACACACACACACATCCACTCTAACCCCTTACAATTTCCATTCAAACGGAGATTATTCCGGTAGGAAATTGCCATTGTAGTAAAAAGCTTTCTCGCACTCGATTGTAGAAAGTGTTGTAAGTTTTCCCCACACTACATTCCCATGTAACATTGAAGCTGTAGACTTCCTTCGAGATTCTATAGAAAAATTTATTCATGCACCGCTAAACATTCCACTTATAAATCCTTCAGCATAAAACACATGTTTATGTCGGTCTTAGAGCATAATAATAAATGACCTCATAAATTCCCGCCGTTGTCAGCTCAATCGAGTTTTTTTTTTCGCATTCATTGGATGAAATGTTTTTGTTTGTGATATTGAAATTTATGAGACGATTTGTATAACCGTTTTATGGTGGGTTATACATATATGCACGAGAGAAAAAGAAATAGTCAATTCATATATGGTGAGAAATTTCCAATTCGCTGTACAATACGGCAGTGAGCGCTTAGAAAGTTGGAACTATAAATCGAGGGGCCATAAAAATCGAAAGCGAGAAAATCGAATCAAAAAGTTTTCGTTTCCATGTTATTTTCTATTAAATTTTCATCAAACGAAACGACTCATTACAGTCGTATTTGCTGGATATTTGAGCAGTAAATTTTTTGCCCATTGCTACCATTCAATTTACAGTAAAAACAGAAATCTTTCGGACATTCGATTTGTATTGCGACATTTTATTGACATGGATCAGGCGCGGATCCACCTAGTGCGGTCAAAGCGGTCGCCGGGGGAAATTTTTACATAAAAAAAATGTTTTAAACCAAAAGCCGCCTGGGTCAGAAACTGTTTCTCTTCTATCCGCCTGGCTCAGAGTTAAAGCTGGATCCGTCACTGACATGGACGTCTGATAATCTGATTCATTTCAGGAATCAGAAATAATAGTGGATTACGTTGGATGCAGCGAAAGTAATTCATTACACAAGGAAAGAATTTTGTGATACGAGCGAACTCACTAGTGAGCAACAAGCTTCGTAACAGTTAATTTCGACAGGTGTACAGTTTGTACAACCGAGCCGAAGGCGAGGTATTCAACTACACTTATCGAAACTGTTACGAAGCACGATGCTCAAAAACACACGAGTGAACATGCGAGTTTCACAAAATTGTGTCCAAGTCAATGAATTACGTCGCACCATCCAACGTTTTCTGGTTTATTGCCTGCTCATGCGAAAATTGACTGTGAGTAAGCGGGCGTGACGCAAATCCACTACCAAAAATGTTTAAAAAAAAAAGCGGACGGCGGAGCATATTTCCAGCAACTTTTTGACTTATCCCCCTTGGCCCCAATGACCCCTAAACTAAGATATCTGGAATCTAGAAATCCATACGAGTTCAACGAGCTATCACACGTTACTGCAGCTTCAAAATTGGCCGAGATATTGAACTTCGAAGTATTGATTTTAGTATGAAAATAAGCGAAATTTCGTTTTTTCAGATCACTGAAATCGGCTACGTTAGTTAGTTAGTTCCTATGGAAAAGTGGATCCAGCAACTCCTAAACGTTTCTACAGATTTTCCTGAAATTTTGGTTATAGGCTAATAATGGCTCAAAAGTTGGAAAAAACCCATATCTTGGGAGCTGTAGCTCCCCAAAGTCTTCATACAAATGCCATATAAAAGCCAATTTGTATTTGTGTGTGTCGTATATTTTGTTGCATGATATGGATGGTAATGTGGTGAATGGTGTATAATGTTGTGGGATGTGTTTCTTGTTGGAAATTGTGTGGATCATTAACTTCCACTATGTTGGTTCCTAAATTTTGGGATGACAGATGATTCCTCTGGCACTTCCTAACTTCCATCAGACTTTTTGATGGATTTGGGTTATTTTTGATATAAATGAGGTGTTCCAAGGTTGGTTCCTAAATTTTGGGATGAAAGATGATTCCTCTGGCACTTCCTAACTTCCATCGGATTTTTCAATGGATTTTGGTTATTTTCGATATAAGTGAGGTGTTTCAAGGTTGGTTCCTAAATTTTGGGATGAAAGGTTATTCCTCTGGCACTTCCTAACTTCCATTTGATTTTTTGATGGATTTGAGTTATTTTCGACATGAGTGAGATGTTCCAAAGTTGGTTCCTAAATTTTGGGATGACAGATTATTTCTCTCGGCACTACCTAACTTCCACCGGATTTTTCAATGGATTTGGGTTATTTTCGATGTGAGTGAGGTGTACCAAGATTGGTTCCTAAATTTTGGGATGACAGATGATGCCTCTCGCACTTCCTAACTTCCATCGGATTTTTCGATGGATTTGGGTTATTTTCGATATAAGTGAGGTGTTCCAAGGCTATAGGCTAATAATGCCTCAAAAGTTGGAAAAAACCCATATCTTGGGAGCTGTAGCTCCCCAAAGTCTTTATACAAATGCCATATAAAAGCCAATTTGTATGTGTGTGTGTGTGTGTTGTATATTTTGTTGCATGATATGGATGGTAATGTGGTGAATGGTGTATAATGTTGTGGGATGTGTTTCTTGTTGGAAATTGTGTGGATCATTAAGTATTAACTTCCACTAGGTTGGTTCCTAAATTTTGGGATGAGAGATGATTCCTCTCGTACTTCCTAACTTCCATCAGATTTTTTGATGGATTTGGGTTATTTTCGACATGAGTAAGGTGTTCCAAGGTTGGTTCCTAAATTTTGGGATGAAAGATGATTCCTCTGGCACTTCCTAACTTCCATCGGATTTTTCAATGGATTTTGGTTATTTTCGATATAAGTGAGGTGTTTCAAGGTTGGTTCCTAAATTTTGGGATGAAAGGTGATTCCTCTGGCACTTCCTAACTTCCATCTGATTTTTTGATGGATTTGAGTTATTTTTGACATGAGTGAGATGTTCCAAAGTTGGTTCCTAAATTTTGGGATGACAGATGATTCCTCTCGCACTACCTAACTTCCACCGGATTTTTTGATGGATTTGAGTTATTTTCGACATGAGTGAGGTGTACCAAGATTGGTTCCTAAATTTTGGGATGACAGATGATGCCTCTCGCACTTCCTAACTTCCATCGGATTTTTGGATGGATTTGGGTTATTTTCGATATAAGTGAGGTGTTCCAAGATTTGTTTCTAGATTTTGGAATTCAGACTGATTTCTCTAGCATTTTTTAATTTCCATAAGGTTTTTTGATGTTGTCGAAATGACATACTTACAAAAGTGGTGATATCAGTCAAAAAGCCCTTAACCCTGTTCTTCCACCTGCGTAGGAAACACATATAAGCTCGCCAATCTTAATCTATCAATAGGAGCCATAAAATCAATGATTAGTGGTGAGTCTGCTGCTTTTTCAATTTAAGATTTAATTTTAAAATTTAAAACAAATATTAGAACTCAACGCAACACAACAATGGATATGCTGACAAGAAAGAACTAGCAATTATTTTCAGATAATAGTTGCTAATAAAACATTTAAATGGAACAATATGCATTATGTCCGGGTTGGGGCAGCCTCATCCAATACATATATTTAGTCATTTTGGTTGTGTGTTCCATTTCAAATATATATTTCAAGTTGTGGAGCGTTGTAACCGCACGCACAATGTTAAATTGTTCAAAAATATTAAATTTCGTTTTAAATGAAATTACAAACATGAATAAATCCAAATTAAAACAATAAATTTTACCGAAAATTAATTTACATTGCAAAAAACATAGACTGGGGGGGAGAGTAAATGCAATGTTTGATTTTATTTAACTAATCAAACATGTAATTTAATCAATGGAACCGATATCCGATTAGACAATCAATTTTTTCATCAAGCGACAGTAATTCGTAAAGCTGGTTAAACTGTGTGTGCTTTGTAGTATACATGTTTGCTAATTAGTGTGGAAAGGGTTGATTTGTATTATTGTATTCCCGAAAAACAATTGTATTTTCCCTCAGACTCAGACCCAATTTTCGTCAAAATTTGTATAAAAAATCTCAGAAAATTCACTAAGTTTGGTGATAGGTGTCACTGTCGCGGAGAAAAGTGGATACCGAAAAATTTTCTGATTTGTGGGGGATGTGGTTTAAGTTTGGAATTGCTTCCACGTAGAACATGCATAGTATTGTATGAGTGAAGTGAATCAACTTACCTTGCTGGAATAACAACCACGAGGCACAAGAACAGATTTTTTTAACGGTCATTTGGCCTCTGATTTTGTACGGAAGTTCTATAATAAAACGTCCGTAACCAACATAAAAAAACTGAATTTTTATGACAATTTTGGACTACTGCGTCGCGGAGGCCTCTTCTTTAAATTCTGTTCTCGTGCCTGTTCTTGAGGTGCGTTGATCAAAACAATATATTATTGAAAAATACAATAAACTGTTCGAGAAGTTCGAAGACCTTATAATTATAATTTGCCATGTGGGACTTTTCATTGCATTTTTCAATTTATTTGGACACATCCCGCCAGGTAAGTTAAAATAATTAGTCTGATAAAGATTGGCACCCCCTTAAACGGTATGATTGTCAAGGAAGAAATTATGATATTCAACCGTGTATGACAGCTCCGTGTACAGGCAGTAAAGATCCAAACCACATCGAAACTTTTTGTCGTGAAGTGACATATTTGACGTTGTATTTGAAAAATGTCGTCATAACCTCAATTGAAAACGTCAAATGTACAAATAACTTGTCTTTAAACAATTAATTTTGAACAATATTACAGTGTTATAGCAACCTTGTTGTAATATTTTCGATAATACTGTAAAATATTATTCAAAATTAATTGTCAAAAGTGTCAATGTCAAAACTGTCACTTCACGACAGAAAGTTTTGATGTGGTTTGGCCATAGCACTGAACTAGACCGAACACTCATTCTATCAACGTCAAAATAGCCTCCAAATTTCAAAGATGTATGAGTGTGCGACTGCATGTGTTGTGCGTTTTTATTCACACTAACAAATCATGACTTCTATCTTTACGAAAGAAATGCAACGCCTATTAAGATAGCATTAGCCTCCAAATATTTCTTATGTTCATGCTAGCAGCAGAGCTGTGAGTGTGGCTCAAGGGACTCATAACGTCAAAAGAAGCAAAGTTGACGTTTTCGTGTTACTGGTGTGTTACTGGTGTTCATTGAATTCCGGGTCATAATTTCTCTAGGTAGTCTACCTCTGTGTATTCAACTGGATCTCCTCCGGCATGTTTGATAGACTATTCAGACGAACTCATCGTTCTTTTATAACAAAATCAAGCGAAATATTTTATCGACTTTGCCAAGCATTTGTTATGAATATTCATTTTATCGTTATGAATGCGAACAGAGCTCATCGAAAACAAAAAAGATTAATGTGCGACATAAACAGTTTATAACGAATTTTAAGCGTCTTGAACGTCGTATACAACCGTGTTTGTTTTACCGTAAAAAACAACAACAAGCGAGCAAGATATATAATCTCGAAGTCATCAACAAATTTATTTCATGCACAGCATTGTATACCACTGAGTTGAATAGACCAATCAATAATTAATAGCTGGATTATATTCCACGATTTCCATTAATTTTTATTCGATCCCCAATAACCCCAATAAAAATCCCATTCCATATTTCAATGACATGCACAAATGCGATACTAAAAAATATTACCCGAAAAAAACCTCGAAATAATTCTTTATATTCAAAAATAACATTCCTAAATACACACATACACCCAGCTCCGAGCATCCACCTTTCGACTCTCGCAATCTAACAATTTTCCCATTTTACACTAAAGCAAATGTAGCGTGGAGCGTTTTTCGGACGAATAATAACGTTCGGGAAAAAAAAGAAGAGAAAAATCATTTTTTGGTTAAACTTTATTACCGCAACCTGTGTTCAATAAAAAAAAATCCCTCTCTTATCAATTGTATTATCCCTGTGCCCCGAAAATGCCTGTGTTACATTGAGTTACGTTTGCGAACAAAAGCTTAGTACGCGAAGGGTTCATATTATACAAAGAAGGCAATAAGAAAATGACGAATGGGAAATTGATAGCTTTTTTTCATTATATACCAGACCTATTGTAAAATAAAAGGGAAAAAATATTGTTTTCGGTAAAAGTTGAATACGTGAGCAAATTTGGTGCATAGTAAAATTTATCCAATGGAACCATGGTGAATGCTCGAATTAGCATCGAAAAGAGGATTAAAGTAGCGCCGCTAATAGCGAAGCTTATTCCCATAGAAGTCAATTTTGTATTTTGTAGAAATGAGACATTATTATCTTAAAATTCCGGGCGTGGCATTACTGAAATCCTTGTAATAAGTTACTTTACAATCCATTCTAATTCAAAAAAATTCCCGAAAACTTTTTTACCTATCATTTGGTTCGAACATACACTTGACAGATAGATAGTACCTAGTTTAAAATGAGTACACATTTCGTGAAAAATAACTGAAAAATCTACACTCTGCAAAATGATTGAAAAATGACGGCGTGGTTAATTGATTAGTTGAAATTATTGACGCCGTAAGTGCGGTCGAAATTCAAAATGGAAAGTGCGTAATACTTTCTAACGCAGCGTCATTTTCATATAAGGAAGCGTTAAAAGTTATTTTTCGGTTCACTTTTTCATTGAATCGTTCACTTGAAATTCAAGTTTTAGGCACACTTACGGCGTGAATTTCCTTTTCCTTCTGCGATGCAAAATTTTAAACGTCAACTATTAAGAGGCATAATTGTTCCTCCTACGACACACTCCAACATGATTCTTCTTAACAATTGATACTTGCTCCATCCAACGATCACAACTCAAAACAACTAGGAAATTCGGAAAAGCGCAATAATTTAAATTTGAACACACAAAATTTTGACTTAAATATGTAGATTTTCTGTTACTTATTTGCTGAGATCAACTTCTACAATGTATGCACTGGTAATCAGCGTATAATAAAGGCTGAAATCGTTTAAATTATCAAAAATTCATTTTGTTATTTAGATAGATCAAAAATTTGTTTGCCATATATATGCCCTTTACTGAAAGTAGCATTTTAATCGAAATGACATCATTTTTGAAATCATTTTTCGGAAATGATTCGATTTAGTGTGACGCCATTTTATAATATTTTGATAATGCTTAAACCTATTGCAGTTTGTTTTTTAACATTTGTGAAATTTAAAGATTTATTTTAAAAATTTGTGAGCGCAATTCCAACCGAATCAGTGGCAGTTTTTCATAAAATACGCTCTTGTGTTGTGATATTTTTGGTGTTGTCAGGAAAGTGAGCAGTTTTGTGAAAATTTTAGCTCAAAACAGAGGTACTTTAATTTCATTATTTTATTAAAATTTTATTAATTTCTGGAAAATGTAAGACCGCAATTCCAACGGCGAAAGTCCATATTACCTTTCTGAAGCATATTCGAATCATTTTATATGACTTCCTAAAAGATACATCGACAGTTTTCGGGTCGTTTTTTCGGGTTTTGTGGTAGGAAAAAGTGCCGATGCCTCTTAAATTATCAATTAATTATAAAAAACAGAAACTTTAATTTGCATGTTCAAAACTTCGCGCCATAACTTTTCAATCATTTTTCAGATACCACTTATAATTAAGAGATGTGGACCCTTTGCAAATTTCTAGACTACTTTTTGGCGAAAAAAAAATCGTTTTTTTACGATTTTTCTGAACAAAGCTTTGCTCTGAACCAAAATCTCTTTTTTTATAAGGACGCAAAAACTTTTTACTTTAAATTGGTTTGTGGATGATAACTTATCCCACTTGGAGAAACCTTTGGAGATTGTATATATTTATGTAATCTGCGCAGGTTTCTCCAAGTGGTCTAAAAGGCATCGGTACTTGGCTAAAAGTGTAGTCTAAATTTGCATGTCTCGTATATCATTTTTGCAGATATCTTTTCATTGCGGCCGTACATTTTTGAAACAGGATTCTTGAGAAAACATATCCAAAGTAAGGTAAAATTCAGTATTTAAAAAACGCCCAAATGTATGCTTTTTAGCAAAGCATCGGTGCCTCTTAAGTTATGACTCATAAACCAATTTACCCTTCAAAAGTAACACATTTTTGCGTGCTTTATTGGTTTTACTTAAAAAAAGAAGATTTTGGTTCAGAGAAATCATCAAAAAATATTCTTCCGCCCAAATGTAGGCTACAAATTTGCAAAGGGTTCATTGCTCTAAAAGTACAATGCCTCACCAAAATGTGTACAAAAGTTCATTCTGATATCCTTTTTGCAGGGTTGGTCCCGCTACTTTTTGCGCTAATTTTTCTTTTCAGAAATTCGGCTATTTGAAGTGAAGATTTTGTGTTAAATTAATCGGAGAAGTTGTCGAGATGTTTCGAGATGTCGTCTCGAAAAAATTGATTTCGAGGCAAGAGAATCTTAGTTCATCTTCGATGATGTTCTTTCCTCAGGGAAGTCTTTTCTCGAGTAAATAAATTGTTGTTTAAGTCTCAGAGAATTACCTTGCCATTGGATGTCATATGAAATTTTGTCCCCATTTAACGAGATTTGACTAGCGCAGAGTATAGCAAGACTAGTGCAGTCCAACCTTGCTTCTTTGTACACTCGTCCAACATTGGTGCTTTACTCATTGACCTAACTTTTGGGTTACATATTTGTTTGATTCGAGTTAGCGTTAGCTTTGCAAAACACACGAATTAGCGAACCCAACCGTATTAGCTACAATCATTTCGTTTTTTGCTACGCACCAGAAAGGCGAGTTAGCCACTCAACCATATCATCGCAATTGTTTTTATTTTTGAGTTACAGCCCGATTTCGAACGGGAACGGCAAAGTAAATATATTTTACGATAAACGATTATTTCAGACTAATAAAATGGTTTTACAACCGAAACATTTATTTCACCTGAAATATATCAACTGAAACCGCTGTAATTTCAGTTAAATTTCATTCATGATTTTATGCATCATCAACGTATAACATTACCAGTTTCTCTCTCTCTCTCTCTCTCTCCGACTTAAAATCATTCATTTCATTTACATGCCGAAACATATAACGCAAAATGTTGAATAATAAATCAACTTCAAACAAACAAACAAATACCCACCGACGATGCCACCTAAAAACATTCCAATTCCAAACTAGAAAATAAAAACATTTTTGTCGCATTTCTTGTGTCGGTGAACGATTTTCGTGTTTTATTTTGTGCTTTTTTTTGTTACATTTATTGAAAACTTTTATGGCATTAACATCCTTTGACACATTAACTTGATCCAACGTTTTTCGAAGCGCAAGAAGTGTGGAACGAGAAAGATGAGAAAATAAAATAAATGTTCCGTTCGACGTTCTGTACTCTCAACTCGCAAAACCAGGACACTTTAATTAAAATCAATAATTACTCATGATGACATGCACAAAGGGCTGTGTGTGGTGCGGAAAGTTAGCTAAAGTGGAAACAAAGTTTATGGAAATGCAAACAGCGATCGTATTTCCACAGACTTGTGAATTAGCATTTCGCTACAAATGTTTTGTAACATTCGAACGAGGTCGGGTTAATCTTTAGGATTTAGACGGAGCAGAACAATTTGTCGGAACAGGAGTTTGTCATTCTATCACCCAAACATATAGCCCGACAAAAGAGAGTCTAATCCAACTATTTTATTCGCGAAATCATGTCCGGAGCGATAGCGGAGGACTTGACGCAGTCTAACTTCCAAAAAAAGAACGAAGAAATTTTTTTGAGACGCGGCAACTATATATAGGCGAGAATTTAAGAGGAATCACCCCTTTTTCATAGCACAATACCGAAAAAAAGGGTCTGAAAGTTGCAGTGATTTCTCTTAGGGTACAACACAAGGAGGCTTATGGTTTATTTACACACTTAATTTACACGTTTCTGGATGCAATAATGGTTTCTGATTTTTGAAAAAGTAATTCGGATTATTGTTTTTTCAACTTTTAAAATGCCCGTTTTCAACCGAATTTTTCCATAAATTGCACATATTTCTCGTCACACATAAACTTTCATAATACAAATGCACACTTCACAGATTCCTGCTATTGATTCTGATGCTTTAATGGTTTCACTTTAGCTAATTTCATTTAGTTGTTCACACAAAACGAATAAAAACAATTGAAACTGAAGCGAACAGAAAAAATGGCGGTAGCCATTTTTATCAGCTGATCTGAAATTTATATGGAAATATTGACGATTTCGACTATTCAACGTTAGGTGGCACCATCAATTGGTTGTTTAAAAAACTAAATGGATGAGAACTCTTAAGTTTCTTTCCTTTGGCCTGTATCACCACTAATCCTATTCTATCTTATTCGCGCTTCAAATACGAGCAAAACGAGCTATCACTCGACTATGTAACTTTAAAATTGCCGGAGATACATCGTTTTGAAGTTGGTCATTTTGATAGAAAATTCACCAAATTAACGTTTTTCAAACAATCAAAATCTTTCAACTTACTCTGTATGTTTCTATCTGTCTATCTATCGACGGTCGATCTCGGAAACTAGTCAGCCAATCTCCATGAAATTTTGCAGGAACCTCAGGGTGGGCATAAAAATGAAAATGTGATACGCCATTACCCCAGGAAAAACCAGAATTTTGTTTTATTGGCCTCGAAGTGGTTTCTGAGTGTGGTTTTCGAGGGTCGGGAACGCGTTTTCGGCTGTAGCTTAGCTGTATTGAAACCTACAGAGGCGTGCGACCCATCAAATGAAAGGTACTCGTAACACAATTCGAACAAAAAAATAATTTAAAAAATCGGGGCAGATTCGTTTGAGCTAGAGTGATTAGAGTGACCAAATTTTGAGCTACTCGAGCGTAGGATGAAAGGACTAATATTTTTGCGACTATGAGAGATAGAGAGTTACTTTCTTCGGCAAAGTCTCAGAGTTTTCGAATAGAACAGAGGGGCATATGTGAAAAATGTCAAAAATTGGAAATGGGTGGGTCAATTGGGGTTCTGGAGATATTTCTTGAATGGTGTCAGATAGAGAATTACTTTCTTCGTCAAATTTTCGAATTTCGTCAAATTTTCAAATTTCGTCAAATTTTCGAATTTCGTCAAATTTCGACAAATTTTCGAATTTCGTCAAATTTTCAAATTTCGTCAAATTTTCGAATTTCGTCAAATTTTGTCAAATTTTCGCAGATTTTTTTGGTAAAATTTTGGTTGTTTCCAGTCTAAAATTTTTTTTGTAAAAATTATTTGGCAGATGATGAGAAAAACTAAGCCAGCTTGTTTGAACTAATTGGGTGTAAAATTTAATTTTTGCGTAACGAAGCTGAAAGCGTCAACTCTAGCGATATCATTCACTTTAGAAATTGTATTTCAAAGACTGCGTCACACTTTTCTCGAAGAGATTTTTGTTGGGATATTATTGTATTGTGCGTCTCTGCATGGACGTAGTGCAGTCAAGTTCTTAAATTTGTCAACAGTTCCCTAATCTATGTGGATTTGTTGTTGGCTTTAATGCGGACATATTTCTGGAAAATAATTGCTGGTTCATCAATTCCACATCGGTTGCTGCACGATACCGGGTATACATATACATTGAACGTTCATGTATTGTACGGTATTATATCCAATTACATCCAGTGCTTTGTAAGCTAATTTTATAAGCTTTACAAATTAGTTGACATAGTTGCATTTTCGTTGGCAACTAATGACATAATTTATGTAAAGCACAGATAATAACATGAGAGTAATCGATGAAGTGATAAATCTCGCATGCATAATAAACAGGCATGATTGAGGGCCAACCAAACACGGTTGATTTCAATGACCACACTGCACAGAGGTTGGTCAATGTACATTAGTGTAACCAATGCGGAAAGAAAGTTTTTCTTTTTGATTATAATGACGATTTCTGAAAGCGACTGAGGCAAGTTTACATTTGCGTTGGTTAACTGCACACAACTGATAGCATTGGAGAGATAGTCATGGTAAATGGTAAATGGTCATGGTAAGATTTGGGATTGTACTGGCCAGTCCCTGGGACGTTTTTTTTAGACTTATCAGTTTGGGACGATCGGGTAAACCCAATGGAGAAACACAGATTATGTGATCCTTTGCTTCCCTTCTCCGTCATCATATAAATCACGCAAACCGTCCTGTTCTCACCAGGAGCCTGTCAAGAGTGGCCGGTTCTAGAACTAACATTTCAGACAGTGTTACAACATAACCGCCCAGACGCCTGCGTCTCAGTTGGGAGAGTTGGGAGGTAACAATAGGAGACCCCAGTGCTTTAGTCATAGACTCGCTTACCGAACAGACATAAAGCTCTAGCCTGCTGGTAGCTTTTAAGTGGCTTAACGCACCATGAAAACACGAAAAATGTTCTGTTCACCTGGAAGGAAATGGGATATTCAAACTAGAGCAAAATTGGAGTATTCTATTTTCTCCCATCAAAGTGTTTCATGATACATCTTGAAGATGAACTCAACCACATCACGAACGTTTTAATGCTAAATAACTATCGAATGCAATTCATAAAGACAAGAATAGCAAGAATGAGAGCAAAATTCACAACTATTGACACAACTGCACAATAACCCAGACAACAATTTACCAAACACATTGCAGACCATAAATCCAAGAAACGCACAAAATTTAACGATGAAGAAGAACTAGAAAAACATTGGGTCCCTCTGCCATACATTGCACAGAGCCTAATATTTGGGAATTAATTCTCTAAATTCCCAAAATTCCCAAAAATTCCCTAAAATTCTCAAAAATTCCCAAAAATGCCCTAAATTTCCAAAAATTCTCAAAAATTCTCAAAAATTCCCAAAAGTGCACTAAATTTCCAAAAATTCCCAAAAATTCACTAAATTCCCAAAAATTCCCTAAATTCCCAAAAATTCCCTAAATTCCCAAAAAAAAACAACAAATATTTCAGAACATAATGAATATAATATATTCAGTAAATTGAGCTTAAGCGGCACACAGTGTTCCAAAACGTTACTGCCACATTCATAAATCTATTTTTGACATCAGTACGTCACTTTGTGACCCCTTTATGTCCGGAATTACCCTACAGTAACAGTAGACTTTCGAAAAACCAAGAAAAAATTTTGTTGGTTTTTTGGGTTTTAAAGCCCATTTTCCCCGTGAGGGGTTTGTAAATTTTCCATGTTAAATATAAAAATCCTGAGGACGTTGCAACTTGCATTGAGACAACTCAAGCACACTTCTTATGGTATTTTCTATGTTCCCCTGCCTCGCGCCGTCACTTACTGCTGCAGAAATGTTAGAGACAACGATTTTATTTCATGAGGCTTTTTTGAATTTTTTTGGTTATTGATGAAAATGTGGAATAAGAGATCTGTTTTACAGCGATTGGTGAGCAGGTAGGTTCGGGAACATAGAAAATACCATAAGGAGTATGCTTGAGGTGTCTCAATGCAAGTTGCAACGTCCTTAGGATTTTTATATTTAACATGGAAAATTTACAAACCCCTCACGGGGAAAATGGGCTCCAAAACCCAAAAAACCAACAAAATTTTTTCTTGGTTTTTCGAAAGTCTACTGTTACTGTAGGGTAATTCCGGACATAAAGGGGTCGCAAAGTGACGTACTGATGTCAAAAATAGATTTATGAATGTGGCAGTAACGTTTTGGAACACTGTGCGGCATATCGCCAAAACTGGAGGTGATGGTGATAGGGGAACAAGTTGTCTACGATTTTAATGAGTGATAGATTCGTCTTCAATTCTAGAGAATCGTATCTTTCATTTTTTCGAACATTTTTTTTAAATTTTCGGTTAAAGTGTTCAAAGGTGAAAGCATGTCAGAGGGTACCGAAAATCCTTTTTGCGGCTATAACTCAAAAATATTTATTTTAAGAGCAGTCTACACTCCGACCTTCTATGAAAAACATTTTCGATGATAACTTCTTATTAGAATATTTTTTGAAAAAAGTGGTTTCATCGTTTGGTGCCACAACATATAAAGTTTCGATAGCCACCAGAATAAACCGCGAGCCTTTTTTAATAAAAGTTTAGTTTTGTTATAAACACTTTTTATATTTTTTTATAGAAATTAATTAAAAACATAGCTAACGCCGACCCGTACGAAACACCTATTCGTATCAAAAGCCTTTAATGTGAAACTCTTCATTTCTCTTACTTCATTTTCTTCTCTGCTGAAAAACTATTCTTCCTTTTAAATCACTTACATTAACCACTCTTTGCCTTGTTATCATATACAATTAAATTGCCGGAGGCAATATAGACAGCCCCGTACGAAGTCAAATTTCATAAATTCCTATTTAAACAGCTATATACCGCTATATTTACCTATATTTCACTGTAAATAAACATTTCACAGAGGAATATGCTATTATATAGCTCTATATGCCTGTATATAGCTCAATATAGCTGTATATAGGTATATATAGATGTCCATATATGGAATCCCTGAAACCCCTCACACTTAACACATTATTTCCATGTTAACAGAAACTCTCTAAGCATCATTTTTCCCAAGATATATCACTTTTACTAAAATCCAATATGGCCGCCGGCAGCCATTTTGTTAGGAAACCGAAAATAGTACCGACGCTTTACATTCGTTAATACCTTTCAAACAAAAAAAAATTCATGAAATTCGGTCAAAATTTACTCGAGATATTGTCAAAATACACCACGTTCACTGTACTTCCGAGTAGCCAGATAAGAGCTCACTCCAAGAGACCTAGCTCACGCTTTGGAGAACATAATTTCATAAATTTTTTTTCCCTGATTGGTACGGTCAATACCATCTAATATAGCTAAAACAGACGAAATATGTTCAAATGTGGCCGACCTACAAGCAAAAACTGCTTGCCGCCCTGTGCCTGTTCCACACCAAGGGGTCTAACTCACGAGTCGGTCATCCGATTTCCATAAACTTTTTTTTTGTCGATCGGTATTGTAAATACCTTTTATTTGACGTATCACTTACAAGTTTTACGTTTAAATGTCCGGAGATATCTTCGAAAAACCGTAAAGCACTTATTGGGCCACAGCTCGGAAGGGGTCGATCCAAAATCACTCATCTTCGAACTTAGCCTGTCTTTTGACATTACCAAACGGAAAAAAAAAGAATTTTCAAAATCGGATGCGTTTTACTCAAGTTATCGTGCAGACAGACAGACGGACAGACTGACAGACGGACAGACGGACATTTTTTTTTCGCGGATTTGGCATCTCTAGACAACCACAATAGGTTTCCCCTTACTCAGGGAGTCCAATTCGACGTGTTACAAACGTATGCGTAAACCTATAAGACCCCAGTACTTCGTACGGGTCTAAAAATCACTGTCATGATGAACTCACGTACGGAAACTCTAAAGAATCGAAATGGGATATTAGGTATTTGTGAGCTGATAGGAATATTTTTTTTGTTAGTGTTGGTTTTTTGGTTGGTATTGTCAAGATTGATGCAGTCTACGTCGAGAAAACTCAAAAGTCCAAAAAATATCATAAAAACACAAATTTTAGGAGTTTTGAGTTTTTTCGCATCAATCTGGACAGTTCCAGTGGCTATCGAAACCTTATATGTTCTCTGGCACCAAACGATGAGGCCACTTTTTTCAAAAATAATTCGAATAAAAAGTTGTCATCAAAAATGTATTTCATAGGGGGTCGGAGTGTAGATTGCTCTTAAATTATTGTGGTGTTGTACTAATGTCGGCTTTGGAGAGACCTACAAGTAGAGTACATCGACGAGAATTATATCCTTCAGAGCATAATATTTGGGAACCAATTTTCAAAAGTTCACTAAAATTCCAAAAAAAAATCCCATTTTTTTCTTTGCTTGTTCATAGTTTTTAAAGGTTTTTGAACTTTTCCTGATCTTTTACGAGCATTTAATTATAAAAATGCAAAGAAAAGATTTTTTTAGGAATTTTAGGGAATTTTTGGGAATTAATTCCCAAAAATTCCCGAAATTCCCAAAAATTCCCTAAATTCCCAAAAATTCCCTAAATTCCCAAAAAATTCTCAAAAACGATTCCCAAATATTAGGCTCTGCATTGGAAACATATCAAACAAAGTCGGTGGATTCTTAAGAAACAGACTAAAATGGAAAGTGACTTTTACACTAGGCATAAAAGTCCAAAACATGCTTAATGGATTAAAAGATAAAAAATTAACCAGCTGGGGCATACAATATACCATGTAACTCTTGCAATGAAACATACATCGGAGAATCGAAAAGAGTCGTCCAAAGATTAGAAGATCACAAAGGCAACATCCGTCGTCATGAATATCAGTCAAAAACACTCAAAAGAGTAAAAGTGACGCAAGTCCCTGTGCATACTTCCAAAACAACTGATATCGCTGGAGGTGACGCATTCTCCGCTTGTACGCAAAATCTGTAACAGCAAAAATTTGACCAAAGAAATTCTAGAAACAAAATTTTACCAAAAAAAATTTTGCGTCAGAAGTGGCAGATGTTGAGGAAAGTACTGTTAAGAAATTTTTTAAAATAGGCAAGAATATGTCCTAATACGTCCGAATCATCTGCCACTTTGTGACGCAAATTTTTTTTTGGTAAAATTTTGTTTCTAGAATTTCTTTGGTCAAATTTTTGCTGTTACAGTTTTTGCGTACAAGCGCAGAATGCGTCACCTCCAGCGATATCAGTTGTTTTGGAAGTATGCACATGGACTTGCGTCACTTTTACTCTTTTGAGTGTTTTTGACTGATATCAGTTCTTTTGGAAGAATTAGTAGATTGAAAAATTTGAAAAATTTGATAAATCTAAAAAATGTGATAAATTTGAAAATTTTGAAAATTTTTGAAATTTTTGAAAAGTTTTGACAATTTTTGAATTTTTTTTTAAATTTTGAAAAATTTTGAAATTTTTTTAAAATTTTGAAAATTTTTTCAAATTTTGAAAAATTAAAAAATTACTTGCTAACTATTTTGAGGTGAGTGTACAATAACACTACTTCAGTTAAGGGCAGAAACGAACACAGGTTGCTCCCACTAACACCCCATACAGTTAGTTAAATGCCAAGATTTCTGAAAGACATCTGCTGTTCTTCTCTCTGTTGTGCTGTCACTTCTTTCTTTCTTCATTAAACTAGGTGGCTGTCACTTGTTGTGATATAAATCTAAAATCTCTCTGTAGCTTGCTTGACTTTGCATTTGTTGGCGCATTTTCCATTTGCAAGTGGTTCAGTACAATCTTTGTACAATGGTTAACGAGCTCACCACAATCCATATATGAGAAGGGAATGTATCGCGACAAAATGCACTATACAATCGGTAAATTGCAAATTGATGCGATAGTCCCATCGAAGAGTGCATTCATGCTTGCAAATATTTTATATAACCAGCAATCATGTACAGAAATCGAACAGAATAAAGTCTGGAAAGTTTCCACCACTGAACTGAACCGAAAGGGTACACACACTCTCACACATCCGAAAATAATTAACCGGGGGAAACTTTTCGGTATTGTGGGCTCTCTATTAATAATTTATAATAAAAGTAGTTTTTGTCTAAATTGATTTTCGGTGATAAAGAAAAACAAAAACTTAAATCAGAAAGTTCCATCGCCTGCCGGTATGGTATACGTATACTTGTGCAGCCATAGCAGCCATAGACACACACTCCGTACAGTGAATGGAATAATTCCTATTTGTTTCACCGAAAGTTTAAAAACAATTTTTTTTCTTTACTTATTTCGGAACAAAATAACAATCACGAATATGGAGAAAACTTATTTTCTTCCAGTTCATTAGTTTTTCGTGTTTTGTGCCAAGAAAATTGTTTTGTTCTGTTTTATGTTTGCTTTCTGATGAGCGATATTAATCTTGCTCGAATTAAGTGTAGATATTTCACATAATTCACTGGCAAACGGAAAATGGATAAATCAATTTGTATATTTGAGGTCTCTATGCGATCTATCCGTTCTATTTTAAGATATATAAATGTTCATTTGTTAGCAATTTGATGGATTGTTTTATGCGATCACTCTCCGCCAGCAAAGATTAATTAGCAGACAATGGAACTGACCAGAGCCATTGTTGAACGTATAGGAAGGTCATGGACGAAGAGTTGGGTACGTAAAAAAATCAGAAAACGGACATCCTTTTTCCTAATCGCCTTTAGGGTGGGTTGAATTTTACATTTTATTTTATCTTAAAATGACATTGAAAAAGTGATCACCCGAGTATTTTTAAATCAACTAGGTCCCACCTTTTGGGCGGGTCAGGTCCCTTGACTAACACTTTTCTAAATGTATTTTTGACGTATTCATAAAAACTTGTCGCGTTTAATACATAAGATATTTACTATATTGATGACTCCACGCAGATGACAGTAAAATTTGACAAAAAAAAATTTCTTGGAAACCATCGAGCGTAAGGTGGAATGATTTTTGACCACTTTTTGATCTCTCAATTTTCTTATCAATTTTCAATTTTCAAGATTTTCAATCAACCTCAAATCATAAATAAAATATGACTCGTGTAGATTACGGCCCTCGCTTCGCTCTGGCTGTAAACTTCCCACTCGTATGAGCTGTCTATTAAAGTGGAAGCATTATAATTTGATCGATTCTACTCATTTAATTCATTTTTAAATAATTGTAGTTTTTCAAAAAATCATTTCGAAAACATTACAGTATAAAAGCTTACACATGCGCATTAGAGCTGAACGCATTCACTTGAAATGTGCCGAATCCTGACATTTTGCTAAACCCTAAATGTCAGCCCTTCCTAGTGAGGGCGATGAGAAAATTTTCAGTGTATTTTGGTCCAAAATTAAGATGTGAAAATTTTCAGTGCATTTTGGTCCAAAATCAATAAGAGAAAATTTTCAGTGTATTTTGGTCCAAAATTAAGATGAGAAAATTTTCAGTGCATTTTGGTCCAAAATACACTGAAAATTTTCTCATCTTAATTTTGGACCAAAATACACTGAAAATTTTCTCATCTTAATTTTGGACCAAAATACACTGAAAATTTTCTCATATTAATTTTGGACCAAAATAAAGTCGGAGCATTATAATTTGATCGATTGTACTCATTTAATTCATTTTTAAATAATTGTAGTTTTCGAAGAAATCATTTCGAAAACATTACAGTGCACATGCATTTGAACGGATTACCCGCATGTATACCGCTAGTAAACAGCTCTAGTGCGCATGTGTAAGCTTTTATACTGTAATGTTTTCGAAATGATTTCTTGAAAAACTACAATTATTTAAAAATGAATAGAATCGATCAAATTATAATGCTTCGACTTTATTCTGTTCAATTACCTTTTTGTTACGTCAGATTATGATTTACACACACTACGCAACAAAATAAAATTTCATCAAAGTAATCTTTTTCGATTGAGGCTATAATCAACAGTGTAAAATCCCGTTTTTCTCGGATAGCTTCCAGATCCTTAGTCCTACATAGCCCATCTTCGAACTTAGCCTCGGGTTTTTAATTCCACGTATTTAAAAAAAAGAATTATCCAAATTGGTTAAAAATTACTCAAGTTATCGTGCCCTCAACGATTTTTTGTTACCCACATTTAACGTTTTTCATAGCATTTCATACATTTTCAATCACAGTGAACCTTTTTGTTACCCACATTTTTCGGTATTTTCTGGTGTAAGACCCTGACTTTCAGTCAAGGGAATTACAAAAGGCTCACATGTCTCAATTTTTTTTGTTTCACAATCGCAATTTTTCCACTGAGACCTTTCTGTTTGTTTTCCCGAAATGCCTCAGTAGGAAAATTTCGATTGGAAATCAAAGAAAAATCAACAGAAAGGCCTCTCCTAATCAAAGTTTATATACTTTCACTAGCGAGCGGGGAAATTACACAATATTAATCAGTCATACGAATCAAGGGCCTAATTGTAAAAAGTCGCCCGAACGGAAGGGCCTTTTGACTTTTTCACCGAAGGGCTTTTTTGAGCCAGTCCGGGCCTGGCCTTTAAGTGTTTTTTGACTGATCTTTTCTCCTGCGAATCGCGTGTGTGGAAAATATAAGCTCGTCACTACCGCAAAAATCAGCGATGGCACTGCCTCCAGTCGGTCTTTTGAGATACGAAACTTAAAAATCAAAATAATTTGTTAGGAAATTTAAAGTTTCGAAAATATTGTTTGTGTAAAGTGACAGAAGACCGACTTGCCGACAGCGTCAATCATCATAGACGGTCCTGTGAAGTAGTGCTCAAAACCACAATCTATGTCGAACACGATTCGAATGTCGAAAGTCGCATTTGAATTCATACCAAAATCGTGCTGATATTTTTGGATTTGTGTTTTTATTAATTATTTTTAATAATAACAGCTGTTTCAAGTGATTAATTCGTGATTCTGGTGCAAAAATGTTTTCTTAATTCGATTGTACAAGTAAAATTCAGTTATACCTATGAACTGCACAATATCTGATAAAAAAAAAAGATTTTTTCTAGCATTTGTTCCCAGAGCAGTGCTGTTTTGAATTGCAATTTTTAGTGTAATAAAAGAGTTTTACAGTGAACGACATCTCAAATGTCTTACTGTCATTTTTTTCAGAGAATGTCATTGTGAATATGCAATGACACAATAAAATTCTCAGAAAAATTTGACAGCGAGACATTTGAGATGTCGTTCACTGTAATTAAAATGTTTTCCCACAACTAGAATGATCTAACTATTTTGCATTGCCCTTAAGTACCAAAATGTTAAGATTCCGAGGTGAAAAGTTCTAGATTATTTTCATCCGAAAATAGATGTTTTTTACCGACGCCCGATAGATGGATCTTTTAAAGTGTGCGCCCCTCTTAACTCATCACAAACTAATCTTTTGCTGGAAGTCTCCATATTGATAAAATGTGGGAACCATCGTTCGATTCCTGTCCTAAATAATCATTGATCTAAAATCTCATTTAGTAATAGAATGGAATAGAGCAATCTTGTAATGGCTTGCTGTCTGTAAAAGGATGTGTCTGGAGATGTGAAATGCGATTTTATTTTGCATCTTCTAGTAGAAGATTCTTCTACTTGAGTTGATTTGGTCTTATTTTTTGTAAATATTTTCATTAGGGGTCTTCCCTTCATTTCTGTATATCGACTTGACTACTTGAGTATATCTCGTATAATCAAATAAGTTTAACAACTGCCATCTGGAAGAAAATATATTTATCAGCATTAGTACAAAATTTGAAGAATGGACGCTGTAGCTAAAAGATCGACTGCCGTCAGAGAGATGCTAATATGACGGCTGGGACGCCGTTTCGACGTCAAAACGGCGTCCCAGCCGTTATCTTAGCATCTCTCTGACTGCCGTTTAAACATATATTACCTGGCAGTTCAAGTAATTTTATAAGAAAGAAACCTGATTTGTTTTAAACCTGGTTTTCATTAAACATGCTCAGCCATCAGACTTAACCTAACACTAACTTTTCGTGAAATCTACTACCGTACCACCTGCTCATATAGCCTTGGGATTTGTTGATGAAATGGTTTCAACTGTCTTTCAGACTCTTTCTTTTGCAATTGTCTTGTAAATATTGGAAAAAAATCTATGCTGAAAACAAACGAGACATTGAAACCGTCTTTTGGTCCTAGTTTTCATTGACAAATGCAGCAATCGCAATTTTCGATAGAGAAATTTCTAACTTTATCTGACAGTTGCGACAATTTCGTCATGAAAACAAGGACCAAAACATGTTTTGAATGGCTCGTTTGTTTTCAGCATTACGAAATTTTGCAAAAAATGTCCGAAATCTTTATAAAAATTGCCCGAAATGTCCAGATTCATCTTTACCCTAGACTCATATTTTTGAGATGGAGATTTAAAACATTTTCTTCATGGTTATTAATGCAATTAAAAAATTGTGTCGCCTCTTTACACGAATAAAATTTGGATTTTTTGTCCTGGTAATTTTTGAAAAAATCCAACATTTCCCGTTGTAATGAGTCGTACATCAATTCACCTTTGAACATTGCAAAGTTTTTTCTCAATTCCTTATCGATGAGATGACCTAATTGGTCTTCATTTGGGAAATTCGTAACAATGTAAAATTTGCCAGTGAAGTCGTCAAAGCAACTCTCGAATGTGTCAGTGTTCATTGCCACATGTACGATGGAAATTTCTTCGATCACTTCCTCGACCTTATTGATCAATTTGTCTTTTAACTCATCGAAATTCATTTTTTCTTTAAGACATTTGTCCAAAATCATTTTTGCACTGGGTCCAACCATTATTGCTTTGATTTCTTCTGCATCGTTTGAGCTTGAAATACCATCCATCACAGTTCTAAAATCCTTCTCATATTTGCGAAGAGTGTCTTTCTCATTATTTAGTTTCTCATATTCAGTTGAGTTCGAGTCATTGTATGTTTCCAGTTCCTTTTCAAGTCGCTCTTTTTTATTACGAACGTTAGAAAGTACACAATCAGCCTCATCTGTCACATTTTTTATCGCTGCAATTATCAGCTTTTTATCGTAGTTCGGTTGACCCTTCCCATTCGTTTTGTTTAACTCCGATTTTTTCTTTTCCAATTCATCACAGTCTGTATAAGCTTTCAATAGCGCGATAATTTTTCGGATTTCTCTCATAGTTTCACCTTTTCTTGGACTTGTACTCGTGGACTCTATTTTTAATGTTTTAATACCTTTGTTTGCTGCATCTATTGCTTGTTTGCTGGGTAGATCTTTTAGTTTTTTAAGCGTATCTTGGATTGCCATTAGATGGACAACATGTTTCGATTCGTACGCTCTGTTCAATAAGTTTAATTTGAACTGTTCTCTCAGTTCCACCTTAGCACGGTCGGTGAACTTGTACTTCGTGGCTTCTTCGAAATGCAGAATTTTGTCTTTGTTCAAATCGTCAGTTGATAAGAATAAATTCTTCGTTTCTTCACCCTCGTCGAACCCGATGTTAGTGATGATTAAGAAGTCTTGTAGCTCTCCTTTGAAGAATTCATTGCTGTTGATCTTACAGAAGGACAAAAAGTATTTCTGCAGACTGAAGTCATTGTCATTGGACGAGGTTAGAGCAGCGAACGTGATTTTATTTTTGACGGCATCATTTTTGTGTTTTACTTGCATGAAACGCCAGGACCAATCGCCATTGGCTGTGGGTTGGAATTTGAAGACAACATCATCGAATTTGTCTGCCATATCCATTTCCGTTGCCAGGTAGAAGGTCTCATATTTTTCTATTTTTGCACGCATTACAACTAGCATCAAGATTTTCAATTGGTAGATCGTGCCATGCAAGGTACGCTTCAATCCCGAAGTGAGAACTCTGTAGGGTTCTGTTTCGTCGTTGCATTCTTTGACCTGGTCATTTGCAGCACGCTCTGCAACTTCTTCAGTCTGCACCATCATATATGGTTGATATACTGTTGGCCTGCGTTTAATAACGTGTTAGGTAATGATCGGTTTTTTGCGTTCACAGCAATACTTTTCAACTATTCACTTCTCAGGATAGGTTTTTCCAATTTAGATATACTCAAATTTCACTCGATGTTCAATAAACTTTGCCAACGCGTTGCAGTTATATTTCAAACCCAAGAGGAGTCGAGTAAAAACTAAACTAATTTTTGTGATTAATTGTCAACGATAAGTGAGGCACCATGGTGTGGCGAATTGTTTATTTGTGATAGAGATAAGATTAGTCGATTCGTTTAATTATCAAGATATCAAGATATGATACAAGTACTACACATAATTTGTCATTGTTTAATTTAACACACTGGGATAACTATACAATGCCAAGCTATAAAACAAAAAATATGGCCATAAAAAGCGGGAAAAAAATAATTTAAATAGATGAGACTTGCGCTCCGCTTCTTTTCAAGTACGACAAACAAAGTATCTCAATGGCGTTCGATTCTAATCGATTCCGTGTGCCGGTTCATATCAGAGGTGCACAGCCAGGTATACCTCTATTAATTTCTTCATATTTTATTGACTTTTCGATTACTATTATTAGCGCAGAAATGCAAACGTTGCGATAGTAGACCGCTTTTACCTGGCCTTAGCTTGTTTCATTTAAATCTGATAGGACAGTAAATTGGGTATATCCGTTTCAGGTCAAAACAGGTTTCAGGTAACTCAGGTCAGGTTCTTTAATTTGTGTTAGGTGAAGTCCGTTTTCACAATGCAATATGCGTAACCTTCTTACTAAAAAATCTTGAATTTGTCAGCAACGTGTGGCAACATGTAAAAAACCAAAATCAAAACCCACTCTAAACCAAAGTATATAAACACTGAAGGTAATGCAGACCCTCAGCGGATCAGAGAAATTACGGATCCAAACTTTCAGGTGAATTCATTTTCGTATGTTGTCTAACTTAGACTTGTGCAACATGACGGCCCTAAATCCATCCAATTCACCACTAAATACAACTTGACCCAAACAAATTGTGTATGTGTGCAACATAACCCCGCTAAATCGTTCCAAATTCACCACTAGATGCAACTTGACGCAAACGAATTCAATAAGTGTGCAACATGATGGAGCTAAAATTCACCTGAAAGTTTGGATCTTTGTGTAACTGCGGATTTGCATTACCTTCAGTGTTTATATACTTTGCTCGAAACCGGTGGCGATGCGATCCACTTGTCAATGGATACATACATGAACAAATTCCATAATCTGTTTTTGGTTGATATTTTTGTCACATTGGTACCAATGTTCCGACGTTGTAATGGTAAAGAGATATTCAATATTTGTAAAGGGAAAATTCTCAAGAATATAATTTCCCATTCGAAACCATTTTTGAATCATCAAAAATTTCCATGAAATTCAGCGCTTTGCTACGTATCGATTGGTCAAGAAAAACGTCAACGCACTGCAAGCATGAGTGATCATAGTGACACCTGCCAAATAGAATTCTATTTTGCATGAAAATTTTGGTCCCAATTTTTTTAAAGTGACAACATTTGTTTGATGCACTCTTCACTTTCAGTACATTCTTCAGAGTATCAATCTTGCTTGAAGTGCGTACCGTACATATTTTGGCACCAAATGATGGTTGTGTCTGTTTTTTCTTCTTCAAAGGATACTCGAATTCCCTGGTTTCGAAAGTGTATATTTCTATTGTAGCTTTAAGCTTTGAGAACTTCTCCGTTATATGCATTGATTGCGAGCTTAGCAAATGAGGTTTCGGGACGGGACACAAAATATCAAGGGGAGTGGAATGACGAAACACTGGTCTCAGAAACTAGACGGCAAGATACATACAGTGCATACACGTATGACTGTAGTAAACCAGTGGTTGCGAATTAACAAACTTAAGCTCAATGCATGCAAGACAAAGGTTATGGTGATTAGACATCCCTCCATGGTGGCAGCAGTAAACAGGATAACAGTCGATGGAGAGGAACTGGAAGTAGTGAACAATATCAAGTACCTGGGAGTCCTAATTGATTACAAATTAGATTTCAAACAAAACGTGGACTACGTATGTAAAAAAGTGGCGAAAAAAGTTGGGGTTTTGTCAAGATTGGCGACAGATTTAACGATGGAAGCACGAATCAGCGTTTACAAATCCATTATTGCGCCACACTTCGACTACTGCGCTTCATTACTGTTTTTGAGCAATCAATCAGCATTCGACAGACTCCAAATACTTCAAAATCGAGTGATGAGATCCGTGCTGAAGTGTAGGAAGATCACACCCATATCATTCATGTTGGAAGCGTTGGACTGGATGAGCGTAATACAACGAGTGTATGCAACGACGTTGACGTTTGTGCGCAAGCTGCGAAGGGGACTGATGCCAAAGTACCTCGGCGAAATGGTTACATTCAACAGTGACATACATCGATACGAAACGAGATCGAGAGAAGATTTCTATGTGACAGCTAAGAAAAGTGTTAAAGAAAGGAATTCGTTGTTTCATAGGGGACTTGTTTTGTTTGATTCACTTCCGAGAGACTTAAAAGATGAGGACAATGAAACGGTGTTCAAAAGTAATTTTAAGAGATTTGTGAGTACAGTTTTTGTTTAAAATTGAATTTGTTGGTAAAAGAAGAGAAAAGAAGATGATGATTAAGATGTAGACGATAAATTTTAAATTTTGCGATAATCTATGTGATGATGTAAAAATAGCGTTTCTAAATAAATGTTCAATCAATCAATCAATGTAGTAAACTCGTAGTTTAGAATGTGTTTTGATTGTATATTATACAAGTAGAGTGTGTTTGTTGATCAGCTGGTGAAGTTCAGCTGTTGCTGATTCGGCACAAGCTCTTGGCTTTAGTGCGTGTAAGATAAATTCATAAATGAAAAGGCTAAATTATAGAGAATTGCATTACCTCAAGGCGTATAAAACATTTTTGAAACCATGAACACTTTGTCATGGCTTGAACTAATTCTGATCCAATTCGATGAAATGCTAACTCTTTGTTATGAAAACTATTGTAAATTGTTAATTTAATGAAACTCGACCAGTCTTCATCAACCAATACTATTCAACTCTCGTTTCGATTGTCCATACCCTGCCAAGAAATAGTTCGAAATTTTCAATTCAACTGGAAAGATAGCTGTTCATACAACATGTTTCAGAAAAATCATCGTAAAATTTCTATTTCTATAAATTTATCTCTATTCCTCTTTTTGAAGCGAATTAATGAATAAAATGAATCTTAAATATCAATAAATAAGAGCACCAGTTCCACTCCGGAGTCCAAATGGTACATCCATATACGATTTTCAACGAAGTATTATAAATTGTAGGTAGCTTAAACATACGTATACAAGTTAAATGTTGTGGAAAATTAGTTCTTTATAGGGCGTTATAAATTTCAAATAGCACACAGACGACAGAAACATTTCCGTTTAACCAATGATTTTATATTTCACTGTCCATTTGATTAGACATCTTTTCTGAAACGATTTCGTTGAAAATATTGCTTGTTTATACACGAAACCAACAAGTCGACAAATTCACTTAACTATTGCTCGTTTTTCATTCCGCATTTTTTCAAATATCCAATCCATTGTAAGATTTGAAAAACAAAGAATTTGATGACTTTTCGAAGGAGAAAAATGTGGAAATTTAGATCTATAAATTTTATATCATTTAAAACGATGGCGGATTCTTTCCGATTTTAAATGACAATAGAAAAATGCAGAAAAACAATAGAGGGCGTTGCTTCTGTTGGAGTCTACAACTTGGATAATTAAAGTAACACGGTCTACACATAGACAAAGTGGCATAGCGACACATAGTTTCATAGCGAGACATAGTGGCGTAGTGAGACATAGTGGCGTAGTGAGACATAGTGGCGTAGTGAGACATAGTGGCGTAGTGAGACATAGTGGCGTAGTGAGACATAGTGGCGTAGTGAGACATAGTGGCGTAGTGAGACATAGTGGCGTAGTGAGACATAGTGGCGTAGTGAGACATAGTGGCGTAGTGAGACATAGTGGCGTAGTGAGACATAGTGGCGTAGTGAGACATAGTGGCGTAGTGAGACATTGTGGCGTAGTGAGACATAGTGGCGTAGTAAGACATATTGGCGCATATTGGCGTAGTGGCATAGCGAGATATAGTGGCATAGCGAGATATAGTGGCATAGCGAGATATAGTGGCATAGCAGCGCAATGTGGCATGGAAAGCGGAGTAGTGTTTGCTAATTACTAATGGTAACATCGATCGTGTATGTTGTAGGAGGAGTGTTGGAGAATCAAAGTAATACGATTTATTGTTTGATTGTTTAGCGTTTAAAATTTTGTATTTGAAAATAAACTGCCCTTTCCGAAGTAAACATCAACTAGTTTCTAACCTTTAATAGCCTGGACTATTAAATAAATTTTCTCTATTTTTAAAGTAATATCTAATCTGATCTGGTCTGATCTTGAATTCGACCTGCATTAAGGCAAGGTTATGCCCGCTTACGTCTTCTGCCCAATCTTAAACGAACCAAAATCGGAAATTTATCACTTTGTTTTTGGTATATAGCAAATTTCAAGATGAAGTCTAAAAAATTATTCATGTTAAAGTTTCGAAAATCGCATACATATTTTGACTGCTGCGAACAAATTTGTTGTTTACGTTTACACATTTCTGTTGCTTTCATGACATTTTGACAGGTGTAAATTTAAAAGCCTGGGAACGATAACTAATTAAAGGTAAACTTTCCGTAATTTAGCATGTGGTTAGTTTCGATAACGCACGTATTTCTGTGTGGCGCCACTTGAGATTCGGTCACAAAATGCTGTCATGGCTTCGATTTCGTACAAATTCGCACTTTTTCGTACGTACCATTAATGAAACTATACGTATAAGGTATGGTCTAATGTCAGAATTTGTATGAAACGAACTCGTTTTCAAATTAGATTTCACCAAATCTATCGAGTTCAACAAATGAATGAACGTAACCCCACATGAAGAAAACTGGAAATTTTAAACATTTTCTTTACTTGCCGCATTCAAAAACAATTCACGCCGTAAGTGCGGTCGAAATTCAAAATGGGAAGTGCGGAGGTCTTTCGAACGTAGCGTCATATTCATACAATGAAGCATTGAAATGTATTTTTCGGCACACTTTTTCACCGAATCGTTCACTTAAAATTCAAATTTTAGGCACACTTACAGCGTGAATTTGATCTCCAATGTTTTGATTTATATCCAGCTCACTGTCTCTACCTAAAAGAGCATACGCTAGTTGAACTCGCTAGATTTGGGCGAAATTTAAATGAAAAAGGATTTCGTCTGAGGGTGAAATAAGCGAAAGTGTTATTTCCAACAGCTTGTATGGACAGACCATACCTGGTTTATACATTCATTGACCGCCATAACAGCATTTTGTCGCCAAGCCCCATTAGCAATGAACGCACTCATAATTTATATCGAATAAATACGAAAATGAATGCGTTCAAGAAACCTATGTTTGCTCCTGCCGACATTTGACCATGCCTATACGTACGCTCATTTCCAAAATGTACCACACTGTATAGTAGGTTCGTGATCCGTTCGTATATATACACCTTTACACGACGGTAAAACGAAGAGTAAAAACATAAACGGTGAGGACGCCGGCTGTCATTAGTCTGACTATTTACAAACAACAACGTAAACAAAGTAGCGTCTGTTTACTTAATTATTATTATTATTATTATTATTATTATTATTTATTGTTTTGAGAATATGTCAGATATGGATCCAAAACCCAAACGGCAAAAATTAGACCAGCCCGCAGTTGATAACAAAAAATCAGACTTTCTGTCGTTAAACAATGATTGCATTTCTAATATATTTGAGTGTATGGAATTGGACGATATTTGTTCGATTAGTGAAACGTGTAAAAGACTGAAAATGTTAGCTAGTGACTACTTTGTACGCAAACATAGAGATAAGCTGCTGCACGGTATGTGTATCAAAACAGTCAATGGAAAAATACAGCTGCAACCGAATGAGAATTATATGTGGAGCTTTAGTCGATGTTTCGATACCGTTGTTTTAAATGCGAAATCAAGAAAACTGCGTGATATCAATGCAGTCAAAGCGGATCTATCGTCATTTGTTGGAAGATATTGCAGCAAATATTTGAGTTCCATTGTATTTGAATCAATGCTTCTTCATCAGTCGATCGGCGATTCCATCATGAACGTTCTGCAGAATGTCGAAACTGTTGTATTTTCGGATTGTAACTTAGAGGGCGACTATCACCAAATTTTGAAGCATTGCCCAAATCTAAAATATTTGACAGTCGAAGAAAAATATGGACAAAAAATCGAAAGGTTGCTGTCGGAAACATATCCGAAATTGGAGCACTTTAACTGTTTTTACTATGGACGCGTGCTTTTGACGAATAATCTGAAGCAATTTTTGCAGCGGCATCTGGTTCTGAAACGATTAACTTGGTGTTTTCATGCTCGGATCCTCGAAACCACCTTTACTGACAAAACGTTGGAATGCATCAATATGATTGTGAAAAACGGCAAAAAGTTGCAGGAACTGTTCCTATCTTTTGACGGAGCATACGATCTGGAAACCATTTGTGGCAAGTTAAATGTTCTCGGCGATCGTAAACATTTCAAACGGTTGGAATTCGACATTAGATGTACTTCGATTGAATTTAATGTGAGCAAAATGATGAGCGAGCAAGGTCACCACTTGACGCACTTAAAATCTCTGGTGGGATTGCATCTGTGTAATTTTTCCAGATATGGAAGTACGTTTCTTCCCACTCTAAGTACAATGGCGAATTTACGGATATTGCAACTGGACTCCGTCGCATCAATGAAACGATCACGATTAAGCTGCACAGAGTTGAATAGTCTTTCATGTTTGGAAGAGTTACATATTTTCACATTAATCGATTTCACGGTCGCACAGGAATTTATTTGTCAAGTGAAATCATTGAAAATAGTTACCATATTTTGGTGTGAGTTCAACATTTCGAAACTTAATCTTCCAATGTTGAATGTTGAACGTAAAAAGCTAGACTGTGATAGTAAAGTGGTAGTTTATCTGAATGTTGATAACAAAAAGTTGAATAGTGATGAAAGTGCTGAGGATGACGTTGTAAAAATCAAATTTGTGACCTTTGAATCAAATCATGGGAACTTTGATAATCCATTTATTCGAACGAAAATATTGAAAAAATGATTCTTGGACATTATTAGTAGATCTTTCGTCAGGTCGTATAATAAAAGTGAAACCTGAACTCCGTGTTCGAAAAAAAAACTTTGTTAAGTCAACACGACTCAAGCACTAAGTTAGACCACCAGGTCAGAAAACTGGTCAAAATATGTATGAAGTTGTCGGCTGTTAATTAATTATTGTAATAGTAAATGAACGTTTCTTTGAATGTTTTAGGAGGGTGAAGGTTGAATGTTCATATAATGTTAACTTTACAGTCATCTGTTAATAATCTTAACACAAAATGTTAACTAACTAATTTTGCTCACGTTTATCTGTGACGTTTTTGTTAGAAAGTTGATTCTGCCAAGCTGGATAGAGACGATGCAATAATTATTTTAGACTAATTTTACTGTATTTTAAAATGTGTTTTTATTTAAATAATAAATGTCATGAGAGAAAGCAAATATTGATTTTGAATTAACTCAACTCACGAAGTGCAGCAAATAAACAAAGCTTGGAAAATTAAATGAATAACGAAATGGCCACAACGAGTACATACTTCTTAGAAATATCGAAAATGAAGTACGAACCGGATGACGTTGTATCAAATGGTTTTTTACAGTGTTTTTCAGTTGTGTAACACACTGTCAAGTTTCGACCCTATTTAGAGTACCACTCAATTTTGTTGAGGCAATTTTTCGATCATGCCTTCACGCATCGCTCCGAAAATAGAACGAAGGACCTTACTGTCGAACGTTAGGAGCAACTGTTCATCACTTCTCTTCACCGTCCAAGATTCGCATCCATAGATCAGAAGTGGACGAATGAGCGTTTTGTAAACTTAGCACTTCGTTTTCTTCGATATCAACTTTGAGCGTAAATGTTTGACTAGACCGTAATAGCATCTGCTTGCAGCCATGATTCGGCTTTGGGTTTCAGGTGTATTATCGCCATCCGAACGAATCAGCTTCATCGACTACCTCGAGGTTGTACTCTCCAATGCTTGTCACGTCGCCTTCTTGATTGGCAACCGTATTGGGCTCGGCCTTCATGTTCTTGGTTTTCGATCCGTTGATCATCATCAAACCCATTGTTTCTGCTTGGATTATGGGCGCGCGTTAGCATAGCGCCCGTGACGCAAGTCCTATTACTAGAAAAAATTTAAAAACATAGCTAACGCCGACCCGTACGAAACACCTATTCGTATCAAAAGCCTTTAATGTGAAACTCTTCATTTCTCTTACTTCATTTTCTTCTCTGCTGAAAAACTGTTCTCCCTTTAAAATCACTTACACTATCCACTCTTTGCCTTGTTATCATATACAACTAAATTGCCGGAGGCAATATAGACAGCCCCGTACGAAGACAAATTTCATAAATTCCTATTTAAACAGCTATATACCGCTATATTTACCTATATTTTCCTATAAATAAACATTTCACAGAGGAATATGCTATTATATAGCTCTATATGCCTGTATATAGCTCAATATAGGTGAATATAGATATATATAGATGTCCATATATGGAATCCCTGAAACCCCTCACACTTAACACATTATTTCCATGTTAACAGAAACTCTCTAAGTATCATTTTTCCCACTTTATATCGTTTTACTAAAATCCAATATGGCCGCCGGCAGCCATTTTGTTAGGAGACCGGAAATAGTACCGACGCTTTACATTCGTTAATACCTTTCAAACAAAAAAAAATCATGAAATTCGGTCAAAATTTACTCGAGATATTGTCAAAATACACCACGTTCACTGTACTTCCGAGTAGCGAGATAAGAGCTCACTCCAAGAGACCTAGCTCACGCTCCGGAGAACATAATTTCATGAACTTTTTTTTCCCTGATTGGTACGGTCAATACCTATCTAATAAAGCTAAAACAGACGAAATATGTTCAAATGTGGCCGACCTACAAGCAAAAACTGCTTGCCGCCCTGTGCCTGTTCCACACCAAGGAGTCTAACTCACGAGTCGGTCATCCGATTTCCATAAACGTTTTTTTTGTCGATCGGTATTGTAAATACCTTTTATTTGACGTATCACTTACAAGTGTAACGTTTAAATGTCCGGAGATATTTTCGAAAAACCGTAAAGCACTTATTGGGCCACAGCTCGGGAGGGGTCGATCCAAAATCACTCATCTTCGAACTTAGCCTGTCTTTTGACATTACCAAACGGGAAAAAAAAGAATTTTCAAAATCGGATGCGTTTTACTCAAGTTATCGTGCAGACGGACAGACGGACATTTTTTTTTTCGCGGATTTGGCATCTCTAGACAACCACAATAGGTTTCCCCTTACTCAGGGAGTCCAATTCGACGTGTTACAAACGTATGCGTAAACCTATAAGACCCCAGTACTTCGTACGGGTCTAAAAAAAAATTTTTTGTTGTAGACTGCAGAACCATATATACAGCAAATATTGAAGTTCTACAATTCAAAGACAAATGACTCCAAATTACCATTAAAAAAAACTAGGCGTCCGTACGAGTTCAACGAGCTATCACACGTTCTTGCAGCTTAAAATTTGGCCACGCAAAAAATCTTCCAAGAAGCCCCGTTTCCATACATTTTGGTCAATTTCAGTACTTTAAACGAATTGAAAAAATCCTACGTTACTTTGTTAGTACGTCCGTCCGTTCGTCCGTGTTTCCTATCTTCTAAAGTCTTCTTTAGATTTTGTTGAAATTTTGGGAGTAGATTCTAGTCGTCATTCTAAGACATTCCAGAAAAAAAAATTTGGGGGGGAACCGGCCTCGTTTCGGAGCTAGGGCTCCTCGAAGTTCCCATATAGGCCCCATATAAGAACACCTTTAAGTGTGTGTGTGTGTGTGTGGATGGGTATGGTAGAAGTTTGTTCGCTTTTGATATTTGGTAAGCTCTGCTCGCCTCATTTTTTTTCCTAAATTTAGTATTTGTGAAAGTGTCTACCGCTGCTGAATGTGGTTGGCTGCTCAACCAATGATAGCATTTTGATGGTTTCCAAACTTTGATGTAATATTGTGCCGATGGTGCTGATGTTAAATTTCAACATTTCGCAACACTTTACGGCGGAATGAAAAAACGATCCCGTCGTCAACTCTTATGTGATAATATAGCGAGCGAGACTAATTTGAAGCTACATTTGTTCAACGAAAAGACAAAAATATGATTAAACTCGGTTTATGTATCATGCGATCCGATGCGACTTCTAATTCATTTTCATCTTCCCCATACAGTTCCAGTTAAATGCATATCTCAGTTGATAAATTTACCGCATATCGCTATAATATGTGGTCTTCCAGTAAAATAAGCGAAAAAGTCAATGCACTTTCCCAAGCAAACATTATTTTTCTCCAACCCTTATCAACCCCCATGTCTATGATACGAAAAAGCTAATTAAGTATGCCCTAAGCTATGTACACACATAGCTAACATTTTCCATCCATAAATCATGGTGCCATTAATTTCGAATGCATCAAATGCATATTATGTTGGTTGCTTACACTGAAATATGTCGCTTTTCCCCAACATCATATTTATGATATGTGATAGAACCGTTATGTGTGTGTACATTAAAAAAAAGCAGTAACATCATGGCCATAGATTTCTGTTTTTTAATAGCATAGCATAATGTGCGACAAAAAATTACATATGAAAAGTTAAATGCGACCGGAGCTCGGGAAAAAAGTAGTTTATTTTCCTTGCTACAAGCTGTATATGTACGGTGAATGTAAAAAGCTTCCTTTTATCCGTTCATACAATATTTTCCACATGCGAACACATATAAAAATTTAGTGTTTTTAGCTGTTTTTCTGTTTCTTTGTTTCTTTGTTTTCTCGTAACAGAAGTTTTCTTACTCAAACACATCGAAATTGAACAAAGTGCTAAAACTTTATGTGAGTGACAAAAGGGCTTTTGTCAGAAGTATTGAGATTTGATTGCTTCACATGGATAAATGCACTTTTCCCGGATCCTGGTGTACATGGATGGTATAACTAAATCAAATTGATATTTCAAATTTAGCGGAAAATGCACAAAAGGCTTTTCATGGTTTTATTGGTGCATTTGTAAAATGTATTTTCCATTAAGAAGTTTATTTGTGCCATTTATGAGCTCGCACAGAGCCATGCGATTTTTTATTTTTATTTCCATTTTTGCTAGACATTTCAAAGAAATTGGTCTTTGATTGTTTTAAGAAGAACCATTCTTTTTGATAATGAGTTGAATCTCGGGTTAACGATATGCTTGTTCGGAATCGGATCGCTTTTTGATTGATTGGGGCAACAACATCAATTATTTAGTTGAACTTCATCTAGTCCGCTTTGAGTCAGTTCGAGTTTTTTCCATGTATTTTGGTTCAGTTGAACTCCATATGGTCAGTTCACCAATTTTCAATGAATTTTGACATTTATATGGTCAGTCCCACAATTTTCCATGTGGTCCACTTGAAGACAGAAGTCTTTGTATTACCAAACACGGTGGGGCTGAACGAACTTTAAATAAACATGTTGACTTCCATCTCGGTTCTTTTCATAGATTAGTTAGGGGAGGCGTGTACTATCCAACGGCACATGTTGCAGGCGCAACCGCTGAGCCGTTTCTGAGAACTAGGAATATCGTCGCCTGGCTCCGCGGAAGTTGCTGGACCAGTGTTTGAAGCTGGAATCGGTAGAGGGATAAATTCTAAGAACAACCATGTACAAATTATTGCTCTCGGTCATTTGGTCGCAGAGCAATAGAAGGTGAAAGTTGAAAATTCCACCTCTTCAAGGGGTGATGCCGAGTCGACGAAGTTCTTGATCCAGCACTTTAATAGCGTTTCTAGACATGGTCAATGTGATCTTTCGAATGGCAATAATTTGTTTTTGAAAGTAGTCTCTTTTGGTACATTTTCAGAAAAGTCACTTTTTTGCTGCCCTCGGTGAACTTTGGCTACTTCCATACCTTGCCGGTTGGAATATTTTAACACAATATACCTTGTTACAGTAAGCCGGAAGTCTAAGCTTTCCAATGATACCGAATATGCCATGTATGATTCTCAGCAAGAACTATTTATGATAAAGATTTTGCATCGAGGTCGGGCTACTACCAAATTTAGGGTCATTGAAAACGAAATTTACAAATATTACAAATTATTGTCTTTGAGTTATGTCTCATCGACTTACGTAAGTTACCTGTCGTATAATATCTGCTCATTTTGCCATAACAAACATAAAAATAGAAATTTCGTTTTCAATGACCCTAAATTTGCTAGTAGCCCGACCTCGATGCAAAATTTTTATCATAAACCGTTCTTGCTGAGAATCATACAAAAAAGCAAAAAAGTGACTTTTCTGAAAATGTACCAAAAGAGACTACTTTCAAAAAAAAAAATTATTGCCATTCGAAAGAGCTCATTAACCTTGTCTAGAAACGCTATTAAAGTGCTGGATCGAGAACTTCGTCGAGGAGGCATCATCCCTTGAAGAGGTGGAATTTTCGACTTTCACCTTCTATTGCTCTGCAACCAAATGACCGAGAGCAATAATTTTTACATGGTTGTTCTTAGAATTTGTCCCTCTACCGATTCCAGTTTCAAACACTGGTCCAGCAACTTCCGCTGAGCCAGGCGACGATATTCCTAGTTCTCAGAAACGGCTCAGCGGTTGCGCCTGCAACATGTGCCGTTGGATAGTACACGCCTCCCCTAACTCATCTATGAAAAGAACCGAGATGGAAGTCGACATGTTTATTTAAAGTTCGTTCAGCCCCACCGTGCAAAACAAATCACCAAAAATACGTTTCATTTACCAGTTGGAATTGGAAAGTCTTTTTGAAACACTTAGCCCCGTACGAAGTACTGGGGGCTTATAGGAACGCTATGACGTCATCCGTTAGTCGCTGGAAAAAAATGGAGTGTGAAGTGTGATTATGAGGTGGATCAGTAGTACGCTCAGGTATAGGACAGTTGAGGTCGACGTATGTGGTCACAAAGTTAATCTATGGGTAGCCAAAGGATGCCCGCAATGTGGAATACTCTCATCAATACTATGGTTTTGGTGGTAGACTCTCTCATCAGGAAACTGATGGAAGACTGAATCTATGCGCAAGGCTATTCCGAGACGAGCAAACGATTCTAATCAGAGGGAAGTTTGAAAGCACGCTAAGCGATCGCATGAGGGTTGCTTTGAAGATGGTTGAGGGCTAGTGCAACAATTGATGGCCTCAAGCTAAACCCAAGAAAACCGGATCTGAGTGCTATTCAGCAGAAGACACACGGATCCGAACTTGTGAGTGGAACTAGGCTCTTTGGTGTGAATCTAAAGCTCTCCTTTCAAGTACCTTGGGGTAATACTAGACATGTCAAGGAAAAAGCAGAGAAGGCTCTGGCGGCGTTCTGGATCTGCAGAAACTCTTTTGGGAGGAACTGTGGACTAAAGTCGCCGGCCATCATATGACTTTTTTTTCGAGATCTTGTTAGCCCCGTACGAAGTACTGGGGGCTTATAAGATTAATATGCCGTTTGTAACATGTCGAATTGGAAGCAGCCAGTAAGGGCAAAGCATTTGGTTATGTTCATAGATGACAAATCCGCAATAAAAAAAATGTCCGTCCGTCCGTCCGTCCGTCCGTCCGTCCGTCCGTCCGTCCGTCCGTCCGTCCGTGACCCCTCTAGCTAGAGTAAATCACAACCTTTTTTTAAAATTCTTTTTTTCCCCGATTGGTATCGACAAAAGTAAGGTCAAGTTCGAAAATGGGCATGGTAGGGTCGGCCCTTCCAGAGCTAGGGCCCTATAGGTGTTTTTCAGTCTTTCGACGATATCTACCGAAATGCGCACGCAATAGCTGCTCGTGATAAATCAAATGAAAGGTATTGACGAGTAGAACAAAGTTGCTGAACATTGTTTTTGGGTAAGATGCAACGTGGGCTTGTTGGGAGGGCTCAAAGGTCGTTACTCGGCCCTAGGTGTTTTTTGCACATAAATCGAGTAAATCTCATCCGATTTTGCTAGTTTTAGTTTTTTATGGAAGGTAATTGAATACCGAAAAGAACGTGACGAAAAAAGTTTCAAATTAGGGCCCTTGGACTAAGGCCGCTACTCGGCCCTAAGTGTTTTTTGCACATAAATCGAGTAAATCTCATCCGATTTTGCTAGAATTAGTTTTTTATGGAGTCTAATTGAATACCGAAAAGAACGTGGCAAAAAAAGTATCAAATTTGGGCCCTTGGACTAAGGCCGCTACTCGGCCCTAAGTGTTTTTTGCACATAAATCGAGTAAAACTCATCCGATTTTGCTAGTTTTTGTTTCATTTGATAGATAATTGAATGACGAATAGAATGATGGCAAAAAAGTTTCAAATTTGGGCCCTTGCACTAAGGCCGCTACTCGGCCCTAAGTGCTTTTTGCACATAAATCGAGTAAATCTCATCCGATTTTGCTAGATTTAGTTTTTTATGGAGTCTAATTGAATACCGAAAAGAACGTGGCAAAAAAAGTTTCAAATTTGGGCCCTTGGACTAAGGCCGCTACTCGGCCCTAAGTGTTTTTTGCACATAAATCGAGTAAATCTCATCCGATTTTGCTAGTTTTTGTTTCATTTGATAGATAATTGAATGACGAATAGAATGATGGCAAAAAAGTTTCAAATTTGGGCCCTTGCACTAAGGCCGCTACTCGGCCCTAAGTGCTTTTTGCACATAAATCGAGTAAATCTCAACCGATTTTGATAGTTTTTGTTTCATTTGAGAGGTAATTGAATACCCAATGGAAAGTTGGCAAAAAATTTTGGGTTTCTAAAATAATGTCGTAAATTGTTGGTTTTATTTGAAAGGTACTTCGTACGGGCTTTCGTAATTGCGCTATGCGCAATTTAAAAAATGAACAGTTTCAGTAAATTTGACAATGCGCAACTTGACTTGCATTTTGGTAACAGACGCATTAGAGGGTTGTAGACGTATTAGGGTTCCGGGCTTATTAGGGCTACGGACGTATAATGGTTGCGAACGAAATAGAATTACGGGTTGTACGGGGCTAAGTCGCAGCAAACGCTCCGACTGTTCTGATGCCTTGTTTTTTATTTAAAAGCGAAAAAAAGGCTGCAAAGCGCAACCAGTAAAAAACGGTCTTTTCAAAAACAAATATTTACAATAAATAAAAATCATCAACTCTATTACGTCCCAAAGTCCCCAAAATGCAACTAGCGTTTCTCCGTTGAATTGCAATAGAAACCTTTTGTAATAGGTAATCCATGGAGCGTGGTTCGCCAGAAGCTTTTCGCATTAATGAACCCAATTTCTTAATAAATGTACTTGTTTCGGGACCCATGCTACCTAATGATTCAAAAGCAATGGGTGTAAATAAATAATTTTCTTTTAAACGTATGTAATGATTATGCTTGAATCTTTAGGCATTATCTGCAATTGATCCTGATTTTTTGGATGATTGATTTATATAAGATGGAGCTAGTGTGTCTCTAATGGTTACATCCCACAAAATTGGTTTACCGTGACTCCATGGAATTAGAGTCACACCGTCCGGTCTTTTACCGTCATCTCTAGAAATGCCCGGAGGTTGTAACAGATTCGGAAAACCTGCAGAGGAAAATCCATGAGAAAAGATTTTATTAACTTCATCATGTCCTGGAATCCATCCTCCGCTTTTTTTGCAAGATAAACCATGTAATCCTTCCTTCGTAACCTTCTTTCCACAAATACATTTATGTTCTTCGCATAATTGGCTACCCAAACGAAGACCAACAGCAATTCTTGCAGAATTGTTATCTAATAGTAAGCCTAACTGACTCGAAGGAACCACTTGCAGCCACTTTGAGGACTCTTTAGTTGATGACGCAAGCAGTCGAGCACGAGCAGTCGGCTCACTAGAATCAAACATTTCCGAAAATCTACTTTTGATCCTTGGGATATCCCAATTCTTTTGCTCTTTCCTAAGGATATCGTTGTCTGGAATATAATCTTGAGGGATTGCCTCAATCATACGAAAAATGTCGTCATCAATTATTTTTAAATTAAATTTCTGAAGTAATTCATTCGACAAATCTGATGATGAATAAACAGATGACAAATAGGCTGGTACTGCCAAATCTTCTACTTTCCTAATACCCATACCCCCAAAAGACAACGGGAGAGACGCTTGATCCCACGAAAACCCTTCCACCCTCGTATTAGTAATAGCTTCAAGCGTAGAACGGAATATCTCGTCTACAGCTTTCAGCTTATCCGACAACAAAAAAGCCTTACAAGTCCGCAACAGATAATTAAACCTACAACTACTCAACGATTTCCTAAAAATACACAAAGCAGGATGAACATCCATCAACTTCAAACGATCGCACATCAAACTAATTGATTCTATCTTCGAAGAAAACATCCTTTCTAAACCTAATTCAAAGATTGGCGAGCCTAAAATCTCAAATGAAGACTCATCAACCTTTTTAACCCCTGGTAACAGAGCTGAAATATCAGCATACATGCTAGCCTCCTCCTCAGCAGAAGCATTCACAAAAAATACTTCACATTTATCAGCGTTCAAAGGTAAGCCTGATGTTTCACAAAAGGACAATACCTTCCTAATGTCCTGTAGAACAGCTGACAGAACATCACCTATAGTACCACCAATTTAACCTAGACCCGAGAGAATGAGTCATTCTCATAATACCAATACAAAAACCAGGAGGAGCTAAAGGATCACCCTGCTGATACCCTCTTTTAGAAAAAAGTGGTTCATCAGTAAAATAAAGATTCGAAGGAAGCCTATACGCCTGCTGCAACAAAGGCAACAACTCCGGACAAATGTCCTTCACTTCACCTAGCATGAACTTCCTAAACAGCATATTAAACGCATTCCTAAAGTCAAACTTAACCAGCACCATTGGTTCAGCATGATCAGCCATACAGAACTTACGCACAGCATGAACCAACGCTTCAGCACCACCCTCAATGCCGAAACCCCACTGAACCGGCTTCAACTCTTCAACTAACTTTTCCCTAATATTACTACAAGCAATTTTCGATGCTAAGCGTCTCCAAACAACCCCAACTGCTATTGGCCTCACATCACTCTCTCCCTTCAAAAGAGCAGTCAAAGAAGCACCAAAAAGGATCTTCGCAACTTCACTCTGCACTTTACCACCCTTAATAACATCCACAAATGCAGCAATCGCTCTCAACAATCGATTTGCTGAATCACCACAAGTAAAAGATATAAGATCTTTTAAGTGTCTAGGACGTAACCCACCAATCCCTCCAGAAGAACTCATAGGAAAACTCCAATGGCCCTAATAACATCCTCAACTTCAGTCAACGGCAAACTACTCTCAAGCTTTATCTCCTCAAAAACCTCACCATTATCATCCGGGTGCTTTGCTCTCAATTTAGTAACAGTCTCAAAATTTTGAGGCGCTACTACTTCGTCTGAGCACAAAACCCTAACCGCACCCCTAATATCGCCTTCACTAACCTTCCTCGTAGCAGTCTTAATCGCTACACTATTCCTGTCAACTGACTTCTCTACATTAAAAGGGACACCCTTCTCACATCATATGACTATATGAGTCTGTCATCAAGCCCATGATGAGCCATGGATCTGTGCGTTTGAAGCATTTCGTTTGTATTAGTGGACCATTTGAAAAACAGATGAAGCAAATTCAAGCACTTATATGGGTGGCTCTCTGACTGTATAAGGGAATATTTCACATTGTCCAAGAAAAATATTTTTTAGCGATTACTTCATATCACGGGAATTATAATAACTTCGATTCACTTAAACTTCATCTTTATCAGCTCGACATTTTTCCACTTATTTTGGTTCATTTGAACTCCATACAATCAGTTCGACACTTTTCCATGTAGTCCTCAACAAGCGGCACTTCATTCGAAATAATAAACAGTTCATTGGTTTATTTATCGATTGATTTAATTCGTTTGAAACATCCACCGATACGTGAGAATAATGCAAATGTTTCCGATTATTTTCATTCCATACTTCTATTCTCTAGCTAACACATTGAAAATAAATAAATCTTTACTCCGGTAGGTATGGTTAAAAGAAGAAGTGTAGGAAGGAAAAAAGACGAAGAAAGAATTGTTTGATTCAGGATATATATAATACAAAAGCACACATATGGCCAACGTTTTCGGATGTTCTTTTGAATAGAAACGATAAATTTCTTCTTATCAATAGGAATACAGACGGTGAAAAAAAGCAATCGTAAAATAAAACCAATAGTTTTTGGTGTTGAAATTTGCTAAGCTATTGGAAAACATATATAAAACTGAACCCTGAACAGTTCCACCGCCATATTATCACACACACACAGTTGCCATTGGAGGACATAACATACAATACCAAAGGATTTTCGTTCTATTTCGAAACATAGAAAACAGTTTGTTTTCGTATCGTAAATAAAATTTTGAACAAAAACTGTCACAACACTGAGAAATACCATAGCATTTCACATGGCGAGAGGGCTTTCCATTGAGCTCATTTTTGAAATAACGATTTCTGAATTCCATTCATATTCAAATTTGTTTCTAAGTTCCTTGGCACCCGAAAACTCAATTCATCGGAAAACTTTGTTATTAGCAAGTTGATGTGGTTTCAAATTAGTGTTTTCCCTTAAATTTGATATTTTTAGCCCCGTACGAAGTACAAAGGGGCTTATAGGATTACGATGCCGTGTGTAATTGATGGAATTCGAAGCAGACGGTAAGGGCAAAGTGTTTGCCTATGTTCATAGATGACGAATCTGCAATAAAAATTTTGTCTGTCCGTCTGTCCGTCTGTTCGTCTGTCTGTCCGTCACGTCGATATCTTGAGTAAATCAAATCCGATTTCAAAAATTTTTTTTTTCCCTGAAAGATAGTCAAAATAGTGAGGCTAAGTTCGAAGATGGGCATATTTGGGTCGGCCCTTCGTGAGTTAGGGCCGCCTAAGTGCTTTAAGGTCTTTTGGGGATATTTACGGCAAAAAAAACGATGGAAATGCAAATGAAACGGCAAAAGATAGGTATTGTCGATACCGATCCAGGAAAAAAAAGTTTATTTAAATCGGGTGAATGGACCGTGAGTTAGGGCCCTAGTAGTGAAAGGCTGCTCGGCCCTAAGTGTATTTTGCATATAACTCGAGTAAATTTCATCCTTTTTTCGTAATTTTTGTTTCATTTGAAAGGTAATCGAAGCCCGAATATAATGTGGCGAAAAACGTTTTAAATTTGGGTCCTTGGACTGAGGCCGCTCCTCGGCCCTAAGTGTATTTTGCGTATAGATCGAGTAAATATCATCCAATTTTGCTAGTTTTTGTCTTATATGAAATTACCTTTCAAATACCGAATAGAATGTGGTGAGAAAAATGTTTGAAATTTGGGTCCTTGGACTGAGGCCGCTCCTCGGCCCTAAGTGTATTTTGCATATAAATCGATTAAATCTCATCCAATTTTGCTAGTTTTTGTCTTATATGAAAGGTAATTGAACACCGAATAGAATGTGGTGAGAAAAATGTTTGAAATTTGGTCCTTGGACTGAGGCCGCTCCTCGGCCCTAAGTGTATTTTGCATATAACTCGAGTAAATTTGATCCAATTTTCCTAAATTTTGTTTCATTTGAAAGGTAATCGAACACCGAATAGAATGTTGTTGAAAAAAAATTAAATTTGGGTCCTTGGACTAAGGCCGTTACTAGGGCCCTATGTGTATTTTACATATAACTCGAGCAAATTTCATCCGTTTTTCGTAATTTGTGTGTCATTTGGAAGGTAATCAAAGGCCGAATAGAATGTTGTTGAAAAAAAATTAAATTTGGGTCCTTGGATTAAGGCCGCTACTCGGCCCTAAGTGTATTTTGCATATAACTCGAGTAAATTTGATCCGATTTTCCTAAATTTTGTTTCATTTGAAAGGTAATCGAACACCGAATAGAATGTTGTTGAAAAAAAATTAAATTTGGTCCTTGGATTAAGGCCGCTACTCGGCCCTAAGTGTATTTTGCATATAACTCGAGTAAATTTGATCCGATTTTCCTAAATTTTGTTTCATTTGAAAGGTAATCGAACACCGAATAGAATGTTGTTGAAAAAAAATTAAATTTGGTCCTTGGATTAAGGCCGCTACTCGGCCCTAAGTGTATTTTGCATATAACTCGAGTAAATTTGATCCGATTTTCCTAAATTTTGTTTCATTTGAAAGGTAATCGAACACCGAATAGAATGTTGTTGAAAAAAAAATAAATTTGGGTCCTTGGATTAAGGCCGCTACTCGGCCCTAAGTGTATTTTGCATATAACTCAAGTAAATTTCATCCCTTTTTCCTAATTTTTGTTTCATTTAAAATGTAATTGAACACAGAATAGAATGTTGTGGAAAAAAATTGAAAATATGGGTCCTTGGACTAAGGCCGCTCCACGGCCCTAAGTGTGTTTTGCATATAACTCGAGTAAATTTGATCCGATTTTCCTAATTTATTTTTCATTTGAAAGGTAATCGAACACCGAATAGAATGTTGTTGAAAAAATGAATAAATTTTGGTCCTGGGACTAAGGTCGCTACTCGGCCCTAAGTGTATTTTGCATATAACTCAAGTAAATTTCATCCCTTTTTCCTAATTTTTGTTTCATTTAAAATGTAATTGAACACAGAATAGAATGTTGTGGAAAAAAATTGAAAATATGGGTCCTTGGACTAAGGCCGCTCCACGGCCCTAAGTGTGTTTTGCATATAACTCGAGTAAATTTGATCCGATTTTCCTAACTTATTTTTCATTTGAAAGGTAATCGAACACCGAATAGAATGTTGTTGAAAAAAAAATAAATTTGGGTCCTTGGATTAAGGCCGCTACTCGGCCCTAAGTGTATTTTGCATATAACTCGAGTAAATTTGATCCGATTTTCCTAAATTTTGTTTCATTTGAAAGGTAATCGAACACCGAATAGAATGTTGTTGAAAAAAAATTAAATTTGGTCCTTGGATTAAGGCCGCTACTCGGCCCTAAGTGTATTTTGCATATAACTCGAGTAAATTTGATCCGATTTTCCTAAATTTTGTTTCATTTGAAAGGTAATCGAACACCGAATAGAATGTTGTTGAAAAAAAAATAAATTTGGGTCCTTGGATTAAGGCCGCTACTCGGCCCTAAGTGTATTTTGCATATAACTCAAGTAAATTTCATCCCTTTTTCCTAATTTTTGTTTCATTTAAAATGTAATTGAACACAGAATAGAATGTTGTGGAAAAAAATTGAAAATATGGGTCCTTGGACTAAGGCCGCTCCACGGCCCTAAGTGTGTTTTGCATATAACTCGAGTAAATTTCATCCGATTTTCCTAATTTTTTTTTTTCATTTAAAAGGTAGTTGAACACCGAATAGAATGTTGTTGAAAAAAATCAAAATTTGGGTCGTTGGACTAAGCCCGCTACTCGGCCCTAAGTGTATTTTGCATATAACTCGAGCAAATTTCATCCGATTTTCCTAATTTTTGTTTCATTTGGAAGGTAATCGAAGGCCGAATAGAATACTGTTGGAAAAAAAATAAATTTTAGTCGTTGGACTAAGGCCGTAACTTGGCCTTAGGCCTCTCAATAAATTAAAATTTTAGGTCAACTTGAAATTTGTGTTACATTTGAAAGGAACGTCGTACGGGGCTTCGTAATTGCGCATATGCGCAATTTCTAAGATGTACACATTTCATAATAATTTGACTTCATCTACGTTTACGGGTGCAATAGGTCTACGGTCAAAGTAGGGTGACAGACGCACTAGGGTCACGTACGCAATAGATATACGGGTTCGTACGGGGCTCAGTCGCAGCAAACGCTCCGACTGTTCTGATGGCTCGTTTTTCGAATAGGAGAAATCCACATTGTCAAAGTTGTCGAGCATTTCCATTGACCGTTGAATGAATTGTGTGGTTTCTCTTTATTCCTGCAAAAGCTTCTGGCAGAGCGTAAACATTCTTTTCGCTAAGCTTACTTTTGAAAAGAATGAGTGGACATCCCACCGTTATTATGTAAATCATAATCATATGTAGCTAGCATCATAGTTTCACGTTATTAGGATCATCGTATCTATCTATCCAAATATTTAGTCAGTGCCTATAATCGTGACAACGTCACAAAAGGTATTAAATTTCACCAAAATTTATACCAACAACAGTTCAAAATAAACAAATCTGGTATTAAGTGTTAGAGGTTCCAATTTATGGAGTGGATTGAAGACAGTTTTACAAAAGCGGTCCTTTATTAAATGACTGACTTAAACCGAATAAACAGAAAATTTACTTTGTTACAAATGCCACTACTACTTAAAAAAATCGTTGTCAAGTCTTCTTTTTCGTCATCTTCGTGTTCTGCCTTCTTTTTTAGCCTTGAATCTTCTTCTGTTGTTTACCCTCCTCTTCTCCGTCTACGTTTCTTTGCCTTCTTTTTTCTTCCTCTTGTTCTTCTTCTGTTTATCATTTTTCTCCTCTTCTTCTTTTTATTTCTTCTTCTTCTGTCTTCTCCTCTTTCTTTTTCTTTTGTCTTCTTCTTCTGCTCAAACTTTGTTGCTCTCCGCTAAAGCTGTATTGCAAACTGTACTGGTAAAATTTTGTTGCTCATGCTCTATTGCTCACATTCTATTCCATCTTGTCCTTTTCTTTTCTTTTCTTTCGTCTGTTAACCTTTGCCAGGGTCTTCGCCGCCGTAAGGTTTCCTAAGTAGATGCCGTAAAATGTCCATAGTCGTTGCCGTAAGATTTCAATATTTTAATCTTGTTCTTCACTTTTATTTTCTGTTCTTTTCTTTTCTGCTCTTTAGTCCAATAAACTTGGCCGAGGTCGTGCCGTAATTTTTTTTTAAATTGATTTTCTTCAATTTATATTTACTATACTAGTAATCCAATCTTTGTCACTTTTTTATTCAGCATTCTCTTCTTCCTGTTCACAAATCTAAATCATAGTCCGTATTCATTCTGCTTTCTTTTGCCATTATTTGTCTAACACAATTTCATTCCACACAAAGGCAAATTAATTCAATTCACTCAATGCACAACCATTCGACTTGTGTTTTCCACTACCCTATTCCATATCTGGGCCCATAACCTGTTAGGGGTTTCAATTGAAGGCAGTTTTACAAAAGTTGGTCAATGACTGACTTAAACCGAATGTTACAAATGCCAATGGGATTGATTTGCCTTACATAGAATTTATGACAATGCTGAGTTTACTACTTCAACATTAAGAACGGATTGTAGCAGTGCGTGGAACTATAGAAGAATCAAAAACCGTCGTCACATGCATGCATGTTTGGGTTATTAAAGTTTGAAAAAACTTTTTAGCCCCGTACGAAGTACGAAGGGGCTTATAGGATTACGGTGCCGTGTGTAATTGATGGAATTCGAAGCAGGCGGTAAGGGCAAAGTGTTTGCCCATGTTCATAGATGACGAATCCACAATAAAAATTTTGTCTGTCCGTCTGTCCGTCTGTCACGTCGATATCTTGAGTAAATCAAATCCTATTTCAAAAATTTTTTTTTCCCTGAAAGATAGTTGAAATTGTGAGGCTAAGTTCGAAGATGGGCGATTTTGGGTCGACCCCTCCCGAGCTGGGGCCCCATAAGTGATTTAACGTTTTCCGAAGATATCTCTGGCCATTTAAAGGCTACACTGGTAAGTGATACATCAAATGAAAGGTATTTACAATACCGATCGACAAAAAAAAAGTTTATGGAAATTGGATGACCGACTCGTTAGTTAGACCCCTTGGTGTGAACTAGGTGCAGGGCGGCAAGAGGCTTATAGGATTACGATGCCGTGTGTAATTGATGGAATTCGAAGCAGACGGTAAGGGCAAAGTGTTTGCCTATGTTTATAGATGACGAATCCGCAATAAAAATTTGGGCCGTCTGTCCGTCTGTCCGTCACGTCGATATCTTGAGTAAATCAAATCCGATTTCAAAATTTTTTTTTCCCTGAAAGATAGTCAAAATAGTGAGGCTAAGTTCGAAGATGGGCATATTCGGGTCGGCCCTTCGTGAGTTAGGGCCACCTAAGTGATTTAAGGTCTTTTGGTGATATTTATGGCAAAATAAACGATGGAAATGTAAATGACACGGCAAATGATAGGTATTGTCAATACCAATCCAGGAAAAAAAAGTTTTTTAAAATCGGGTGAGTGGACCGTGAGTTAGGGCCTTAGAAGTGAAAAGCTACTAGGGCCCTATGTGTATTTTACATATAACTCGAGCAAATTTCATCCGTTTTTCGTAATTTTTGTTTCATTTGGAAGGTAATCAGAGGCCGAATAGAATGTTGTTGAAAAAAAATTAAATTTGGGTCCTCGGACTAAGGCCGCTACTAGGGCCCTATGCGTATTTTACATACAACTCGAGTAAATTTCATCCGTTTTTCGTAATTTTTGTTTCATTTGAAAGATAATCGAACACCGAATAGAATGTTGTTTAAGAAAAAATTAAATTTGGGTCCTTGGACTAAGGCCGCTACTAGGGCCCTATGTGTATTTTACATATAACTCGAGCAAATTTCATCCGTTTTTCGTAATTTTTGTTTCATTTTGAAGGTAATCAAAGGCCGAATAGAATGTTGTTGAAAAAAAATTAAATTTGGGTCCTCGGATTAAGGCCGCTACTAGGGCCCTATGTGTATTTTACATATAACTCGAGCAAATTTCATCCGTTTTTCGTAATTTTTGTTTCATTTGGAAGGTAATCAAAGGCCGAATAGAATTTAGTTGAAAAAAAAAATTGGATCCTCGGACTGAGGCCGATACTAGGCCCTATGTGTATTTATACTCAATAAATTAAAATTTTAGGGCTATTTGAAATTTTTGTTTTATTTGAAAGGAACGTCGTACGGGGCTTCGTAATTGCGCTATGCGCAATTTGTAAGATGTACACATTCCATAATAATTTTACTTTAACTACTTTAACCGGCGCATAGGCTTACGGTCAAAGTAGGGTGACAGACGCACTAGGGTCACGTACGCAATAGATATACGGGTTTGTACGGGGCTCAGTCGCAGCAAACGCTCCGACTGTTCTGATGGCTCGTTTTGTTTGAAAGGTATTAATAAATGTGAATCGTCAGTACTATTTCAGGTCTCCTAATAAAATGGCCGTCGGCCGCCATTTTGGATTTTTGTAAAAACAATATAAATCGGTGAACATGATACTTACAAAGTTACTGATCAGTGGGAAGTGATTGGTTATGTGTGTGTGGTGTTTCAAGGATTCCAAATATGGATATCTAATAGATATTATCTATATATAAATATATATAGCTATATTGAGCTATATTGAGCTATATAACGGTATAGATAGTTATTTTGAGCTATATACTAGCATATTTATCAGTAAATTGTTTATTTATAGGTTAATATAGGACTGAGGAAATTTAAGGTCAATTTTAAATTTGTGTTACGTTTGGAAGGAACATCGTACGGGGCTTCGTAATTGCGCTATGCGCAATTTTTAAGACGTACAAATTTCATAAGAATTTTACTTTACCGACGTTTTCGGGCGCAGTAGACTTACGTTAAGAGTAGGGCGACGGACGAACTAGGGTCACGTGCGCAATAGATGTACGGGTTCGTACGGGGCTCAGTCGCAGCAAACGCTCCGACTGTTCTGACGGCTCGTTTACGTACGAGACACAACTTTTGTAATCATTGTCGAACCCTAATGGTTTGGGGTCAAATGAAAATAATTTCCGTAAGAATTTTTTAATTCCAAAAAAGATTCGGTCGCGTACTGCTAATCGGCTATCCATAAGATTAAGATCTAGGTCCATATTTCTGTCTGTGTAAATACTTATTTCGTATTGTCATCTGGGTCAGTTCCTCGTGAGGGCTCAACTGTGAACATTTTTTCAGGGATTCTTTTTTTCGCACATCAATGTAAAAGATAAAAAAAGTAATTGAGTTTACTGGGATTATCGGTTTTCATTGAAACCATATTTTGTTTACATAATTTGCATAGAAAACATAATAATTGCATTTTCACCGAAAATATTTTCTCTCAATAAATGATGATAACAGAAAATATTTCATCATATTGCGACGTAGATAACTTGCTTTACGATTTCTGATATCTAAATATGGCTAGTGAGTCGCGTACAGAAGCGAGTACTTCTCTTCTTATGTTTGCCTGGTCAATTAGTTATTATGAAAGCGGGTCGCTGTCGCAGGCTCAGAAGTCATCACCTTCTGAATATCTTTAAATGGTAGCCACGGTACAATATTGCAATGAAATATTAATATAACCTACACCGACTCCTACATTCTATTCGTATTTAACCTGTTACAGACGGCAGTCATCTGTTATCGACAGCGAACCAAAATAATAAACGACAAGCTCTGACTTAATGAGGTCTTATATAGCAAAACGTATGTTCAAAACTAATGAAGTGATAGATTTCTGAAATCAATTTTTGAAAATATTCGATTAAATGAAGTGATAGATCAGACAGTAAAACTGTTAATATGCTTGCGTCTGTGACAGGTTAAAAATACTAAGTTAAAAATTTTATCGGGTTTTCGGCCCCTTACATGAAAAGTTGTACAAGCATCTGTTACGGACGGTAGTTTTTAGGCCCTTTCGCTTGTCGTCCTCACTTCGTTCGAGCTACAACTCGCCAAATCGCCTAAAATGTACCGTCCACTACAGATAACTATTCTTTCCTGCAATATCGAAACATTACTACGTCTAAGTTGACAGACGTAGTATAATTTTAAACAAGATACCACAAGACTAACATTGTGAGACTATTGTACCAAAACAATATTAGATTTTCATTCTTTTTTTGTTTAATCAGTTGCATTGCTTTTGGCCGTTAAGATACGTTTTTCAAATTTGTTTCCACGGTTAATCTCCGTGTAGCATTTGCGTAATACAAAAACACTCTTACAAGCTACTAGACAGTTCACTTTCAGTTGTGTAAACATTTTGAAGATTGTACGCAGTACTTGGGACTAATGCGTCTACCATCAAGTTCGCAACACTACGAATTGAGCCCACAATTCTTAATTGATTTCGATAAAACAGAAAATAAATTTCATGGGTGCGACGAGAATAATCTCATTTTCTCCATTCAAATGCAGTGCAAAGACGTTGACGTTTTGTGTGATGACAATGCAGGTAAGAAATAGTGAGAGTCGAGGAAAGAGCAATAGCGAAGGTTTTCTAAAATGTGTGTGTGTGTGTGTTGCTATCAAATAAATTGAATTCGACTTGTGGCCAACATTCTAGGGTTCCGTGAGTTTTTCTGGATGGATCCTGAAGTTCAGACGGCTGCTTGGAATTCCTAGGGTTTTATATTAAAAAAAGGAATCTCGCATCCTGCGAAATTCGTACTCTAGCGCAGGAATCTCACGTCCATTTATTTTCTTTAAATCTTCGTAATTTTGGAAATGGAGCGAACTGTGTGTATGAGTTTAGGAAATGGGCGCAAACTCAATGTAAAGTGTTGCCAGAGCCCATTTCGTTCCCATTTTCAATTTTCATTTTTCCGGAAAAAACTCTAATCGACTTTGCCCCCAATTCCAATTTCCACTTGCTCGGAAAACACTGTAAATCGATTTCGCACCCATTTGCAATTTTTTAGTTCCTCAGAAAGCACTCATTCGCACCCATTACCAATTTTCAGTCGGAAAACACTCTTCGTATTATTTAGTACATAGTTCGCACCCATTTCCAAAAATTCTAAAGATTTAAAAAAAATTGCATGGGCTCGAATTTCCAACCCTAGAGGAGGAACTCTGTTCGAGTTTCTTCGATACCGATCGTACAGGTATTACTACAGTCCAGATAGCTCGATCGGCAGAGCGATGGACTCACGCCCTATATGTCACGGGTTCGACTCCCGTGTCAGACATAGTTCATAGGGTTTTTCTAATCGTAAATGATTAGTCTCTGCTGTTAGTTTTCACTAGCCAGCTCTTTTGACCGTAATAGGTATCTAAGAAAACACCAAAAAATGCTGAACACAGTTCTTGTACGTCATGCGTAAGTCACAATAGTGATTCTAAAATGTCAACTACTAGCGACATCTATGTTCTAATAGATGAATCGTACGATTTATAATTCACAATTGTAAAATCTATCGAAAATATGGATAATGCACAACAGGCTCATCGGCGGCTTAGGTGCTTGGAAAGCATCAGCTTTCCTGCCCATCTTATCCTACCCTATCCTACTACAGTCAGAGGAAGTGAAATTTCAGCATGAATTTGCATCAGCTGTTTTTCAGCCGATCCACACAACAATCGAAACTGTTTGTACGATTCACTACCACGTGCAGCAGCTTCAACCGTATAAACAGTTTTGATTGTATGTGTGGATCATCTGCAAACAGCTGAAGCAAATTCATGCTGAAATTTCACTGCCTCTAACTGTAGGTGTTTTTTGCGCTCAATTTGTAAATTTTAACCGATTTTTCTAAAAGTTTTGTACTTCAAAGGTAAAATGATTTACTTAAAAGTACTTCTATTAAGTAGAAAACGTTGTTGTGATAAGATAAGAGCTTCGTACGAATCAATTTTTAACTTTGGTTCATAGACGAGTTCAGTTTGATACGATTTTCACTGTTGTTTTGCTTTTTTTTGGCATTATGCAAAGACAAGTTCAAACAACAAGTTAAAAGGTAAGATTTGCGAAGGTAAGCTTGCACTATGCGTAATTACTTAGACAAATAGTTAACTGTCGGAGATCTGACTAGGCATAGGCATATATCGTACGGGTTTCTGCGTAGTTTTAATTGAAGGTTAAAGGTGGCAGAATATAGGTATTTTGAACAATTTTGTATTGAGAATTAGAAGAGAGTGTTAGTGGAGTAACTAATAAATATTATCTATTTTAGATAATATCAAAACATTCTCCTGTTCTACCGATCTGGGAAGTCTGCATTTATTTATATTCTATAACACGAGCTTAGCTTAGTGTAACGATATCTTCGATAGTTGTCGGATAATTTTCATGCTAAAATTTGTTTTCGTTATTGGTAGCTTAGAGTAATTATAACCAGAGAGGAAATTTTCCCGACGAAATGTGGTCCCAACATCAGTTTGTATAAGATACACATTTCGTATACTTTTACACCAATACGCTAACGCTATTTCGCTTTTGATAGTTCAATTTGCCTTTAAGTGGGCAAACACACATACCAATAAACATTTCGTATTTCATGTTGGGACCACATATTTTACGTAATTTTGTTCGCAATTTCCTCTCAAGGTATAATTACTCTTAGATCGGTAGTCTTTGATTAAAAAGTCTCAAAGTGTTCGAATTTACGTAATTCGTGGGATGATTTTCGTTCGCAAAATTTTTAATTCAATTTACTGTGTTAAAGTGAAACTACATTTTTCGGAGGTCATCAACACTGAACATATCTAGTTTGTGAGAAGAAAGTTTTTTTAAAAGGTTATGCCGATTCAATTCGATGTCATCTTGTGACTCAATTGTGACAGAATAAGTAGTGTCAAAGGCTCTCTGTCAAAGGTGTCAAAGGTAGAGAGCCTTTTTGGTAGTGTTCTAGAAATTGACATATTTTAGGGTGACACACGTTTTGAACATATCTCCCAATTGCAATCACTGAACTCCTTCAAAATGCCTAAATGAAATGGAGTATCCAAATAAAATTCCAATGTCAGGCAGTTTCGGTGGCCGAACGAAACGGTCTAATCACGGGAAGTGGAACGAAGCGAAGCACGTCGGAGTAAAAATCCTTATTGTCACAGCTGTCTTTACAGTCGTCGGATTAATTATTTTATCGGAAATTCTAATGAATGATGAACAAAGCAAAATATCGAAGAATGGCGGAGTGATACAAGCGATGCCATGGGGTCAACTGCTACCACCAAGCATTGAACGTACACTGCCGCCATATCCAGATAAAGAACCAGCGACCGATGGATCATGGAAGTTTGTTAACGGCACTAAGTTTAAGTTTTTTGTATTTTCCGCTTTCTACGATCGTCGTGGCGGAAATAGATTAATTAGAGTAATTGGTGCTACAAAGACTAGAGGTACCGAAAAGGTTTGGTGCCGCTTATGGTATCCAGTCGGACCGAATAACTCAACTTTTGAATCGACGTCTGTGATGGCTAGAGTTCAGGTAACAGAATCAACTTCGATGTTCCGTTCAATCTATCATTGTACTTCAATCCCTCAGATAATCAGAGAGAATTGGGATCTCAAGTACAGTGCGTGTTTTGTACTATGTCCACTTCAAGCACCCGGTCTTGAGGTACCATACGCTGTCAGCATTGTCAGCAAAATTCGTTCACCACCGGGAAATGTTTTGCTGTTACGCAACACCGATCAAGATTCTCAACTACAAAATCGTGCCAACATCAATCAAATACCCGACCAGATTGGCGTCTGCATCAAACCATTCCATTATGATTATGATTCGGTGAGTCGCCTGATTTACCCGAATTGAATTTTGGCTTTATTGTGGACGTCCTTTGTGCTTTCCAGGCCTTACATTTATTGGAATTTCTCGAACTGTATTCGTTGCTTGGTGTCTCCCATTTCACATTCTATAATCATACTTTAGGACCGGACGCTGCTTGTGTTCTGCGCCATTACATTGACGAAGGTTTGGCTAACATTGATACATTAGATGGAACTGGTCAGCGTCGTAAGTCTAACTGTGATTGCACCTATCAGTAGCAAGGCCGCAAAAATATATTTCTTTGATGTTACGCAGCAACTGTTTCTATGCTACAGTGGGACTTGAAAATGCAATCGCAAAAAGAAATTCGAACGGAAGGTCTGTTTGCGGCATTTAACGACTGCTTATATCGAAGCATGTACAGGTAACTGATTTTAGAGTCGTGACATTACGTTGAGTCGTGACATTACGTTGAGTCGTGACATTACGTTGAGTCGTGACATTACGTTGAGTCGTGACATTACGTTGAGTCGTGACATTGCGTTGAGTCGTGACATTACGTTGAGTCGTGACATTACGTTGAGTCGTGACATTAGGTTGAGTCGAGACATTACGTTGAGTCGAGACATTACGTTGAGTCGAGACATTACGTTGAGTCGAGATATTACGTTGAGTCGAGACATTGCGTTGAGTCGTGACATTGCGTTGAGTCGAGACATTGCGTTGAGTCGAGACATTGCGTTACACACATATTTTTGAAGAGATGATTTCATACGCACACGATTTACAGATTTCAGTACGTGGTCTTCGTTGACGTAGATGAATTTATTGTACCTCGACGGAACGATACGTTGAAGGATTTGTTGAAGTAAAATAAAATTTCATGGACGAGGTGACTAGAAGCGCTAATAGCAGTCTGAAATTCACCATTTTAGATGGCTGTCTCTCAAACCGAGCAACATAAATGCCGGAGCCTATTCGTTTCAAAATGCATTCTTTTACCTTCAATTCGCCGACGACAGTCTTACGTACGAAAGGAACGTCAGCAATGCCGCTCTGCGTAGTGCACTACTAACGCAACGAAAAACTCGAAGGTACCGGGTTTTCAATCCCTTCTCTACCCGAAAACGTTTCATTTCCTAATTAAAACGCTTCCGACAGACGATTGAAACTACATCCGCATAGAGAACGCTCGAAATACATTTGTAAACCGCAATCGGTTGTAGAAGTTGGAAATCATTTTGTTTGGGAGTTTATGCCGGGGCAAGGTCACTCGAACGTTACACCCGATATAGCGATACTTCATCATTACAGAGTGAGTTTTTGCTAATTCAAAATTGTTTCGACGAATCGCTTCTAATCGACGTTCGACCCGGAAAGGTCTGTGAATATGGCGGAGACGATTGTGTCAACCATCCAAGTACTGTCGATCGAACCGCCCATAAATACTCGCATCGGCTAACCGATCGAGTGGAAATGATGTACAGCAAATTGAAAACGCCATGCAAACTTTTAGATGTGCCGCCAGTACCGACGAAAGCTCCTGAGGAACGGAAATGAAATTTTGAAAATAAAGAAATTGCAGAAACCGATCGAAAGCGAAAAAATCTTAAGTAATAAACGCTCAACGCTTATGCAACAAAGGTGGTAAACTTTGGGGAGGGAACGGAGATACACACCTCACTTGAATGAGATGCAGTGAATCGTTTATGTATAAATCATCAGAAGTGGTGTGTTCCCGCGTCTCTCATAAAATAACGATTTGCGTCGCGTCACCTCACCAAAATTTACAGCCTTGCCTCCATCACTGGAATATAGGAATTCCTTTACTCATCTTTCATCCAAGGATGGTAAATCTCAATCGTGGAGTTCATAATATAGCCGAAGGTGCAAAGTCTAAAGCCTGTTTAAAGAGGATATGCCGAGGGGGAAGATTTATCAGTTTGGGGCGATCATTTAAGATCTCGAAACACAGATCTGTTGATCCTTTGTTTCCATTCCCGGTCATCATGTAAATCATGGTAGCCTTCCTGTTGCCGATAGGAACCTGTCTAAGATGTCAGGTCCTATTGCAGCAATTTCCGAAGGAACCACCTCGTAGTCTCCGAGCATCCTGCGTCTTAGTTGAAGAAATATGGGGCAGTCACATATCAAGTGTGCACCCGTTTCTTCTTCTAGGTCGCAGGAACATCTCGGAGTGTCCGAAAGCCTCAACTTATTCATGTGCCGATTCAGCCCGCAATGTCCCGTAATCGCTCCTACTACTCTTCTAATGCGATTTCGGTCCATTTTGAGCATATCTTTGGCCCATTTTTTGTTAGGCTTAGGGAAGAAGCATTTCGTGTGAACGCCTCCATTATACGCTTCCCAGCGTTCTGCGTGTTTACGCTTAACCCAGTCTTCCAGTGCTCTTTTACACTCTGACTGGAGAATCGGAAGGAACGGTTCTGGCCCGTTTGCCTGAGTCGCCGAGCCTTCTTTGGCCAGCTTATTTGCTTCCTCATTTCCCTCCACGCCGGAATGTCCTGGTACCCAGACCAAATTGATCCGATTGCTCAGACCAAGAAGGTTCAGGTATTCCTTACATTCCTTCACCAGCTTGGAGGTGACTACGGGCGATACGAGTGCCTTGATCATTCCTATATTGTCAAGACATATAAGGACCTCTTCGCCTTGCGTCCCTATAGGCAGAGTTTCATGTGCTCCCATGAGTGCCGCATAAAGCTCCGCCTGAGGTACGCTGGCGATCATACCGAGGGGGAAACAACAAGAGCGAATGGTGGGACAGGCTGCATTCGCCATTGGAGCGAATGAAGGGAAATATAAGCGAATGAAAGGAGAATATGAGCGAACTACATGCGAATGGTGTGACAGGATTTTCCGTTGTTGTTTCCCCTCGGGATTTGTGCACTGTTAAACCACAAGATCAGATAGAACCAATGATCTATTATGTGCAAATGGTCGTTAATTCCCCACTTCTCGCCTTATTTCCGATCTGCCATGGTTTAAGGATCATTAAGAACTTCGAACCGTTCCCTTTGAGCCATGTACCGACTAGAATAGTAAGTTGTGCTTCTTGCTTGTGTAATATTTCTACCAACAATCATTTCAGTTAACTGACAGGACATGTACCTTGATGATGAAGGAATCTATGAAAGCATATTCCGCAAATCTGTTTGTAAAACTGAATAGGTTTTCAGTTCAGCTACTTACATGTCTCAAGAGGAAGATTTCAGAAAAGATAAATTGATAAATCCAATGTTAAATATCTGACTAAAAAAAATGATTTTTCTTTCATACAGGAGAACGTTATACATCATACAATTTATATTCATAGCGACATAGGTACATACAAGAAGCTCCCCATATTACAGTTCTTATGAATGAGAATAGGTCATAAATATTATTGAATTCAAGCACTGCTAACCATTCCCCAGATAAATCTTTTCGACAACATTTGTTTAAGTCAACCTTAACAAAAATAAGAAATGACCTAATAAATCCAACTTGACTGTCTGCATATTTTATGAATTTTATACTTTATATTTTTTGGCTTATATATCTGTACAACAGAAATTGGTTTGTGGCGAATTTTCCACATGCTGTTATGTGTTCTTAGGTAAAATAAACTTCCGAACATGTTGGATGGAACATTTTTACCCGAAAAAAAAAATATGGAAAAACGTTGGACAAGATAATATACGGATTTTTTGTGGGTGTGGGATAATTTAAACGAAGCTAATTTGTAACTTAAATATTATTGAGAGTAAAAGAACTTTCAGAGAATTCTCAGAAATGGATACGATTCAAATGGTAATAAACTTCTGATTTGGTGAGACGTGAGACTGCTATCACTCAAAAATGGAAATGTGACGCAAGTCACAAAATTTACCGTCACAAAGTCGCTTTAACAGTGATCTAGGAACCGACCTACTAAAATAGTCAATAATCCCAAAAGTCCAGAAGGTAACCCAAAAGAACAGTCGAAAGTCCCAAACATCATTGAATTCTACATGTGGGAAGATTTGAATTCATATCTCGGCTCATTGAACTCGTACAGATGCTTCTGTTCATGAAGACGAGCGTTCTGTTCATAAAGACAAGCTTTATGTTCGTACAGACGAGCTTTCCGTTTATAAAGGCTAGCTTCTTGTTCATAAGGACGAGCTTTCTGTTCATAAAGACGAGCTTTCTGTTCATAAAGACGAGCTTTCTGTTCATAAAGACAAGCTTTATGCTCGTAAAGACGAGCTTTCCGTTTATAAAGGCTAGCTTCTTGTTCATAAGGACGAGCTTTCTGTTCATAAAGACGAGCTTTCTGTTCATAAAGACGAGCTTTCTGTTCATAAAGACGAGCTTTCTGTTCATAAAGACGAGCGTTCTGTTCATAAAGACAAGCTTTATGTTCCTAAAGACGAGCTTTCCGTTTATAAAGGCTAGCTTCTTGTTCATAAGGACGAGCTTTATGTTTCTAAAGACGAGCTTTCCGTTTATAAAGGCTAGCTTTCTGTTCATAAAGACGAGCTTTCTGTTTATAAAGACGAGCTTTCTGTTTATAAAGACGAGCTTTTTGTTCATAAAGACGAGCTTTCTGTTCATAAAGATGAGCGTTCTGTTCATAAAGACAAGCTTTATGTTCCTAAAGACGAGCTTTCCGTTTATAAAGACTAGCTTTCTGTTCATAAAGACGAGCTTTTTGTTCATAAAGACGAGCTTTCTGTTCACAAAGACGAGCTTTCTGTTCACAAAGACGAGCTTTATGTTCACATGAACGAGCTTTCTGTTTATAAAGACGAGCTTTATGTTTACAAAAACGAGCTTTCTGTTTATAAAGACGAGCTTTCAGTTCATAAAGACGAGCTTTCGGTGCATGAAGACGTGCTTTCTGTAATATGAGGTTCTTGTAAGCCGAGCTTTTTGTGTATAATAGCGAACTTTCTGTGTACCAAGGAGAGCTTTATGTAGATAAAGGCGAGCATTCTGTTATGTGTACAATTCCTTGTTCGGCGAATTCCAAGACCTTTCGTTCGGCGAATTCCATGACCTTTCCCGTGATGAACGAAATTACATTTTGAAGCAGCTCAAAATTTGTCAGACTTTTCTAAGAAAATTTTTCATTAAACGTTATCTCATCACCTCGAGACTAAAATTCAAAAGAATCTAAGTTGCTCTAATAAAAGCTTAATAGATTTATAGGTATTTTCGTTTGATATTTCGGTAGTCACGGGACAGTCTCATATAGAAAAACGAACTCCATTATTATTAATAAAGGCCGGCTATACAGCACTAACTGTACATACCCAAGGATTCAGCTAATTTTTAAAAGTCTCACAGGCACATAATCAAATAAATGGCCCTCTCTAAGTCCATCTAATATTCTAGCGAAATGTTCAAAATTTAGCGAAGTACATCCTCGACAATCATGTATTACCTAATGTTCATACATCGTATCTGAAATAGTTAGTATGTCCGACATGAAAGTATAAAGATGAACCAACATTGCAATTGCTTGCGATATTTTCGTGATAGTTTTACGAGAGCAGAGTCACGTATGTTATTTTATGGAAACGGACATAACATTTTAAAACCACATTCGAGTTGCACATTTTCGAGATAGATTTTTGTTATCATTACCATGTAGCACTCAATGATATGATATTACACATGACAATGTGACGCTTTAGCGGAGAGACCGAAATTTTAGCCATCCGAATGGATTAAGTGGTTTTTGAGTGAATTGAACGAAACATTTAAACTATATGCACGCACTCAATAATATTGCAGCACTTGAAAGTCGTTGTTCCATACAATAACGTGTCAAAGAAAATTTCTTTTTTTTGCTCCAAAGACAGAAATTTTCTTATTCACTTGATCAGGATCTTACGGTAGAAAATCACTTCAAATGTTCGTAACGAAAAATTCACTACAGTTAAAGGCAGCAGCATGAATTTGCATCAGCTGTTTTTTAGCTGGTTCACTTATACAAACAAAACCGTTTTTACAGTTGAAGAAGCTACAGTTGAAGCAGTAAGATCGTTTTAAAGATGTTTTTTTTTAAGAGTTTTGTTTTAACCGACGAAGAATGAAGTTCTCCAGGTTGAGTTCGTAGATGGATAATATTGAAGTGAAGACATGGATGGAATTTTAAACAACCATTCGTTCATCTTGACGAATTGCAGCAACTCGTTTTGGTCGGAATGTTGGGACAACTGACACATTTGTTCAATGTAAGTAACATTTTGGTCAAGCCTACCAATTACTAGTCCCTGAACATTATGCCACAAAATATGCGTTACAAACTGCAAACTACAAACCCGAAACGGGGCTAGGCAATTCCTTCCACCTGGGAGAGATCGCCAGCGTACCTCAGGCGGAGCTTTATGCGGCACTCATGGGAGCACATGAAACTCTGCCTATAGGGACGCAAGGCGAAGAGGTCCTTATATGTCTTGACAACATAGGAATGATCAAGGCACTCGTATCGCCCGTAGTCACCTCCAAGCTGGTGAAGGAATGTAAGGAATACCTGAACCTTCTTGGTCTGAGCAATCGGATCAATTTGGTCTGGGTACCAGGACATTCCGGCGTGGAGGGAAATGAGGAAGCAGATAAGGCTCGGCGACTCAGGCAAACGGGCCAGAACCGTACCTTCCGATTCCCCAGTCAGAGTGTAAAAGAGCACTGGAAGACTGGGTTAAGCGTAAACACACAGAACGCTGGGAAGCGTATAATGGAGGCGTTCACACGAAATGCTTCTTCCCTAAGCCTAACAAAAAATGGGCCAAAGATTTGCTCAAAATGGACCGAAATCGCATTAGAAGAGTAGTAGGAGCGATTACGGGACATTGCGGGCTGAATCAGCACATGAATAAGTTGAGGCTTTCGGACACTCCGAGATGTTCCTGCGACCTAGAAGAAGAAACGGGTGCACACTTGATATGTGACTGCGCTAGGCATGCTCTGTTTCACAGGGGGGTCCAAAGTTCAGCTGGAGATGGGTTTTCCTGGTCCGGAAGGCTAAAATATTGGACCCGTATTTTTTTTAGAATTATAAAAATTAATTTAGGCATGGGGAGCGAGGCATTTGTTCATATACACAAATACATTGGTTAGAGGAGTAAAGAAGATATGCACTATACAAACACTATATATCTTCTCTCCTCTAACCAATGTATTTGTGTATATGAACAAATGCCTCGCTCCCCATGCCTAAATTAATTTTTATAATTCTAAAAAAAAATACGGGTCCAATATTTTAGCCTTCCGGACCAGGAAAACCCATCTCCAGCTGAACTTTGGACCCCCCTGTGAAACAGAGCAGGCCTGACTGCCCCAAATTTCTTCAACTAAGACGTAGGATGCTCGGAGACTACGAGGTGGTTCCTTCGGAGATTGCTGCAATAGGACCTGACATCTTAGACAGGTTCCTATCAGCAACAGGAAGGCTACCATGATTTACATGATGACCGGGAATGGAAACAAAGGATCAACAGATCTGTGTTTCGAGATCTTAAATGATCGTCCCAAACTGATAAATCTAAAAAATACTATGGACACTCCCTTACGTAATTTATGAATGATCCCTAACACGATAACACGCAAGTTAGCAGCCAGAGCGAAGCGAGAGCTGTAATTGACACGATTTTTTTTTAAATCTTTAATTCATCAAACAATTTTATGTCTTGGCTTTACCCTCAAACCTTAGACTTTAAGGACTTAAATTCAGAAAACAGAGTAGAATCTTAAACTAATTATACCTAAATCGGAATTTCGTAGGACAGAATGTGTCCCCAACATCAGTTTCTATAAAATGTACATTTCGTACGATTTTACGTAGCATGTTACACCAATACATGTAGGCGTTAACATTTTTGATAGTTTCAATTTAGCTTTGTTAAAATCCAGTCTCTCGAATATATTTTTGGTTTTTCATGCATTGTTACGTAAATAACTATAACCACTTGCGTATCTATTAATTAATCTAATATTGGAGCAACTTATAATGGTCTCCATCTCATAACCAAATTTCCACCGATATTTCAATTTTTTTTTAAATTCAAAAGATTTGTATTGGAAACAAATTCGCCCACCAATTCTCACACTAACATTTCGTATTTCATGTCGGGAACACATTTGATACGTAATTTCGTTTGTAAATTCCAGTCTAGGTATAGTTCGTCTAAGAATGGAATCAATGTAAAGAGAGTCGCGCTACTCTTATGTAATGCGGAACGAATAGAGCAAATGTAACAAGTCGAACTCACACTGATCAACAACATACGTATGCTGTTAACGTATGACACGTACGTCGTATATATCCGACGTATAATCATACGTACTACTCGTGACTCTTCATGTCACTCGTTTGTTTACACGTCAGACACGTACAGGCATGAGCGCCGCCGATCAAGCCGCCGCCGGCCATTTTTGAGCAAGCCGCGCCGCAGCCGAGCCGGTGCCAAAAACACGGCTTGAAACGGCAGGAAAATGAAATAAAGATTTCGAAAGGTGAATGGGTGAAATAATTTTGAAAACCGAGATTCCTGTTGATCCTAAGCAGCTCAAGTACTTTTTCAATTTTTTTTTCAAAATTAAGAAAATTTTGAAAATTTTCTTGAATTTTCATGATTTTTCCAGAATGGTATATTACGTCCTCGCTTCTAAGTTTGTTGTTTTGGCAAGTATGACCTTTGCGGAACGAGCCGAAGGCGCACAATCAGTTAATTCACAAATTTGAGAAAACTTTATCGATCTTTGCGAATTTTCTCGATTTTTTTTTTCTTTTCAATTTTTACTTGATTTTCGTGAGCTTTCGATTTCTTATCGAAAACCATTTTCTTAATGAGTTAAATGAGTGTACTGGAGCATGATTTTCCATTTAGTTCAAGTTTTGAGGCAATAAAACTTGACGTGTTAGTGAACCTTAGACTTAGAGACTTGCTTGTCCAGTTCCACTTGCACTTTGAACAACCTAATCTACCTACATTTTCGCTTTCCGTACAATTTCATTTTCATGCTTACTAGTTCATTTTCCATGAATTTATCGAAACGTTTTTATTTTGAAAAAAAGTTAAAAGGAACCTCCAGCCGAGCCGTTTTAAGCCGGCTCAAGCCGATTTTTTCGCTGCCGCCGAGAATTTTTTTTCGGCTAGCCGCCGCCGAGGTTTCTCCGTCGGCGCTCATGCCTGGACACGTATGACGGTCATGTCATACGTTAGCAGCATACGCATCCGAAGTGAGAAGTGAGGCTGTCTGCCAGCCATTTTATACATACCTGATGCGTATGTATCAGTGCACGGGTTGTGGAGCCTTATCAGAAATTCAAAATCTATTGAAACAATTTTCAGTCAAAGGACCTGACCCACCCGAGTGGTGAGACCTAGCACCTTCAATTCATCAGGTGAAATAGCAGCGGTTTATTTCATTCGGAGACAATATTATGTAGGTTCGTGAACATTTTAAACAGAACATTTCCGTGTACACCAAACAACGCTACATCCTTCTACCATTGTAGTATCTACATCCTTGGTAATGTAAGCTTTTATATATTTTTACTGGTGCTATTATGGTGATAAAAGTCACAATGAATTGCAGAACACATGTACTGTGTACGGGAACAATGATACGAAAACTGTGAATGTAATGAACTTAGGAAACACATCAATTACACACCACAAAGTTGTTAATGCGTTTGTTCTTGCTTCCGCGAAACTGTAATAATACGGGAAGTAGATGTAAAGTTTCGAGTGCTGTAACTTTGTGACGCTTTTCAAAAATGTATGCTTTGTGTCTGCCGAACGACACACAAAATGCGATGTGACATTATTTAGAGCTTTAGTGAGGCGTATGGCTTATTTACGGAAAACATTTTATCATGGGCGCGCGTTAGCATAGCGCCCGTGACGCAAGTCCTATTACTAGAAAAAATTTCAAAAAAATTTTCTTGTCGTAGACTGCAGAACCATATATACAGCAAATATTGAAGTTCTACAATTCAAAGACAAATGACTCCAAATTACCATTAAAAAAAACTAGGCGTCCGTACGAGTTCAACGAGCTATCACACGTTCTTGCAGCTTAAAATTTGGCCACGCAAAAAATCTTCCAAGAAGCCCCATTTCCATACATTTTGGTCAATTTCAGTACTTTAAACGAAATGAAAAAGTCCTACGTTACTTTGTTAGTCCGTCCGTCCGTCCGTGTTTCCTATCTTCTAAAGTCTTCTTTAGATTTTGTTGAAATTTGAAATTTGAAATTTGGAACCGGCCTCGTTTCGGAGCTAGGGCTCCTCGAAGTTCCCATATAGGCCCCATATAAGAACACCTTTAAGTGTGTGTGGATGGGTATGGTAGAACAAATTTGTTCGCTTTTGGTATTTGGTAAGCTCTGCTCGCCTCAATTTTTTTCCTAAATTTAGTATTTTTTAAATTTTTTAAAATATTCAAATTTTTTTAAATTTTTAAAAATTTTCAAATTTTTTTAAATTTTTTTTAAATTTTTTTAAATTTTTTTAAATTTTTCAAAATTTTTCAAAATTTTTTGAATTTTTCAAATTTTTCAAAATTTTTTAAATTTTTCAAAATTTTTTAAATTTTTCAAATTTTTTTAAATTTTTAAAATTTTTTTACATTTTTCAAATTTTTTTAAATTTTTCAAAAATTTTTGGCAGATGTTGAGGAAAGTACTTTTAAGAAATTTTTTAAAATAGGCAAGAATATGTCCTAATACGTCCGAACCATCTCCCACTTTGTGACGCAAAATTTTTTTGGTAAAATTTTGTTTCTAGAATTTCTTTGGTCAAATTTTTGCTGTTACAGTTTTTGCGTACAAGCGCAGAATGCGTCACCTCCAGCGATATCAGTAGTTTTGGAAGTATGCACAGGGACTTGCGTCACTTTTACTCTTTTGAGTGTTTTTGACTGATTTGAATATCTAATGCGGCAGCACATTTAATCGTTATATAGCAGGGTGTGTCGTTACTACAGTAAAATATTTCGTTGCATTTAGCCTAATTTCTTAAAGTGTTTCCGGAAACCAAAAGAGCGAATCAATGGAGCAGAGACCATCCAAAAACCGAATTATTGAAATTGAAGATTCAGTCAACTGCTCAAAACCGCTTTCCAAATTGATTGGAATGGTACATGGAACATCTGATAATGGGATGCACTACAGGCAAACAACAATACCCCGGATTAATTGGATATTCCATTTTCATTTCCGAATTTAAATCAAATATTCCACTTCCAATGTGTACGTATGCATGATCTCTATGTGGGATGTGCCATCCACTTTTGTCCAGCAATCCAACAACAATAAACGTTTAGTAGAAAGCAATCTCTTAGAGGATGTATAATTTCACAGAGCACACATCTCGGTTGTTAACTTTACGTTTTCGGTCGAAATGTGCAAATTTTTGGTCGGGCTGCAACATGGTTTGATTGCTGATTTACCATCGAACCGGGAAGAATTTTCCAATAATTTGAAATGTTGCATACATGCAGCACCGAATAACGGTGACTCGGGTGGATATAATGCTTAATAAAATCAATATTTGTAATCCTCGGTATGAAATATAAGCGGCTTTCGCTATTCAATTCAACCCAGACAATGTGTACAGCATCTGTATTTAAATGCAATGATAAGTAAATAAGTGGGTGCTTTGCGTAAACTATTGTCGAAGATACCATTGGCATAATGTACCCAGTCTGTTTAAAGCGCACTCGCACGGAAACTTTCATTAATTTCGAACAGTGCTTCGGTACAGCGTACAGCGTAATGGCGTTCGAAAAAAATAATCTAAAATAAAAGTAGAGCAAGTTGGGAAGATTGTTGGTTTGACCAGCGTTACAATAGTACCACTCTTTTAGTTCCACTTTTTTCGTAAATGGAAAAAGTGGAACTATCTTCACGCCGCATATATGCAGCGTTACAATAGTTCCACTTTTTCCCTTTTAAGGAAAAAAGTGGAACTAAAAGAGTGGTACTATTGTAACGCTGGTGTTGGTTTGTTACTTATATTAAAACAATACCCTATCTAGCAACCAAACTAGGAAAATTAAAGTGGTAAAACTGTACAGTGTATTCTGTCATAGAAAATTTTACACTTTTAAAAATAAATTAAATGAAGTATGAGCAGCGATGTCCTTTCTTGTGTTGAAAATATTATGTCTCCTGTTACCATTTCGGTGTTCGAAAATAAATAATTTGTAATTGTGAGAGAGGGTATTGATTAAAACCATTAAAATTCGTTCAGTCAAAAAATATATCGCAAAATGCAACGAAAGAAACTGATTATTCATTGTATAATCTATGGAGCCTGCTGGTCACATGTACAAACTGTAAAACTAGGGATTGATCATCCCTTTTACCAACTAAATCATTACGGATTGTTGATCCCTTTGACAAACTGTGACATTAGAGAATGTCGCTCCACTTTATGAACTGTAACACAGAGTGTTGATCCCTTTTACAAACTATGACATAACAGAGCGTTGCTCCCTATAACAAACGGTAGCATTACATAGTGTTGATCGCTTTTACAAACTGTGAAATTACACACTACTGATCCATTTTACAAACTGAAACATTACGGAGTGTTGACCCCTTTCGCAAGCTGTGACATTACAAAGTGTTGCTTCCTATAACAAACGGTAACATTACAAAGTGTTCATTCCTTTTACAAACTGTAAAATTACAGAGTGTTGATCTCTTTTACAAACTTTGACACTACATACTGTTACTACCTTTTACAAACTGTGACATTACAATGTGATACTCCCTTTTATAAACTGTAACATTACAGACTGTCGCTCACTTTTACAAACTGTAACATTACAAAGGGCAGATACCTTTTACAAACTTTGACACAACAGAATGTTGATCCCTTTTACAAACTGTGACATTACAGATTTTTGCTGCCTATTACAAACTGCGATTGTACAGACTCTTGCGCTCCTTTACAAAACTTGAATCACAAATTCTAAAAACAGTGTCAATATTCGCAGACTAATTGTGCCTTCACATTGATGAGAAATGATTCTGCGAATAGCATTAACATTGACTATTGGCAGTTGACTGCGAATAGCATGTGCCTTTTTTTAACATGTAAAATCATCAGAAGTGGTGTGTTCCCGCGTATCTAATATGGCGATCTGCGTGACGCTGTGACCTCCCTAAGTTTACAGCCTTGGCTTTACCAAGGCCTATTTTCGGAAAATTAGTTTGCTAAATTTCCTAAAATTTTTGAAAATTTGTTAAGATTTTCCAAAATACTGCTAAAAATGTTCAAAATCGGTTCTGCCAATGTTGTAAAAGCTCAGCGCAGAATCGTTTTTCATAGCCGACTCGTTTCAATTCAAATTTGTATTACTGAAATAAATAATTATTTTCAAAAATTTGCGCTATTTTATAACGTCAAATCCGCCACTCCTACCGGTGTATTTACCGATATGTAGTGGTTAATCACGGCCAGAAAATGAACGAACCGAATCAGGTCTTCAACCTTGCGAATAAATAAGATCATCGCCCCAAGCTTAAAAATTTAAACTAAAATGTGCACAAAAGCTACCAGTGCGTTCAGCTATCATGAACGGGTCCCGAATTCTCGCTACTTTTGTTATTGACGAGGTTATTGAAATGCTTTGTAATTATTATGCTTTGGCTCATCATCGTATCGTCGGAATGGCATAATTTAGCTATAATTTGTGTTACGAATATGTGGTAGGATAAGCGAGCTGTACTTAAAGTGCATTATTAACGGGTTAATTGAATAAATAAATGGAAAATTTTGCATATATGACTGCAGAGATATATGAAATGTTTCGATAATTTGTGCACGCTGTGAATGTATGTTACTAGGTGATGCTGAATTGCGTTTGAAAACACACCTTTCCAATTTTATCAAATTACACTCACCTCAAAATAGTTAGCTAGAAATTCATGTCTGTGGGTTGTTGTTTTTATTAGATTCCAACATTTCTGCTTCTATCAACATTCAACATATGCAGTTCGAGTGTAAACGGAATCATATTAAAACTAACATAGAAAACTTGTAAGACTAAGAAAAACAGAGTCGTATGACTATTGCTATTGCTAGGTATGTTGACATGAGTGTATTCAGGCCTCCCACGCTTTGAAAATTCTCCTATTTTAGGAGGATTTTTGACTCCTAAAGAGATTTTTAGGAGCTGTCGTTCGCTGGGAGGAACATATTTTTTAACAACATTTTATCTTCCCTTGTACAAACAGCTTGATCTGGAAGGCCATAAAACCCATATTTCGAGAAAAGTTTAAAAATAACTAAAATGAAGTATGAGCAGCGATGTCCTTTTTTGTGTTGAAAATATTATGTCTCTGGTTTTCCTCCGTCATGTTGGTGTGCAAAAATGAAATAAAATTTAAAATTTGTCTTTTTCGTGTGACGTCGATATTGCTTCAAAAAAAAAGCGCGGCACGGCAACTCCTTCAGAAAAACGGCAGCGTCGAATCTGTCAAAATAAGGTGGTATTTTGACTGCGTCACAACGAAGTTTGTTTGCTAGAGATTTTATTGCTCTGACACAAAGTAATTGTGTTTACTATGCTGGTGCATGTAATAAGGCTATTACATGTATAGGCAATAGCCTTTACATCACTCGCATAGTAAAACGTCGTACTACACACGGAAAATAAAGTGATATCTCGTATCACGATGAGTAAATGTATATCACTTTACTTCCCTTGCATAGTAATGTACTATTGTTCACCTCAAAAGAACACAACTTTAGATTTGTCAGGGTTGTAAAAGTCATCGATTTTCGCAGTAATTTAGTGATTTCCAGTATATGATACTTTGGCTCAAAATTTAAATTTAAAGGTTTGACGATTTTTTACAGGTCTCCAACCTTCAGATTAATGTGTGATATATTTGGTAATCACTTATATTGACAGAGGGATGTGTCTGCCACTACTCAGAAAAAAGAAAAGAAAGAAAAAAAGTTGGACGAGTCTTTACCCATGAGACTATTTTTTTGTACTCCAGAACTCACTTCGTAGCCTAGGTGCCCTGACTCCTTGTGCATCAAATGGTGCGGTTGAAAACATTTTTTTTAAACAGAACCTAGCAGTATACAAAAATATCATAAGTGAATTCAATAGTTTCTTTTATCAGTCGAGGCAAGACGTCGCGTAAAACATTTTCATAGTAATCTTGACGCATTGACGCTGTTGTGTTGTTCGTTAGCTTCGCTATAAAACGTGTTAGGGGAGCCCAAAACCTTATACTGCCAAAAAAATCCACAATAAATTCGACCTGGATTTTTACTGTATGAAATTTAAAGCTTTATGTTTAATATGTATTACGATTTCACATTTATGCTAAATGCTACCGCACTGCAAAACAACAACGGTATAATCGATAAACATTTAAATTTAGAAGGAAAAAAAAACAAATTGAACGACAAAAAAATATAAAAATTTTATCCCTTGATGGACGTGCAATGTTGACAATACAAACGGAATGAATTGTGTATACCATAATTTCGCATTACAACTTAAATGATTGTAAAACTTCTTTAAAGCGTCGAAAAAAAAGCCGAAACAAAAATGCAGTGTGCCACCATTGAGCTTAAACATGTAACTATTATGATGAAGGCGTGACTGTTTTATTTAAGTTTCTTATTTAAATATCAACAAAAAAAGCTCAACAATCACATCTTGTCTCCGTCGACGTAACATCTCTGGGAGTTTTATTTTTTTTTATTTTGTGAGTCATAAAAATGTGCTTTCACTTGACGGTTATTTGTATTGCGTCGCAAGTGTGATTGTTTGGAGAAAATTAAAATTTAAATTGTAGCACCGACAGAATACATGTTTTCCAACGAAACAAGTAAAAGCGTCATGCTTTGCACAATATTCAATGTACTCTCTTGTCTGGTCTGATTATATACCAGCGGAAACGGTAGTTTCTTTTTTGTGTTTGCATTCATTGTCTTAACTGTTAGATTGTAATATATATTTCACGGTCGTCAACAAAAGGACACTTAAGATATTAGATAAACGTGAAAGAGTACTACATTTTCGTCGTTTAGTGGAGTTTTTATTCGAACGAAATGGAGTTTCTTATTGTTATGATGCCTTTTAGAAATTCGTTTAATTAAAAAGTGGAGATAAAAGAGACAATATATCTGGTTCAAGATACTTGTTTCGACCGGTTCACGACTAAATGTTATCTTCCTGCACTTACAAGTTAATCACAAAGTTAATTAATCCATTTATGTCCATCCATTTTGTGATTACATTCAATTAATCGTTGACAGTGCCGGACTGGCTGAAAAAAGCAGTTCGGGAAAAAATCCAGAGCGGGCCCAAAGAGCGAGCGGATCGAGTGGAAAAAATTCTTTGAAAGAGCGAAAAATTGATAAATTTTCATTATGTTTCTCGAATTGGGAAAATATATGCTACGCCCATGTCTGACAACTTAATTCGAAATTATTTCCGTTACGTGTACTGCTAAATTTTTAATTTTTTATTCTTATGTTTCAGTCTTGATCCATTTTACAAAATAAAATTCACCTCAGCGATGGATGACGCTTTTTCGATAATTTTTCGATTCAATTATTGTGAAAATATATGCTACGTTCATTTCTGACAACTTAATTCGAAATTATTTCCGTTACGTGTACTGCTAAATTTTTAATTTTTTATTCTTATGTTTCAGTCTTGATCCATTTTACAAAATAAAATTCACCTCAGCGATGGATGACGCTTTTTCGATAATTTTTCGATTCAATTATTGTGAAAATATATGCTACGTTCATTTCTGACAACTTAATTCGAAATTATTTCCGTTACGTGTACTGCTAAATTTTTAATTTTTTATTCTTATGTTTCAGTCTTGATCCATTTTACAAAATAAAATTCACCTCAGCGATGGATGACGCTTTTTCGATAATTTTTCGATTCAATTATTGTGAAAATATATGCTACGTTCATTTCTGACAACTTAATTCGAAATTATTTCCGTTACGTGTACTGCTAAATTTTTAATTTTTTATTCTTCTGTTTCAGTCTTGATCCATTTTACAAAATAAAATTCACCTCAGCGATGGATGACGCTTTTTCGATAATTTTTCGATTCAATTATTGTGAAAATATATGCTACGTTCATTTCTGACAACTTAATTCGAAATTATTTCCGTTACGTGTACTGCTAATTTTTTAATTTTTTATTCTTCTGTTTCAGTCTTGATCCATTTTACAAAATAAAATTCACCTCAGCGATGGATGACGCTTTTTCGATAATTTTTCGATTCAATTATTGTGAAAATATATGCTACGTTCATTTCTGACAACTTAATTCGAAATTATTTCCGTTACGTGTACTGCTAAATTTTTAATTTTTTATTCTTCTGTTTCAGTCTTGATCCATTTTACAAAATAAAATTCACCTCAGCGATGGATGACGCTTTTTCGATAATTTTTCGATTCAATTATTGTGAAAATATATGCTACGTTCATTTCTGACAACTTAATTCGAAATTATTTCCGTTACGTGTACTGCTAAATTTTTAATTTTTTATTCTTCTGTTTCAGTCTTGATCCATTTTACAAAATAAAATTCACCTCAGCGATGGATGACGCTTTTTCGATAATTTTTCGATTCAATTATTGTGAAAATATATGCTACGTTCATTTCTGACAACTTAATTCGAAATTATTTCCGTTACGTGTACTGCTAAATTTTTAATTTTTTATTCTTCTGTTTCAGTCTTGATCCATTTTACAAAATAAAATTCACCTCAGCGATGGATGACGCTTTTTCGATAATTTTTCGATTCAATTATTGTGAAAATATATGCTACGTTCATTTCTGACAACTTAATTCGAAATTATTTCCGTTACGTGTACTGCTAATTTTTTAATTTTTTATTCTTCTGTTTCAGTCTTGATCCATTTTACAAAATAAAATTCACCTCAGCGATGGATGACGCTTTTTCGATAATTTTTCGATTCAATTATTGTGAAAATATATGCTACGTTCATTTCTGACAACTTAATTCGAAATTATTTCCGTTACGTGTACTGCTAAATTTTTAATTTTTTATTCTTCTGTTTCAGTCTTGATCCATTTTACAAAATAAAATTCACCTCAGCGATGGATGACGCTTTTTTGATCATTTTTCGATTCAATTATTGTGAAAATATATGCTACGTCCACGTCTGACAAATTATTAATAAAAAAAAACATTTTTGAATCTCCGTGATTGAGCCAAACAAAAATTTGTGTTATTTAAACTTAACGAACTTTACAAAATTTTGTGCTTTGCAAAACTATTGGGTTGGGTGATAGTATAAAAATTCTCAACCCAAAAATTTTCACTATCTTAGAGGGGGTTTGAAAGGAGGCAGTTAATAGCAAATGAGATTTAAATTTTAGAAATAAATTATTGAAAAAGTATGAAACCCTTAAAAAGACCATTCGGTTCTTCGCCCGACTCAGGCAAAGGGCTCTTCGGGAATCGCTCAAATTTCCAGTATGGCCAGTCCGGCACTGAATCGTCGAGAATATAATTAAACGCTTATAAAGAAAATATAATAACAAATTTGGCTCTTAAAGAGTTTATCATATTAATTCCCGCTCTCATATAGCAATAACAAACCACAATCTGAAGCAATCTTATAAGTTCTCATCTCACGTATTTTTACACAAACTCCGACACACATGTGTTTAATATTTTGGAGTACTTACTTAAGTGATTTCGTATGGTAAACCCTATCTATACTTTGAGGCTTCGCTGTATATACTTCGTCGTAGGGACAAAATATCTTTTCTTTTCGGACACAAATATCTTATTCGTGCCCGGAATAAATCATGCACGGGTATACACATACTTCTACACAAACAGCATGACGCACTTATATATCTCTGTACATGTATAAAACCCTTATAAGTCATGGAAAAATGAAAATCAGAAATATGACGAATGTTGTGGCTATCCTTCTTGTTTCAAAAGTCGACATGGTTGATTGTTTTTATGGATGAAAGTTATGGTCGGGGATTTTCGGTAACCTGAAACGTTCAATTGGGCTCCATTGAATGAATATTGAATTTTGTCGATAATGTTGGATTTGAACATTATTGGTATCGAAAAGTGTATTTGGAAAGCCATAAGAAATTTCATGTATTTTGGATATAAAAACATTGCGGCATTGTAATCAATCAGTGAAGTGATCTAAATAAATAAATAAATGTGGAATGTGGGTCTTTGTAGCATATCTACCATTCAAAAGTATTCGATCGTTGTGTGTTTTCAGTATAAATTGACAAACTTTGAGAGGGCGTCAAAAATCGAAATAGTATCGGATTTTCACGAAAAATGGCGCATTCGATATGAGAATTATGAATTTTTCCGAAGATACGCATAGCCGAGGAACACTGGAACAATAATAATCGAATACTTTCGAATGGTATTCATGACGAGACTGTTGCGGAAAATTGCGAAAAATTCAAGAGCAACACTGTCTACCAGCGATCTAACGTGTTTCCGAACCACGCCTCGAAGTATGCAAATAGGCTCTGATGAAAGTTAGGGGCTTAATTGATAGCTCGGCTAAATGAATTGCACACAAATTCATCGTATTTGGTTTACGTCGTATGAGTTTGCGCACTGCAACTATCCAAATTATGAAGCTTGAATGAACTTTAGGACGTTGCTAATGCCATAAAATCGCCATAAACGTTTCATGTGGGAATGAACATTCGTAAAAGGGTCCTTATGAATACTTAAATGCAGAAACGGTATGCGTGAAGTTAGCGAATGATAATAAAAATGAAATCTTATCGATCTAGCTCCGGTTCAATTAGACTGACGATGTCAATAGAGGGTTTTGCTATAGTATAAGGCAAAAAACGTCGGAAGCGTATTCGTAACGAAGCATAATGAATGAAATTTCATTTTTCCTATAATTCGCTAATGTTCTTTTTTTCCATTTAACGAATCATTTGGAAGAGGCGACACTGATTGTCTGTCGAACCGGATCATTTTGGTGGAAGGTTGTTTTGTAAAATTAAAACATTAGAAACTAGTGCGTCTGTCACCCTACTTTGACCGTAAGCCTATTGCGTCGGTTAATGTAGTTAAAGTAAAATTATTATGTAATGTGTACATCTTATAAATTGCGCATAGCGCAATTACGAAGCCCCGTACGACGTTCCTTTCAAATGAAACAAAAATTTCAAATCGCCCTAAAAATTTTATTTTTTTGTAGGGCCTAGTATCAGCCTCAATCCGAGGACCCAAATTTAAAATTTTTTTCAACTACATTCTATTCGGCCTTTGATTACCTTCCAAATGAAACAAAAATTACGAAAAACGGATGAAATTTGCTCGAGTTATATGTAAAATACACATAGGGCCCTAGTAGTGGCCTTAGTCCGAGGACCCAAATTTAATTTTTTTTTTCAACAACATTCTATTCGGCCTTTGATTACCTTCCAAATGAAACAAAAATTACGAAAAACGGATGAAATTTACTCGAGTTATATGTGAAATACACATAGGGCCCTAGGAGCGGCCTTAGGCCAAGGACCCAAATTTAATTTTTTTTTTCAACAACATTCTATTTGGCATTCGATTACCTTCCAAATCAAACAAAAATTACGAAAAACGAATGAAATTTACTCGAGTTATATGTAAAATACACATAGGGCCCTAGTAGCGGCCTTAGTCCGAGGACCCAAATTTAATTTTTTTTTTCAACAACATTCTATTCGGCCTTTGATTACCTTCCAAATGAAACAAAAATTACGAAAAACGGATGAAATTTACTCGAGTTATATGTGAAATACACATAGGGCCCTAGGAGCGGCCTTAGGCCAAGGACCCAAATTTAATTTTTTTTTTTCAACAACATTCTATTTGGCATTCGATTACCTTCCAAATCAAACAAAAATTACGAAAAACGAATGAAATTTACTCGAGTTATATGTAAAATACACATAGGGCCCTAGTAGCGGCCTTAGGCCAAGGACCCAAATTTTATTTTTTTTTCAACAACATTCTATTCGGCCTTCGATTACCCTCCAAATCAAACGAAAATTACGAAAAACGAATGAAATTTACTCGAGTTCTATGTAAAATACACATAGGGCCCTAGTAGCTTTTCACTTCTAAGGCCCTAACTCACGGTCCACTCACCCGATTTTAAAAAACTTTTTTTTCCTGGAATGGTATTGACAATACCTATCATTTGCCGTGTCATTCACATTTCCATCGTTTATTTTGCCATAAATATCACCAAAAGACCTTAAATCACTTAGGTGGCCCTAACTCACGAAGGGCCGACCCGAATATGCCCATCTTCGAACTTAGCCTCACTATTTCGACTATCTTTCAGGGGAAAAAAAAATTTTGAAATCGGATTTGATTTACTCAAGATATCGACGTGACGGACAGACGGACAGACAAAATTTTTATTGCAGATTCGTCATCTATGAACATAGGCAAACACTTTGCCCTTACCGTCTGCTTCGAATTCCATCAATTACACACGGCATCGTAATCCTATGAGCCCCTTTGTACTTCTTACGGGGCTAAAAAGAGCAGTTGCTTTCAGCATCACAATATAAACAGATCGATACCAAATCAACGTACAATTTATGAAAATGTCAATATGTTTACCTTTGGTGGAACGGTGACTTGAGTCAGACCATGAACTAAACAAGCACTACCACTGCTACAGTCTTTCGGGAGTACACTAAAAATTACTTTAACTTAGAATCATAAAATAAAACAATAAATTGTACCACCTACCCACTATGAATAACCCACCTCGCGTTCATCAACGCATTCAAAAGAGGCACAAAATTCTATTGATTCAGTTTCCTTAATAATAACCCAGTTTATGATTGTTTAAGATTTTCGCGTTAAATTAAGAAGTCATATTTCGCGTCACTGAGTTATTAATTACAAGACAATTGCTTAACATTTCCTAATGTCTGTACGATTAAGTGTTTCACGCCAGTTAAACATATAGCACACAATACCGTGTTTGATCATCTAGATAAATAATTTGTATTAATGTAACGTCTGCGTATACCGGGGGATAATTTAATCTGGAGTACAGAGTGCTGATGGAATGTTTAACATAAATTTCTGAAAAAGTTAGATTCATTGCTACTGTCCAATAATGTTGCACAACTTTTGATAATTTACAGACTTGAACGCCAAGCGTATCGTGATATAGTCATTAAATCTGCTATTTTCATTATTTACAATACAAAATCTTTTACTTCATTTGTTTAAACGAACGCTTTGTTCACATACATATAAGACAGCACCTCACTGAGCCTAATGTTTTTTTTATCGCATACGATGTGTGTGTGTATTGTGCGCTACTGCGATACAATACCTCACTGATATAAGGATGTATATAAGAGACTCGTACTAATACTCGCGCAAGCGCTCGTATACATACACGTCTCTTATATACAGCCTTAAAGCAGTAATGTACTATTTTTGTTGACGCTGTAGATAACAGATGTCCAGCCGTTTCCGAAAAGTGAATTGTCGATTGAAGTTATTCACAATTCATTTTAGCACAGATGATAAGAGCAATACTCCGACGATCAACGAACATAATTGAAAGGATCAACTGAACTTTAGTCTGGTGAAATTGTAACAATATACCAAACCAACACCTTTGTTAAACACACAGTGAAATTGCCAAAGAGAATTGTGACTGTGGCAAATTGTTAGAAGCAATTCATTTCATTATCGTCGTTGTCGTTGACATAAAATTATCGCGGGTAAGGCACACTATTATGAGACAGATACACATCACGGCGCACATATAATGCGATGAGTTGTATGGAAACAGTTGTTTAACAGATATATTTATGCGATCATTTAAACTTTGCATTTCGGGGAAGTGGTTCCATGAATAATAATTATTTCTAATAAATTTGCATAGAAAAATGATACGAGCGTGATGTATAAACATGCTACGCATGTACATATATTGATGTTTCAAACCCTTTTTTCCTCACAAGATTATGTGATTGTGCATCGACCAAAATTTATATTGAAATTGAGATATCGTACATCGTGTATCCTTTTTAATATCTTTTCATCAGAATCCTTTTTGGTACGACCGCAATAACGACCACGAATCTGTTAGGTTATTCAACAGAAAATAGATTTGGTTTTAATCGTTTGACCAGCTCTGAGGAAAGTCAGCAGTTTAACGAAATTTTCATAAACTGCTCACTTTTCTCAGAGTTGGTTAAAGTTTTACAAAAAAAAAATTATTTTCTGTTGAAAGCTAACGCACAGATAAAAATATGGACCTAGATCTAAATCTTTTTGGGATTAACAGTACGCGACCGAATCTTTTTTAGAATTTAAATTTAATCCCCTCAGGGATTACTTGAACTTATCTACAAATAAGTAAACCCTACAGCAATTAAATTTTAATCTTTTTGGCCCTGACGTTCGACGCTTGTTTACTATGAAATAAATGAAAATCTTATGTTAATCCGATCAAAATTTTATTTGTAATGCAATGAAAAAATATTCTAATCCCTCCTACGTTTAAGGCCCGTCATTGGGAAATGACAGGACAGTTTCCCGAAAATGTATGGAAAATTGTATCACAAAAATTCACAGAAAAAATTCAAAGAAACTCACTCAGTCTCTCTAGGTCGCCAAGGCATATTTGAACACTAAACACTTTTTACTCGAGGCAAAAACGAAAAGTTTTTATTTGTTTTGTCGCGACAAAAACACAGAAAATATTTCGACACAACTGTGACACTCCGCTACTATAAGTACTAGAATGAATGTTTGCTGTGTTCACTTCGGCGGTAAAATATTTTCATTCAAAAAAGTGTCGGACATTTAAAAACAATCATCAAACGGTTGACGAATGGTAGCGTATACATTTAGTAATGCTCATCGACCATTTTTGAAAGCTTTACGAGAGCTCAGCGGACATTCTTTCAACGATGGGAGAGCATTTATTAAAAATCTAGCCTCTCGTAAGACTGCGCTGAGCGTAAATAAATGTTCGTTCCTCTTTAGTTAGCTAAGAAGACTTCGCGAAGTCGAATTATGCCACCTCTTTGAATAAAAATATCGGCTGAGCTCTACTAATTCTTCGCTGAGCTTTCACAAACCTCCGCTGAGCTCTTATAATTCTCCGCTAGGCTTCAGGAAGTGTCCGTTAGGCCTAAGCAAGTTGCAGGAAGGCTTAATGGAGCGAATCGGACACTCAGCGGAGATCTACCACAGCTAAATGGAGTTTTTTTAAATCATAGCGGACACTTACTAGGTATCCGCTAAGGTCTGACGGACTCTTACTGAAGCCGAGCGGAGAATTATTAGAGGTTTGTCAAAGCTCAGCGGACAATTATTAGAGCTCGGCGGAGGTTTGTTAAACCTCAGCGGAGAATTATTCGACCTCAGCCGATATTTTTGTTCGAAGAGGTGGCATAATTAGACTCAGCGAAGTCTTGTTAGCTTACTAAAGAAGTGGGAGAGGTTACAATTTTAATAAATGTCTACCATCGTTGAAGGGTCGGACACTTTTTTGAATGAAAATATTTTACCGCCGAAGTGAACACAGCAAACATTCATTCTAGTACTTATAATAGCGGAGTGTCACAGTTGTGTCGAAATATTTTCTGTGTTTTATCGCGACAAAACAAAAAACAAAAACTTTTTGTTTTTGCATCGAGCAAAAAGTGTTTAGTGTTCAAATTTGCCTTGGGGACATAAAGAGACGGTGCACGAATACAATGGAAAGAATCATGGGTGAGTTTCTTTGAATCTTTTCGGTGAATTTTTGTGATAAAATTTTCCATACATTTTCGGGAAACTGTCCTGTCATTTCCCAATGACGGGCCTTAAATTCAAAAATGTCTGTGTTCCCATAGTAATGTGTTCACGGCTAAAAGTGACCTTCCTGCAATTTCGTTCAATTTCTATATCTATACTATCTTTGTAGTGTCTACATTGATTTAATGGTTTATTCAAACTGGCAGTATCTTTATAAACCGACTAAAAATTTTTATTTTTTGCCTGCGAGAATAAAGCATCGGTAGTCCGAGTCCCATTGAAACATTTTAAGACCAAATTGTATGTATGTTTCAATTAAATTTTCTCACATAACCGTTTCTTCTTGTACGTGTGTTCGAACCAAATTAACACAAAAGTGTGATTTCAAGACAGTTGGAAAATTCTTGGCAATAGTATCATTGTTCAATCCCCAATATTATTGTTTAGTCCTACTTTTAATCCCTGAAGGAATTACATTTTTTTCAATTTCTAGCGAAAATTAGAAATCTAATCCCGAAAGAATTACTTTTTGAAAGAAATCCCCTCAGAGCTAAAAATTGTAATCCCAGATCTGTGCGCATTCGTGGTTGTTATTGCGGTCCTGTATTTTGGAAAACGGATTCTGGTGGAAAGATATCATCAAAAGTAAACCATCATTGACTTGGAAGCATATGACCAATATTATTATCGGGTCTATTACTTCCAACGATCAAAGTATTTTTAATCTGTTGATTTAAAATCTAGTACTTCAATTTTTTCTAACATGCATTTTACTGTATAAAGGAACATATTACCCAGAGCTTGTCATTATTTTTGTCGTCGTTATCTACAACAGATGAATAGCCGTATCTGATTAATCGATTGCTAATTGAATTCAAAACATTTTCAATTATATCATGCCATGCCCTACTTAGTACGAGTTCTTTGTCTGTCATTAACAGACCATCCTATTGATGAATTGCTAATCCTACTTTAATGCTACGTAAGTGATGATTATTTTCGAATTTTCCAAATTGATTTTGCGACCTTTGTTTCTTATTGCATGTCTAGCCACTGCAGATTTGTTACATTCATATCTCCTGACAACATTCCCTTTGTGATCTTCCAGTCTTTCGTTGAATTGAAGTTCGCAAAAGTTACACGGAATTTTATAAACACCGGCTGGATATTTCTTTTCTTTATCTTTGGCACTGTTCAGCATGTTTTTTACCTTTACTCCAGGCGTAAAAGTTACTTTCCATTTAAGTCCGTTCCGTAAATAATATTTACTAAATATCCTCCTACTTGGTTCGAATATGTATGTGCAATAACACCCAAAACTCCTCCTCCTTTTCTTCTTTAGACGACGATGAATTTTCGCCCTGTTTTTAGGTCTTTTTTCTTTTAGAAAAAAACCCTATTGTGGACACTTCATCTGTCCGTCTGTCTGTCTGTCTGTCCGTCCATGTGTCTGTGTCACAATTCAAAAATGAGACGATAACAGCCTTGATTCAAAATTTTAATGCTACTATGGGCAAATCAACACCAGGCAAATAATAATTATTTGTTATCTGATAACCAATCGCTCATAGTTGGCATTGCAATTCGAAAATTTGGTAGTTGGTAGCTAACTACCAATATTATAATTGACTACCAAACGTAATTTTCGGCAGAGATGTTTACTATTCGAGAACTGCGCACTGACTCACGAGATTATTCTGCCTGCTTGCCTATTTAAAGCTTGAATTTTTGGCAGTTGACTACCAAACTGGTAGGTGACTACTAAGCTGATAGAGAGGTGGTATAGATGTTAACTGTTTGAGAGCTGCACGCCGACTGATGAAATTACTAAGGCTGCTTGCCTATTTAGAATTCGATAATTTGGCAGTTGACTACCAAACTGGTAGTTGACTACCAAACTGGTAGTTGACTACCAAACTGGTAGTTGGCTACCAAACTGGTAGTTGACTACCAAACTGGTAGTTGGCTACCAAACTGGTAGTTGGCTACCAAACTGGTAGTTGGCTACCAAACTGGTAGTTGGCTACCAAACTGGTAGTTGGCTACCAAACTGGTAGTTGGCTACCAAACTGGTAGTTGGCTACCAAACTGGTAGTTGGCTACCAAACTGGTAGTTGACTACCAAACTGGTAGTTGACTACCAAACTGGTAGTTGACTACCAAACTGGTAGTTGACTACCAAACTGGTAGTTGACTACCAAACTGGTAGTTGACTACCAAACTGGTAGTTGACTACCAAACTGGTAGTTGACTACCAAACTGGTAGTTGACTACCAAACTGGTAGTTGACTACCACACTGGTAGTTGACTACCACACTGGTAGTTGACTACCAAACTGGTAGTTGACTACCAAACTGGTAGTTGACTACCAAACTGGTAGTTGACTACCAAACTGGTAGTTGACTACCAAACTGGTAGTTGACTACGAAACTGATAGAAAGTTGGTGGAGATGTTTGCTGTTCAACAGCTGGATATAGAATGATGAAACTATTCTTCCTGCTTGCCTATTTATAACTCACGTATTTGGTAGTTGGTAGCTCCAGAATTGATAAAATTGCGAAAATTTAGAGAATGAAAAAAGACCTCACTAGGCTTATAGCCGGTCTATTCTTGTTTTTCTCATGGCCCTGTTGAGTGGACGAAATAAGATGCATACAACGTTCTTCTAAAGAAGGACAACTAAAGTTTTACTTTTCGTCACTGAATTGAGAAATAGTTATTTGTGTAAGTGTACGTCCCACTTAACTCTCCCGGTACTCCGTTTTTGGGCACGATTATGTAGAACCTTTTTTTTTTGTTGAGGACTGCTGTAAATGCTGTTCTTAGTAAACCACTTCCGTTTTATAAAAATAAAATAAAGATTTCGATGAAATAGGAGCGACAGATTTTCGTTTAAGTAATTACAGTGATGGTATCATATGATTTCAATAGCTGTTCTTAAAAATGGAAAACTCAAAGCCAAGAAGCATATAAAAACGCAAATGCTTTTTAAGATGAATTAAATAATTACATTCCTCTGAAGTCGTATTTATTTGGAGTGTAAGGCAAATACGCGTAGTGAATATTTGTTCACGTGGATACCATTGGTTTCATTTCTCCTGTGTGTCTTACAATTGTCTCTTTGTCTAAACAATTTTTTTTTTAAATAAAAAATTTAAATTAAATTTTTTACGAGCTAGTTGACCCAGGCTTTCATGGGATTTTTTTTGGCCACTTAGAGTCTCTTGTTACAATTTTTTTTTTAAATATATATTTATTGGATTCTAGTCTCGCAACCTCAACGGTCACATTACTAAAAAATAAATTAATTAATTGTCTAAAGTCGTGTAATGATAAATGTCCTTACGCATGCTATAATGCTTTCTTAGCGAATGAGAGGTTTCCAGCTCGAGCCGGAGGTGAGTGCTGGAATCAAACGCACCATGAGGTACCAAGAGATAGTTTGCAAATTTCGGATCTAGTTCTATTCCGAACCATTTGTTGGACTCAACTACCCGATGGTCATCGTAAAAGATATATCGGCCAAATCATCTTCAAATCCCGTTGATTCGAAATACCACTTTACATCATGCTGTTCAGTAAAGTAAAACGGAATAATTCCACTGTCAGGTGTCAGGTATGTGTCTGGCAAAAATCATAAACTCTTTTCTCATTGCTACACTCGCTCAGTGTTATGTGAATATTGAAAAATACCAAACAACAAGCGAAATTGCTGGAATACCATATATGCGGAATGAAAACTAAGTATTGACTTTGCCGAGCGAAAATGTTATCTGTAGTGAAGGAAATTATATTAAATAATTTCGTTGGATCCAAGAATCCGTTAATAACGTTAAAATTGTAAAGTTTAAAGTTTCACTCTGATTCTTAGCAATTTCGCTGCAAAGTTTACGGCATAGTTGTTAAAATGTATTATGTCAAATGTGGGAAATTAACGAATGTATATAGGAGTGGTGGAGGAACGTTTCTTGTTCGTAAATTAACTTTTATTATATGCGGCGCTAAAGTGTAAATGTGCAGCTATTTTGAAGAAAAATACTATTTCGAGCTGAAATTATTATTGAGTTCATACATTAAGGTAATGTATGAATGATATACCATCTCTCTAACACTTTGGCAAAACCAATTTTCATTTGAATTTCATATTCAACATTCAAACGGGGTATACCTACAAATGAATCTAATACTCGAAGAAACGAGTAGGTATTAGTGGCGCTCATTTTTTCTTTAAATACTTACCAGCGACATTACCTTTGAAGAAAATATACTTTTGATGGAATTATTGGTTTTTTTGTTAAGCCGCAGACAGTTCTTTGACGAATAGTTGCTTTGTCATGGCAAAGAGTGTTGGCACTAGGCTTTTAATTTCACTATTCGTCAATCGTCAAAGGTAAAATATTCTGTTGATTTACGAAAGTAGGATGCTGTCTCGGAGTAGTAATTAGTTCTTTGTAGGTTCTTTGTAGGATGCACTACATATTAAATGAAGGAAATTAAGTTTAATGTGGTAGAATCGTGAACGAATATTATGATGTGTAAAGCGTTGAGATAAATAACACGTCGTTAGATGGTGCAATTGCTGTGTGAATTACAGTGTGTGATATAAAAGGACTCTTTTTGTGCAAACCAAATTTACCATATTTTCATGAACTTTCTTAGATTTTCCCAAGAAATATTTTTGAGAGAATCATGTCCGGAGCGTTAGCGGAGGACTTGACGCAGTCTAACTTCCAAAAAAAGAACGAAGAAATTTTTTTGAGACGCGGCATCATGTCCGGAGCGTTAGCGGAGGACTTGACGCAGTCTAACTTCCAAAAAAAGAACGAAGAAATTTTTTTGAGACGCGGCAACTATATATAGGCGAGAATTTAAGTTTCTTTCCTTTGGCCTGTATCACCACAAATCCTATTCTATCTTATTCGCGCTTCAAATACGAGCAAAACGAGCTATCACTCGACTATGTAACTTTAAAATTGCCGGAGATACATCGTTTTGAAATTGGCACTTTTCATAGAAAATACACCAAATTGACTTTTCCCAAACAATCTTTCAACTTACTCTGTATGTTTCTATCTATCTATCGACGGTCGATCTCGGAAACTAGTCAGCCAATCTCCATGAAATTTTGCAGGAACCTCAGGGTGGGCATAAAAATGAAAATGTGACACGCCATTACCCCAGGAAAAACCAGAATTTTGTTTTATTGGCCTCGAAGTGGTTTCTGAGTGTGGTTTTCGAGGGTCGGGAACGCGTTTTCGGCTGTAGCTTAGCTGTATTGAAACCTACAGAGTCGTGCGACCCATCAAATGATTTTGATTTATTCGTAACACGATTCGAACAAAAAAATAATTAGAAAAATCGGGGCAGATTCGTTTGAGCTAGAGTGATTAGAGTGACCAAATTTTGAGCTACTCGAGCGTAGGATGAAAGGACTAATATTTTTTTGGGTTATGAGAGATAGAGAATTACTTTCTTCGGCAAAGTCTCAGAGTTTTACGAGTAGAACAGGGGGCATATGTGAAAAATGTCGAAAGTTGGAAATGGGTGGGTCAATTATGTTTTTAGAGGTATTTCTTGAATGGTGACAGATAGAGAGTTACTTTCTTCGGCAAAGTCTCAGAGTTTTACGAGTAGAACAGAGGGGCATATGTGAAAAATGTCGAAAGTTGGAAATGGGTGGGTCAATTGGGGTTTTGAAGATATTTCTTGAATGGTGGCAGATAGAGAATTACTTTCGTCAAATTTTCGATTTTCGTCAAATTTTCTGAATTTCGTCAAATTTTCGAATTTCGTCAAATTTCGTCAAATTTTCGAATTTCGTCAAATTTTCTAATTTCGTCAAATTTCGTCGAATTTTCGAATTTCGTCAAATTTTCGAATTTCGTCAAATTTCGTCAAATTTTCTAATTTCGTCAAATTTTCGATTTTCGTAAAATTTTTGAATTAAAACTGTAAACTGTTATAAAAAGCAGTGTTGACTACACTTCTAAAACGACTGATATCCCAACAAAAATCTCTTCGAGAAAAGTGTGACGCAGTCTTTGAAATACAATTTCTAAAATGAATGATATCGCTAGAGTTGACGCTTCCAGCTTCGTTACGCAAAAATTAAATTTTACACCCAATTAGTTCAAACAAGCTGGCTTAGGTTTTCTCATCATCTGCCAAATAATTTTTACAAAAAACAACCAAAATTTTACCAAAAAAATCTGCGTCGCATGTGGCAGATAAATTTTCTTGCTGGTCTGTTACTGAACTTTTGCCACTTTGCGACGCAGATTTTTTTCGTAAAATTTTGGTTGTTTCCAGTCAATTTTTTTTTGGTAAAAATTATTTGGCAGATGATGAGAAAACCTAAGCCAGATTGTTTGAACTAATTGGGTGTAAAATTTAATTTTTGCGTAACGAAGCTGAAAGCGTCAACTCTAGCGATATCATTCATTTTAGAAATTGTATTTCAAAGACTGCGTCACACTTTTCTCGAAGAGATTTTTGTTGGGATTTGGAAATTCTGGAAAATTCTGGAAAATGTGGGAAAAAGATGGGGAAATGTTTTTTCCAAAAATTGTCTCTCGTGCTTAAAGACTAACTGTGCTGAGGACAATGTGTTTGTATATTGAAGTAGTGAGGTGCAAACATGTTAACTTGAGTAATTCGCAACGGATTTCTGGAAACATTTATTATCGCTGGAGTAATGCAATTCGTTTAAACCATTCCAGGGCTAAGCCACAATAAAATCGTAAAGTAAATGTTGGTCTTATCGCTTAATGTAAAAATTGAGGCGCAGGTCCATCAAATTTGCCTGCGTATGAATGTGGTTCTCAGTCACTTTCTCTGATCCTTGTGACACTCAATGTAACCATTTTCGCTTTTGTAATGAACATCCACTTTCAAGAGCAAACAAAAACGAAAATTGTCAACCATTCTTTGGCGCTTAAACATGAAACTTTGCAGACCATGACCAAGCAGTCAGTGTATACAATTACACTTTGTCACACCGTTTATAGTGTTAATTTTCCGAAATTTCATCTCTTTTTACTGGTCTGTCTGGCTACATGGTGCCATATACGGTGGTTATCAGGTGTATGTCGGGTAAACATATATATACTGTTAGCGCTGGTTGACCATCTTGTTCAGTGCGGTGTAAGATAGATGTATCATTAAATTGGATATTAATTGATCTTAATAGCACAGCTGGTTTAGTTCTTGAATGTCGTGTACAGACACTATACTTTGAATTAAACCAATTTACGTAACTTGTATGGTACAATATGTTACGATTGACAAATGAAAAATGATTCTAAAACGAGTTGAGGTCGTCGCACCGTCCTAAGACTTCAAATATCTACGCTGGCTTCTAATGACCCGGCGAATCGAAGGGTCAGGTTCCTTGACTGACCAAATTTTTCAACAATTGCAGTCACGGTCTTCTTACCATTTTTAAAGGTTGGTGTTTTTAAGTTCAAAAAATTATAGTCAGATGAAAAAGCGATGCAAGAATGGTCTATTTGCTGCGCCATTAATTATGCATCTCTTTTGTTTTCACTGACCGTTTAGAGAACGTAATTTAATTTTATGAAGAAACAGGGAGAGCTATGATTTGAAGGTTCAGCGAGCGATGTTTTACTCCTAATAAATATCAGTCTACTTAAAAGCACTGAAAAGATAGCATATTTCCTGCCTAACTCTTTAATAAATGAGACTCGTAGTTCTCGTAGGTTTGTCATTGAGCATCTGCCACTTTGCGACGCAGAATTTTTTTGGTAAATTTTTTGTTGAAAATTTTCCAGTCAAAATTCTGTTCCAATTTTTTCTGGAAAAATTGATTGTCGAATGGTTTGGAAAACTAGGTCAGCTAATTTCAATTAGATGGCTGTGAAATTCAATTTTGCGTAATGACGCTGACAGCGTCACCTCTAGCGACATCACTTGTTTTAGAAGTTATCACACATAGACTGTAGACTGCGTCCAACTTTGCTCTGAAAGAGCCGGGATATCAGTCGTTTTAGAAGCTAAGTCTGAAAGTGGGTTTTGACCCTGCTTGTGGTCCAAAAAGATTTTGGTTAAAAAAAATGGTTGATGAAAAAAATTGTCCATATTAACTAACCATATAGCTATAAACACTCTATATATAGGTTCATATAGCTATATACAAACTATATATACAAGCAAAGGAATGGGACATGGTAACATCGCGCTACGGTTGTTATTTATAAAAGATTAAAGAATGTCAGGGAGGTGAGGGAAAGCAGGAAAAGTAGGAAAATATACAGTTTAGCTTGCTTTCTCGTTAATAGCTACTGTTGTATAAATCCGATTTACTGATTTAGTTTGGTCTCGTCAATACCTTTCATTTGATGTATCGCCCACCATATTTGAGAGAAAACATCCAGAGATATACTTGAAAGATTAGCAAACGATGTGTTGCTCGTTTGCCCACCTGTTTTGCCTGTTTTTCGTGTCGAATATGTCAAGTGACAAGACGAAACAAAATATTTAATTTTTAAGAAAAGTGTTTTCCCGTACCTCCCTCAGCAAGAACCGTTGATTATGAGAGAAAATGTTTTTTAATGAAAAATGTTACACCGAGATCCGTCGAGTTCTTAGTATTTTTTCTCTACACTTTTCTACACAACCGACTCTTATAAAGACATTTTTACTCTGCATCAGAATTTGTAATATTTTATTAGCATCAAATTTCTGAAAGAAGTTTTTCCTTGGCAGTTAATTTATTGCCGAATAAATTTTTAAGACTTACTACAGCAAAATTATTTTTTCTCCCTCTAAACTTACAGCGAATATGATGCACCATTAACTTTTCTATTTAATGCTCCTTCTTGACTTTCATTTTAACGATTTTATCAACATAGTTTTAACATGAAAGCCTGGAAATGGTAATAAAATTTAGATTAAATCTTATGTGTTTCGAGTTTCGAGGCAAAAATACTGAGCAAACAATTTTGACTCAAAATGTTACAGGAATTTCATTTGTTTTAAAGGATTATTGATTGTTGTGATGTTGTTGTCGAAAGTTTAGAGTGTTGTGGAAATTAGAAAAAAAACCTTTTAGAATTTAAATCCTAAATCGTGTAGAAGTGGATGGGGAAAAACGGGTACAAGCCAGCGTGGTAAATTTAAATGTTTGCCTGTTGTTTCCCAAATGGTTTTTTCAATGACATTTTGTAGTTTATCGATGTAACAAAGACATTCGACCACTGTTTCGATCTGAGAGAAGGTTTAAATACGTCTTTCACTCTAAGAACACTATACCGATTTGCACACGAACAAGTCTAGTGAATCATAGTTGAAATGAAGTTTCAACTCATCACCAAATTTGCTAACTCGTGGCCAGTCAGTGGTATCGATGTGCTTTAATAGTTATTTATTTACCAAGGGGAGAAAAAAGGAAATTCCAACAAGTGCGAAGTTTCCAGGCAGAGCGAATCGAGTCCGCAATTCGGTTGTGTTGGAATTTCCTATCTTCTTCCCAAGTGATAACATAATTTTTCTAAATTTTGTTTTTCTTAAGGCCGAAAATGGCTGGTTGCAACCCTAGGGATTAAATAGTTATTTACAAAACAAGTGTTGAAAAGATAAAAAGTAGAGTTTTCGTGTGATTTGTTGCTAAGCCGAGGTGAATAGTCACACAAAAACGAGACACTTTATTTTTATCCCGAGTTATGTAATGGATTTTACATGATGAAGGCATAGAAGTGCTTGAAACACGAAAAGTATGGTTTTCAACATATAGCATGTAAAAGCCATTACATGAAAATCGGCTTCGCCTCGGATTAGTAGAATAGACACAAAAACTCTACTTTTCATCGTTTTATCCCTTTTTATGTAAAAGACGAAACAAAACAACAATTTTCTCATCTGAACTGTCATCAGAGGAGCGTCAACAAAACGCCACCTTTTCACATTCGAGTGGAGAAAATAAGGTTTTTCACGCCGCACGGATGAAAAACATTATAAAAGCAGAGAAATTCTAGTTACAAAATCTGTTAGTTCATTCGTTTAACCATTTTTGCAGTGGAAAACAGTGCTCGTTAGATGCTTTCCAAATGAGAAGGAAGTGTTAAGTAATCATAACATTCAGACCATACTTACACATCCTAACTTATAATATGAAAATTCTCGTACAATCGATTTTCAGTTTGTATAATCGATTCCCAATCGAATCATCGGCTTTGGCTGCAACAAAAATTCAAACAGTGTTATCAGTCCTTATATACTCCTTAATGCTTGCTGAATGCATGCATCCGAATGCTTACAAACATTAAGCAATCGTCGAAGGAATCACTGTGATTTATAGGAGGATAGCTTTACCGTAAGTGTTTGTAGAATGCATATCAACCGATAATTCGAGCGAATTTTTGAAATATCGAAAAAATAATCTCGATTTGACTACTTGCAATAGATCAATGCTTTACTCGGCCAATAAAAGCTTTTTATAAAATGTAAGGCAATGTACTCTCGTATCTTTTTGCAAGATGTAAGACAAGGAGCTTTCGTTCACTTTTACAAGGAGCCTTTAGGTTCCTTTGTAAGAGATGTAAGACAAGGAGATTATGTTCCCTTTTACAAAATGTAACACTAGGAGCCTTTAAGTTTCCTTTTACAAGATGTAAGACAAGGAGCTTTCGTTCACTTTTACTAGGTTTAATACAAGGAGCTTTTAAGTTCCATTGTACGAGATGTAAGACAAGGAGCTTTTAAGTTCCCTTGTACGAGATGTAAGACAAGGAGCTTTTAAGTTCCCTTGTACGAGATGTAAGACAAGGAGCTTTTAAGTTCACTTTTACATTATGTAAAACAATGAGCTTTCGTTCACTTTTACTAGGTTTAACACAAAGAGCTTTTAAGTTCCCTTGTACGAGATGTAAAATAAGGAGCTTTTAAGTTACCTTGTACGAGATGTAAGACAAGGAGCTTTTGTTCACTTTTACTAGGTTTAATACAATGAGCTTTTAAGTTCCCTTGTACGAGATGTAAGACAAGGAGCTTTTAAGTTCCATTGTACGATATGTAAGACAAGGAGCTTTTAAGTTCACTTTTACAAGTTGTAAGACAATAAGCTTTTAAGTTACCTTTTACTAAATGTAAGACAAGGAGTTTTTAAGTTCACTTTTACAAGATGTAAGACAAGGAGCTTTTAAGTTCACTTTTACAAGATGTAAGACAAGGAGCTTTTAAGCTCACTTTTACAAGATGTAAGACAATGAGCTTTTAAGTTCACTTTTACAATATGTAACACAAGGAGCTTTTAAGTTTCCTTTTACGAGATGTAGGACAAGGAGCGTATGTTTCCTTTTACAATATGTAAAACAAGGAACTTTCGTTCCCATCCACAATATGTAAGACAAGGAGCTTTTAAGCTCACTTTTACAAGATGTAAGACAATGAGCTTATAAGTTCCCTTTTACAATATGTACGACGCTCTAGTAATAATGACAATAAGACAATTGAATATTTGCAAACAAGGGCGAATAGCAACGGCCAAAATATCTTTCCATTTTGAAAATAACATCACCGAAGACGAACGCTAAATATAGTAAAGATTTTTCAATTATAGTTTCTTCCGGCACTATGAAAAACTATAACAAACTAGAAATGGAAGTGTTTACTTTCAGTCACGCAAAGCTCCAAATTTAATTTTCACCACACAAAAAGGAAAATACCAAAACTTTTTGTTACATCACCATCATGCACTTGTACCGGTTCATACTGAATTTATACTTAATTTTTCGTCTTCTTTCACGTATTATTGTTATAAATTTACTTTCCACATTCATTGTACGCTTTCAGTTAACAACACTCAACCAAAACTCTAACGATCTATGCAAATTTTCCTCCTTCTTTTTTTGCTCGAGAAAATTCAAATATTTTCTATCTATCTGCAAGCAGAAATGAGTAAATCCATCATAAAAGAATATTAAAAAGCTTTTGATAAACTGTAGAAAACTTATACTTTGTACTTGAGAAAATTCGTTTTTTTTTTCATGCACTTGGAAGTCATATGCAATAATATGTGTGGTTGTTGGGTATAAAGAGATCGTTGTGTTTTACAATGAAGAATTTATATTCCATAGTTTATGGCGCGGCTGGGGCTGCTATGCATGATGCCCCATCCTTATATACATTCAAAAGTAAATTCAAGCCATGAAATAAAATTATAATTTTGCATAAATTTCAACTGCTAGTTTCGGGTAAATTTATGGAAACTTTTCGGTGGGTATACCCCGCGATTAAGATAAAATTGTCCAGTCATTAAGAAAACTTTTATCATTAAAATGTGCTTAATATTTGTTTTAAAATACAGCCATCCACCACATTATGCTTCATTTTTACCGATTATGGTGGCGATTACTCATAGTAGATACTATAAATTCAATGAACAATTTCCATGAAGATAACATTGTTGCACCTTTATTGCTCAACAAAGAATGTTGCTGAATTGATGATTGTTATGAGCTATAAGAATTGAGTAAAATAAGAAAATCTTCTTCAACGTTGAACACTCTTATCGCTTGATATTAGTATGATTCGGGTAGATGCAGTGTACCTGAGAAGACGATACAAGAGAGTGAAAACCAACAGTACAATCTTCAGCACGTTGAGCCAGTTATTGACCTACGACTTAGACTTAATTGTACGGAATGTTGACATCGATAAAGAGATAAAGGTGCTGAGTTCGGTCTTAAGGCGAGCCAAGGCCGTAGCCAGACTTCAAAATCCGAGTGCGCTGGGGGGGGCGCAAGGTCCAAAAAAAATATTTTGTATGGGAAAAATTTAAAAAAAAATGAAAAAATGACTTTTCTAGGAGAGGCGCCGCCCCCCCCTGCGCCCCATCTAGATACGGCACTGAGGCGAGCGAAAAAAAAGCCAAGTACTTCATTGTCTGATGATACACCGACGGTGGTGAACGGAAATTCCTTCGAGATTTTCGATAGCTTAGTGTCAGCTGTAACAGTAGTTGCTACAGTCTTCAAAAGCTTTTTCGGTCAAACACACTCAAGCGCAACCTTAAGTGGTGATCGTACACATATCGATAGCACGATCAGTTGTAGCATATGGATCGGGTGCACTTGGTGCAAGGATAAAACTAGATGGAGAGATGATTTTGCTAGCAGGAAAAGTGGTAGACAATCGGCCAAGAAGATTCAATAATAACCTGTGTCACCTTTACGACGACGTAGTCGAGTTTATCAAAAACTAAGACGCCTCCGTCATGTGAGAGAACAGAACGAGGAACGTGTGCGCCTCGAACAAATTCAAATCCCGATGGTCACTGCAAAGCGAGATGGAAGGATGTAGCTCAGTCGGATTTGAAAGCGGAATAGCTGCGATTTACGATCGAAGGAGAACAAAACCAATGAAAGGTTGTAGGTGATTCGAGAACTGAGATCCAGAAGACTTTCATTGCTTTGAATAAAGTGAAGCCTGCCTGAAACAGTAATCCTCAACTATCCTCCATTCCATAGTCAGTAAGGATTAAATAAAATAAACTTAACATGAAGTGTAAAATACTTGAACACACTGAATTTCAGGGAGATTTACTGTAGCTACACACAGTGACTCGAATGGGACCGAGTCCACATTTTTCTTCTACTGTCAAGTGTGACAGTTGAACAAAAGAAAAATTTGAATTCGGTCGCTATGTGCAATGAAAGTGTAAAACAGGTATGGTCTATTGTCCGCCCGGAGGACACAAAAATTTGATTTTAGTACTTAAACGCACTCATTTTCATATTATTTTGACATAAAATGCGAGTGCGTTTAAGACGAATTCGCCGATCGACCATACCTGTTCTAGACTTTCATTGGCTATGGGTAGCTAGAGTTACAGTGTAATGCACTGAGTGTTACAAACATATAAAAATAGATTCGGAACCGCTGAACCCGTTGCTTCCAAGATCTGGGTTGAAAATCGTACGAACTCAAATTTCTTGGAAAAATTTGACGTAATGTCGAGGCAAATAAGGTATTCGAATTTGGCAATTGTTTCTCCGCAAGATTGTCTACATACTCCGTTCCTTGCATTGGCTCTTTCAGACCTAGAAGAATGCTTTACTCAAAACCCAAGCGCTTCTTCAAACTCAATTTTATTAAAAACATAACAACAGTCATATCAATCAGCACTTTAAACGGCCTCAGCAACTACAGCAGCGTCCCATTCTAACTATCTAATTGTACAGCTAATCTAAACCGAATTCATTTCGTATCCATGGATACTGAGCCGGACATTCGTTGCAGGTGTACAAGTAGCGATCTTGTTGCAACACTCTACTGTGCAGTTTACATGTGTTTGGTAGATTACACGCCAATTCGTTCGCTTCCAACGACTTTCCTTTGCAATTCCACGGCTCGAATTGATTCATTTGATTGCTTGTCGTCGGATTCCGGATCCACTGGATCGCCTGGTATTTGGTCACAAAGTAAACATCGGGCAGTTTGCCCATATCGTCCATGAATCGCGTGAAAGCGTCCATGTACTCCTGCTTTTTAAACCACGTCGAGTGGAAGAACAAGCCGAATGGAGCTCGATTCGTCAGGTAATGCCGTTTGAAATTGTGAGTTAACATTCTGTACACATCTTCGCCGTTCAAATGTGGCGGACAACTGTCCACCATTCCACAATTATATTCGCCCGCTTCGAGCTGGTTCATCACCATTTCCCATATGCCCGGATAGCTTCGAGACGGACAGTTTTGATTATTTCCAGTGCATGTGTGCGGCATCTTGTAGTCTAGCGTATACGGCCACAACGGAGGATTGGAGAACGGAGCCACCATCGAGGAATCATACACAAATCCGAATTCTTTCATCATCAGGAATTGACGATTCCAACCGACCCGTAAAAATGGAACCCGCATACCACGCAGGTCTTCCATACGAACGTTTCCGAATTTGTTAATTATATTTGCCTGGCCAACCATTTCGTCGAACCAGTCTTCGATAGTAGCGTTTTTAGACCACCACTCTTCCGGTCCTCGATGGCTGCGAATAAAGTCAATTTTATTAGAATGCTAAGCAAACAAGAGGCCATAAGTGCAAGGTGCTTACGTTATTGAATGGATCGCTGTAAATGAAAAAGCATTAATGAGCAGAGTTAAATTGGGCGATTCTTACGTTCTCAACACACTTACCGATTTCATGGCCGTCGTTCCACATCTTCTGCACTTGAGCATAGTTGGTATACTGATGTGATACATAAAATGTGGCTTTGATGGGACATCCGTTCGGATTCTTTCTGTTCGGCGTAAAGACCTTCGTCGTGTACAGATCCCAATTCTCGAAATTGATTGCATCATCAAATGTCAGCAGAATCATCTGTGGAACTTGGCTCGGTTCAAGGCGTCCCGGTATCAACGTTCCGTCTTTCGAGCAGAAACATTCAGGCAGAGTACACAGTGACATATCGCAGCCCTCAGCAGCATTCGGATCGTTATCAACGTCACACCAACCTTCATCCGAACCATCCGGACAGTCTACAGAACCATCACAGAAGTATTCGTTTGGCAGGCACGTACCGTCACCACATCCAAGTTGACTACTTTCGGCACATTGGGCTGATTCTAGCAGTGGTTTTGGAACTCGTTCCTCTGGAATTACAGTCGGTAAAGTTGTTAATTTCGATTGTTTTAAAGATAATTTGATTTTGGAACTTTTCTATAAATTCTTACTTCATGCAGACCGAAAAGGAGTTACTATTTTTGGGAAATATTTTCCTATATTTTTCACAAATTTTCGCTGATTTTCCAAAATAAATAATTGTGACAGTACAGTGGACGTCAGTGAAATTTAGACACGAATTTGCTTCAGTTGTTTTTCAGATGGTCCACTCATACAAGCAAAACAGCTGATACTTGCTGACACTCTTGACTCAATTTGACTGACGTCCACTGTATGGAAAAATATAAAGAAAATTTGGGAAAATAGTCCCTATCATGTTTGGGTAGTGTCCATAAACGATGCCCACTTTTTCAGCGGTGCAAGTAGTGTTAAATCTTTGATAACTCGAGAACACTTTTTGAAGTGAATTTTTTTTTCTTTCTCTCAATTCTCAATTCTGTAGCTACCAACTACCAAATACATGAGTTATAAATAGGCAAGCTGGAAGAATAGTTTCATCAGTGGATATCAGTAAACATCTCCACCAACTTTTTATCAGTTTCGTAGTCAACTACGAATATTTAGTATTCAACTACCAATTCGGTAGTCATCTACCAATTTGGTAGTCAACTAACAATTTGGTAGCCAACTACCAATTTAGTAGTCAACTACCAATTTGGTAGTCAACTACCAATTTGGTAGTCAACTACCAATTTGGTAGTCAACTACCAATTTGGTAGTCAACTACCAATTTGGTAGTCAACTACCAATTTGGTAGTCAACTACCAAATTATCGAATTATAAATAGGCAAGCAGCCTCAATAATTTCATCAGTCGGTGTGGAGTTTTGAAACAGTTAACATCTCTACCAACTCTCTTTCAGCATGTTAGTCAATTACCATTTTGGTAGTCAACTACCAAAAATTCAAGCTTTAAATAGGCAAGCAGGCAGAATAATTTCGTCAGTTGGTGCGCAGCTTTTGAATAGTGAACATCTCTGCCGAAAATTACGTTTGGTAGTCAATTATAATATTGGTAGTTAGCTACCAACTACCAAATTTTCGAATTGCAATGCCAACTATGAGAGATCGGTTATCAGATAACAAATAATTATTATTTGCCTGGTGTTGATTTGCTCATAGTAGCATTGCAATTTTGAATCTGTTGCTATCGCCATTTTTGATTTGTGACAGATGAAGTGTCCACAATAGGGTTTTTTCTAAAAGAGAAAAGACCTAAAAACATTTGTTCTCGTTTGTTCTACGACTTTTAGATTTGGGCCGTAACGAGGGTAGACCTAGTGTGTATCTTGGCCATCTCACATCGTAGAACATCCAAATTGGTGCCAAATTGAAGGTATGGGTGCCAAATGGCGAATGAAATTTTAAAATTAAATTTTTATTGAAAGGCCTGTCGCACCAGACAAGTTGAAATTTCGAAAATTTGATTTGTGTGGCACGACAGGTCTTTTATCAAAAATTTAATTTTGAAATTTCATTCGCCATTTGGCACCAATACCTTCAATTTGGCACCAATTTGGATTTTCTACTACCCTCGTTATCTAAAAATCTAAAAGTCGTAGAACAAATGTTTTTAGACCCGTACGAAGTACTGGGGTCTTATAGGTTTACGCATACGTTTGTAACACGTCGAATTGGACTCCCTGAGTAAGGGGAAACCTAAGGTGGTTGTCTAGAGATGCCAAATCCGCGAAAAAAAAATGTCTGTCTGTCTGTCCGTCTGTCTGTCTGCACGATAACTTGAGTAAAACGCATCCGATTTTGAAAATTCTTTTTTTTCCCGTTTGGTAATGTCAAAAGACAGGCTAAGTTCGAAGATGAGTGATTTTGGATCGACCCCTCCCGAGCTGTGGCCCAATAAGTGCTTTACGGTTTTTCGAAGATATCTTCGGACATTTAAACGGTTAACTTGTAAGTGATACGTCAAATAAAAGGTATTTACAATTCCGATCGACAAAAAAAAAGTTTATGGAAATCGGATGACCGACTCGTGAGTTAGACCCCTTGGTGTGGAACAGGCACAGGGCGGCAAGCAGTTTTTGCTTGTAGGTCGGCCACATTTGAACATATTTCGTCTGTTTTAGCTTTATTAGATAGGTATTGACCGTACCAATCAGGGAAAAAAAAGTTTATGAAATTATGTTCTCCGGAGCGTGAGCTAGGTCTCTTGGAGTGAGCTCTTATCTGGCTACTCGGCCGTACAGTGAACGTGGAGTATTTTGTCAATATCTCGAGTAAATTTTGACCGAATTTCATGAATTTTTTTTTGTTTGAAAGGTATTAATGAATGTAAAGCGTCGGTACTATTTTCGGTTTCCTAACAAAATGGCTGCCGGCGGCCATATTGGATTTTAGTAAAACGATATAAAGTGGGAAAAATGATGCTTAGAGAGTTTCTGTTAATATGGAAATAATGTGTTAAGTGTGAGGGGTTTCAGGGATTCCATATATGGCTATATACAGCTATATTGAGCTATATACAGGCATATAGAGCTATATAATAGCATATATTCCTCTGTGAAATGTTTATTTATAGTGAAATATAGGTAAATATAGCGGTATATAGCTGTTTAAATAGGAATTTATGAAATTTGACTTCGTACGGGGCTGTCTATATTGCCTCCGGCAATTTATTTGTATATGATAACAAGGCAAAGAGTGGATAATGTAAGTGATTTTAAAGGGAGAATAGTTTTTCAGCAGAGAAGAAAATGAAGTAAGAGAAATGAAGAGTTTCACATTAAAGGCTTTTGATACGAATAGGTGTTTCGTACGGGTCGGCGTTAGCTATGTTTTGTATTGTATAATGTAGCAAAATGGCAAAATGACTCAAAGTGTCAAATTTAGTAATCCTGAAGTCGAAGGTACTCTCCCACTTTTAAGTATTTAAAAAAAAAATGAAGCAGCGCCGTCGCGACGGTCCGTTAATGTTTTTTTTCTTTTCTAGTGCTTAGTTGCAGGTATTTAACCATTTTCATCCACACAATGAACAAACAGTAAAATTGAAACAATCTACCATTCATATCTGTTCTGATTTCTATTGAACACCTAATGCGCTTTGACTTGAGTCAGAGAATACAATATAACTCGAATACGACGACGACGCCGGAGAAGAAACTTTGTATAATTATGTGTTGTATATTGTAAGACATAAATTGTGTTCAAAATTGAATTAAAAATGGAATTTTCTCTCTTCTTCTCGCATAAGACGGCATTTTCCATTTCGGAACATTATAATGCCTCGAAGAGATGATAATATTCAATTTAAATGATTAAAAGTTTCAATTAAAATTGAATAATAAAATCGCTTCCACAGAAACTATATGGCAAGAGATAATAATCACATGTAAAGTAGGTAAAAAAAAACGCACGCCAAAGAAAAGGTAATTACGTTCCCGCAGAATAGATTTCGATGCATCTTTTTGTGTGTGTGCACCAACAAGAAAGCGGTGGTGGATCGAATAAATGTTCTCAATAGCATTTAATTATGCGTAAAATGTTAAGTCTTCACCTCATAACAGAGATACAGATATTGCATAATGCAAAAATGGAAATTCGTTGGCAACAGCATACCTATTTGCCAAACAGATCATTACATCAACTCTTTTCTAGGTAAGTGATCCAATGGATACGCTGAACAAAAACCACGCTGCAATGAATAAAACGAAACAATAACAAACGCTGGTTCGATAATCCAAACAAAAATCTATTAAATACATAATGCTAAAGCGTATGATGAAGTGGAACCGAGTCAGTCTGTGCCGAACGCAATGTAATAAGCGCCGCTATATCAAAAATGAGGTTATTACTTTTTGCCAGGTGAATTTACAGTGTTTTTCCTATTCCGATTTTCGGTTTTAATGCGATACACTAAACAATACCATGAGGAAGTTATTGCTTTTACATTTGCATCGCTTGTTGACAAATGTGATGTGATATTCCATGGCATGGATTTATGGGTAAAATTTCGTAATTTACTGTGGGTTGCTGGAGTGCACTACACTTTACAGCCGTTTCATTGCGAATTTATGTTATTGTCAGTTGTGCACACTCGTGTAATGTCTAGATCATAATTATGCGGTATGAGATTTAGACGATGTGGTAAAATGTGTTTGAGCTCCGAGTACTGTTCTTTTACATGGCGATCATGAAGTACAACAAAAGAAGTGAAAGACCACTTGATGGAACGCCGAATTAAAGTGAGCTGTTGTAACCAAAAATAGATCTTTCTGAGGGAAACTTCGTTAGAGAAAAAGCAGCAGAATAAATACGAACGTTGAAAGGGCAACACTCCCGAAATACGTGTTGATTCTCTCCCAACCGCAAAGTCCACAATTGAAAGGCTAACTGGTCAATTTTGAAGACTAAACCGAAGACTTTAACAAACGAAGTAATAGATTCAATCGTCAAAATAGTGAAAAATGGAATCTCGCGCCGCGCGAAATTCCTACTCTAGAGTGGTAATTTCGCGCCCATACATTTTTTGAAATTTTGGTGTTGTTGGAATTCGGTGCGAATTTGATTTATGATGGTTTTAGGCAAAGTAAAAGTTGGAAATGGGTGCGAACTCGATTTCGAGTATTTTTGAAGGAACCGAAAGTTGGAAGTGGGTGCGAACTCGATTTAGAGCACTTTTAAAGGAACTGAAAGTTGGAAATGGGTCCGAACTCGATTTCGAGTATTTTTGAAGGAACCGAAAGTTGGAAGTGGGTGCGAACTCGATTTAGAGCATTTTTATAGGAGCTGAAAGTTGGAAATGGGTGCAAACTCAATTTCGTAAAAGGAAAATTCACTAAGTCTTTGTTAGCATTTCGTAAAAGCAGGTTCTTTGTACATGCTCTAAATCGAGTTCGCACCCATTTCCAACTTTCAGTTCCTTTGTACATGCTCCAAATCGAGTTCGCACCCATTTCCAACTTTCAGTTTATTTGTACATGCTCCAAATCGAGTTCGCACCCATTTCCAACTTTTACTTTGCCTAAAACCATCACAAATCAAATTCGCACCGAATTCCAACACCTCGCATCCGTTTTCAAAAATTCAAAAAATGTATGGGCGCGAAATTACCACTCTAGAGTAGGAATCTCGCACGGCGCGAGATTCCCCAACACCCTTATTCGCTGGTAACCTGCATGGACGCTACTGTAGTCACTGATTTCAGTAATGACTTGTGCAGTCGCTTAAACGAACAGGTGATAAACATTCATTGCCACAATTTGTGTATCATCCGAACGCAGATAAATCAATTACAGTTGCAAAGTTATGGGTTTTTTTTCGGTTGAGGTGCAAAAGTTACACTTCATTTCCATGTCAGCGTTGACGTATCGTTTTTAAATCGCCTACAGGCATTTAATGCAAACATAAAATATGCAACATGCAACACTTGAAAGCTAATAGTGCGCAATTAAAAATAAACGGTTTTTGCATAAAATTGGTTCCGCAGGACAGAGTGTGTAAACGCAAACACCCCAAAGGGGGTGGGGGGAAAAATCGATAAAAGTGATAAACTGGCAATGTTAAACATGTTGAAACTGAGTTTGAAACGGCATTAACCCCTATGCCACTCATGCCAGTCCAACCAAACAAAGAATTTCCTTTTTGACAACACAATTATTATGCATTACACACACTGCAACACTGGAAAAACTCGTAACAATCTCATCCGAAGAATACCATGGTACATGTACGTACAAGTCCTATAGGATTCAGTGCAGATAATTTATTTCGAAACATTGAAGGTAGAAAGAACGAACGTTGTTCATTTGTCATTTTGTATGATTTACAAATGGTAAATAACAATAACAGAGATAGAATTCAGAGCATCACAAACCAACAGCGAAAAGTGCAGTTTATTACCGTATCGGTAAATCCCACATGAAAAAGATCCATTTATTATTACATTACAATTTACAAAACTCACCAGCCGTGACATCACAATTATCAACATTCTGCTTGAAATCACATATTTGTCGAGACACATCGAACAGTAATCCAACGGAACACTTAAACTCGAATACTTCGCCATCCAAGCACAGATAGTACTTTGAGCATTCGGAATTTGTCCAGATTTTGTTGGTCGGTCGGTCTGGATTGCGATAGAATTTTGCACCTTCCAAACATTTGACACTATCCTTTAAGCTTCGTTTTACCAAATTTTCACAGTCGACTGAAAATAAATTTGAAAAAAAAAAAACGAAAATGAATTAGTGAACCAATTTAAAATGGTGTTGGCTGGGTATATTGTCGAAATAATTCGCTTGCATATAATAATGTAGATTACGAGCAGAGATTCTGCTGGACATTATTTATTCATTAATTAAAATGGATTGAACATTGGCAGATTTTTAATATTAAAAGCGAGCTGGCTGATTAATTAATTAGTTTTTTCACATCCAATCACAAAATGATAGTGTTCATAGTATCCAAAATAGTTTCTTGATTAACGTGTTTGTCGTCACATATTTTCATTTAATAGAACTCCCACGCTTTTCCATTTATTTTAGGAGTTTTTTATTAGGTTGTTAGACTTAAATTTTAGGAGATTTTTAGGAGTTAAAAACCTTTTATGTTTCCTTATACAAATACCTCGATGTGATAAATCAGAGAGATTCTTTTGAAAATCCACCTATCAAAATCGGACCCATTTCGTCTGGGATGGATATATACGTGGTTTGAAAGGTCTTTGCCAGTAGACCTCAAAACAGGCCTCACACAGTCTCGAGCTACGCCTGGTTGCTGGTGGAAGATCTCCGAAGTTGGAAAAATAGTGTTTAGACCCGTACGAAGTACTGGGGTCTTATAGGTTTACGCATACGTTTGTAACACGTCGAATTGGACTCCCTGAGTAAGGGGAAACCTATTGTGGTTGTCTAGAGATGCCAAATCCGCGAAAAAAAAAATGTCCGTCTGTCTGTCTGCACGATAACTTGAGTAAAACTCATCCGATTTTGAAAATTCTTTTTTTTCCCGTTTGGTAATGTCAAAAGACAGGCTAAGTTCGAAGATGAGTGATTTTGGATCGACCCCTCCCGAGCTGTGGCCCAATAAGTGCTTTACGGTTTTTCGAAGATATCTCCGGACATTTAAACGTTAAACTTGTAAGTGATACGTCAAATAAAAGGTATTTACAATACCGATCGACAAAAAAAAAGTTTATGGAAATCGGATGACCGACTCGTGAGTTAGACCCCTTGGTGTGGAACAGGCACAGGGCGGCAAGCAGTTTTTGCTTGTAGGTCGGCCACATTTGAACATATTTCGTCTGTTTTAGCTTTATTAGATAGGTATTGACCGTACCAATCAGGGAAAAAATTTTATGAAATTATGTTCTCCGGAGCGTGAGCTAGGTCTCTTGGAGTGAGCTCTTATCTGGCTACTCGGCCGTACAGTGAACGTGGAGTATTTTGTCAATATCTCGAGTAAATTTTGACCGAATTTCATAAATTTTTTTTTGTTCGAAAGGTATTAACGAATGTAAAGCGTCGGTACTATTTCCGGTCTCCTAACAAAATGGCTGCCGGCGGCCATATTGGATTTTAGTAAAAGTGATATATCTTGGGAAAAATGGTACTTAGAGAGTTTCTGTTAACATGGAAATAATTTGTTATGTGTGTGGGGTTTCAGGGATTCCATATACGGACATCTATATATACCTATATACAGCTATATTGAGCTATATACAGGCATATAGAGCTATATAATAGCATATTCATCTGTGAAATGTTTATTTACAGTGAAATATAGGTAAATATAGCGGTATATAGCTGTTTAAATAGGAATTTATGAAATTTGTCTTCGTACGGGGCTGTCTATATTGCCTCCGGCAATTTAATTGTATATGATAACAAGGCAAAGAGTGGATAATGTAAGTGATTTTAAAGGGAGAATAGTTTTTCAGGAGAGAAGAATATGAAGTAAGAGAAATGAAGAGTTTCACATTAAAGGCTTTTGATACGAATAGGTGTTTCGTACGGGTCGGCGTTAGCTATGTTTTTTATCCGAAACTTTAGGCCGTTATAAATGATCATTCCAAGTGAGAGTGGGCTCGTTGGAAAGCTGAGCTTAAGTACTTTCGGGTCATGCATAGTTTGATTAGATTCATTGATATATGTTTGCAAAAATTTGCAAGAATTTTTTTTCAAAATCTGTGTGAATTTTAGACAGGTCTGGGCTGGTACTGATGACGCTTAATGTGAACCAAAGATGCTAGTCGTAACATACATTGTCTAAGCTTTTTATTGATACCTCATATGCAGTGCTGGTGATTGCTGGCGAGATTTACGAGTAGCGGTTGTACTAGCATAAAATTCTGTTATGTCAGCAATCACCAGCACTACAAATGAGGTATCAACGGAAAGCTTAGACAATGTATGTTACAACTAGCATGTTAGGCTCACATTAAGCGTCATCAGTACCAGCCCAGACCTGTCTAAAGTTCTCACAGATTTTGAAAAAAAAATTCTTGCAGATTTCTGCAAACATATTTCAATGAATCTAATCAAACTAGGCATGACCCGAAAGTACTTAAGCTCAGCTTTCCAACGAGCCCACTCTCACTTGGAATGATCATTTATAACGGCCAAAAAATTCGGATAAAAAACACTATTTTTCCAACTTCGGAGATCTTCCACCAGCAACCAGGTGTGGCTCGAGACTGTGTGAGGCCTGTTTTGAGGTCTACTGACAAAGACCTTTCAAACCATGTATAAATCCATCCCAGACGAAATGGGTCCGATTTTGATAGGTGGATTTTCAAAAGAATCCCTCTAGGTGATACATTATAAGTCGCAAAGTTTGTTAAAATTTGTATTTTGTGTCAGTCTGGTGCGAATAGCATCAACAATAATAGTTCTTCTATTAGCACGAGAGGGCGAATAGCATCTGCAATAACACTTCATTGATCAGACGGGCGGCGAATAGCATCTGCAATAATACTTCGTTCATCAGAAGGCATTCGACCAATGTTCTGAGAGAAAGTTTAAATACGTCTTTCGACGTTTTGCATTAATATGCAGTTCAAAAATACCATTTCTCATCGGGCCATGGCAACAGTGGTACGCGATACAATGCTCTAGGAACACTACACCGATTTGTACACGAATAAGTCTAGCGAATCATAGTCGAAATGAAATTTTAACACATCACATATGTGCAAACTTTGCTTTACTTCGTTGATAATAACAGGTGGCGCAGTTTGAAATGATTGATTGGCAAATAGATTGGGCTTAAATTTAAATCTTTTAGAGATTAACAGTTTGCGATCGAATCTTTTTTAGAATTAAAATTCAATTCCCTCATTACATTTCGAACTGGTAGATTTAGATTTTGAAGATATGCCGACATCTACTACGGAGGCATTTTTATATATCTGAAATGATAAATGTTATGTAGAAGATGTGCGTGCATGTACTTAAAAATTAGAGTCCGGGTGGAAACCCGAGAGTCTTCACACATCCATTTCGTTCTTTATCCCGTGGGAGTTTATTTTAACCCTTGTTACAGAGAAAAGAACCTCGAGGGATTAAGATACGCTATTTAATCCCCAAAACCTGCTATTTTAATTTCAAGATACGCGTTGTAGTGGTAAAACCATAGACACCATACTTACTGGCCCACGTTAATCCCTTCCTTTTAAATTTTTTAAAGATCATGACACTGTTAAGTAGGATACAGTAATTTTCAACTTCTTTACGTCGAAAGTGTCACTTATCCCCAGATATTTTTAAATCCGTAGAGTAAATTTTTGGTAAGTCAAATATTCACAAGCAGTCGATATCGGAAGGAGGGAGTAGCATAAATCATTAATTAATAATTATTCTTGTCGTTACTTTTGGTACTGTTGGTGTTGAGAATTTTACTGCTTGTTTTCTCTTTGATTGCCGGTTGTCCGGTGTTGTTTGTAGCAAAATTTGTTTACCTGTACTTGCAGTGGCAGTAACCGCTGTCTTAGACTACCGTTGAGACATACACACATTGCTTAGGGCTGTTGCCCGTTTAACGTTCCAGTTTATTCTGATCTAATTGTTCGTACAGCAGCTCTATTTAAACAACTTTCTGAGCCTACTCGATCGACTTTAATTTAATTGACCTCTTTGATGTTTCATTTCTGTGCAGTGGAAACACTCGTCAGTGACAGTTGTATTGTTTCGAACAGTTGGTATATTGTCACTGAGTCACCAAACGATTTGACAAGTAGGAATTGCATATTTGGAAGTTCAGGTTAACTAAAAGTTTACATTTTGAAGCGGCCGCAAGTTCCTCGTTCATTTCTCATTTTTAATGGCTTCTCTGTAAATAATGATGTTCAAAGGTACTAATGATGGTACGTAAATCAAAGCGCAAGCAGTCGAAATGCTGGATGTATTTAACGATTTGAGAGTGTTTTTAATTAATTTATGCAAAAGTTCATGGAAAAAATAATAATCTTAGACGACCGCTGAAGTAATACATAGAAAAAAACAAGTGAAACAAGTTTCTCTTTCGCTTAATCGAAAACATAATAATCTCGTGAAAAATGATTTTGATGAACAGCCATGGGAATAATTGAAAATTAGGAATTCGTTTGGGTTTCTCATGAAAATTCACATCATTCATTTTCATATATATACCGTGGTACCTGTGCTAAAAACCAATTTTCAACCGCACTATGCATTCACTGCACAAACAATGTTTCAGTGTAGAAAATGCGGTCTCGTTTTATTATACTTTTGTTTATCACTCGTTATTGAACTTGATTTTATTCAATTAAGTGCTCAAAACGTTAGCGTAAACATCTTTGATAGTAGGACGATGTGTAACCGGATGACTAGTTAGTTCAATGAGATTTCTAATGAATTTTACCATCTTTCGAAAGGTGGCTTTGAATTGGGGATTGCATACTCTGCATATAATCATGCCAAGTGTACTATGAAGCACAATGAATGGTTTTTTCTTATTCTCAAAGTACGTAAAGATTAAGATTTTCGAATGTTGTCGATTAATGTGAGTTGCCGTAACTTGTTAGTTGTATTTAATGCAATAGTTATGCATGTGTTGTATTGGATGACTAGGTGGCAAGACATATTTCAGGAAATTTTATTTACTCAAAAATTCAGAAAATTACAAAAAAATACTTTCAAATTGATAAGATCTGAGATCTTATGTAAGTGAGACGGGAAACTTTTACCTAATACTTGTTCTGCTATTTGAATAGATAAATGCAGAAAAGGAACATGTCACATTAGGGAATATAAAAAAAACGAGCCATCAGAACAGTCGGAGCGTTTGCTGCGACTGAGCCCCGTACAAACCCGTATATCTATTGCGTACGTGACCCTAGTGCGTCTGTCACCCTACTTTGACCGTAAGCCTATTGCGCCGGTTAATGTAGTTAAAGTAAAATTATTATGGAATGTGTACATCTTACAAATTGCGCATAGCGCAATTACGAAGCCCCGTACGACGTTCCTTTCAAATGAAACAAAAATTTCAAATCGCCCTAAAATTTTATTTTTTGAAGGGCCTAGTATCGGCCTCAATCCGAGGACCCAAATTTAATTTTTTTTTCAACTACATTCTATTCGGCCTTTGATTACCTCCCAAATGAAACAAAAATTACGAAAAACGGATGAAATTTGCTCGAGTTATATGTGAAATACACATAGGGCCCTAGTAGCGGCCTTAGGCCAAGGACCCAAATTTAATTTTTTTTTCAACAACATTCTATTCGGCCTTTGATTACCTTCCAAATGAAACAAAAATTACGAAAAACGAATGAAATTTACTCGAGTTATATGTGAAATACACATAGGGCCCTAGTAGCGGCCTTAGGCCAAGGACCCAAATTTAATTTTTTTTCAACAACATTCTATTCGGCCTTTGATAACCTTCCAAATGAAACAAAAATTACGAAAAACGAATGAAATTTACTCGAGTTATATGTGAAATACACATAGGGCCCTAGTAGCGGCCTTAGGCCAAGGACCCAAATTTAATTTTTTTTCAACAACATTCTATTCGGCCTTTGATTACCTTCCAAATGAAACAAAAATTACGAAAAACGAATGAAATTTACTCGAGTTATATGTGAAATACACATAGGGCCCTAGTAGCGGCCTTAGGCCAAGGACCCAAATTTAATTTTTTTTCAACAACATTCTATTCGGCCTTTGATTACCTTCCAAATGACACAAAAATTACGAAAAACGAATGAAATTTGCTCGAGTTATATGTAAAATACACATAGGGCCCTAGTAGCGGCCTTAGTCCAAGGACCCAAATTTAATTTTTTTTTCAACAACATTCTATTCGGTGTTCGATTATCTTTCAAATGAAACAAAAATTACGAAAAACGGATGAAATTTACTCGAGTTCTATGTAAAATACACATAGGGCCCTAGTAGCTTTTCACTTCTAAGGCCCTTACTCACGGTCCACTCACCCGATTTTAAAAAACTTTTTTTCCTGGATTGGTATTGACAATACCTATCATTTGCCGTGTCATTTATATTTCCATCGTTTATTTTGCCATAAATATCACCAAAAGACCTCAAATCACTTAGGTGGCCCTAACTCACGAAGGGCCGACCCGAATATGCCCATCTTCGAAATTAGCCTCACTATTTCGACTATCTTTCAGGGAAAAAACAAATTTTTGAAATCGGATTTGATTTACTCAAGATATCGACGTGACAGACGGACAGACGGACAGACAAAATTTTTATTGCAGATTCGTCATCTATGAACATAGGCAAACACTTTGCCCTTACCGTCTGCTTCGATACCCATCAATTACACACGGCATCGTAATCCTATAAGCCCCTTTGTACTTCGTACGGGGCTAATGAATAAGCTCTGGTGTCGGGGAATCTCGCACACTCGAATCATAGTATACGTCCTTTTACGACATGTAAAGACAAACAAAACTTCCGTTAACATCGTCAACCTATTTTATACAGAGCTAAATCAATAAAGTTCCTTTTTCTTATAATTCGCTAATATGACACGTTCCGTTCCTGCATTTAACTATTTAGATTGTGGCTGGTTTTAGCGCAATGAAAAATGTTTTTTTACTTAAAATGTATCAGATGGATATGAATACAAACGTACAGACGTTTACGCTCCCATTCATTTGCCTTCTTCCGAAAAGTTCGACACGGGTCAAACGTCAAAAGGCTTCCAATCTTTGATACATGCATGTACAATACAGGAGTCTTAACTCACACCAAGAATGCTTGAATCCTGTCGTAACGAAAGAAATCCTGTGTATGTTGTACAAAACTTTATTTTACCTGGAAAACATACTAATTCCAGGGGTGGCGGTATCTAATATGCAGAACAAACACCAAAACAAACAAACAGAGCATAATTACTCTTCCCTTTCTCATGGATCGCGTGAAGCGAAAGTGGAGATAAAATGCTGTTTCGACCTCCGGATACAGTGGCTGTCAGAGGTTAGCGTGGTCTAACCATCTTCAGTCTTTGAAATCTATTTTTCAATTCATTTTGTTCTTCCACTGTTCTTCTACCCACAATTCAAATTCTGAAGCGCACTTACAGTGTGACCGTTATGTTTGTATGTAATGCTCTTGAAATAACATTTTATTATTGCAAATTATTAATCCCTACTCTATAACGTACATTAATTTTTGGAGCCCATTATGCCATCAACATATTATTCTACGACTTTCGATAAAATACGAGGGTTTAACAACAATTGTTGCATTGATCATTGGGGTAAATATGAGCCAAATCCGAATAACAAACAACGATAAATATGGATAAAAATGATGTCCTTCAGCATAAATAATAAATACAATAACCGAAATTAGCTTAGAAACTCTGCTTCCCTTTGGTTAGTTTCCACACACTACCAACCCACATAATCCACTGCTGCAAACGTATATAGATTTTCAGTTTATTCGCTTCCGCAACAAAGGATACAATTATTACCCCGTTTCGTGAAGTTTGCTGTTAGTTAGTTAGCACACAAAATTTGGCATACGATCGCATCGCCAGTGGTCAAAATTTTGATCTATAACTATTGTGTGGTTATATTGACTTATATTGTTCAATTTTTTCCGTATTTAGTCAGATGTACACTCTACCCGTTGAGGTGGAAGCAACGCCATCTGTTAGCATCTCTCTGACATATCATGCACACTTTTTTACAATACACGCATACATTAGGGAACGGCACATTTTTTTGAGCGAAAAATCCAAACGAAAACACAAACGGAAAGGGTTGAAATGATTGATCCCAGCCTGGGATTCCCAGGAGTCCGGTAAAACCTATTCTTTTTTCAATTGGACTAACTTAAGCCGAGCGATAAGCGTTTGAAAAAGTGAAGTGACAAATTTTTTGTATAACTTTTGGTAACTTGAAAGTCTTATCGCTCGGCATACATTTGACAAAATGAAAAAAATAATTATTAGGGAACGTCAGATTGTTTGAACATAAACTGAACGTCCCACACAAACAATTCTTTTCTGGGACAATGTGGCTTTGCCAAAGAAAAATCGTTTGTGTTTCCGTTTGTGTTTGACATTTCGTTTATGTTTGAACAATCTGACGTTCACTATTTTACGAGACTACTGAGCAGTTTAATTCAACGTTTTTTCAGTGGATCGGTCAAATTGCCGTCTCCGTTTATGTTTGCGTTTAGTTTGGATTTTTCGTTCAACAAAACCGACGTTCCCTATTGACTCGTGTTACAGGCGACGGCAAGACGTGTAATTGTGGGTTGCAGAACAGTTAAAACGTGAAAAAGTTTCTAAGTAATTTTTGTTGAGTGTAGGGATAAAAGACCAAATAAATGCATGTGGATGGGATGTGTGGGATAATCGTTTTTTTTATTGTTGTACTTCGATTGATCACTCGCTATTTCATAAAATCAGATCATGGATTCGTTGTCAAAATGAACCATTTCAAGGGGCATAATCTTTTGAATAAAATGTTTAATACAGTCCCGACGAAGGTCTAACACAATAAATTAAATTCTTCGAAAACTGTGCCCATAAACACATCAATTTCAATTTAAAATGGAAACAGAAATGAGGTTTCAAAATTTTCCACTAACAATAGGTACCGAAGAATCTACAATCCACATCCATGCAATTACAATCCCGATTTTTTATTGTTTCGACAAAAATTATTTTCTTCAAATAAAAAATGAAAATTATTGCGAAAATAATCTCGAAGAAATTTTTTGTTGTTTATTTTCTACTCGTTACAACTGAACACTTACCAGTTAAAGTGAAATTTGTCAAGATCACAACACTGCCGACAAAGACATAATAAACAAACAGTTTTAATCCACCAGTTATTTTGTACTCCGTCATTGTATTCATCAACAACCAGCTGCTAATATATCAAGTCTTGTGGATATCTTAACACAATTTCTCAAACAAAATATTTGTATATCGCGCACGGTATCACTGCATTAGTTCGGTTTAATTTTGTTTGTCTCTTCGCGTATATATGCCACCGTTTTGCTTTTATCTTAACCAGCTAGATTTTAATTTGAAATCAAAAACTTTTCACTCCAATCGATAAATTTATCTTAATCACTCGACAACATCATCGCAACTGAAATCTGTTTAGTGGAAACATTACCTGATATACCACATTATGTTGACAATTTTGCAAAAAGCAAAAACATTTTTTTTTCTATATTTCTAACTCTCTGTGTGGCTCGGATAAAAGAGACAAAACGAAACCGCATTCGTCACCGAATTAAATGTTTATAATATGATGTCTGAAAGAAAATACCGCAAAAACATAAACACACCAGTTTAAACTGTTAAGCCGTATTAAACTTTCTTTCTCGCTGTGCTTGTTGTTATATCTATATATACGAAACCGCGCCATCAACCAATATAATAAAATGCGCGATTTCTGTGTCAGTTCGATGTTATTGTATGGAGATATAATCATAATTTTCAAATTGTGATGCAAACCCATCCGAAGAGTGTGGGAAATTTAAGGTTTTTGTAAATTTTGATGAGCATTTTTTAATGGAATGAGAATTTTCGTCCCTGTTTTTGACCTGACAATAAAATGTATAGCTTAAAGAGAATGTCAAAAAGATTGTCATCCATCGAACTCAGTTAAGTTACCATTAATTTTCTTGTTTCTATCGTTTTTCGCTCTTTCAACTATCGAGATCACTTAAATTAGTTGGTTTGTTCCTAGTTACCTAGATTACATACAAATTTTGACGCATCACCTACTGAGACTAGTTAAGTAACTGGTCATTTTCTTCTCTTTTACGCTCTTTTAACATTGTATAGATCATTGTCAATGTTGTTTGAGATGTCAAATGAGCTGTCATTTTCACAAAGCTAACCACAATGTTACAAAAATTTATATAGATCTTTCATTGTTTGAGGTTAGCTTTGTGAAATTGACAACTCATTTGACACCATTTTGAGAGAAGAAACCGTTATTTGACACTGATCTATACCGACGCGGAAAAAGATTCTTCGAAGAATAATTTAATACAGAAAACTATGCACCTTACCGGGCGCTGCTCTTGACGAACGATGAAACAATAAAATTGAATCACTCAATGTGGACCGCTTGAGAAGCCATTGAATAAGTTTTCAGAAACTTTTTGCTTGCCTCAATATTGTCATATGAGCTATCAATCGTTTTCTCTTTCACCTAGTCTTTTAGTCACCTAGTTTCCCCTAAACAGTCTCGATGAAGCGGGTAACAGTGGCAGAGTCGTTTTGTCGTTGCGTCATTTTGCGACAAAGTGGTTCAACGAAAAAGTGACAGTTGAGAAAATTCTAAATCCACGCCATTAGTCGTATAAATTACGATCGTGTTTAAGTGAGAGAGATGGCGAAATGACAACCTATTGTTCCATCTCGGGGTCTGCTGTCAGATTCTTTTGTATTATCGATGACAGCAGACCCCGAGTTGATTTTCCATCTCGCTCTACTTAAACACCGTATACGTATCGGTCGTATACGATCTGTCAGTTTTTCTATTTTACGATTTAGTATGGAAATGAAAACTAAAATTGAGATATCTTTGCTGTTTAAAGTTGTTTTTCATATTTTTGGGTACCAAAATGTTTTTTCAGCAGTGTGGAAGGAGTGGATGTTCATGTAATTGGGTGTTCTGATTATGCCGATGTGATTGTCCGAAAAGTTAGGAACGTTGCAGTTGATCAAATTCTACTCTCATTCTGCAACAACATTAACCAAATATTATCAGGAAAGATTGACACCTTGCCCGCAATGCCCAATGCCATTCAAAAGCTTGTGTTTGAGCAACGAATTTAAAAACGAGGAATCGGCAAATACACCGATAAATTTAATTCGTGAACAACCGATACGACTTTAACAGAACCGGATCTAATTTTCATATAAAAATCGGATAAAAAACAATTAAACCAAAATTGAAGAAATTGCAGCTATGATTTGGTTAACTTGTAAATAAAAATTGATTCGAAGAACTTAATCCATTATTTGAAGAACTAAATGCAAAGAAAATATCGAATCTGTTCTACAGTACCTTTCTGGGCGGTAGCTACCGCAAAATTGAATGATGAGCACTGGCGTACGAGCCCTTTTATAGCAAATTGTATGATGCGAAAAGGTTCATATTACAACAGACAAAGTTATGCAAATCGATCCAATAGATAATCATAACCGTGATAATCGACGAACTTATTCTGAAAATGTGTTGCGTTGGCATTGACCACCACGCCTGGCCATTTATTCGGTGTCATCGGTGTCATTTGAGCTGATGTGGTCGAATTAGTTTCATGATTTTGTGTATCAACAATGTACTGACGATTGGGCAGTAATATAACTTCGAAGTCTGTAATTGAAGGAAGAATGTTCTAATGATAATAGTATCTGGCAATTCTCTCTCGTCTTGGTGAAAATGAAAGTCTCAAAAGTTGGAAATACGTAGTGACACGGTCTCAAGCTTCATGTATTTTGAGACCATGAGACTACGTATTTAGAGCTTTGAGACTTTCAATTTTTGCAGAGGCTCGGTCATCAATGCATGAAGGTCACAGAAATTTTAATATTCAAATTACACGTGCCCGTAAAGAGGTATAATAAGATGATAAACGGATCAAGTCCAATGTTATTCGAAATGTCAAAAATCATCCGCAGAGACCCTAACCTAAAAATATGTGCAGTGGAAATGAGCAGGCCCTTTATTCAAATATAGAAAATAGAATGGTTTTCGTGGTTTTCTTGTAAAATAATGAGCCTAAACACTTATGCCATACGAGAAAAATTATAATTCCATCTTTTATACATTCGAAATCTATTAGATTTAACGTTTTTGTTGATCCGGACAGCTCAAATTTTTCAATTTTTTTCACAGAGTTGAGGTTAGGGCTCTCTATGGATGAAGGTGCAGCTGTCAGAGTTCGGGTTTACAGTTACTGGGACTTGATCTATATCAAGGTTCTGAAAGAACAGGTTAAGACACATCTGAGTTGATCACGAAGGCGGTTGACACACAAATTTTGACAAATAGATGCTATTTATTGAACATACGCAGTACAGATTGTTTGAAATGTCAACCTGATAAAAACTATTTTTTTTCTTCAAGTTGTCTGTACTGCGTATGTTCAATAAATAGCATCTATTTGTCAAAATTTGTGTGTCAGCCGCCCTCGTGGGTGTCTTAACCTGTTCTTTCAGAACCTTGATCTATATAACAGCTAAATGTCAGAATCTGTGGGTCTTGAAATATAAGAGCAGAACAAAAATGTGATAATTTCATATTTTTCAGTTCCAAATTTGACAAAATAAAGATAAAATTCATGAAAACCCAAGATAATGTTGCCGAGAAAGTACCACGTTCTTCTCGATAAAGTCTAAGAAAGACTTACTTTTTACCACTGATGTTGGGAAAATACAATTTTCAATTGAATAACGAGACTAGGCTGTATAACGTTTTTTTTTACAACAAACGCATCCAAAGTGTGACGTGACAATTTTTGCCACAAAGTTGCGAAAAGTTAATTAATTTACTCGTTGTTAAACAATATTGCTAGTTTTGAATAATTAACTCAATCGAAAAGAAAGTACAGAGTGTAATTATTTTTTGTTGAATTATGCATACTGACGTTGATAAAGCTGGTACAAAAGATATATAGAAAATCCTTAAAGTCTTAAAGTCTTAAAGTCAGATCGGCGATTCGTCACATTTTGGATTTTCTTCACACTTCGGCGATTTGTCTTCACGAAGAAAAATCGTCTAAGTGTGAAAAAACACCAAGAAAAATCGTCAGGGTGTAAAGAAACACCACAAAGACAAATTTTCAATTCTTTATATCTGAGCGTTTCTTCACTGTTTTGCCATTTTTTCTGGCGTTTCTCACTCTGTCAATTTTTCTTAAATCGGGAATCATGGTACCTTGGTAAATATTTCTATTTAAATTTCGAAAACTACTAGCCATTCATAACTTTAACCAACGCACTGTCAGTGCGTTGCTTTAACCCATAATTTTCAATTTTTCTACGCAATCTACTTATCTAATGTCCCTTATAATATTTTCATTATTTATGAACAGACTGGATTCTTTACGCATTATAGAATTGTCATTAGTAGTATAAAGTTTCTAGCACAAGTAAGTCGGCAGAGGTTAAATTCACTAATGGCTATGGTTTCATCAGAATTATGGAAGGATGGAAAAAGTAAGCTCAACAAAACTGAATCGTGTTTGTAACCAAAATAATTATGAACTTTGTGTCCAGATCAAATACTGGATTCATGGTCTTTGTTTGGGGACTCGTATACCGTTCCTCTTATTTTGGTGGCATATATCAGCTTCGTAGTGTATATAGGGCCCAAATTCATGAAAAGCAGAGCGCCATATAATTTGAAAATTGTCATCGTTTTGTACAATGCGATGCAAGTGTTGTACAATTTCTGGGCCGTGCAATCAGCACTCTTTGAACCGAGATTTTTGAAAAATATCTTCACATTTAATTGTGCACAAATGGATCCGCAGGAACGACATGACTACGATATGTTGGTGTGTTTTGGAATTTGGCATATGCTGGTGAATAAATTATTGGACCTGTTGGACACGGTCTTCTTCGTTTTATGTAAAAAACAGAGCCACGTCACTTTCCTTCACTTACAGCATCATGTTTTGAGTGCTGGGTTAATATGGCTATGTGGAAAATATTTCCTCGGACACGAATTTTCATTTGCATTCTTGTGCAATACGATCGTCCATACGATCATGTACTTTTACTATTTGGTTGCTGCGTTGGGTCCCGCATTCAAGAAATATCTTTGGTGGAAGAAATATTTGACAATTATTCAACTGGTTCAATTTGTGATTGGGGGTGCGCATGCGTTTGCATCGTTATGGTTGAGTTGTGGATATGATCATCGACTCATTTACCTTGGAATATTTATTGCTACCCTGAACTTTAGTTTGTTCTTGAAATTTTACTTCAAAACTTACAATCCAAAAAAGCAGACAATTGAATAAGTATTCTAAGAACGAACTGTAAGAAGGATTTAACTGAAATACAGGAGCTGAATATTGGTACCGAGTATATTGTTTCTTTTGATAATCCATGTCAAAACTCATATTCTGCGCCGATTAATCGCATGACTGCAAGGATCTCTATATACAATGGTTGCTTCTTATATTTTACACGCTTCATGATACGAAAACAGACGAAATCAGGCGCCGAAAGTTATCGGAAACCATTTAGTTCTCTCTGAGCAGACCTTGTAAAAATAGAAATGATGTTTTACTCGCATGCGATCTGTTATGAATTGATGTATACGAAGGCGGAGATAGCTCTGTCACTCTCTTTTGCTCTTTTTGTTTTTTCTGTTTTTCGTATCATAAAGCGTGTAAAATTGGGTTCATCACTTTTGGTCCCGATCTAATTGACTCTGCCCATCTACAATTATCACTTGAGTCTGGTAAATTGATAGAGGGTGATCATACATTTTAATCAGCCAATTCATGACGCTCATCCAGTTAACATCTCCGCTGAAACATCCTCCTTCAACTATTGATAGTTGACTATCAATATTTGATAGTTGAGAGAGAATGTTAAAGCGGAGATGTAAACTGGACGAGAGTCACGAATTGACTGATTAAAATGTATGATCCGCTCGTCCAGTTAACATCTCCACAAAAACTTTCTCCCTCAACTATTGATAGGCAACTATCAATAGTTGATAGTTGAGAGAGAATGTTTTAGTGGAGATGTTAACTAGACGAGCGTCATGACTTGACTGACAGCTAGCCCCCACATTGTTCGACATTTGACAGTTAACTATCAATAGTAAGTACAATTTTACCATAAATTTCGTAACTGAATTTATATCATAAGGAGTACTGCGATTGTAATAGCAATTACACTCAACTACGAAATGTGTGGAAATATTGCGAAAAATGGAGTTTGGGGACGTGCGAGTCGATTGCTAACGGTGGAACTTGCGATACATGTTCTGCATAAATAAAGTTCTACGAGCATGATACTTGGTTCCGTTCACTCTGTTCCATTCTCAAATGTTTTGTTAGTTTTACTGTTGAACACCCACCTACACTCACCGAAACACCGATTTACCAAAACATTACTGAATGTTAAAATTCGGCAATTTTCAATAATTTTAGTAAATTAAATTCCCAATAAATAGTCCCTGAACGAGGGTCGCTCAAGTATCCTACACTGATTAGTTGTCCTAGAGGATAATTTGCTTAAAAAAGACTTTCTATAGTTGGATGTGAATAGCTTCGGTGATATGGTGTCATCCTGCCTTGCTCGACCTTTAGGTCTTATCCACTCTATACACTGAGAGCAGTTAACTCATTTCTCGGTGCATTCCTCAATTAACCTTTTAGAAACGGGGTAGTCATCTGTTATCGATGACCAAAATGAGCGTTTTGCTCTACATTACATTCCGGGGGTAGGGTAATCTCGCACACCACACAAATTCATGGTGTGCGAGATTCACCTCTAAGTGGTGAATCTCGCACAGTCATGACTTTTCGTTACATGTCGTAAAAGGACGCATACTATGATCGCGTGTGCGAGATTCCCCGACACCACATTCCGTAAATGGGAAGATTTGTGCGGCAATAAATGGAGTAGTAGATGCTATGGTATGAAACTTGCTATGGTATGAAACCCAAAGCAAAATACTTCAAACAAATGAAGTGCCAGCAAAAGAAAACGAGTCGTCAGAACAGTCGGAGCGTTTGCTGCGTCTGAGCCCCGTACAAACCCGTACATCTATTGCGTCCGTGACCCTAGTTCGTCCGTCGCCCTACTCTTACCGTAAGCCTACTGCGCCCGTAAACGTCGGTAAAGTAAAATTCTTATGAAATGTGTACGTCTTACAAATTGCGCATAGCGCAATTACGAAGCCCCGTACGACGTTTCTTTCAAATGTAACACAAATTTCGAATTGACCTAAAATTAAGTAAGTATCATTTTCACCGCTTTATATTGATTTTACAAAAATCCAAAATGGCGGCCGACGGCCATTTTGTTAGGAGGTGGAAAGTAGTATGGCTGCTTTACATTCGTTAGTACCTTTCAAACAAAAAAAAATTGAAATTCGGTCAAAGTTTACTCGATATATTAACAAAAAACACCACCTTCACTGTACGGCCGAGTAGCCACATACAAGCTCACTCCAAGAGACCTAGCTCACGCTCCGGTAAACCGAATTCCATGAACTTTTTTTTCCCTGATTGGTACGGTCAATACCTATCTAATAAAGCAAAATCCATCTAAATACGTTCAAATTTGGCCAACCTACAAGCAAAAACGGCTTGCCGCCCTGTACCTAGTTCACACCAAGGGGTCTAACTCACGAGTCGGTCATCCAATTTTCATAAACTTTTTTTTTTGTCGATCGGTATTGTAAATACCTTTCATTTGACGTATCACTTACAAGTGTAGTGCTTAAATGTCTGGAGATATCGTCGAAAAACAGTTAGGCACTTATTGGGCCCCAGCTCCGGAAGGGCCGACCCGAATATGCCCATCTTCGAACTTAGCCTCACTATTTTGACTATCTTTCAGGGAATTTTTTTTTTTTGAAATCGGATTTGATTTACTCAAGATATCGACGTGACAGACGGACGGACGGACGGACAAAATTTTTATTGCGGATTCGTTATCTATGAACATAGGCAAACACTTTGCCCTGACCGTCTGCTTCGAATTCCATCAATTACACACGGCATCGTAATCCTATAAGCCCCTTCGTACTTCGTACGGGGCTAAAAATCTCGATACATCTGCCGTAGCTGAAAGGTTAAGATTCTTATCACCTGCAAGTGGTCTTTCGTGATGAAACTGAGTAGAAACGCAACTGGTTCCCACTGATTCTTCAAGGCATCAAATAAATAAGCTACGCAGGTCAACTCGATACATAATTTATTTTTGCTTCTTATTCTACCTTATAATACCAAATGATAAATGAGGTGAGGGTGATTTACATGGTGTATTCCGTGTCTAGATGGAATCGAATGTTCTCAACTTAGAGAGGGCAAGCTCCTACCGATTGGTAGAGGTTAAACTTGACGATGCACGAATTATCACAATTAATTTGAGCAGAAAAGATCTATCCAGTGATGACATCAAGTAAATTGAAACTACAGCTTTCGGGACTGTAGTTCTTTTCAGAATACCAGAAAAGATAAGATCTTTCGTTTTTGTAGTATAGAGTGTGTTACAGAAATCTGTTCGGAACTAAGAGATGGTTTGCTGTGCCCACAAGTGATATGACAATATTGGACCCAAATGTCCGTGTGCAAAAGCCCTAATGCAATGCAACTTTGGCAGATTCATTATTCAGCCAGCTGATCTCTGATCAATAAATCGATTAATTTTGCTTATAAGTTGCAATTCTCGTATCAGAAATCACGCGACTGGTCTGGTGGGAAATGGAAATGCAAAATACAAAGAAACTTATTCTATGAAATGGCAGCGAGAGCCAATAAATTAAAACGGAAAAAAAACATGGCAAAGTCAAAGAATGAAATCCAGTGCTGACCGATGGCAGCTGGGGTAGTATTCCCAACAGAATGAGACAGGAAATTTCTAGACTGCGGAGCTATGCAAAGAGTAGACCAGCTGATTGGTCGAAATTGTTCTTAGGTTTTTATTCATTCTCTCCAGAACAAAAACAACGAGGAAATTTAATGTTACATAGAATGTAATTCATTCCGAAAACTGACAAATGGAAAACCCAAATTCACTTAGGCGAATTCTCAAATCCGTCCGAATCAGCCAAACGTTTTTTCAGCTCCTTCACTTGAGCCTTGTAGTTTTCTAGTTCTAAAGCCAGGCTTGCCTCTCTTCCCTTGGCTTCCTCCTCGGTTTCGTTTCTCATCCTCGTACGCCTCACATTTCATTTCCAACTTCTGCAGTTGATCCGTCAAGTATCTGACCAGTTGGTCGCCTGTAAGCAAACATATACAAAATCGATCAATATAATGTAGATGTAGAATATAGTTTACTCAACGCAGTGTGCGTAAAATAGCGTACGTATCTGTTGGTGAAATGATGGAAAATGGATTTACTCGAGTGCCTGTGTCCCTCGCCCAAGGGCTCGGCGACACAACCACTCTCGTATCCATTTTCCATCATTTCACCAACAGATACGTAATCTACTATTAATGCCTCGCACGGCAGCGTAAAGTAATTACGATTCACCTGACTGTCTTTTATTACTATTGAAATGCTTTATAGAGACCATTCTTGGTTCTCTACTGTCAGATGGGGTGAATGACGTGACAGAAAAGAAACGTTCATTTTCAATTTCATACCCTTATTTTTAGTACTAAATTCGCATTAAGCTCCCGACCGGCAGCACAGAAACGAAAGCTAGCTTGACACATCAGGCTTTCAGACCCGTATATACAAAACCGCCTCATCAACCAATATAATAAAATGCGGGATTTCTGTGTCAGTTCGATGTGATTGTATGGAGATATAATCATAATTTTAAAATTGTAATGCAAACCAATCCGAAGAGTGTGGGAAAAAGGTTTTTGTAAATTTTGATGAGCATTTTTTAATGGAATGAGATGGATAATTTTCGTCCCTGATTTTGACCTGACAATAAAATGTACAGAGAGTTTAAGAGGCACCGGCACTTAGCTAAAATTTTAGCCTACATTTGCGTGTTTCGTATTTCATTTTTGTTAATATCTTTTCATCAGAATCCTTTTTGAAAAATGTACGACCGCAATTCCGACCACGAATCTGCTAGCTTTAAATAAAAATTAGTTTTGGTTGTAGTCGTTTGATCAGCTCTGAGAAAAGTGAGCAGTTTCATGAAATTTTCACAAACTGCTCATTGTTCTCAGAGCTGGTCAAATTGTTACAACCAAATCTATTTTCTGTTAAAAGCTAACACATTCGTGGTCGGAATTGCGGTCGTACATTTTTGAAAAAGGATTCTGATGGAAAGATATCATCAAAAGTAAACTAAAATCATGTATTTAAAAATCGCCCTAATGTATGCTTTTCGGAAAAGTACCGGTGCCTCTTAAAGAGAATAACAAAAAGATTGTCATCCATCGAACTCAGTTAAATTATTACCATTAATTTTCTTGTTTCTATCTTTTTTCGCTCTTTCAACCATCGAGCTCACTTAAATTAGTTGGTTTGTTTCTAGTTACCTAAATTACATACAAATTTTGACGCATCACCTACTGAGACTAGTTGAGTAACTGGTCATTTTCTTCTCTTTTACGCTCTTTTAACATTGTATACCGACGCGGAAAAAGATTCTTCGAAGAACTTACCAGGGCGCTGCTCTTGCCGAACGATAAAACAATAAAATTGAATTACTGGATGCGGACTGCTTGGGAAGCCATTGAATAAGTTTTCAGAAACTTTTTGCTTGCCTCAATATTGTCATATGAGTTACCAATCGTTTTCTCTTTCACCTAGTCTTTCAGTCACCTAGTTTCCCCTTACTTGTTGCAGAGAGAGCGAAAACACTAGTTTTTTGAGCATCCAGAAGAAACGCCAATTTTCCAAATTTGTCTCATTTATTGAACAATGTGTAATGGTACGTAAATTGAACGTTAATGGCACGCTAAAAAACCTATTGAATCAAACACAAATCATCAGAATCTATGCGAATCTACGCCAGAAAATGGCGAAAAACAACCGCTTTCTTACATCTAGTATTCGACGCGTACAACTTCTCTCAGTACAACGTAATAAAAATGACCGATAATTCTACTTTATACACAAACAAACTAGAAAACGTATACCTCGGTCAGTGGTATGAGAACGAATGACTAAACACGAAAAGACCATTAACTTCCGAGTGTTAAAAATTGTGTCATCTGGCAATGTAAGAACACTACGTTGTCGATCGCGTTTGTTTATCAAATTGAATGTTGCCAACGCGAGCAAACACGCAGCGGGCATTTTTAACATTACTCTGTACGCTTAGTTTCGAATTTATTACAGAAAAAATTCTTTAAATTCGTTACAGATTCTGCTTCGAGCAGTTTTACTTGAACGTTGGTTATGTAAGCGGCAACAAAAACAATCTATAAACTCTGGCTCTCGGTAATGTGCTACTGTAGTATAAGACCTATACAGGAAAATATGTGTTAAAACCAATGAAGTAGAAGATTTTGTAGATATCATCTAGACCCAAGTTTTGGGAAATTGGAAAATTGGGTCGTGTGCTGAAATAGTATGTTGTGTTACAAGTATTGTAATGTTGATTTTTTCAGCACTAGACCCAAGTTTTCCTTACGAGCGGAGCGAGTAAGGAAAATTGGGTCGTGTGCTGAAAAAATCTCATTACAATACGTGTAACACATCATGCTTTGTGCCAACCGAGAATTGAAATAGACAAATGTCCAAAAAATCATAATTTTCATTGTAAACAATCACTCTTCAAATTTGATCGATCGCATTGCTTTGCATTTTATAAAACGAATGCTGTTATAACTCATATAAATTCCACATCAACACTGCTTTGAGTGTTGAAATATCCCATCAAACTGATGTGGAAATTTTGGTCATTTGGACAATCTAGTTATCGATATGGAAATTCGTCGTATTTCAATTCTAAGTGGTACAAATAATATTTTACATGCTTTTGTTTTCCCTAGGGTCGAAAATGGCTTATTACATACCTGGGTAAAACAATGGTTTAGGTCTCAAAAGTCCTGTACTGAATTTTACATCGTAGTGTTTGAAACATGAAAAGTACGGTTTTCGACCCATGTAGCATGTAAAATCCATTACATTACTCGGGATAAAAGTTGAAAAGTCTCGTTGTCGTGTGTTTATTGATGAATTATAAAACCAATAAGCCCCTATTCGGCACAATAGTACGTGTAATTACCTTTCTAATGACACCCCACACGTACGGAGCGTGTCACTGGAGAAATTTTTGTAAGAAAAGTGCAAGTTTTCGGTTTTTGATGACATCTCGCTAGCCACACAAGCTTTGAAGAATTTTTTTAAAAGTTGTTTTACTTTCTAGGGTCGAAGTCCTTTCTAGGCACATATAAAAAATTCCACTAGAAAATGCGTCCGATTTCGGTAGGCTGTTTTTCAAAAGAATTTCTCTCCACTGATGAGATCTAAAAGGCCTGAACACAATAGTTATTTATGACATCGAGTGCGAAATAGTATGTTGTGTTACAAGTATTGTAATGTTGATTTTTTCAGCACTAGACCCAAGTTTTCCTTACGAGCAGAGCGAGTAAGGAAAATTGGGTCGTGTGCTGAAAAAATCTCATTACAATACGTGTAACACATCATGCTTTGTGCCAACCGAGAATTGAAATAGACAAATGCACAAACATTCAGAATTTTCATTGTAAACAATCACTCTTCGAATTTGATCGATCACGTTGCTTTGCATTTTTTTTAAACGAATGCTGTAATAACTCATACGAATTTCATTTCAACACTGGTTTGAGTGTTGTAATAAGCCATGAAAACGGGTGTTGTAATTTTGGACATTTCAATCTAGTTATCGATATTGAAATCCGTCGTATTTCAATTCTCGGTGGCACAAAGTACTTTATGCACTGTAGTGCGCAAATATTCATTTTGCGTGCGTAAACATGCATTCGAAGAAGTGTAAAATTGCTACAGTACAAAAAATCTTGTTGCTAACTTGTGCCTAAACTGGAATTTTGCGCATACGATGTGTTGTCAACCTCGGCTTCGCCTCGGGTTGACAATTGTCACATATGTTGCGCAAAATTTCCATTTAGGCACATGTTAGCAAAATAGCTATTATTAGGCTCTAGATGTGTTATTATGACACGAGGCCGTGTGTCATAATACACATCGTAAACCTACAGTAATTGAAAAACTGAACACGAAACGATCAATTTATAGTCGGTTTCCAATGGAAACTTTCCATCTGAATTTTCTTTGTTCGATTACACTCAGACTTCGGAATGTTACAGCAGAAAAACCAAAATACCAGGAGAAAAACATTTTATTTTGTGTTCGAGTTTGTTTTTCAAATAAACGGCTGTTTTCCTCATAGGCGGCTCCATCTATGCATAAGTACAAACACCATAGAGTACGTTACGGCAGTTACGTTATCTGCATTCATTGTCGCACACACACACACATACATTAAAATCAGCTGTTGTGACAGCAAGCAATAAAAACAGTCAAAAGATAAATATTTTGTACGTTGAAACATTTCGATTGCATTCAGTCATCATCAGAAAAAAAGGAAATAAAAATTCGCCGGCAAAGTGTTATCAAAATGAAACCGAATCTTTCGACAGGAATTACTGTTCTTCTCTCTTGTGTCTTATTGTGTGAAGTTCATTGTACTCTATCGCCGTCAAACAAATCAAAAAAAGGATCGAAAACAGGCAAAGACAAAGACTTCAAGATTAAACTCGGACCGCAACAGTTCAGTGTATTTGACCGAAATCTCATCGAAGATGAACCGTCGGCAAGGGATATTTTAGTGGAGAGTGGCTCTTATTATGAGGAAACCGAAAATCGATTGTTCAACGGCACTGTTCTTGGTTATGTTACGTCGGTATGTTGTGTTGTTGATTGTTTATCATCGGATTTGCATTTCCACATTTTTTAATGACATGGCTTGAGAAGGGTTTACAGCTTGAATGTAGTCTGTCAGATTTGTTGGCGCAATGGATTTTGAAATCGCAGATGATTAAGTAGTAACAAAATCGACGTTCAGACCACCGGTCCACTTTTAACACAATTAAGTTTCTCTGACGGTTTCGAACAGACTTTTGATTTGTTTTCAAGATATTTGTCTTGAACTTTATAGGACTGATATGAGTCTGTTGGGATCAAAAGTCGGTCTTTTCCATCTGTCAAAGTGACGTTTTAAACGTCAAACTAAAAAATATGAAAACTGATCCCAAAGTCGTTAATTTTTCTTCAATTCTACTTCAGCAAAGGAATTGAAGAAATTTTCTTCAAGAAAAATTAACGACTTTGGGACCAGTTTCCATATTTTTTAGTTTGACGTTTAAAACGTCACTTTGACAGCTGAAAAAGACCGACTTTTGATTCCAACAGACTCATATGTCTGATCAATTCCAGTGGAACAATCATGGCTACGATGTGGCAAAGATTTGGGGACCAAAATTCGATATAATCTCACCCGTTTGGCTACAAATTGTTCGTCTGCCGAATGGCGACTATCAGATGAATGGCGAACATGACGTCGATTCGGGTTGGCTGAAGGACGTTCGAAACGCCGCTCATAATAAGAATAAAAGTGCGTAAAAAGCACGGGGAAGTGGATGGTGCAGGGAAATTAATTTCCTTTCGAAATCATTTCAGTCACACCTCGAGTCCTGTTCGAAAAATTCTCCGACAAGGATTTTTCCAAGCTTCTCACGTACGAAAAGGAACGGACAACCGTCATATCACTCATCGTAAAAACATGTCAAAAGCACAGATTCAATGGAATCGTGTTGGAAATTTGGTCTCAATTAGCAGCTCGAGTTGAAGACAAACATCTCATTGATTTTGTAACCGAAATTGGTATGTAGTGCGACCGGTTCAGTACAATCAGTCTTAATCACTACTTACCAAACACAAATCTTGCAGCTAAAACCCTACGTAGCCATAACATGGAAACAGTTCTAGTCATTCCGCCCTTCCGCAAGGAGATGTACGATTTATTCTCCAAGCAACACTTCGATACGCTTTACCCTGTGATATCCTGGTTCTCGTTGATGACGTATGATTTCTCCAGCATTCAACGACCAGGTCAACCATTTAATTTTTGCACCGACCGTTGTGCTAACGAAATGTTTTATTCCAGGCGCAAACGCACCCCTAAAATGGATGAGAAATGCTGTCGAGCACATATGCCCGGATTCGTCTCCAAATTTGTCAACGAGACGAAGTAAAATCTTACTCGGCCTGAATTTGTACGGAAACGATTTTACGCCGGATGGTGGCAGTGCGATCATTGGTCATGAATATTTGAACTTTTTGAAATATGTTAAGGGGCGCCTCAGCCTAGACGAAACAAATTCGGAGAATTTTTTCGAAGTCAAGTAAATGCCTTGATTGCCTGATCGGCTAATCCAATCGAGAATGTAAATGTGTAAATTGCAGGACTCCGACTGGTCGACACATTGTGTTTTATCCGACACTCTATTCCGTTCACGAAAGAATTCAACTGGCGAGAGAGCTTGGCACTGGAATTTCTCTGTGGGAATTGGGACAGGGTCTTGATTACTTCTACGATCTATTCTAGTTTCTAGTTTTGTTATTAAGTTTTAACGTTTGCAGCACATTTGTCATTTACAGCTATGAGAGACACGCGAGAAAAGTAAAAGTTTTTAAAAGTTGAAATTTGTTGGTTGAAATTAATTGAATGGAAACGCAACCATTGCGAGCTCAAGAAAACCACAAAATTGTCTACGGTGTCTCCTACTGGAGAAGATTCTGTAATTTCGCTCGCGATTTGAATAGAAAATGTTTACTCTACACGGTAGGGGATACGATACTATGAAAAAATATTTATTTGTTCAACGGATGAAGAAACGTTGGAAATTGCATCTCGCTACGCTCTCACCACAATTCACCCGAGAAAATTCAATTTTCAACTTTCTTCCCGATGTCAACAGAGAGTTTTTCACAACAAAGGCTTCCAAAGTTTCAGCGGAGGGTAGAAAATGATACTCACCGGCGTTGTCAAAAATTCCTTTTCTGGCAAATGAAAAAGCGATTTTCCTCTCGGAAAAGCAGTTTTTATGAAAAATTTAAATTTAAAAGTCGATTATCTCCCCAAAATAGAAATAATCTTTCTTGTTCTGCTAAAAGTCAACGAATGCGATGAAAAGTTCTTTGTATGGATCTTCGATGAAGCCGTGAAAGATCTATGTCTCGAATTTCCTGTTAAAACAGATCAATGTGAACACTAAATCTCAGCCGACTGAAGCTCACACCACTCACTTGAAATAGACGGTGCAACACTCTTTCAGAATGGCAAACAACAACATTGCTAAATTGTTCTGTGTCTTTGTCCTCATCAAATTGCATCGGTGGTGGCTTTACAATCGGTTCCAATTGGAACGTCGTCAAAGATGGAGAGTGCCTAATGTCCGTTGGATGTGTCCTCCACCTCGCCGACTACCACGACCCTAATGTTTTCTAGGAATAAATTTAGAAATTATTTACTTTATCAATAAGGCGCATCAATTTGAGTGTAACTTTCATGTACGATGTCCTCACCGAACGAATTGACGCTCCCGAGCTGAAGTCTAAGATAAACATTCGACGACCTGCCCGCGATCCTCTCTCGTATGAATTTCTGCAAATCGACCGACACCGAACCAACTGCGGATTATATGAACCAGTCAATTATATGAGCATGATCTTCAATCGATTCGCACATTTGTACGACAGATCAACCTCTAATTTCGTAATCGCATTTGTGCCATGGAGCTACCAGAGCAGGCATGAGCGCCGACGGGGAAACCTCGGCGGCGGCTAACCGAAAAAAATTTCTCGGAGGCGGCGAAAAAGTCGGCTTGAGCCGGGTTAAAACGGCTCGGCTGGAGGTTCCTTTTAACTTTTTTTCAAAATAAAAACGTTTAGATAAATTCATGGAAAATGAACTAGTAAGCATGAAAATGAAATTGTACGGAAAGCGAAAATGTAGGTAGATTAGGTTATTCAAAGTGCAAGTGGAACTGGTCTTACAAGCAAGTCTCTAAGTCTAAGGTTCACTAACACGTCAAGTTTTATTGCCTCAAAACTTGAACTAAATGGAAAATCATGCTCCGGTACACTCATTTAACTCATTAAGAAAATGGTTTTCGAGAAGAAATCGAAAGCTCACGAAAATCAAGTAAAAATTGAAAAGAAAAAAAAATCGAGAAAACTCGCAAAGATCGATAAAGTTTTCTCAAATTTGTGAATTAACTGATTGTGCGCCTTCGGCTCGTTCCGCAAAGGTCATACTTGCCAAAACAACAAACTTAGAAGCGAGGACGTAATATACCATTCTGGAAAATTCATGAAAATTCATGAAAATTTTCAAAATTTTCTTAATTTTGAAAAAAAAAATTCAAAATGTACTTGAGCTGCTTAGGATCAACAGGAATCTCGGTTTTCCAAATTATTTCACCCATTCACCTTTCGAAATCTTTATTTCATTTTCCAGCCGTTTCAAGCCGGCTTGAGCCGTGTTTTTGGCACCGGCTCGGGTGCGACGCGGCTTGCTCAAAAATGGCCGGCGGCGCTCATGCCTGTACCAGAGCGCTAGTCGTTTATTACCTACAGGATGAGCTAAGTGTTTAGCTGCCGTTTCGTTCATTGCAATTTGATTGATTTGATTTATTTGATTTGTTTTCCTCCTTTTTTTTCTTTTTTTTGTGACGAATATTTTTTTCTTCAATTGTTTGAATATGATTCTTGTTTTCATGTTTGATTTTTATTTTTCTTTTTGTCATAAATGTCAGTTGCTTTTATACTGTTGATAAATAAACAATAAACTATAAAGGAACCACATTCAGTTCGCGGATCCATCCAGCCGTTTCGGAGAACCGGCACTCATGGCCGTGCGGGACCGACGAGTCAATTTGAATACATAGACTAATTCTAAGCTAATTCGTGTTAAAAAGGCTTCCATCAACAACGTGAGCACGTAGCCAGCTAAAGTCGAAATTTCGATATTTTTAAATCGTGATATGTCCAAGATGGAGAGAGTTTCAAACTCCTTGAAAGGCGATATTGGTAGAGGATTCCATGCTCTATTAAACGCGGAGAATAATGGATTTTACAAAATTTGTCTGAATTGTACAATATTTGAAAATTTTTATTTTCACCATCCGCGGCGAAACTTGGACTCCTATGTAATACACAGGTAGACCCATCTTGCAACAAAACAATAATGCCTGATCAGCCTGCCTAAGCTTTAGAACGATACCACACTTGCCATACCAGCCTCACGACAACTATATGTTACTCTATTTGCAGTAAGGTCACTCTACGACGAAATTTTCAATTTATAATCTATCTTCAAGTGCCCGTTCCTTTAGGATGAGTGGAATTGCTTGGATTCAACTTGGATTCAATTTACTTTGCTTTGGCAACGTATGGGTTAAAGGCATCAGCAATGACGCGCCGCAACAGGATTTCATTAACCAATATGGAACGGCAAATCCTAAGAATCCTCTCCGATACAGCTAGTGACAAGCCTTCGATTGTACGTACAACCAAGAGCGATAATGCGAAATAAAACGATAGTCAAGCGAGTCATGGTGCATCGCCTTCGTTATCACCGGCATATTGAACGAAGACCAAACAACCACATTTTACGAGTGGCACGACGGTTCAAAATCAATCGGAAATTCAAAGTCGGCCGTCCATGCTTCATATGCGAAGATACACTGCGCCAAGAATCAATGAAAACAGGAACTTACTTGATGCTATGGCCAACGATGAATTCAACATGAATGAATTCACATTGCTAATTATACATTTACAATTCAGCAACAATCGTTGAAAATACTGTTGGTGAATCTCTCAGGAGATCGGATGACTTTTAATGTATTGGTGAATCTCTCAGGAGATCTTTTGAATGTGTACTCTGAACCCAAATGTTGTAGTTAGTCGGACTGTACGCCAATTGAGGGTCAGCTCCTTGTGTGATTGTCCTTTTCCACTTACCTGGTTGGCCTAGCGTAATCTAGGATGCATAGTGATTGAAATACATCGCTCGCTGGGTATAGTGAAGTCGGAGTCGGAGTGGAATTGTTATCCATTCTTCATAAATAAGTGGTTTAAGTTATTTGAAGCAATTCTCACATTAATTACGTGTATCTGGAGTTTAGATGAGTGGGGGCTCGTTGGAACGCTGAGGTCAAGTGCTTTCAGGACATGCCTAGTTTCAGAACATCCATTGATATATGATGTGAAAAATGTACAACACAAATTTGCAAAATCCATGTGACCTTTAGACGGGTACCTCACATGCAGTGCTGGTGGTTGCCCACATAACAGAGTTTTATGTTAATACACCCGCTACTCGTATAATTCACTAGCTCGAGACTATGTGAGGCCTGTTTTGAGGTTTCCTGATCCTGGCAAAGACTTTTCAAACCATAAGTAAATAATAAATAATCCCAGATGAAGTGTTTCCGATTTTAATAGGTGGATGAAGGACAAATTGAAACATTCGTTTGGTAACAACATCTTTTCGCAACTTGTTGCATAAATTACTATTTCGCACCCCTGTACGTACTTCAACCACTTGCTTACAACTTCATTTTTTTTATTTATTTTTTATTTTAATGTTAAAACTCGTGAACCTTAGTCACACAGGACAAAATGCTTTAAATATAGAAACTATGACTTCGAAGAAGACATTATTCGCGTGTTCGACAAAGAGTCCGACAGCAAGAGTGAATCAAATTTGTCGTAAGGCGGCGGAGGATTTTCTTGTATGTTCTGATAGGCTGAACAAATACACCACCAAATGTAGACGGGTAAATCTGTACGAAAAATGGTCGATTTATTCTCTGGCGTCTCAATTCTAAATCTAAATTCTTACATATGGGCAGCAATATGATTAGGATAAAGAGAGTGGCTATTCCAAAAGGCACCAACGCAATCCCGTTCAAGATAATCCACGGCAACATAAGAAAATGATTTCTCTGTAAATTTTGTGTGATCTCAATTTCACTGAAATCATCAAAAATGTTTCCAAAAATCAAACCTTTACAGCTCCTACAACCAACAAAACTGATGAAATGAAGTCTATAACTGAAGCGGTAACAATCAACCAAAACACTGCTGATCTGTCCGTTTTGTAGGTAGAGTACGGACTGCTTGTGTAACTAAGTGCGCCATTAGAATCGTCATAACCTCCCGTGTTAACGATCTCAATGAATACATCGCTACTAGCAACACCACCAGCAACAATTGTAACAAATACAACGAAGCTACGAATAATACACAGACTACCCCAGATAAATACCCCGTTACGTAATTTACAACAGAAACAGAACTGTTCCAAAGCCATTTTTCTGATTTGTATAAATTGGTCAAATGATTAATCCGTTCTTCACTGCACAAGGTTGCAAATGCTACTGCTATCGAATAAAAATACTGACGGGCAGAATATTCTTTGAATTTTGAATGTAAATTTTTGCATCTGGTTTCATCCATTCTCATTTTCCACTTCTTTGTATCGCGTACATTGTTGGGTGTTTATGATAAATAAAACAAAAGAAGAAACTTTGTTGACGATGAGATTTCGAATTGTAAATTAATGTTTCAAATTTGAGATCAACTTTGAAGAGTCTCACCCGCATGAAAGATAGTCGAAAATTTAACGATAAATAGTCGAGCGCATCAAATGGTACCAGATTTTCACAGGAACAATTTTACTCCTCTCCTTGAAAAAAATGAAAAAAATATCTTATCACTATCACTTTTTCTTATATTTTTCCTTTAAAGAGAAAGAATCAATACGCCATCTTCTGTGAAAACCCGGAACCATTCCTATCTTTCGCTGCCTACTTGAAAGTTTACACTGAAATCACGAGGTTTTTAAATGGTACGTGTTTCAATGAAATCCGTATCAAAACTCAAATCATCATTGATAGTTCATCACTTTACAAATGATCGTGCGAGTGCCCAATGCCTTTGATACACGATCATCGCACACAAAAGGTATGTTTAAGAATGAAACAGGAAGCGGCCGGCGTTCCAAGTATGATAAGCATACTTTATGTAACACATTTTGCTTAATTTAGCTTTAGTAAAATTGTGGCATTGATATAAAAGAGAGTGCTGCATTATGCTGAGGTCTTTTTGATACATGGAAGAATAGATTGAATTATATGGAAGAATGTTAAAAATCCTAATTAATGCATATTATCAACCCACTAGTAGTTCTTTGTGTATACTTAAGAAAAATATCGATCATCTTCCAGTACGTAAACTCGGCTCAAAATGAATATTTACTTTTCGTGGTTTTTGTTTGCTTCCATCGTTTTATTCGTTCCACATACATTCCAATGTCTCTCTCTTCCATTCAACATGCACAAATAAGTGTTACTACTCTCTTTACGTTTCTCATTTAATTTTCGCAGGGTGCTGCAAGCAAAGTTTGTTTGTATGGTTTCCACTCAACAGAAAGTACTCCGTGAGAGAGCGAGAGCTGTCAAGTAAACAAAGCAAAAATTGAACAAATCCATTTTTCATGGCTTGGGCATAAATTACGGAATTTTTCTCGTAATTTAGTCCATCAGCATGAAAAGTTGTATACGCATCTGTTGTGGACAGTTTGTTTTAGGCCGCGTGAGGGCTACAACTCTCGAAATTGCTTAAAATATACCGTCCACAACAGATCCGTAAATAACTATTGCGCTTAAAGACTGAAATTCGACGGATTTCGACATGCAACCTATAATCGAAAAGTTTGATTTTTCAGAGAGACATATTTGCGGCCAAGAATAGTTATTTTCCTAACGCATGCTAAAATGCTTTTTTAGCGAATGAGAGGTTTCCATCTCTAGTCGGAGGTGAGTGCTGGAAAGTGAGGAAAGAACGTTTTTCCTAAACGACATGGGAAATAAGCGACGATGTCGCCAGTGTCGGACTGGCCCTATGGGCACTGGATGTCGCGATATTTCAGCACTAGTTAGGAAAAGTACTTTTATCTAGTGTCGAAATATCGCGACTTCGGGGCTCATTTCCGACAAACTACAAACAAAACGTTGTTTCTAACTTTATTTTTTAGATGTTGCAGAGTTCCCACGACTTAGGAAGGCTCCTAAAATTACGAATTTTAGGAAATTTTAACGGTAATTTTAGGAGAATTTCAGGATATTTCGAAAGTAATTTTAGAAGGAATTTTTAAAAATTTGACAAAGTTTCTATAAGTAATTTCCGGAGGAATTTTTGCAGCCTCAAGATCTTTCTATTTCTCATACACTTCGTAAAATAATAAAAATGTTTCAGAAAATTAATATGTAATAGAATGGAGGGGTGTGCGATGGATAAAGGATCGAGACTGGCATCCCTAGATGTCAAAAACTCGATTATCTCAATTGAACCATTTTGCCTTAATTTTAGACCAAACAACCACTCACGACACAAACATTTCTCACATGATTTTCAAAAACTTTTCTGTTCTACAACATTCCCAAGAATTTAAGCCCACTAGAGCAAAGATCGAATTATTTTCTTGATAGAATTTCCGAATTTTCAAGTTTAAGATCCACTCAATTTTTCATAGTCGGCAAACTTTGACGACTCACCAAAAATACTTTCTCGATAAACTTCGCCTATATTTTATTTTTTTCTGTTGCACTGGACTCCAATTAGTAGAATATTAGTCTTTAGTAGCAGCTCATAAGGATCTCAAAGAAGGTTTTTGGTAGAAGTCGAAGTAAATGGGAGACCGAAAACTAAAAAATTTAGCTTCTATGATTTTTCGCAAGTTATAAATGAATTTTTAAAATTTACGCCAGTCTCGATACTTTATCCATCGTACACCCCTAATTGACAAAAAGTTTTTTTTTATCAAAACATCTTTTTCCTTATGTAGTTCAATAAATAATTGAAACTTTTACCAGCAACTTGACCTTTATCAGTTGTTTCTTGTCGACTGCACTGAAAACTTTTTTCGTACCACGTACCAATTTTACCGTTGATTTGGAATGAGCATTCCAATTTATTTGGTGAGTCGTACCAATCGTTGGTATTGGTATGCTGCACAAATTAATTGGTACTGGTATTTTACTAGTAATTCCAAATCAACGGTAAAATTGGTAGATTTTATTTTCAGTGTGGACCCTTCTTTCAAGTTAACAAGATTCACCATTACATTGGTCGAAGACCGACGATAGTCGCATCTTCTAACAAACTGCGATCCTCGAGAATGTATTTGTTTTCGCTAAATCCATGTTCAGAATCGCTGTTTGCATGATTCAAAGAAATGACTGTTTTCAAATTCATTGCAGCGTAATTAACAAAAACAATTCCTTGTTTTTCAATTTTATCAAAAAATTTGTTTGATAGTGTGGGCTCATTTTAGGAATTTTAGGAGTTTTAGAAGATTTTAGGAGATTTTAGGAGGATTTAGGAGGATTTAGTCCATTTTAGGAATTTTATGAATTTTAGGAGGAGTGGGAACTCTGATGTTGTATTGCTTCGGACTTTCACCGAAAGGTGTCGGAATAATTTTGAAGATATTTGGATACGCTTGCTTCATAAGCAAGAGGTCAACGGTTCAAATCTCGTTGGGCGCTAAAAACAAAAATTTTATTTCCAAATTCTCATTTGTCTTCATGCATTAAAAAAGTTGTTTCTAACTTATGCTACTCCCTAGGACAAGCTTAAGACTAGTACCGAAAAATTCTACTTTACATCACGAGTCAGAAAATATACTATTTTGTCTCTCACACTGAGTACTTTTTTGGTAAGTGGCCTTAGCCTTGATTTTCAGTTATAAAAAACCACTCCATTTTGCCTCCGTTTGGCTAAGCCACGCCTCGTAACTATCGTTTAAACGGAAACAAAACGAAGTGTTTTTTTTTGTATGTGAGTGGAAACCATACTTTACGCTAGAATAATTTTGCTAGAATGATTACCAACTTGAAAGTCATGAATCACCTTCTAATTTATCCTTTCTTTCATAATGTCATTCTGAAATTTTTCATATTTTCTTTAAGTGTCCAACATTTTTCACATTTTTCTTGATTTTCTCAAACTAATTTTCACAAAAACACTCTCTGCGGAGAGTACTTATTGTATTCACCAATAAATCGGACCAACACAACAACGTTCGGAAAGTCTCCTTTATTTCTAAATAACAGCTCAAACAGCAGTCTGATACAATTTAGAATGGACTTGGAAAAATGCAAATAATCGGATCGAGTGGTTTCCACTTCATTGGTGGAACTGGATCGACCAGAACTGGATCGATCGGAACTGGATCGCCTAGAACTGGATCGACTGGAACCGGGTCGACTAGAACTGGATCGACCGGAACCGGATCTACCAGAACCGGATTTGGATCGATTGGGGGGTAGTCTGGATGGATATCGATTGGGAATGGCAACGTTCTTGCTGATACGTAAACCTTGAAAAGAAGATTTTGTTTTAATATTGAAGCAGAAGTAAACACCAAATTTAATTACCAGGCTAAACAGCACTAAAGTTACAATTGCTTGGCACTTCATTTTTGAAAGAAGTTCGATATTTGAAAATCGACTGAACAGAAATTGTAACGAGTCGGCTTTTTATATTGAAAAACGTATCTATTGATCTTCAAGCTCCTATCCCTATTGTTTGTCGGATACAGGTGGCTGTATATAAAACAAAGACTTAAACCGCATAAATTTGTGCCTCATTTGAATTTAATTTAAAAATATTTGTTCTAAGCAACTGTTTTAGATGTAGGAAAGTTTTCAACTTTTTCGAGTAAATTTGAGCTCTACAATCGGAGAAACATGATGCACTTTAGGGTACTAAATGTATTTCGTATAATTTGTTGAATGCGATTTCTTCTGTATTCATTTTGCACTCTGCATAGCGCCATATCGTTAGCGTACAATAAACGAAGGAGTAATTATGCTGACGAGCTGTTTTTTGAATGGTGAATTCTTTGTTCAATAATTATCTTTGAAGAAAATTAAACTTAATTCAAATCCACGCCATTAGTCGTATAAATTTATACGTCAGAGAGAGCTTTTTTCTCCTTTGTTACGATCTGTCAGTTTTTCTATTTTGCGATTTAGTATGGAAATGAAAACTTAAATCGAGATGTCTTTGCTGTTTTAAGTGGTTTTTCACATTTTTTTGGACCAAAATGTTTGAAAATGTGTTTGGAATCGATTGGCATTAACAAAATAATAAAATAGAAAAAATATTTTCACACAATCTGTTAATGCCAATCCATTCCAAACACACTTTAAAACATTTTGGTCCAAAAAAATATGAAAAACCACTTAAAACAGCAAAGATATCTCAATTTAAGTTCTCATTTCCATACTAAATCGCAAAATAGAAAAACTGACAGATCGTAACAAAGGAGAAAAAAGCTCTCTCTGACGTATAAATTTATACGACTAATGGCGTGGATTTGAATTAAGTTTTATCTCAAGAGATTTCCAGTGAATATTTTCAAAAAACCTTATACCAGACCAAACAGCAAGCATATCGATCGCCTGACGACTGAGCTTGCATTGTATGTTTCATGCCTTGGGCATAAATTTCAGAATTTTTCTCTTAATCTAGGAAAAGTTGTATAAATGCATCTGTTGGAGAAGCGAAATTTTACATCACAGATATGTAAAAAACTATTTCAACCGTGCGGCATGAATAGCCTTATTTTCTCCACTCAAATGCGGTGATAAGATGGTGTTTTGTTGACGCTCTCTCTCTCTCTCTCTCTCTCTCTCTCTCTGCTTATTTGTGAAAATGACGTTTTGTTGTTATTTTGAGAATCGACATTTTAGGTGAGAAAATAATCGGGTTCAGCCATATTGAGTGAGAAAATGATCATTTTCTCACCTAAAATGGCTGAATACCAAAACACGCTATTTGTTTTATATTCTTCGAAGTGGACAAAAACGCAGGCAAGAAAAACGTTGTGTTTCACTCGCTTCGCTCTGGTCACAAACTTTCGATCTTGACGGAATTTCCTGTTTTCTACACTTGATTAACAAATAACTATTTTTCTCTTCGCAACTGCCACTTTGGTTTGGTTTTGAAAAATGATGGAACAAATTGCAGTAAATGCGAATAATCGGTCAGATTAGTACAATTGAATCCATATTATTTGAAGCAATCCATGACCTGGACCTGTACCGTGACCGACGAAACTTTAAACCAAAATAGACAATTTATTAGATTTTTCTTAGAGTAATCTTGGATTTTCCTAAATTTGATCCAATAATGAAAAGGCATGAGTGTCGCTCTAAATGGAATTCGCGCCATACATGGTTTTAAGGCAATTCCAAGAAATCTCTTGAAGGACAAATTGAAAAAAAAATTGAATCGGCGGTCTACCTGCACTGCGAAATTATGACATTAATCCATAAGGCTTGATTTCCACTTACCACAAAAGAAGTACTTCGTGTGAGAGACAAAACTGAATTTTTTCAATTTTTGGCTTTGTTTACTTGACAGCTCGCTCTCTCACGGCTCTCACACGGAGTACTTTTTGTTGAGTGGAAACCATACTTAATACCACGCCAAACCATGTAATTAAATTGGTTCATGCCACAACCAATGGTATTTTGAAGGTTTCTTGAACTATTTACCTAATTAGCACAACCAGCATATTTCGAAACACGAAAAAGAATTGAAAATCGGTAGCCATACCATGTGATAACAACAACCCACGAACATTAACCGTCAGATCAAAATAGAAACATGGTCACACGGCAGCTCGTTTCTGCATGGAATAAGCGTATATTTTTCAGTGTCTAGTTTAATCTCTACACATTGGCTACTGCATGAAAGGCATAACTATGTTTTCGTCACACGCGTTGCTCCCCGTGCATTTCGAAACGTTCTTAACAATAAAATTTCGTGTATCGCTAATTTGCTTCGAACATTACAAGCTGAAAGTGAAGCGTTCTCTCGTCCCGTATTTTAAGATAGTAGGTACAGATGCACCACCAAACGTAGATAGGACCAACTGAAAGATAGGTCAAACCACATAGAAAAACGATAATTTTGAGAACGTCACGAAATGAGTAGAGCTTACATATCGGAATCGCTGCCAGAAGACCAATTAAAGCAATAAATCCAATTGGTATCAAATATATGCCGTTGACGATGACGTAGGGCAGGACGATGTAGTGCTTTTCCTGGCAAATAAGCAAATTGTCGAAATAAAGTTTTTTTTTTTGGGGTGCCATGCCACAACAAACCTTGAAAACACCGATGCACAACAACACTGATGCTATCAAATAAATGATCGAGCTGGCTACAATTGCCCAATACAGGTACGATGCATTAGCGGCAGATACTCTTTTCACAAAAACATCACTTGTAACGTTCGCAATCAAAACGATAAAACAGAAAACGATCGATAAAATGCCCCAAATGAAGACACCCTTCTGTAATTTACAGCAAAAGCAAAACTTTTCTAGATCCATTGTGGTAGGTCTCCGCCGAAAAAATGTGCCAATTGAGGTTTGAATGAAACTGTCAAAGTTTGGATATCGATGTGTGGGTGGAATCGGAGGTTTTAGAACAATTTGAAGGATATTGTCCTATTGTTTGCTGGTCGTATCAATTACAGTGGTACGATACGTTTTACGTGCAACAGATGGTTTGAAGGTGGAAGACTACACAAAGGCGAGTAAGAAAATCCATGATCTATCTACTTCTCTACTGTAACCTGCAAAAATGTTTTCCCAAAAATAGCCTCTGCCAATGCTCTGCTTCTAGCATGAACATAAGTATTATTCGGAGGCTTATGCAATTAAAATAGGCAATTCATTCATATTTGAAAATTTGGAGGCTTTTTGACGTTGGTAAAGTGAGTGTTCGTGCTAGAAGCAGTGCTGTGCTCTACTATAATTGAAATGACTAATCAACGAACACCACCAATTTTCGTGCATCATTGTATTTGATGAGTAAAGAGTTGCATTTGACCAAATAAAGTTACAAATCTGGTGGTACTAAGATCTATTGAGTCTTATCGTTTAAGATACAGTGACACAAAAAAATAGAAATTAGAAAAAAAATAGAAATTAGAAAAAAATTAGTGGATGAGGTTATAACGTTCGTAGACAAACTTATCTGCCGTTTATCAATATCATTTTTAGTTACGTATTGAATGACACACAGCTCAAATATATTCATAAAATTTTTTTTTCCTCCACGGAACACATCTGTGTAGACATTAGAACAATTATTTCGGAATATTTACGATGGGAGAAAATAAACAATTTCAATGATCACAATCCAAATTGACGTTATTCGTTCCACATGCGATATTTACCAACGCTAATATCAGTACAATTTATAAAACAATACTATATGTACAGGGGACGTTAGTAAAATTTAGACACGAATTTGCTTCATCTGGTTCACTCGTACAAATAAGTGTAAGCACTCTTCTTTGAATGAGTAGACCGGTTGAAGAACATGTTAAAAACAGCTACAACTGATGCAAATTGATGTCTAAATTTCATCGACGTCCCAGTGTATAGTATGGTACGTCTTAACATTGGTAATGCAAGTGGAATGAACAAAGTTGTTTAGACATGTTGCATCGTAAAAAGTATGCAAAATAAACATTTTTTATGCAAGAAAACTTTAAGTAAAAAACTTTTCACTAAGAAGCACATCCATAGTTATTTACGTATCTGTTGTGGACAGATGGGTATACAACGTTTCATGCTGAGGGCCTAAATTACGCGAAAAATTCCGTAATTTATGCCCAAGGCTCGAAAAATATTTTCTGTGCCTTAGAATCATAATTCGACGTATTTCGTCACTGCACCTACGATCGAAAAGTGATTGCTAAGAAAAGCTGAAATTGTTGTTAGGTTTTTGTTTTGTTTTTCGTCTCATTATGATCCTTACGGCACAGAAAACGTAGTTCGTGACTCGTGACGAAAGCAGAATTTTTTCAGGGCACGTCTTAAGCTTGTCCTACTCGGCTTCGCCTCGTTAGGACAAGCTTAAGACTAGTCCTGAAAAATTCTACTTTTCGTCACGAGTCACGAAAAATACTATTTCATGCTTCGGGCCAAAAATGAGGGTAATTTTTGATTTTTTCTTGAGTTTTCGGCCCTTTGCATGAAAACTCACATGTGCACCTGCTTTGGACGATTGATTTTAGGCACTTTCGCTTGTAAGCCTCACTCCGTTCGGCCTACAATCCGCGAAATTGCCTAAAATCAATCAGGTACACAAATGACTAATCCATGCGCACGTTGCATTTTGCCTTATTTTCTCCCCTCAAAAGGCCATCAGAAAATTGTGTTTTCTTGACGACTGGTCGAATGACATTTTTAGTGAGAAAAGTACAGCACTTTCTCTCCCGTTGAGGAAATCGAACTTTTCTCATTCAAACTGTCACTTTGTTTATGTTTTCGAAAATAAAAATCTTCTTAATGTCTCAATGCCAAAACCACTATCTAAACATTTTAATTGCTTACAGCAGCTACAGGAAATGCTGCGAAAGTCCAAACATTTAAATTAGAGAAATATCAGACATATGTTTTCCGGAAGATGGTGGTCATGTTGTTAGCAGAGAGTTTTGTCTAGTTCAGCTTAAAATGATTCTGTTGGCAATATTTTTATTATCCCTAGTTTCTCCCCACTGAATACAGAAATTAAGAAAATTTTCAATGAAATATTGTAAAAACGTAAAAAAACAATTAAAATTAGTTATTGTTCCAGGCCGCTGGAATCGATATTCCGGTCCTGTTTATAAATAGTCGACTGATAGCTTTTGACTCAGGTGTATGACTCAGGAGTTCGCGTACATTTTCTAATAAGAATATATGGCGCGTATTGCTACGCTAATCTATATCTGAGATTTGATTGATTGCTTTGGGTTATTGCTAAATTGACTATTATCGGATTATTAGAATGGGTGACGAATTCACGAAAAGAACTATGCACATGGATAATCTCACAAGATATAATGGTTACTGATAACATATCTGCCGCGAAAAAGGATTTGCATAGTTATTTTTCGGGGATTGTTTTGTTTTATCGGAAGAGATAGTCAAATTTATGTGTTGTACCTACAGTGGACGCAGGTCGACATTATGTAGTCGATAAATTTTCTTCATTGAATTAAAATGTCTCGTTGAAGTTGTCTTTTGAAATGAAATATTTATTGCTGTTTGTTGGTTTGGAGTCGTTCGCGATTTTTATATCTGCTCATAGAGAACCCGACCGATTGAAGTGTGTTGAAGGAGACGTTGCAGTGTACAGGGCACATCCATTAAACTGCAAGGAATATTATCAGTGTGTTCACGATAGATTCGTTAAAAAAGTCTGTCCCGGAGAAACTTATTGGAATCGTGAGCAAAGTATTTGTGTTCGGAAATATAGCGTCGGCTGTGATGACGAATCAAAAGAAGTGGGAAATTTATCGTTCAATTCAAGGTCGTCATTTTTATCATCATCGTCGTCCTCATCTTCATCATCATCATCGTCGTCCTCATCTTCATCATCTTCATCATCATCGTCCTCATCTTCATCATCATCATCTTCATCATCATCATTGTCGAATGAATCTGGGTCTTCTTCATTCGAAGATGAAGATGAGTCAGACAGTTTGTCAGATGAAGCATCAACAACATTAACACCTAAACTGCCAACCACTTCCGAAGCACCTCCGACAACAACAGAACGTGTAACTCCCAGCTCGCCACTGCCGCCGTACATCGTTATTATTGTTTTGATCTTATTTGTGGTCTTCATGCTTACAATCAGCATAGTCACATTCTTACTGTCAAGAAAAATGATGCAAAAATGCAGTGAACAATCATACATTGTGTAGTGTAATGCTTAGTTTCCTCTTACCAAAAAAAGTACTCCGTGTGAGAGACAAAATTGAATTTTTTCAATTTTTCTTTGTTTATTTGACAGCTTGCTCTCTCACGGCGCTCTAACGGCTCTCTCACGGAGTACTTTTTTTAAGTGGAATGGGCACTTAAGAATGTTTGTGGGGTTCGAAAGAAGCGCTAAAGCTTTTTGTTGTTTAAATAAAAGACAAGATAATCAACGAATTGTAAATACGTACAAAGTCCACTCTAATTGAAATAAAGCTGAGCAATTGACTTCTGTGAAGTTAACAGCCTATTTCAAATGATAATTTTCTTTTATTTTCTGAATTGAGTAATCGAATTTCAAAACATCGCACCCCAAACTCTCCCATTCGCTCCGTTTATCGCATAAATACTTTGAGGTTTCGAATTTAATCAGCTGATATTACAGTTACACATATTTCTAACGCATACCACACTCTATGTTACTTTGTATTCTACAAGGTAAATGTATGGGCGGAGGTAATGCCATTCAGACGCGCGGTCTAGAACAATAGTTCGATGCTAATGACACCTTTTTTTCAAATGGTTAACTATGATTTACTTGAGTTTCACAAAATGTTGTGGCTATCACAAAACAGGTGGCCCAGGTTTCTAAGCAATTTGGTGATTTTAAAGAAAGATCGCGTTTATAGCGAAATTTCGTGCCACTGCGCATCTGATTCGGTTAGATATGGCATTACCAACGCCCATATGTTTACCTTGGTATTCTACAAACAAGTTTGGTTGCTAGAGAGGATATTGGCTTGACAAATTTCGGTAATTTATTGTCCCCATTCCAGTGTATGTTTGACCAGCTTATGACCAACTAAATAATCTCTACTACATCATCTAATCGTACAAAACGTCCTGCAAGTTACTGTTAATACAACCACGATTAACTACGAAAATTTGTTGACATTTTTATGATCCTATCGAGCTCCTATTAAGTACTTACTTGAGATTAATTGCGAAGATACACACCTTTTATGCAATATTATTGATAAGATGCTCTCTGCTTGCATACCAATCTGATTCGGCCTATCAGTAAGCTACTCTTAAGATATTAATGGCGCGTAATTGATTTTTTAAGTCGTATGGACAGTAGTTCCTCTTAAATCGGGAAGTAGGTTAGCGAATTCTTTCTCTGGGATATCGCCACAATGTCCAAAGTAAAATTTCTGTTTTTTTTTTCGAAAGTGAGTTGGAGGAGGGAAATACTATTCAAGTAAAAAAGTTTAAGCGAAATTTTCTGAGCTGTTTCTTAGAACCAGCATCAGCGTTGGCCAGGGCTTGTGAGGACTTAAGGCTTACATTGGAATTGGTAGAGGGGAAATATTTTGTAATCGAAGCTTTTTGTTACATTTTCAGAAATTTACCTTTTCACTTTCACCCTTAAAAAACTCCTATACCAGGTAGAATAATTCAACATCAACGTGTCGCTGATCATTAGCGGCTAATGTGATAGCTTGGAGTGTCAGCTTTACAACGATACCAAATTTTATTTTGATGAAATTGGTTAAAAACACAATTTTTCTATCACTACGGACATTTTGTTTTCACAATACTTGTATGGTGGCCGACAGCGATGTTCGAATTTCTATTGTCATAGGTTTGTTCCAAATAACTGTAAGCCTGAACTTTGACAACACGAACGCCGACGATTTCATCCAGCAGAGATGAACAAAACCTAGACGTCAACAAATTTCTTTGTAAATTTTTCGTTAAAATGTTCGTCGACCTGAAATTTGAGGTTAAGGTGCCTTCTGTGGATGAAATTTGACATTTCGAAATGACCTTGGAACAAACCTATTAAGAATAACCACATTGTATAGATCAAGTCCGAGTAACTGTAAATCCGAATACTGACGGCTCTCGATAGAGAACCCTAACCTCAATTCGGTGAAAAAAATTGAAATTATTGAGATGCCGTTTAATTTTATGTTTTTTCCGGATCTACAAAAACATTTAATTTAATATATTCCCCATGTAAATAGAAACGGTGAAATTTTGATAAGTTCTTGTATGGCGTAAGTGTTTAAACTCATTATTTTACAAGAAAACCATGAAAACCATTAAAACATTTGTTTCTATTTTCAAACATGAGCAAAGTGCCTGCTCAGTTTCACTGCACAACCGTTGAGGTTAGGGTTCTCTGTGGATGATTTTTGAAATTTCAAATAAACTTGGACTTGATCTATTCAGAATAATAACAAGCGTTTCATTGGAATGAAACAAGATGGCGACATAGTATTTGGTTTGTATCAAAACTGAAGACTCGAAACCTCTTAAATGTAACGTAACAGTGCTCTGCTCTTTGTTAACACAAAGACGTGACCATTGCTCTACCGATTTTCAAAAACTTTTTAGCCCCGTACGAAGTACAAAGGGGCTTATAGGATTACGATGCCGTGTGTAATTGATGGAATTCGAAGCAGACGGTAAGGGCAAAGTGTTTGCCTATGTTCATAGATGACGAATCCGCAATAAAAATTTGGGCCGTCTGTCCGTCTGACACGGCAAATGATAGGTATTGTCAATACCAATCCAGGAAAAAAAAGTTTTTTTAAATCGGGTGAGTGGACCGTGAGTTAGGGCCTTAGAAGTGAAATGCTACTAGGGCCCTATGTGTATTTTACATAGAACTCGAGTAAATTTCATTCGTTTTTCGTAATTTTTGTTTGATTTGGAAGGTAATCGAATGCCGAATAGAATGTGGTTGAAAAAAAAAATTAAATTTGGGTCCTCGGACTGAGGCCGCTACTAGGGCCCTATGTGTATTTCACATATAACTCGAGCAAATTTCATCCGTTTTTCGTAATTTTTGTTTCATTTGGAAGGTAATCAAAGGCCGAATAGAATTTAGTTGAAAAAATTTTAAATTTGGGTCCTCGGACTGAGGCCGATACTAGGCCCTTCAAAAAAATAAAATTTTAGGGCGATTTGAAATTTTTGTTTCATTTGAAAGGAACGTCGTACGGGGCTTCGTAATTTCGCTATGCGCAATTTCTAAGATGTACACATTACATAATAATTTTACTTTAACTACTTTAACCGGCGCATAGGCTTACGGTCAAAGTAGGGTGACAGACGCACTAGGGTCACGTACGCAATAGATATACGGGTTTGTACGGGGCTCAGTCGCAGCAGACGCTCCGACTGTTCTGATGGCTGGTTTTGTTTGTTTGATTAAGAATTGAAATCGTCAGGTTCGAAAATGGGTGGTATCGACTCAACCATCTCGGAGTAGCTTTCAAAAGAAGCCGTTCTTAACCGATTTAAAAGAAATTGTTTGGTGGAAAATGGATTTCCTGAGGTTAGATTCCAAGATCTTCGTCGCTAAACGAATTCTCGTTTCTATTTCAAAAGTATTTTTTTGTTACGTGATTTTGCCTTGTCAGCAAAAGCGAATAAACAGAATAAAAATTAACGAGAGCGAAGCGAGGGCAGTAGTTCATACGAGTTTAATTTCTAATGAAGACACACGCCATTTTTTAACCGGGGCATTTTACAGATAATACTCTAACGTGAGTATAATACTCAGGTGAGACCTAGTTTTCATAACATGAAAACCGTTGTACATTTCCCCGATTAACACAACCGAAAAATCTTTGTCATCCTTACAACATTTTGAGCTAGCTTCCGGTCGATTAGAGGGATTCCCATGGACGATTCTCCCTGGATGACACCGTCACTTTCGATTTTGTTTGAATTTTCATTTCGTATCAACTTCAACACACCTACTCATGACTTCGTACTCGCATGTGCCCGATACGTAATATATGTGCGGAACAGTGTCTAGAAGATCTATAAAACAATAATGAGAGGTTACATAATAAACTGATACGACAAATTCGATCTGAGATGGTTGGATCTATAACCAGTAACCGTATTCTTGCAGATAACTAATTACAACAAAAAAATAATAAACTTTTATTACAATCAACTGAAACCGGCAGTTATCAGCCATAAATTCAACATTATTCGCAACTTCTATAAAATTCACGTTTTTAAAACAAACTTTCATTTTATCTCGACGCGATGTTATACGCTCTTCACTCTCATTCGGTCTGTTGTTAATTTTTTTTTTCTTCTTCATTAATGTTGTATACAATTGTGCGAGAAAATCGTTACGTAATTGTACGTGGTGTTAAACGTTATTTTTCTCGCGCTTTTAACCATTGACTTAGTTTGTTTCCGACTACACATAGACTCGCTTTCAATCATTCATTCATCAGTTGAGTTTTGTGTGCGAAACAACCAACCATAAAATATGGTTCATCAGCTCAAGTGTCTGTTCATATTGATATCATTCGTGCAATTAGTGCACAATAATTCCACGGAGCCGTCAAGTGAGGAGAGTAAGAAAATTGTAGTGCGCGTCATGGATCATGTCCAGAGTAAAGCAGATTTTCAGTGCGATCTGACCTTATTACCCCAGCAGAAGAAACTGATGTATTTTGCCGCACGAAGTGGTGCTAGTGCGGACGTATCCTATGACCTATATCGATGGCCGAAGAACAAAGAGGGCTATGTCGTCGTACCGTACACGATACCGAAGAGTTCGAAATATTGTGCGTGAGTGCATCTTAGTTTTGATCAGCTTACATTCAATGGCCAATTCTTTGTTGCAGCTTTCGATCAATTGAGATTGATACGGAGCTCGATGGATGCCATCGAGTTAGTTTCGTGCATTCGATTCAAGCCAAGAAAGTTTGCAAAGGATTATGTGCAAATCTATTCGGGGAAGTACTGTAAGTCTCATCTCGGTCGAACTGGAGGCGCTCAGCCGTTATCACTAAATTGGCGACTTTGTTTCGAAAAGGTAGCTCAAATCTTTATTGTTTTGTGTTTTCTACAGTTTTGTACAATATGAACAGGGAATCATTATCCACGAGCTTCTGCATGCATTGGGTTACATTCATATGCACAACCGGCCAGACAGAGACAAATACGTCAAGATAATGTGGAAGAACATAGCTCCGCAGTGGTTCAGCGAATTTGACAAAGTGAATCCATCGAATTTCAACCATTTGGGCACCCCATACGATTATCAGTCGATAATGCATTACGGTTCCACAGCGTTCACGAAAAATGGCAAAATTACGATTCTGACCAGAAATGGCGAACATATTGGACAGAGATTCGGTTTGAGCCAAGGCGATATTAGACGCATTAACAACAAGTACAATTGCAAAGTAGGTGGCTCTCATCACAATTATTTTGGGAGTCCTTCGTTTTACGGAGGAACCAAAAGTAAAAATTTGTTCGCGAAGAGGCGTCCGGTTACAAAATATGTTGAAGATGATGCGACCGAAGAGGAAGAAGATGAGTCTGAGGATGAAGAAGACGATTATTTGTTGGATTCGTAGGTGGTAGACGTCTTTTAAATACTTTGCACAATGTAGGAGAGTGTTTTCACACTAAGTAATTTTCCGACCAAATGTTTGTGTTTGTTCCTGTTAAGAGTGATATCGCGAAATCTTCGAACAATTTTGGGACAAGGGGTGACGGATATTATTGACTTATAGCTCATTTGATTCGTTGAACTGTTGCGAGTAAAACGTGATACTATGTTTGGTGTCATATATTTTGTTGTCGACGCTCGAGGTCATGAAGTAAGGCTCTGCCAAAAGGTGCCCAAAATCGTTTCCTCGCGATGATTGAAACTTATCCAATGATGTTTTTGCATGTTATGGTACTACAGAGGCTAGGCTGTCTCACCATACATACCATGTCTCGGACTTATGTCACTGCAGCTGGTCAGGGACTTGGGAAAATCACCTATTTTTTCACTTAAAATGATTGATATCACCAACAGGTCAACATGTACCTGGTGGTGTGTATACTCAAAATATGCGTCTCTTCAAGACCTACTGGGCTAGCTAAAAAAGTTTTTTTTCCAAAATGGGCTTACTCGACTAATCGCGATAAAACGATTTTGGGCTCCTTTTGGCAGACCCTTACTTCATGACCTCGAGCGTCGACAACAAAATAAAGTTCACCAAACGTAGTACTACGTTTCACTCGCAAAGGCTTAACGAATCGAATGAGCTATAAGTATCTGTGACCCCTTGTCCCAAAACGTCTGATTTTGTTCGATGTTTTGGCGAAATCACTCTTAAGTTGCAGTGCAGAATGGTTCTCATTTTAATGAACTATGGCTGTTTTAAGCATTGTTTTTAGCATGAGAAACCATTCCATACGGGCATGATATGGTCTTTATGATACTACAATGTTCCGTGAATTGTGAACACACTAATGGGTCAGAAATGTGACAAGTGTTCTCCGAAAAAAATCAGTTTTCTCTCATTTCTATTTTTTTTTTCAAAACTTTTAAACGAATTTTCGGAAAAATCGATAACCCTCACAAGCTCTAATAATTCGATTATCATCGAATTTTTAGGGTAGTTAATAGTATCTTCGATTGGTCATCAGATTGGAAATCAGATTAAACCTAAGAGTGATTATCTAAAGAGGAAACGTCGCACAAAATTACGTAAAATATGTGGTCCCAACATGAAATACGAAATGTTTGATAGTGTATGTTTGTTCTCTTAATTATATGGACAAATTGAACTGTCAAAAGCCTACTTGTATTGGTGTAACATTCTTCGTAAAATCGTACGAAATGTGTATCTTATACAAACTGTTAAAGATCATTGTCAATGTCGTTTGAGATGTCACATGAGCTGTCATTTTCACAAAGCTAACCACAATGTTACAAAAATTTATATGGAGCTGTCATTGATTGAGGTTAGCTTTGTGAAATTGACAACTCATTTGACACTATTTTGAGAGAAGAAGCCGTTATTTGACACTGATCTATTGGGGCCACATTTTATCGTACTAAATACCAGTCTAGGTATAATTTGTCTGAGGAATAAATAATTAATTAAATTTCAGAAAGACAATTTTATAGACTTCTTACAAAGGTAGTCGTTCATAAATTACGTCTTGCAGAGAGGGAATGTGGGTTTTATGAAGCTTGCGTCACGGTTCGAACATTGTTCTTGTTTGGAAACTTTCATATTTTGTGTGACAGGTTTTAGGGAGATGTCACAAGTCCCGATTTTTGCATTGCGTAATTTTTGGACGACCCTCATGAACACTTCTTTTCTTAATAATAATAGTGCATTGTGTCGTTGCACTTCAGTGCACTTCAGATTTTGAATTTTTGGGTGAATTGGTGGATGAACAAATGAATTGAAAAATAAATATGAGAATTACCATGACATAGTAAATACGGGCAAGAGTGGTTCATATCTCGGATGTCAAATATGGAACACTGAAAAAATTGATTTAATTTTGTTTCGGAAGATAAGAGACCACCAGACAATACAGGTTCCTATTCCTAGTCAAAGCTACTGCCTGGTACTTACTCTGTATTGACTCTACCACTCAAGTGTTTTCAAAGAATTTTTTTATTAGAATTAATTAGGGGAAATGAAACAAACCAAAATGTTGACTTATATCAAAGTGACAAGACAAAAACCTTTGTTGTGTACCTGTGAAAAACGACTGTATTTTCTAACGTAAACTGTAAATTAGATGTGTGAGCCGAAATTAATCCCTGTGTTCCAATGTTGCGTGATTAGAAAGAGTTAAAGAAAATTTCCTCATTTCCTCATTTTACCTTACCTAAAAATGAATGAAATTTTGCTATTATCGAACAAAGATGATTAGGTAAATATAAGTCTAGTGAATAAATGAAATTAAATTTTTGTTAAAAACTATATATATTCATAAGTGTACTGTTACGTTACATATAAATGTACGATTTTTAACGTATACCCATAATGGAAAATTTGACGTGTTACATACACACAAAATATATATTATTTGAAGAAAGAAACACAGAGACTTTTGTATGGAAATTAGATTGATCGATTATCATTGTTGTTTGCGTCGAATAAACGGCGACCCATTCATATGATTACTTAAAGACATCATTCCGTACACAAATGGAGCATAAAGTGTTAAATGCGATGATGCAATTCGAACATATGTTTAGTGTGTCTGACAAAATTTACATATTTTGTTATATGATGACAAATTATTAATTTGTTTACGATGATGATGGTTACAGATGGTTTTAATGACCTGGCTATGGGTAAGGATTTTGTTCATCCATCAAAATACCTTGACTTGAATTGGATTAAGTACTCCAGTTACTGCTCCCTTGAGAACATTAAACATGAGGACTTTGGCGAGATTATGAGTCATGCCCTTATCCCCCCTTTTCGTTCTCCTTGATAATGTTCAAAGCACACATCACTAAATGTCTTTACTTCACAATTGTCCCACCTATTGACATTTTTGTGTGTGTTCTGAATGGTCACACCATTCTGGTTTACTGTTTTCTTATATACCACAGAGTACTTTCCGTGATAACTAACTCAACCACCGTCGTTCGATGTTACCGTTTCTTTCTCGCTTTGAATTTTCGAATACTTGTCTTGACTCACATACCCTTCGTAATTCATCGTTTCATGCATGGCTAACTTCACTTAATAGTAGAAATAGTAGGAATAGTAGGCGGTGTGAAAATGGCTGGACGTAAAAAATTTTGCTCGTCGAATTTGTCTTAGTTTTTCAAGTTATTTCTTGGTTTTTGTGGTTTGTTTGATGTTAAAGTTGTTTACAATTGTGTACGACTGTTTTCGCGAGCGATTGTTGTTTTGCCCGAATGAAATTTCGACGGACGGAGACTTAGGCGGCGAAACGGGACAGTTACCAACATTTTTGCTCGACAAGTTGTTCAAATGTTCAATGGAATTCATGGAACTCATGAATTTGAGGGAAATGCCGAGAAATAGAAGCCGAATACCAATGCGGAAACTAACAGGAGGGATATCGAACGGAGCTGTATCCAGGTGAAGCAGTGAAACTCGATGATGAACGAAGACTCTGGTCCTGGTGTCAACGCGTTGCAAATACGGTTTGTACCGCGTAAATGATACTGAACTGATTCGCTCGGGACACAGTGCAGCGCGGTTTGGAGAAAACTCTGACTCCAGTTGACGCAGATACGGTTTGTATAAGTTAACGGTTTTCGGTACGTGCGATGTAACTTGAAGAATGAATGGTTGATGCTTTCCAGTTACCATTCTCTGAATGTGTCGTATCACACGGGTTTTCTTTGTGCATTTACACTTTTGATTTCGATGTGCCGTTGTACCAGTTTTGGCAAACAGATGCTTAACGGATGGTCCTGTACGATTAGAAGCCTTATTCTTGTTTTCGCTCTTCGTACGTACACAAGTACAATTGGTTTGCAATTGTTCGTTGTTGCTCTAGACTTTCCGTGATGTTGAGCGCTTCCAGTTTCGGTCTGTTGTTGGTTTTAATTGTTGTCGACGTCTGTCAATTCAAAGTTATGATTCGTTAACCTTCCGTTTTTCTTTAGCGTTGCTTGAAGGGAACGTTTGCCTTGCTTGGAGAAACTGTTCTTTCCGTAACGTTTAAGGGCTTAGCAGCCTCTGAGCTTGAGCGTTTCTTGCTCGTTTCCTAAGAGGAGCGTATCATCTACATGTAGGTGTCGTTGTTTACGTGGTATGGCCAACACATGTGGAGCGGTTGACGAATCGTTGAGAAGAGCATTCCCGTTGCGCGGTCTGTCGGAACAGCGAGTATTTCATTTGCTTCCAGTTTTTCTCGGATGTTTGTTGACGGGAGCATTCTCGTTTCTTTGACTAGCGATGGTGTAAACGGCTTTATGTAAAAATTTGGCTGTGTTATCTTCTGCTAAAGATAATCTGATCTTAATGTTATCTCTCTCGTTTCACGCGCTATTGGAGAACGCTTTTTTTTTGAATGATTACGCACAAACGCTTGATAATGGCCTTATGATGAAATATCGATGAATCTGAATGAATGGTTTGTATGACGTGTGGTTTGGTAAGTCTCCTGCTACAGGTAATTTTCTTCACGATACCAATTCTATACAAAAATATTTCCGAGCAATGAAAGAGCTCAGGTGGTTGGTTCATCTCCCCACTGCCGTGTAGTTAGTCCGACCACATAGATCGTGCGACGGTGGTTGAGTTAGTCACCACAGAAAGTACTCTGTGGTATATAAGAAAATAGTAGACCAGAATGGTGTGCCCTACACTGATATCATTCAGAACACACATAAGGGTCGAAAGGTGGAAGTTGAGCAGGGAGAGTGAAGACGTTTTAATGTGTGCTTTGAATGTAATCAAGGAGAACGAAAAGGGAGGATTAGGGTCTGACTTACAATCAAATCAAACCAAAATCCTCACGTCCAATGTTCTCATGGGATTGCTCACAGGAGCACGTTTTGGTTACTCAAGTCAAGTCAAGTCATGCATGGCTAACTTCACTTCTTGTTTTGCATCCTTGTTTTTCTGATTTACATTCTCTTCGTCATCGTAATGCATAAATCGCCCAAAACCACTTACAGTGGAGGTGTGACGCAAGTCCTTTTATCCACTTACAAAAGAACTGATATCGGTGGAGGTAACGCTTACAGCTTTGACTCGCAAAAAGAAAAGCTGATTTTGCACTTACGTATATATGTAGACAAATGAAATAGCTGTAAGCGTCATCCCCACCGATATCAGTTCTTTTGTAAGTGGATAAAAGGACTTGTGTCACACTTCCACTGTAAGTGGTTGTGGGCGATATCAGCTATTTTGTAAGAAGATTGTTTTGAGAATTTGGTATAACGCAAAAAGAACAGCGACTGTTTTGAAAAACCCTCAGACATATTTTCATATCTTACAGCTGACATAGCTCGCACTTAAAACGCTCATAGTTCCCAAATGGGCGATTTTTGGGTAAAACCATGAAACACGTGTCGACTAGAATGTGAAACTCTATAAATTTGTCTTTTAAACGAACTTTCTGTCTGTCATATTTTGTGAGTGATAGGTCCCATAGCTCAATAGCTTAAAACGCTTAGCTCCGAAATTATAAGCTTTTATGAAAATTCCTTCAAATTAGTTTCTTAGAATTATGTCCTTGACATACCCTGAAAATTTCAGCCAGATCCACCGAGTAATTCAAAAGTTTCGTTGTAACAAACTCACAAAGGTTGGCAATAAAATTCATCAATTTCAAAACGTATGAAAACCTATTTCTTCAAACAAATTTCCGGGTTTTGAAATTTAATATTTCGGCCAAATCTTAACCGTATGAGGCGTGTGATAGCTCGTTGAACTCGTGTATGGACGCCCAGATTGTGAATAAAATGTTTTGGGTTAGTAGGAACGTAGGGAAAAAAGTAAAAAAAGTTGTGTTCTTAGTCCAGAGGAATTTTTAGACCCGTACGAAGTACTGGGGTCTTATAGGTTTACGCATACGTTTGTAACACGTCGAATTGGACTCCCTGAGTAAGGGGAAACCTATTGTGGTTGTCTAGAGATGCCAAATCCGCGAAAAAAAAATGTCCGTCTGTCTCTCCGTCTGTCTGTCTGCACGATAACTTGAGTAAAACGCATCCGATTTTGAAAATTCTTTTTTTTCCCGTTTGGTAATGTCAAAAGACAGGCTAAGTTCGAAGATGGGTGATTTTGGATCGACTCCTCCCGAGCTGTGGCCCAATAAGTGCTTTACGGTTTTTCGAAGATATCTCCGGACATTTAAACGTTAAACTTGTAAGTGATACGTCAAATAAAAGGTATTTACAATACCGATCGACAAAAAAAAAGTTTATGGAAATCGGATGACCGACTCGTGAGTTAGACCCCTTGGTGTGGAACAGGCACAGGGCGGCAAGCAGTTTTTGCTTGTAGGTCGGCCACATTTGAACATATTTCGTCTGTTTTAGCTTTATTAGATAGGTATTGACCGTACCAATCAGGTTTTTGAAATTATGTTCTCCGGAGCGTGAGCTAGGTCTCTTGGAGTGAGCTCTTATCTGGCTACTCGGAAGTACAGTGAACGTGGTGTATTTTGACAATATCTCGAGTAAATTTTGACCGAATTTCATGAATTTTTTTTTGTTTGAAAGGTATTAACGAATGTAAAGCGTCGGTACTATTTCCGGTCTCCTAACAAAATGGCTGCCGGCGGCCATATTGGATTTTAGTAAAATAGAAATGTCTTGGGAAAAATGATACTTAGAGAGTTTCTGTTAACATGGAAATAATGTGTTAAGTGTGAGGGGTTTCAGGGATTCCATATATGGACATCTATATATACCTATATACAGCTATATTGAGCTATATACAGACATATAGAGCTATATAATAGCATATTTATCTGTGAAATGTTTATTTATAGTGAAATATAGTTAAATATAGCTGTATATAGCTGTTTAAATAGGAATTTATGAAATTTGACTTCGTACGGGGCTGTCTATATTGCCTCCGGCAATTTAATTGTGTATGATAACAAGGCAAAGAGTGGATAATGTAACTGATTTAAAAGGAAGAATAGTTTTTCAGCAGAGAAGAAAATGAAGTAAAAGAAATGAAGAGTTTCACATTAAAGGCTTTTGATACGAATAGGTGTTTCGTACGGGTCGGCGTTAGCTATGTTTTTTTAGTTGTAAACAGACTTGTGTCACGGCCCTTCACTAACGTAGGGCCATGATCATTGGAGTTTCATGGGTTACTGGATTCCTGATCATCTTTCATGTATCTAGAATAGAACGGAATTGTTAAAAAAGCAACACACACCTAGCAATTCAACCGTTATGTTTTCCTGTCAAAAAAAATGGAAAACAGAACGAAAGTAATTGCTAATGTGTTGTCTGCTTAACGTTCCATCGAAGTGCCTTTCGGTCCATTTTGTCAACATCTAAAGTTTAAAGTTTCATTTTCTATTTTTCAAATAAAATTACAATTTTCACTCACAATCATAAATATAATTGAAATAGGAATTGAACATGTAAAGGCCAATTATTTTCGTACAAAACCTCCTTGAACATTAAATTTCTTCCAAATCATTTCCAGAACAAACACAATTGAGCTTACCGTCCAACCATAAAATATTAGCTTCGGGAATTGATCATCACTATCAGCCGAGCTAGCATCGCTGACTTCTTCTTCGCGTCTACGCAAAATTTTGATATTCTCCTCTAAAAGCCATTTTTCATAATCAGCATCCGTTTCGACATTCCATCGCTGCATCAGTCCAGATTGACTTATTTGATGAATGTGTTCATTCACACGTTCAATGAACGGGAAATCATTATTGATCAAGTATGTGTAAATTTCAGGACACAGACGCACTTTGGAAATGTGGTAGCCTTGAATGTTCAGTCGTTTCTGTACGTTTATTTTAATCTTGACAAGATACTCCTCTCGTATGAACGAAATTGATGTGTTAAACGAATTTACATGTTGATTAAACAACAAGTTATCAATTGTAATTACTCTCTCCGTCCAGTTCACATTTTCCAATTGATCTGTAAGCATCTCAACTGTACTATTTGTCCATGATTCGTTCCAAGTATAAACGTCAAACGGAGAATTGTAAAGATCATGAATCGTGTCTATCTGCGGCTGAATAATCGGAATTGTGAGATAACTTTGAAACGCACCTACAACTACATTGACTATAATCAATCCGGTAAATGTAAGCGGAACGATCACCAGCACTTCAATACCATACAATCTACGGTATCTGATACACGCGTTATCATTCATCAAAAGGTTAAGGACGTCGAATAGACACTGAATGACCTCAAATTTTCCGAGTCTCTTGAAGCGGAAAAAAATTAAAGAAATGATGATCACAACAATCGCAATGAAAGAATATGGGATGAGAGTGTGCGTGCTGATGGCTTGTAAATAAGCTGCAAACCCTGAATATGGTAATGCTTCGGGTACTGCTACAACCATCTCGGTAACCTCAAATGGGTACACCGGACTTACTTCAAAATCATCAATACTAGAGACCACATGTAGCAGTACACACAATTCTCTTTCGCAAAATTCATCCAGTACTGATGACGCATTACTTTCTACTTTAGCAACTGAGGCATTCATAACATCAACCAAAGTGAACCATAATTGTTCATCGCGATGTTCTGTAAAATCGGTGTAGAGCAATGTAATTGGATACTTTTCAAAATTAGATCTTTGACTAAGAAAGAAATTGTCGTACGACTCGCAACCAGTTATATTAACCACTTTAAACGTTCCGAAAGGACTGAAAGAAAAAACAGTCAATAATTTCTCTGGACCCGCTTCCCAAACTTCTTCAGCCTCTGAGGGTGTTGCAGCAAAAATGTTAATTATCCAATGTTTCCAACTCCAATCAAACAAATTTTCTAAATCTTTCATGGAAGCGCTCTGAGGATACAACACCCCAATTTTCATGTTTATGTGACGAAGTTGAATTCTCTTCACTTGAGTGAGCAAGTTAAGATTATTTTCGAATGTAATACTGCCAGGGACCACAATCATAAATGTATTTTTGCTTCTTATTTCCGTCAAATTCTGGAGCGCGGTAATGTTTTCATCTTCACTTTGAAACACATACACACTTTGTGGAGTGAACTGTCCTGGTTCGTTTGTACGTTTTATGTAACGATCATCGATTTCAATCGATGAATCTAATAAGAATATGTTATGGTCAAAGTCGAAGTGATTATTTAGTTTGCTTATGAGTTTCAGTTCGTCAAATTTTGCACAGGTGTGTACTACAACAGTGGTGAGTACGACGAGACCCAGAAATATTAACATTATTTCTGAAAATTGTGATACCATTATTATGGCCAAATGGATTTCAAAACTAAATGTGGACGACAACGAATTCCAATTTTGTTTGATTCGAAATATATTTGAAATCTCATTTGATTTAAAATATTTATTATATGAAAAGTGTTGATGAATCTGATACGCAGATCTCCCACATGTTTTAAACGTACTAATTTTCTAAAATACGTTTGGTTTATACTTCTGTGATAAGACGTTTCGACCACCGTTTCGATCTGTGAGAAAATTTGACGTTTTTTTGACGTCTTTTGACGTTTTACATTAATATGCAGTTCAAAAATACCATTTCTCGACAATGGTACTCGATACAGTGCTCTATCGAACACTATACTATTATGATGGCTTAGTCATCTGTTGGTTAACAATTCAACAAATGTAGATACATTGAACTCCGTATCTATACAAGAATCAAAACCCATGTCGCATGGGCTTCTTTCGAGTATAGGGTCGATATTCCCTTTGTACGGGGTATCATTGTAAAGCTATGATAATACTCTATCAGGGCAACCACTGATCTGAACAACAACAACATACTTTTTGTTATTTTTGAATAGTGCTTCAGTACACTATGTCCATAATTATGTGTGTCAATCGTCTGTAGCGGCAGTAAATCACGTATAAAACATAGCTAACGCCGACCCGTACAAAACACCTATTCGTATCAAAAGCCTTTACTGTGAAACTCTTCATTTCTTTTACTTCATTCTCTACTGAAAAGCTATTCGCCCTTTAAAATCACTTGCATTATCTTTCTTTGCCTTGTTAGCAGATACAAATAAATTGCCGGAGGCAATATAGACAGCCCCGTACGAAGTCAACTTTCATAAATTCCTATTTAAACAGCTATATACCGCTATATTTACCTATATTTTCCTATAAATAAACATTTCACAGATGAATATGCTATTATATAGCTCTATATGCCTGTATATAGCTCAATATAGCTGTATATAGGTATATATAGATGTCCATATATGGAATGCCTGAAACACCCCACACACATAACAAATTATTTCCATGTTAACAGAAACTCTCTAAGCATCATTTTTCCCAAGATATATCACTTTTATTAAAATCCAATATGGCCACCGGCAGCCATTTTGTTAGGAGACCAGAAATTTTACCGACGCTTTACATTCGTTAATACCTTTCAAACAAAAAAAATTCATGAAATTCGGTCAAAATTTACTCGAGATATTGACAAAATACTCCACGTTCACTGTACGGCCGAGTAGCCAGATAAGAGCTCACTCCAAGAGACCTAGCTCACGCTCCGGAGAACATAATTTCAAAAACTTTTTTTTCCCTGATTGGTACGGTCAATACCTATCTAATAAAGCTAAAACAGACGAAATATGTTGAAATGTGGCCGACCTACAAGCAAAAACTGCTTGCCGCCCTGTGCCTGTTTCACACCAAGGGGTCTAACTCACGAGTCGGACATCCGATTTCCATAAACTTTCTTTTTGTCGATCGGTATTGTAAAAACCTTTTATTTGACGTATCAGTTACAAGTGTAACGTTTGAATGTCCGGAGATATCTTCGAAAAACCTTAAAGCACTTATTGGGCCACAGCTCGGGAAGGGTCGATCCAAAATCACTCATCTTCGAACTAAGCCTGTCTTTTGACATTACCAAACGGGAAAAAAAAGAATTTTCGAAATCGGATGCGTTTTACTCAAGTTATCGTGCAGACGGACAGACGGACAGACGGACATTTTTTTTTCACTGATTTGGCATCTCTAGACAACCACAATAGGTTTCCCCTTACTCAGGGAGTCCAATTCGACGTGTTACGGACGTATGCGTAAACGCATAAGACCTCAGTACTTCGTACGGGTCTAAAAACACCCTTTTTCAACCTTTGCACCTTCACCACCAGCCAAGACGCAAACATGAAAATTAAACGACTGCGGTTTTGAACTATTGGGGCCAAGGGCTATCTGGGCATATGAACAAACCGTCGCAAAAAAATTGCTCCGACGGAGCCTGGTCCACTTTCAAAAAAATCCCTCAATTATGACACTCCAGAATTTTGTGGGAGGTCTGCACATACAGAGCAGAGAAAGTGTGGGATCACTGTCAAATAAATTCAAGCGTTTCGACGCTTTAATTATTCTTTCAATGTATTTAATAAGCGTAAAGTGTAGAGTGACATTACTAATCGATAGTGAACTGCTACATAATTGATTATAAAAGTTGTATGACACCAATGGGATCATCATCAGATAGAACTTTATATTACAACGATTTTTTGATGTAAACCGTGTATCGGTAGCAACAAAAACTATTGACTTCACTGTAAACTTTAGCAAATAGGGCAGAACTTCAATTTCAATCAGAACAAATTGTTCGGAATAGGAATCTACATTGTACAATGTTAAAGTTCCAAAATGTTTTAATTGGAATTTGGTCGAAAACAGGACGTAGATTGCACTGGTTTTTGTATGGCAAAGTATGCGACCTGATTCGACCTGGTTTTTATGTGTGTTTTTTTTCGCATGGGAGATCAGTCCGCTGGGTAAAACAGGTCGAAGCCATCGTTCAATATGCTATCCGACAAAATATTACCAGAATTCAGATTCGATAAAAAATTCAGCATGAAAATACCCCCAAGATTACAGTGCGGCTGAACGGATCACAACCGCCAGAGAATAGCACAGCTTTGTTTTCAGATGCCTCACTAATAAAAGATTCAGCGGGAGTAGGATTATATTCTGGGGTGTTAGAAATCGATAGGGCAACACCTCTGGGTTAACATTCGTCTATTTTCTTTCGTAGCACAAATAAGAGCTATAATAGAAAGCTACTACGCAATCAAAGACAAAGGTGTTTCTAACCAAGAGTTATGTATCTGTTCAGGTAATCAGGCATCCATTAAAGCCATTGCATCGTTTGACATAAAATCAGCACTAATACTACAACAAGGGCCCTCTCAATAGAACGAGCCATCAGAACAGTCGCACATACACATAGGGCCTAGTATCGGCCTCAGTCCGAGGATCCAAATTTAATTTTTTTTTTCAACTACATTCTATTCGGCCTTTGATTACCTTCCAAATGAAACAAAAATACGAAAAACGGATGAAATTTGCTCGAGTTATATGTAAAATACACATAGGGCCCTAGTAGTGGCCTTAGTCCAAGGACCCAAATTTAATTTTTTTTTCAACAACATTCTATTCGGCGTTCGATTACCTTCCAAATGACACAAAAATTACGAAAAACGAATGAAATTTACTTGAGTTCTATGTAAAATACACATAGGGCCCTAGTGGCTTTTCACTTCTAAGGCCCTAACTCACGGTCCACTCACCCGATTTTAAAAAACTTTTTTTTCCTGGATTGGTATTGACAATACCTATCGTTTGCCGTGTCATTTACATTTCCATCGTTTATTTTGCCATAAATATCACCAAAAGACCTTAAATCACGTAGGTGGCCCTAACTCACGAAGGGCCGACCCGAATATGCCCATCTTCGAACTTAGCCTCACTATTTTGACTATCTTTCAGGGATTTTTTTTTTTTTTAAATCGGATTTGATTTACTCAAGATATCGACGTGACAGACAGACGGACAGACGGCCCAAATTTTTATTGCGGATTCGTCATCTATGAACAATGAACATAGGCAAACACTTTGCCCTTACCGTCTGCTTCGAATTCCATCAATTACACACGGCATCGTAATCCTATAAGCCCCTTCGTACTTCGTACGGGGCTAACAAACTGACAAATTAAAATGAAAAATCATATATTTGAATGTGTGTGTGACAGCTCCGTGTACAGACAGTACTCGGGACTCTTAATGTCAAAAGTAAAGGGGACTCATAATGTCAAAATCAAAGCAAAGTTGACTTTTTCGTGTTAGTGGTGTGTGTGATATAATTTTTCAATGAATTTCGGTCATAATTCCTCTAGGTAGTCTACCTCTATGTACTACAATGCATGGAGTAATTAAATGATTAATCATCAAACAACAGAGTCATCCTACTATGGGTTCCAGGACACTCGAATATAGAACCATAGAACGTAATGAAAAAGCCGATGAACTAGCAAAATCAGGGGCACTAACCAACACATTGATTTCTTCTAATCTAACAACCCAGGACTTTTTATTAAATATTTTTTTTTTGTACAATTCAATTGTTTTTGGATGAACAGTGTTCATTGAACACTGGCTTTGCTTTCTACAGCATCTAATGCTTTTATTGCATCATCTAAGCGTTTAAGTGCTCCTTCAAGCGTAATAGTGAACATACGGACCTGAAATAGAAAAACAAGTTGGAGTGCCAATTTCTTTACGAGCTCAGTTCCATTGAAAAAACCGATTGAAGTTAATAAAATAAAGTGCTAAAATTCCGAGCGTTAACTTAGTTAAAATCAGTTTTCGTTAAACTTCGCATATTTCTTAACGGAACACGAAGGTTCCAAGGCTATGAATCCTACATTCCATGCAAGTCCAAAGTGTCCATTCCACTCAACAAAAAATACTCCGTGAGAGAGCCGTGAGAGAGCAAACTGTCAAGTAGCTCTAAACAAAGAAAAAATTGAAAAAAAAATCAATTTTGTCTCTCACATGGAGTACTTTTTTGGTAAGAGTACTAAGCATAAAAATCAACAATTGATGTGAACAAAAAATATCCCAGACATACAAATCCTTCGGCAGCTTCATCAGATGATGCGTCCTTAGTAAATTTTGACATTATACTGCTAACTTCTTCAGCTACTTCTGATGGAATAACGGCAGATAGTTCGGTTTTAAATTTTTCAATATCTTGAAGTGTGATGTCGTCCTTGTCACTGGCAGATTTGATCCAGCCTTTGTTCAAAATTTCGGATACACCTGATTTTTGAGCTTCGGTCAAAGTGATGTTCTTGATCACGGCAATACTTTCGATCACCTGTGTGAGTATTTCTGGCTGCAAAAGGTAATATTTAACCTAGTTTGGTTCATCGAATTTTGTTAGAAAGGATAACTAACTAGAGAAACACTTTCTTCGCTGCTTGAATCATTGGTATCGGCTTTACGGGGCAAACGAGCAGAAAGGCAAACCTGGAACATAAAACATGAAGTTCGTCTTTTAAAACGGATAGCAAAAATTAAGCATCTTTCAATGGCATTACTTCATGTAACCCTTCGTCACTAGTGATAAGAAGTACATCAGCATACCTGCATACCAGCATACTTTCCTCAACATCTGCCACTTGTGACGCAAATTTTTTTTGGTAAAATTTTGTTTCTAGAATTACTTTGGTCAAATTTTTGCTGTTACAGTTTTTGCGTACAAGCGCAGAATGCGTCACCTCCAGCGATATCAGTTGTTTTGGAAGTATGCACAGGGACTTGCGTCACTTTTACTCTTTTGAGTGTTTTTGACTGATATCAGTTCTTTTGGAAGAATTAGTAGATTGTTATATTTAAAAAATTTAAAAAATTTGAAAATTTTTTTAAATTTGAAAACTTTGAAAATTTTGAATTTTTTTTTGATACAGTGAACGACATCTCAAATGTCTCACTGTCAAATTTTTCTGAGAATTTTATTGTGTCATTGCAAATTCACAATGACATTCTCTGAAAAAAATGACAGTGAGACATTTGAGATGTCGTTCACTGTAATTTTGAAATTTTTCTTGAAAATTGTAAAAAAAAAAAATTGGAATTTTTTTTGAAAATTTGAAAATGAAGAAAAATTTAAAAAATTTAAAAATAAAATTAAAGCAAAATAAAATGATCGAGTCTGGTTTTTGACAATTAAAATTCAATTGTCAAAAACCAGACTCGATCATTTTATTTTGCTTTTACCTTATTTGAAAAATTTAAAAAATTTTGAAAAATTTAAAGAATTTTAAAAAATTTAAAAAAATTTGAAAATTTTAAAAAATTTTGAAAAATTTAAAAAAAATTTGAAAAATTTAAAAAAATTTTAAAAAGTTTAAAAAAATTTAAAAAGTTTTGAAAAATTTAAAATTTTAAAAAATACTAAATTTAGGAAAAAAATTGAGGCGAGCAGAGCTTACCAAAAGCAAACAAATTTGTTCTACCATGCACACACACACTTAAAGGTGTTCTTATATGGGGCCTATATGGGAACTTCGAGGAGCCCTAGCTCCGAAACGAGGCCGGTTCTCCCCAAATTTTTTTTTCTGGAATGTCTTAGAATGACGACTAGAATCTACTCCCAAAATTTCAACAAAATCTAAAGGAGACTTTAGAAGATAGGAAACACGGACGGACGGACGGACGCACTAACAAAGTAACGTAGGATTTTTTCATTTCGTTTAAAGTACTGAAATTGACCAAAATGTATGGAACTGGGGCTTCCTGGAAGATTTTTTGCGTGGCCAAATTTTAAGCTGCAAGAACGTGTGATAGCTCGTTGAACTCGTACGGACGCCTAGTTTTTTTTAATGGTAATTTGGAGTCATTTGTCTTTGAATTGTAGAACTTCAATATTTGCTGTATATATGGTTCTGCAGTCTACGACAAAAAATTTTTTGTGAAATTTTTTCTAGTAATGGACTTGCGTCACGGGCGCTATGCTAACGCGCGCCCATGATTTTGTCACGAGTAATTGTATTTTTCAGGGACAAGCTTACGACGTGTACAATAGCATTATCTGCTTGAGAGTGCTATGCGTGTTCCTTAAAAACATCCCTTTCATCACGAGTCACAAACTATGTTTATTGCGCTTAAGAACTGAAATAGTTAGTAAATGGGGTTGTTTTGAGTACTAGATGTGAGTTGGCCGATATTATCAAAGCGAGTTCCTCAACACATAGTGTGCGCAAAATCCGCATTTTCTAACATGTTAATAACAAGATTTTCTCGACTATCAGTTGAAATATTCATAATTTTCAAGCAAAACCACATCAACCCGTAACTAATCACGGCAGAGTAAAATAAACCAGGCAGTAGCGGTTCATTTTTGAAACGTCAAATGAGGGACCTAATATACTGTATGAAAATGAACTCAAATGAACACAATGAACACAATTCGCAAAACACAAAGGCTTTTAGATAATTCAGGTTCAAAGTCAAATCAAGCGCTACTGCCTGGCTTACTTTACTCTGCCGTGAACTAATACATGATCGTAGTAGTATTCTGTCAAATTCCTGCGCAAATAAATCGATTGCTAACTAGGTTGATGCTGAAGATTATGAATATTTTCATCACTAGACAAAATGTATTTACGTTATTACATTGATTAGACAGCCAATGACAAAAATCGCGAGCACTTTATTCATTTTTCTTGACACTTTGTTTTTGGTTACACACGGTTTTTAATTCGACTATCACTGAACTGACCAAAATTTCCGTTGAGATTGCAGTTTATATAGCCGTGCTAAATCAAATAAAAATTCGGGTTATCGCCTTACGGATGTGAATCTTAAAATAATTGTGCGATACGAACTAATGGTGATGGGAGTATATTCAGCTTCATCGCATAACATTGAATTCAATTTGAATTTCGAGAATCTCTAACTACTAGTTAGTGACTAGTGTCAAAATATTGCGACTTCGTCGCGTATTTCCAACGTTGAGGCCGTATAACAATACACATCGTGCGCCTAAAAAACATTTATCATCGAGTTGTATCCAACGTTTTTCGCAATAAAGGAAACGGAAAGTCCTTTTTTTCGTCACTTGTTGCTAAAAGATTTTTTTCATGTGTAGGGGCCAAAAACGGGGGCTTTGCAGAAATGTTGTGGGGTTTTCAGCCGCTACATGAAAAGGTTTAATATGGACCAACCATCGAAGAAGTCGATTAAAACAATCGACCGAAACGAACATCGTAAATTCCTCGTTTAAGACCACACGTGATTGCATTTTAGGCACTTTCGTTTGTCGCCCTCAATGTCCAGAACCTACCGTCGACAACAGAAAATTGACAGAATTCTTTTGTTCAAATGTCAATTTGGACACTATTCACTTATAAAAATGGTTCATTTTCGACGCACATCGTAGAACAACTTTTTGCTAAGGTTTACTTTTAACGTCATCATAAAAATATCAAAAAAGTCGGTTTCCCGGTCCATTAAGTGATACCGTGCAAATCTATTACGTAACCACCAGACTTATTTTTTATTTCATTTTTTTGTTTGTTGGTCACGTAATAATTATACTTTTAGCGAATGTCGTTATCGTCTTAGGGTACTCACGCCAGTTTAAGTTTCGAAATAGAATCTAAGAATCAAAGCAACGCACTTTAAGCATGAGTGGTACTCTACATACTGTACTGAAACTGGACAGTGTATCGAACAAATTTTGGCACCGTAAAAAAATTCGGATAATTTTTTCATTTAAAATAGTACTCTATTTGACAGCTACCACTTGAAGCACTTTTGCTTGAAGTGCGTTGATCAAAGCAATAAATTTCCTTGCTTAGACGTTAGAAAATAAAGATTTTGCGCATACGATGCGTTGCTGAAATAGCCTTCGGCTTCTATCGGCAATCCCATTCCCATTTAACAACTAGTTAGCAAGAAGCGATTATTTAAATCTTACTTACTCCCGCTGTAGTTGCATGAAGTTTTCTTCTCATACTTTCGAATCTAGAGTTTAGACGAACACTCATTTTTCCAACGTCAAAAAGACTCCAAATTTTAAAGTATATGTAGACGTGGACGTTTGCATGTGTTGTGTTGATTTTATTCTCACTAAGAACTCATGACTCCCATCTTTACGAGAAAATATCTTGATTGCATAAATCTTTCTTATGTTCATGCTAGAAGTGGAGCTGTGGTTTAGATCAAGATCTTTTAGTTAGACCGAAACTGGCCCATGTACCTTATTTGTTGCAAAAATTACGAAATTGCACTCAAGCATTTCGAATTTCAGATGAAGCAACAAAAGGTTGACAAAAAACTGATAAGTTCAGCTTTTAAGTTGGTTTGACTGCGACATTCGCTGTTCTCGATTGAAGAATTAACATCACATTCTACTTTTATTTGCAGTTCATCGCCATTTGCGTAAATTATTTGAGTTTCGTAAATTTGTATTAGATGAAGGCGAGGATTAATGTTGGGAAGAGTTTTCTGATTTGGGATTTGTAGTGGTTTGTAATTGATTTCTCGTGAGGAATCTCGAAAAATATTTTGCTTAGAAAAAGTGGGATGTTCCTTATTCGATAAAAATACGATAAAAAATGACAAAAATGTTGACAGCTGCAGGTAATGTAATTTCTCATACAAATTTTGCGTGAGAAATCACATCACCTGGAGCTAGATTGTCTGTCACAGGTAAATAATTTGTAAACATTTTTGTCAGTGAACATAAAAAAGTGATTCGTCTACTGATAGAAGACTTTTCGTCACGGCTAATTGATTCCATAAGAATTTCGTTGATCAAATGAAAATCTAGATTTTGATTTTCTGACTTTTACTGATAGAAAGCACAACAACTTGGAGCGATGGGTTGAATATGCATAGAGGTAAAACATTGATTGTTGTACAATATAAAATTATCGATACATGAGACGGACAATCGATGCTTTCCGAGTTGCACTTGTCAAAAATTTCCATTTATCCATCTAGACAGCCGATTTATCCGTCTAGATAAATAACTGTGACGTCACAAAATGGCGCGAGTAAGATAATAGTATGTTACATACCAAGGATCAAAAAGGTGTGTTTTAGACCCAGGTCCCAGGTTTTTAGACAAAAAAAAATTTAGACTGGAAACAACCAAAATTTTACCAAAAAAATCTGCGTCGCATGTGGCAGATAAATTTCCTTGCTGGTCTGTTACTGAACATCTGCCACTTTGCGACGCAGATTTTTTTGGTAAAATTTTGGTTGTTTCCAGTCTAAATTTTTTTTTGTAAAAATTATTTGGCAGATGATGAGAAAACCTAAGCCAGCTTGTTTGAACTAATTGGGTGTAAAATTTAATTTTTGCGTAACGAAGCTGAAAGCGTCAACTCTAGCGATATCATTCATTTTAGAAATTGTATTTCAAAGACTGCGTCACACTTTTCTCGAAGAGATTTTTGTTGGGATATCAGTCGTTTTAGAAGTGTACTCAACACTGCTTTTTATAACAGTTTACAGTTTTAATTCAAAAATTTTACGAAAATCGAAAATTTGACGAAATTCGAAAATTTGACGAATTTTGAAAATTTGACGAATTTTGAAAATTTGACGAAATTTGACGAAATTCGAAAATTTAACGAAATTTGACGAAATTCGAAAATTTTTACGAAATTAGAAAATTTGACGAAATTCGAAAAGTTGACGAAATTCGAAAATTTGACGAAATTCGAAAATTTGACGAAATTCGAAAATTTGACGAAATTCGAAAATTTGACGAAATTCAAAAATTTGACGAAATTCGAAAATTTGACGAAATTCGAAAATTTGACGAAATTTGACGAAGTTCGAAAATTTGACGAAATTCGAAAATTTGACGAAAATCGAAAATTTGACGAAATTCGAAAATTTGACGAAAGTAATTCTCTATCTGCCACCATTCAAGAAATATCTCCAACACCCCAATTGACACACCCATTTCTAACTTTCGACATTTTTCACATATGCTCCTCTGTTCTACTCGTAAAACTCTGAGACTTTGCCGAAGAAAGTAACTCTCTATCTGTCACCATTCAAGAAATACCTCTAAAAACATAATTGACCCACCCATTTCCAACTTTCGACATTTTTCACATATGCCCCTCTGTTCTACTCGTAAAACTCTGAGACTTTGCCGAAGAAAGTAATTCTCCATCTCTCATAACCCAAAAAAATATTAGTCCTTTCATCCTACGCTCGAGTAGCTCAAAATTTGGTCACTCTAATCACTCTAGCTCAAACGAATCTGAGCAGATTTTTTTAATTATTTTTTTGTTCGAATCGTGTTACGAATACCTTTCATTTGATGGGTCGCACGCCTCTGTAGGTTTCAATACAGCTAAGCTACAGCCGAAAACGCGTTCCCGACCCTCGAAAACCACACTCAGAAACCACTTCGAGGCCAATAAAACAAAATTCTGGTTTTTCCTGGGGTAATGGCGTATCACATTTTCATTTTTATGCCCACCCTGAGGTTCCTGCAAAATTTCATGGAGATTGGCTGACTAGTTTCCGAGATCGACCGTCGATAGATAGACAGATAGACAGACAGATAGATAAAACATACAGAGTAAGTTGAAAGATTTTGATTGTTTGGAAAAAGTCAATTATGTGTATTTTCTATCAAAATGACCAACTTCAAAACGATGTATCTCCGGCAATTTTAAAGTTACATAGTCGAGTGATAGCTCGTTTTGCTCGTATTTGAAGCGCGAATAAGATAGAATAGGATCTGTGGTGATACAGGCCAAAGGAAAGAAACTTAAATTCTCGCCTATATATAGTTGCCGCGTCTCAAAAAAAATTCTTCGTTCTTTTTTTGGAAGTTAGACTGCATCAAGTCCTCCGCTATCGCTCCGGACATGATTTTTCTTCCTGGAGTACCAAAGTCACATTCCGAACAAAACATAACAACAAAACTGAACAACATACCGGTGCAAAAGCATTCCATATTAATGCCGAAAGTAATCCGTATGAATGCCTAAAGAAGTCCGTTCCGTGTGCATGTATTCTCACAAATGTCGAAAAATAAGCAATCTGTCGGAATGCCGAAAGACATCCGAATGAATGCCGAAAGCAGTCCGTATGAATGCTGAAAGCAATCCTTATGAATGCATTGTCACAAAACCCTTAAAACATTACATTCGCGTACATACAACAACTTGACACATTTGGGAAAGAATAAAGATAGGATCGAAAATGACATAAGCGGGAATGAAAATTGAGAGAAAATAGTAGGGGAGAATGTTGCTCTTTCGGTACTAAATTTGGTGAGTGAATGTGACGGTTTTGGTACTACAGGAAGAAAATGTTCATTCCGCCAGTCGTAAAGTTTAGTAGTAAGTACAAACATAAGCGGTTTCGGTCTGACCAATGAGGTTTCATACATCAAAGTCAGTGCTACAATGCTACGAATTTATGTACTCGCGTTGTTTTGTTTTGCGTATAATATGTAAATTTATAAGGTAGATCACCTTACACATATTTGGTCATTAATAAATGAAATCAAAACCAATGAAGTAATAGATTGAGTGTCAACCTGTAAGAAATTACTTAAACCAATACTGGTGGATATGCCGTGTGGAAAAGGTTGAATACACAAATGAAGGCACAAAAACACTGATTTTTCAAAAATTTGTAAGTTCTTTATTGCACAGAACTGGATGTTAGTTTGCTATTATTTTTTTAGTTTGCTACATGACCTGCCCTCGTTTTTTTTTATTATAGTTTAGCATTTGTTTCGTTTATTGCATAATCTAATACGTAACAATAAAATCGTGGGATAGTTGTGTCACTTGTGTCTGAAAAGAATTTTCTTTTTCTTTCTGTTCGATTCAAGCCCTAAAAAGCCTAGCCAACTTAGAAGGTAAAGCATAAAATAATAAATCAATCATTCGAAATTATATTCTAACCAGCTGCTACTCGTCCGCGTCCTTTGAACATTCTCATTGATGTGGGACCTTTCATCACGCGTGACATCAATTCCCAGCACATTTTTGCGGGCAACAAACTGAAATCAGTTCGAGGTTGTTTTTTTGGATTAATTGACTCGCAACATTATACCAGAAAATCTCACTCACCATTTCAATGGCAGCAACATCCTAGTGCTTGCAGGTAACGTGCAGTTAACTTCATTTTTCTGAACAGACAATGCTATCTGATCAGCAACATAGTCTGGCTCCAACATCGGCATTAGTCGTGGCTTCACGCCAGAGAACATTCCGGTGTTGATGTAATACGGACACACCAATGTCAGATGAATGTTATCGTATCCATGTGTTTTCAGTTCACTGTAAAGACTTTCGTGGAGGCCGACACAAGCGAATTTAGTTCCACTGTAGTCGGTACATCCGTAGGTTCCTAAAAGTCCAGCAACTGAACCAACTGTGACAATGTGACCGCGGTTTATTTCCATCATTTCCGGTAGGAAGGCCTTCACCGTCTAAAAATAAATGACGAAGGAGTTGAAGAAGAAGAAGGTATGTTAGCAAGTCAGTCAGTTTCTCTTAGCATACGTGTGAATAAACCTTACCCAGTAGTGTGATAATATATTGACGGAATAAGTGTTTTCGATCGCCTTTTCCGGGAGTTCCCATAATGGTTTACATGCCACAATACCAGCATTGTTTATAAGAATGTCTACATTTCCAATTTCGTCTTTTACACGTCTAGCAGTTTCGTTGACTTGTTCACGATTGGAAATATCCACAACATATGACTTACATTCCAGGTTATGCCGGGCCAGAAGATCAACAGTTGTTTTTATGGCTGCAAGAGAAAATTAATTTGGTTTTTTATCGTAACGTTTTTCTGAAGTCGAGGCAGGACCGGTGTAGCTCATGGGCAAAGTGGTTCACGGCTTAGGGAGAATGAGCACAAACATTTTGTTAAGAAAGAAGGGATTTATTGCCAAGGGCGCATTTTTTGTGGGCGCTGTAACGTTCTTTTCCCATAGCGTTGCAAGTGCTAAACCGGCCCTGGATCGAGGTTGAAATCTTTATTTTATTGCTCATTCATCAGCGGAAAATAATTACAATTTCAACGCTTCGATGGACAAAATCAGAAAGTAAATGCCGGTGTTGGTTAATCGCATAAAGCTTCGCGTAAGTGAATTGTTTTTCTACGACCTCTTCAATTTCGTATAAGGTTCCTGACCGAGATTTGTGGTTTCGTGAAAATTTTTAACTTTGCACTTCATTATCTTGAAACCCTTTGATACCCAGATCCGGGAGTAAATGGCCAGCTTTATTATGAAGATTGAACATTTGGCTTCGTAATTATTCAATATTTAACAAGACATTTAATGAATTTCTTTAATTAAGTTAAATATTTTAGTTGAATCGAGACTTGCGTTATGGTGTCAGTGATTTGTGGTATTTCATATGAGAAGTTGAAATGTTTAAGTGCCCATATTTCATCGCATATGCATTCAAACCCCATAAATCCCTATCTGGCCTAAAAGCACATAAAATTACCTTTCAAAAGATACCCCACACGACCATGTACGTTTTGTGTACCTCGAGAAATTTCAGTAAGAACAGTGCAAGTCTTCGGCTGAAAACTTCAATTGCACATATTTCATTGTGGATGAATTTTAAAACCATCAAGTCCCTATTCGGCTCAATAGTACATGTGATTACCTTTCTAATGACACCCCACACGACCCTGTATGGCTCGTGCAACTGGAGAAATTTTTGTAAGAAAATTGCAATTTTTCGATTTTTGATCACCTTTCACCAGCCACACAAACTTCGAATTTTTTTTTGAAAGTGGTTCTAGCTTCTAGGGTCGAAGTCCTTTCTAGGTATATATAAAAAAATTCCAATAGAAAATGCGTCCGATTTCGGTGGGCTGTTTTTCAAAAGAATCCCCCGAACGGACTTTGTAAGCCTGTCACATACATCTATTCATCTGTTATCGATACCGACGACCAAAATAATGACAAGGTCTGGGTAATTTGGCCATTTATGTAGTAAAATACATGTTACAAGGTCCAGGTAGCTCAATCGGTAGAGCATAGGACTCATACCCAAGAGGTCCCGGGTTCGACTCCCGGTGCAAAAATGCTTGCCTGGTTTTATTCTAATCACTTGGTGATTAAGCACTCGCTACTAGTTATCTAATGGCTGTACGACCGTAACAAAGTCGCAAATTTCAAAGAAATCCAATATTCGATTTCTTCGCAACAATCACGCCATATTGACATAATGTCAATGACACAATTAACAATATACAACAGACTGTAGGATAAGCGCCATCTATGATCGACTTGTCGCTCATTGGGAAAATGCATGAGTCATTAGTGATGGTTGTGGTCTTCGCATACTACTCGTGGCTCAGAGAATTCACAACATATGGGACGTTTACACGGTCGATTTGTGAGCTATCTGAGTCCGAAGAGATATGATGAAAAATCACAATTAATATGATCAAGTGACTTGTGCAATAGCACAACAGGCCCACTAGAGGCTTAGGTGCTGGGCTAACCCCCTTCCCATCTAATCCAATCCAATCCAATCCAAAATACATGTTAAAACAATTGAAGTACAAGATTTGAAATCAACAGATTAAAAATACTTTGATCGATGGAAGTAATAGAACCGGTATTAAACCCGGTCATATTCTTTCCGTCTGTAACAAGTTAATGAACCGGCGGAAAATTTCCGGTTCTTCACGTAAAATTCGCTGAAGAATTTCACTTACAAATCATGTTTCTACTTAGACGGTCTCGAAATTATAGATCGGACATCCAACTGAATAATTCGCATTAGCCACCTTAACGTTCATGCTAGCTACGTTATTTGTTTATAATTTTTGATAAATTCAGTTCTTGAATTTGAGATTATCTTTAGTTACAGTTAAATTATCAACTCTCACACGCACTGTCTGTCGACGCTAATTGGAAAATTAAAGCTTTTAATTTCGCCGAGACTTCCACGGCCTTCACGGTGGGGCTGAACGAACTTTAAATAAACATGTCGACTTCCATCTCGGTTCTTTTCATAGCTGAGTTAGGGGAGGCGTGTACTATCCAACGGCACATGTTGCAGGCGCAACTGCTGAGCCGTTTCTGAGAACTAGGAATATCGTCGCCTGGCTCCGCGGAAGTTGCTGGACCAGTGTTTGAAACTGGAATCGGTAGAGGGACAAATTCTAAGAACAACCATGTAAAAATTATTGCTCTCGGTCATTTGGTCGCAGAGCAATAGAAGGTGAAAATCGAAAATTCCACCTCTTCAAGGGGTGATGCCTCCTCGACGAAGTTCTCGATCCAGCACTTTAATAGCGTTTCTAGACACGGTTAATGTGCTCTTTCGAATAACAATAAAAAAAATTTGAAAGTGGTCTCTTTTGGTACATTTTCAGAAAAGTCACTTTTTTGCTAGCCTCGGTGAACTTTGGCTACTTCCATACCTTGCCGGTTGGAATATTTTAACACAATATACCTTGTTACAGTAAGCCGGAAGTCTAAGCTTTCCAATGATACCGAATATGCCATGTATGATTCTCAGCAAGAACTATTTATGATAAAGATTTTGCATCGAGGTCGGGCTACTACCAAATTTAGGGTCATTGAAAACGAAATTTACAAATATTACAAATTATTGTCTTTGAGTTATGTCTCATCGACTTACGTAAGTTACCTGTCGTATAATATCTGCTCATTTTACCATAACAAACATAAAAATAGAAATTTCGTTTTCAATGACCCTAAATTTGCTAGTAGCCCGACCCCGATGCAAAATCTTTATCACAAACCGTTCTTGCTGAGAATCATAATACGGCATATTTGGTATCATTGGAAAGGTAGGACTTCAGGCTATTTTTCAGAAGGTATGTTGTGTTGAAATGTTTCAACCGGCAAGTTATGGAAACAGCCAAAGTTCACCGAGGGTAGCAAAAAAGTGACTTTTCTAAAAATGTACCAAAAGAGACCACTTTCAAAAAAAAAAAAATTGCCAATCGAAAGAGCTCATTAACCTTGTCTAGAAACGCTATTAAAGTGCTGGATCGAGAACTTCGTCGAGGAGGCATCACCCCTTGAAGAGGTGGAATTTTCGACTTTCACCTTCTATTGCTCTGCAACCAAATGACCGAGAGCAATAATTTTTACATGGTTGTTCTTAGAATTTGTCCCTCTACCGATTCCAGTTTCAAACACTGGTCCAGCAACTTCCGCGGAGCCAGGCGACGATATTCCTAGTTCTCAGAAACGGCTCAGCAGTTGCGCCTGCAACATGTGCCGTTGGATAGTACACGACTCCCCCAACTCAGCTATGAAAAGAACCGAGATGAAAGTCGACATGTTTATTTAAAGTTCGTTCAGCCCCGCCGTGCCTTTTAATTGAACGCTAAATTATAAGTTATCTGCTGTTTGCACTATTGTGGTACAATTTCTTTTACCGAATCACGGTCAGGCACCGTATAAACTCCCCGACACGGAAACATTGTTTTCTCAGAGCGATCTATCGAAAATTAACCTTTCTTTGCGCACAATTACATTGCCAAAAAATAATTGATGAATGAACGAAAGCGCGCTGTGCGTAGTTGTCTCCCAATTTGTGAGTGAAATGTACATATTTACACGAAATTTATTTATGGTTCGCGTTCGCTATTGACAATGAATAATCGTATGCAAATATATATTTTGCATCGAAAATTTTTATTCGAACGGAACGACTGTGACATTGAAAAGTTCACACAAATATTTCGCGATATTCGCGATTTTATGAGATATTCGACATTCGACACAGCGTGTGAATATTTAAAGTTTTAATGGCTTATTTTAGCAAGAGACATTCTTCTTAAATTATTTTTTTATTTTATTAAACTGATGTAACCGCGGTGGTGCGGTGACGACGGTGAAATCTTCCGAATTTTTAAAGACTCGCTTGTCAGTTGAAGGAATCTTGTCTTCTTATAATGTAACACGAACATGTTAAAAGATTCCTAAAGTTATTTCCCTTCTTGCAAATTTGCTTCAGAGAGACTACACTTCAAACGATTTCACCGGATTTCACAAACATATCATCATTCATAATCCAAATGTGAATTCAGAATTAATTTTTAGCGTAACCACAAATACTACAAAACGCTCGAAAAAAATGCATTTGAAATTTAAAATGAGAAAAAAAAAATTATTAAAAATTATTGGCTAACAAACATTAAGGCAAACTGAACGCAAAAAATTTAGGTTAAAATTGCAAAATGAAAGTATTGCAGAAAGAAAAAAGATTGTCCAATCGACAATGTCTTCGACGTTTCGGTTATATCAAATAAAATTTTCTACAAAAAAAAAAACCTGAGTGCATGTTGAGTAAGACACTCCGCGCTGTAATAAACTTATCAATTATAACATCAGCATATGATGTCGGACAGATATGTTTGCCTACCGAAAACACTTGCGACGCATTTCAATGTGTTTCTGACTTTGTGTAAGACACATCTTTCGTGCCTTGTATATATCAGGTTCATAGGTTTCATTTCAATTTTAGTTCTTTCCCTTGAAACCTCACAAAAATATCATTTACTTAGTAAAACAAAGGAAAACTTTCCTACTGATAACTCCGTTCGTGAATTAGAGATGTGTCAGAACTAAAGAACTATTTTTGGGAAAACATTTTCCTATACTTTCCCAAATTTTCCCACATTTTCCTGATGGATTCTTTTGAAAAACAGCCTACCGAAATCGGACGCATTTTCCAGTGGACTTTTTTATCTGTGCCTAGAAAGGTATTCGACCCTAGAAGCCGAAACCACATTCAAAAAAAATCTTCGAAGTTTGTGTGGCTGGTGAAAGGTGATCAAAAACCGAAAAATTGCCATTTTCTTACAAAAATTTATCCAGTTACGCGAGCCGTACAGAGTCGTGTAGGGTGTCATTAGAAAGGTAATCACATGTACTATTGAGCCGAAAAGGGACTTATGGGTTTAAAATTCATCTCGACACTGAAATGTGTGCAGTTGAAGTTTTCAATCGAAGACTTACACTGTTCTTACTGAAATTTCTCGAGATACACAAAACGGCCATGGTCGTGTAGAGTGTCATTTAAAAGGTAATTAATGTGTTTTTGGGCCAAATAGGGTCTTATGTGCTTTGGATGCATCTATGTGTTGGATAAAACTTGATAATAACTTATGTTGAGTGAGTAAATAGTAATCGAATTGAATGTGTAAATCTAGTAGCCTTAGTTAAGGACTAAAATCATATAAATACGGTGTATTTGCTATAATAAATTCAGTCTATTTCGAGACGACAAACTGGTCGTTTCATTTTAGATTGCGGATTGGAATCCGTGAAATTCCAACAGGTTATGGGCCCAGGCACATTAAACTGTGGCAATTAATCTACAGCACCAGTTTGCTCTGGAAGGGGTGTCAATAACACTCGCTGTACGATTGAATTGTGCTGTGTGTTCTGTGGAAAGTTGTGGGGCCGGTGGCGGAGTATTCCAAGTATGGCGATTGGTATGGCATCGTTTCGTCTGAGGAGGTGGTCACTGGCAGACAATGGTTGCATGAGGTCAATGAGAGGTAGCCGATGGTCTCAACAGTGAATTCATTTGGTGGCAAGATGCGGTATTGACTGTGTATGGGCATAGCGGTAAAGCAAGCGGCAGTGTGGTCGTTGGCACATACAAGTCAATGGATTGCTTAATGATTGGAGGTTGTTGAAGACATACGGTAGCGAGAATATCATTGGATATCATTGGTGGCAACAGCGAATTTGAGTAGGAGAACTGCGAGAAACATTAAGTGGATCCATTTGGCCCAAAAGCACATTCAATTAACTGTCTTTTCCCAAAAATGGTCCCTGGTTAGGACTCAAATTTTAATATGCCAGTTGCCAATCACTTCCATTTTTCTTAACTTTTAAAGTTTGGTGTCAAATAGCACGTTCCATATTTTATTGTGTGTCTATTCTGACGTACAACATTAAAAAGACTCGAAAGAAAATGGATGTTGTTCGGAAGCTTTCATATATAATCCTTTCGGAACCTTTTTAACGAAGAATTCTTTTGTTTCAATTTTTCACTAAGTCCCTCATGGAAATCACGGTAGATATTACGTCCGCGGGAGTCGTTGGAGATAAGGTGGGGGAGTCAATAAGTTTCTGTAAATATGTTCCTTAGTCCCTAAAATGTTGTAGTAGAGGACTTGCGTCATGCCCGCTTACTAACGTGCGACATCATGCATAAATCAAGATCATGGAAGCGCCAACCTGCCGATCGTTCGCAAAAAGAATTTAAATATTTTCTTTTTTTTGCAGAATTTTAATTTATGAAATCTCATTACTTACTTTCAGTTTAACTAACTAAAATATTGTCACGCCCCTTTGCCAAGAAAAAAGTGATTTATAAAAAAAACGAAAGTTGTAAATCTCTTGACCCTAAGTGTCGCCATAATTGCAAATAATTTTTGTTGAATTCATTTCTGTGTACCGGTACCATGCTAACTATGGGTGGAATTCACATGTGTATGGTATAATTACTAGCAGTAATTTAAGCGCACAAAATATTAATATTCAGAGGTTGTTTACCTTTATGCGTTAAAACACAATTTTTTAACGAAAAAAAAAAATAAACAAAAAATTTCTCGCTAACAAACGAGTCGACATTTCTTGTTGAATGCACGATCATGATGTGTTGATTTATTAAATAAAAATGTTTCATAATCGTGGCATCGTAAATAACGAGTCACCACAAAAATAAACGACTGAGACATTTAATAAAAGGAGTCAAGAACTAAAACGTTGCCAATCATACTGTGCATTTAAAACATCTTCAGCATAGAAAACCGTTTGAAATAAATTAATTAGATTGAAAGGTCAGAGGCAGTGAAACTTCAGCATAAATTTGATTCAGCTGATCCACACATACAATCAAAACTTGTTTATACGGTTGAAGCTGGTACACGCACGCTTATTGTAGTGTTAAAACCATATGAAGACGTATAAACAGTTTTATCTTCCATGTGTGACTATTTCATACATTACTCGTTTCTGTATATAAACTCTAAGCCATACGTTATTCTGGTTGTCTAGGGATATAATTTTATTACTCTTCTAGGGTAAATTTTATTTCCGTTTTTTATTTTGAAGAAAACAAGGCATCAGAACAGTCGGAGCGTTTGCTGCGACTTAGCCCCGTACAACCCGTAATCCTATTTCGTCCGCAACCATAATACGTCCGTAGCCCTAATAAGCCCGGAACCCTAATACGTCTACAACCCTCTAATGCGTCTGTTACCAAAATGCAAGTCAAGTTGGGCATTGTCAAATTTACTGAAACTGTTCATTTTTAAAATTGCGCATAGCGCAATTACGAAAGCCCGTACGAAGTACCTTTCAAATAAAACCAACAATTTACGACACTATTTTAGAAACCCAAAATTTTTTGCCAACTTTCCATTGGGTATTCAATTACCTCTCAAATGAAACAAAAACTAGCAAAATCGGTTGAGATTTACTCGATTTATGTGCAAAGAGCACTTAGGGCCGAGTAGCGGCCTTAGTGCAAGGGCCCAAATTTGAAACATTTTTTGCCATCATTCTATTCGGCATTCAATTATCTCTCAAATGAAACAAAAACTAGCAAAATCGGTTGAGATTTACTCGATTTATGTGCAAAAAACACTTAGGGCCGAGTAGCGGCCTTAGTCCAAGGGCCCAAATTTGAAACATTTTTCGCCACGTTCTTTTCGGTGTTCAATTACCTTCCATAAAAAACTAAATCTAGCAAAATTGGATGAGATTTACTCGATTTATGTGCAAAAAACACTTAGGGCCAAGTAACGACCTTTGAGCCCTCCCAACAAGCCCACGTTGCATCTTACCCAAAAACAATGTTCAGCAACTTTGTTCTACTCGTCAATACCTTTCATTTGATATATCACAAGCAGCTATTGCGTGCGTATTTCGGTAGATATCGTCGAAAGACTGAAAAACACCTATAGGGCCCTAGCTCTGGAGGGGCCGACCCTGCCATGCCCATTTTCGAACTTGACCTTACTTTTGTCGATACCAATCGGGGAAAAAAAGAATTTTGAAAAAAGGTTGTGATTTACTCAAGCTAGAGGGGTCACGGACGGACGGACGGACGGACGGACGGACGGACGGATGGACGGACGGACGGACGGACGGACGGACGGACGGACATTTTTTTTATTGCGGATTCGTCATCTATGAACATAACCAAATGCTTTGCCCTTACTGTCTGCTTCCAATTCGACGTGTTACAAACGGCATATTAATCTTATAAGCCCCCAGTACTTCGTACGGGGCTAAAAACCAATGACCCGACGGAGATTCGAACTCCGAACCTCCTGCATATCAACAAACTACGCTAACCATTACACCACCGAGTCTTCTAATATACCAGATATGCATACTCTAATGTTGCAGCGTGGGACTCAATTTATAAAGTACATAAGCAACATGTACTACAAAATTTCGTGTGTGTGTGTGTGTGTCGACGCCATGTGTTTTTTTTTTCGTTTAGAACGAAAAAAAATATCAAATTTTGACTAAACGGATTCTCTTCATTCAAAACTTCATTGTTTTGTGTTTTACCGAAGGATGTCTTTCGTAATTAGTTTTTCAATTGGACAAATATCTGCTGAGAAATATGCCATTGCATACGTGGTGTATCAATATGTAAACGAGCCATCAGAACAGTCGGAGCGTTTGCTGCGACTGAGCCCCGTACAAACCCGTATATCTATTGCGTACGTGACCCTAGTGCGTCTGTCACCCTACTTTGACCGCCGGTTAAAGTAGTTAAAGTAAAATTATTATGTAATGTGTACATCTTAGAAATTGCGCATAGCGCAATTACGAAGCCCCGTACGACGTTCCTTTCAAATAAAACAAAAATTTCAAATAGCCCTAAAATTTTAATTTATTGAGTATAAATACACATAGGGCCTAGTATCGGCCTCAGTCCAAGGACCCAAATTTAATTTTTTTTTCAACAACATTCTATTCGGTGTTCGATTATCTTTCAAAAATTACGAAAAACGGATGAAATTTACTCGAGTTGTATGTAAAATACACATAGGGCCCTAGTAGCGGCCTTAGTCCGAGGACCCAAATTTAATTTTTTTCAACAACATTCTATTCGGCCTTTGATTACCTTTCAAATGAAACAAAAATTACGAAAAACGGATGAAATTTGCTCGAGTTATATGTAAAATACACATAGGGCCCTAGTAGCGGCCTCAGTCCGAGGACCCAAATTTAATTTTTTTTCAACAACATTCTATTCGGCCTTTGATTACCTTCCAAATGAAACAAAAATTACGAAAAACGGATGAAATTTGCTCGAGTTATATGTAAAATACACATAGGGCCCTAGTAGCGGCCTCAGTCCGAGGACCCAAATTTAATTTTTTTTCAACAACATTCTATTCGGCCTTTGATTACCTTCCAAATGAAACAAAAATTACGAAAAACGGATGAAATTTGCTCGAGTTATATGTAAAATACACATAGGGCCCTAGTAGCGGCCTTAGTCCAAGGACCCAAATTTAATTTTTTTTTCAACAACATTCTATTCGGTGTTCGATTATCTTTCAAAAATTACGAAAAACGGATGAAATTTACTCGAGTTGTATGTAAAATACACATAGGGCCCTAGTAGCGGCCTTAGTCCGAGGACCCAAATTTAATTTTTTTTCAACAACATTCTATTCGGCCTTTGATTACCTTCCAAATGAAACAAAAATTACGAAAAACGGATGAAATTTGCTCGAGTTATATGTAAAATACACATAGGGCCCTAGTAGCGGCCTTAGTCCGAGGACCCAAATTTAATTTTTTTCAACAACATTCTATTCGGCCTTTGATTACCTTTCAAATGAAACAAAAATTACGAAAAACGGATGAAATTTGCTCGAGTTATATGTAAAATACACATAGGGCCCTAGTAGCGGCCTCAGTCCGAGGACCCAAATTTAATTTTTTTTCAACAACATTCTATTCGGCCTTTGATTACCTTCCAAATGAAACAAAAATTACGAAAAACGGATGAAATTTGCTCGAGTTATATGTAAAATACACATAGGGCCCTAGTAGCGGCCTTAGTCCAAGGACCCAAATTTAATTTTTTTTTCAACAACATTCTATTCGGTGTTCGATTATCTTTCAAATGAAACAAAAATTACGAAAAACGGATGAAATTTACTTGAGTTCTATGTAAAATACACATAGGGCCCTAGTAGCTTTTCACTTCTAAGGCCCTAACTCACGGTCCACTCACCCGATTTTAAAAAACTTTTTTTTCCTGGATTGGTATTGACAATACCTATCATTTGCCGTGTCATTTACATTTCCATCGTTTATTTTGCCATAAATATCACCAAAAGACCTTAAATCACTTATGTGGCCCTAACTCACGAAGGGCCGACCCGAATATGGCCATCTTCGAACTTAGCCTCACTATTTTGACTATCTTTCAGGCAAAAAAAATTTTTTGAAATCGGATTTCATTTACTCAAGATATCGACGTGACGGACAGACGGACAGACGGACAGACGGACAGACGGACAGACGGACAGACGGCCCAAATTTTTATTGCAGATTCGTCATCTATAAACATAGGCAAACACTTTGCCCTTACCGTCTGCTTCGAATTCCATCAATTACACACGGCATCGTAATCCTATAAGCCCCTTCGTACTTCGTACGGGGCTAAAAAGCGTAAGGTCTCAGTGCGCAGCAGATATTCGTTCGATTGGAAGTTTACTTACGATAAAGAGATCAGAATACTTTCTTTGCAATTTATTTTGATAAAACAAAAACAAAAAATGTTTGTTGCGGGAAGAGAACTCACGATCTTATGCATAAAAAGTTCACGCTCTAGCCGATTCGGCCATTGAGACTCATGATTACATTTGATTTTGTTGTCATGAAACCCCGCATGTATGTAGAATATAAGCAATGACCATATATGTGTTAGTGACTCTGTCGCAGGTAGTCTGATCATTTTAAAAAGTACATAAGTATTTAACATGCACGACAAAATGTCGCGAGTGTATGTGTGACTCGCATAATTTATTTAGAACGAAAAATAATCAAATTTTGACTAAATGGATTCTTGTTATTCAAAATTACGTTGTGTAGTGTTTTATCTCAGGATTTCGGTAACGCAATTAGTTATTCGATTGGACAAATATCTGCCGAGAAATGTGTCATTGCAAATATGGTGTAATCAATATGACAAAAAGGCTAAGGCCTCGGTGCCCAGCAGATATTTCTTCGATTAAAAATCTAGCTACTATACTGGAGATCAGTTTATTTACTATTTTTTGTGATAGAAAATGAAAAAAAAAATGGAAAAAAATGTTTGTTATGAGGATAGAACTCACGATCATGTGCATAAAACTGACGCGCTCTAGCCGATTCGGCCACCGAGACTCACGATGATGTTTCGATTTGTTGCCATGATTTTGTTTAATTGTCACACATGATGCTTTTGTATACACATAAGCCAAACCTTTCAGTGGTGTTTGTATGTCTTCGAGTTTATATACAGAAACGCTGAATGTATGAAATAGTCACACATGGAAGATAAAATATCGTATTGCTATGTGAGAAAAATCTCGAATCACTTCTTATGTACATATTGTATACACACGCGTTCGCTTCGCTCACTTGTTATATACAATATGTACATACGAAGTAATTCTCGATTTTGTCTCACATAGCAATAAAATACTATTGATTTTGTGGATCAGTGGACAGTGTGCATCAGCCGAAAAACAGCTGAAGCTAATTTTTGCTGAAATTTCACTGCCTCTAACTCTATGAATCTCAGAGCCTTAACCGACACGAATACATACCATCTTTGTTAATATCCCAAATGACCACTCGCGCATTTAGTTTGGCAAAATTTTTGGCTAGATTCGCTCCAACACCTCCACCGCCTCCCGTAATCAATACCACGTGACCTGTGACATCCTGTGGATAAAACAAGAAGTCAATAACATATCAATTCGTCCGACTATAAATTTGGTAAACAAAATGCAACTCATTGTGTAACTTTATGCAAATGGACAGAGCAGAGAAAAAAAACCGACAAATTGAAGATTTGCATTTTAATGGGCGATCGAAGGGATTTGATAAAATGATTTAATATCAATCCCATCCACACACGGATTTGATATGAGCTAACAAATCCGATGTGCAATAAATTTGGAGAAAATGTCTTTTTAAATGCTGAAAAACTCGACGATTACACAATCAACGACAAAATTAATAATTGTTGTCAGAGTGTAGCATAATGCATATCATAATAAGCTCATTAATAACTTCTTTGATCAGCTGCACGTTAACGACTTATTTATTATGAGTCATTATGCATCTCAATTCGTAATGACCAACAGTCAAGGTAGCAGCAATTTTGAAATTGTAGTGCACAACTATCAATTTTCAAATGGAAATTCGCAACTATCAATAAAATGGAAGTTCAATCACACATAATGTCGTCAATCATTTGGTGAACGACTGTGATTAGAGTGATCTAGTTTCATTAGAATAAATTATCGATTTTTCTCTGCAATCAACATGTGTGAGAAAATAAATATATTCAGCCGCTGAGCAGCAAGCAATGTTACCACACTCAAATTAACATTTAAACTGCTTGGGATCGCAAATCCACATTATAGAGCAGCGGGCATATACATATATATTGTTCGAATATGATTATGGTGCGTGTTGGTACCACGAAATACAATTTCTTGTGCTCTACAATTTCCTTACTTTTACCGACTGTTATTTTTATGAACGTGTTCGGCCGACCATAATTTTTTTAAGTGTTTTTTACTTTCGTTTTATTATTATTTGATGGAAGATATTATCGTCAATATACTTAATTCAATTAGAACAGAGGTAGCAAGCTCCTACCTAACAAAAAATTCGAAAATTGAAATCTAGATCTTCATTTGTTAAACGAAATTTATGTGGACTTTTCTCAGACTTTTTAACGATTTTCGTAAATATCACAAGCTCCTGAAAACTCGTAAAAATTCATGAGAATTTCATTTATTTTCGCGAAAATTTTTAAACTCTGACAACAACTCTCAATTCAGAAAATATGTCGGACTTCAATTTTCCACTAGGGTTGCTTTATACTAAACCCAGGGCCAGGTAAACTGGAAAATCCTCTATTCACTGAAAAAATCATAAGAAAACCATTGTACTGTTTGTTCAAAAATGAAATGCACAGTTTTTAGTATTTCGAGACAGTTGAAAATTTCAATCTGTCAGATAGTAAAGGATGCGTTTAATTAACCGGCGCATTAACAGATTTGAAATTTGAATGGTTATTTCCACAGCTACAGATTTTTGCATGTTAAGTTTCTTACATTTTTTGCAAATAGCATAGTAGGAAACTTAGATTTCGTCAGAAGAATTAGCGAACGGAAAAATGTAAATTTATTTTTAGTCTGAGTATTGTTCTACATCTATAATTTCTCTTAGATCGTGTCTTTATTCAAAGAAATCGATGGTGTTGTACAGCGGCTAACTGTTCAACTTCAATTAGCAGCAAAAAATCATCACGGAAAAAAATTCAATTATTCGAAGCAAATTTAATGTTGAAAATTTGGTTCGAATATTTAAATATTTGTCACAAGTATTTCAAATATTTATGAGAAATAAATTCAAAATTATTTGTGACAAATATTTTAAATTATTTGTCACAATTTTTTTTAAAATATTTATGACAAATAATTTTGAATTTATTTCTAATAAATAATTTAAATATTTGTTGCAAATTTATAAAATATGTGTCACAAATAATTTAAATATTTGTCACAATAAATTTGGAATTTATTTGTCACAAATATTTAAAATATTTATAACAAATAATTTAAAATTATTTTATATTTTATATATTTGTCACAAATAAATTGCGAATTTATTTGTTACAAATATTTACATATTTGTGCCAAATATTTATATATTTGTAGAAAATAATTGTTGACAATTTTTTTTTCCTGATGCTTATTCGTGTTTCCAATATCGTCACTTCAAGTGTTGATAAAACTTCTTGTAAAAAATGTGCTAAATGTATGAAGCAGACGGTCTTTCTACAGATTTGAGTATTCAAAGACCATCGATTTGTTTGAATAGAAACACGATCTAAGAGAAATCATAGATGTAGAACAATACTCAGACTCAAAATAAATTTACATTTTTCCGTCCGCGAATTCTTCCTACGAAATCTAAGTTTCCTACTATTACAATGCTATCTGCAAAAAATGTAAGAAACTTAACATGCAAAAATCTGTAGCTGTGGAAAAAATCATTCAAATTTCAAATCTTTTAATGCGCTGGGTAATTAAACGCATCCTTTACTATCTGACAGATTGCAATTTTGAAATGTCTCGAAATACTAAAAACTGTGCATTTCATTTTTGAACAAACAGTATACTTTCAACAAATAAAAAATTCTTCAAAGTTTGTTCACATTAAGAAAACACAATTTGAGATTTCTTACAGTCTTAAAAGTCCACGATGTTTGATAAGGCGTATTCAAATTTTGCGCCAAATATCATTAGGCTCCACCTCGCTCCGCTCTGCTCGCAAACTTCCCACTCGTGGAAGTTTTACAACGTTCTGTTTGATTGTTATGCCATTTTTTAATGTCATTCCATTCATTTAAATAAAGTTTCAGAAATTGGCTATCACACACAAGGCTGTAAACTTGACGAGGTCACACAGATCGCCATTTTATTAGATACGCGGGAAGAGACCACTTCTGATGATTTTACATGTAAAAAAAATCACCTCATCATCAAGGCGACGAAAATCATCACAGTAAGTGAATTTTTGTATGAAATCGGTCATTTTATCATCAACTGGGGTGTGTCACCCGCGCATCTGTATCTGCGTGATCTCCACAAAGTTTACAGCCCCAAAGTTTACAGCCTTGATCGCACAAGTTATAGTTGGCTGTCACACACATCATAGTTGGCTGTCACACGCGGGATTATCATACAAAATCAAATTTCATCAAGTGATTGATTGAAATTCCAACAGTGTAAGAATAACTTCCAGATTCTTTATCCCACATAGCCCATCTTCGAACTTAACCTCAGGAATTGAATTCGATTCGATTAAAATAAAATTGGATGGGAATTACTCAAGTTTACAAGCAAAATATTGGGACAAACAATTACGTTTGTCATAACATTTCATACAACCTTTGGGACAAACATTTAACGGTATTTTCTGGAATAAGACCCTGACTTACGGAAGGCCTATTTTAGGGAACTAAAATGCCCTGAATTAATTAGAATTACCGAAAATTCCCCAAAATTCACATTTTCATTTGTCCAGCAGTTGGTTAGCTTTAGAATTAAATAAGTCAAAAAAATGACTGAAAAATTGAAGAATTTTTGGTGAATTAATTGTCTTAGAATAGGCCCTGAAATCAAAATCCTCAAAATCAAAGAAAATCCCTAAAATAATCCTCCAAAAACTAAAATAGTCCATTTGAAATCCAAGAAAATTTGAAAAGAAAATCCTTGACACTCCAGCAAAATAAGTAAAAAAAATCCTTCTAAGATCATTTAGATCGTTATGAAAATCCGTTGTTAATTGTTAACAAAATTCAGAATTATCCGTTTCTCGTATTAAACTATTTATTTTTCGATGTCATCATTCTGTTACGCAATGTTTTCCTAACGTTTGGAGCCTATTCTTCATCATACCAATATTTTTCACCAAAAAAACATTCTAGCTTCTTTAGTTTTTGTGATTTCACTCATGGTGCTAATTCGTTTCGCACTCTCCTCATAAGTATCCAACAAAAAACAATCATGTTAAATTCAATTAACTTCAATAAAGTAGAAAGATGTTAGAATACTGCTGGTGCTAATTTGATGATCAAACAATAAATTATTCTGAAAATGGATAAATTCTCCAAATATTCAAAATCAAACGCTGTGACTAGAATTATAGCACATTACTGCTGTAAGGCTGTATATAAAAGACGTGTACGTATACGAGAGCTTGCGCGATTTATCGAATACGGTGTGTGTGTATTGTGCGCTATATACACAACGTACATAAGAGTAAACAAATTTACCCTAGAGAGCTAAAGGTTTTGCAAGCAAAATTATATCACTAGAAAAAGAGATGTTTGCCTACTGCGATAATATGTATTATGCACATGTTGCCAAGATTGGTATTTTGACGTGTAGGACATTATTGCCCTAGCCGAAGGCGTGGGCCATAATGCCTACACGTCAAAATAACAGTCTGGCAATAGGTGCATATCATATTTTATCAGTCGAGAACAGATATATCGAGATAAACAAAAACTCCCTAGAGGGATAAGCTCGAGATTATCGTTCTAGACAGATAAAATACCTCACTGATATAAGGCTTTATATAAGAGACTCGTACTAATACTCGCGCAAGCGCTCGTATACGTACACGTCTCTTATATACAGCCTTATAGCAGTAATGTACTATTAGCATAACAAATCAAGAACGTGTTCTTGTTCATTTTATGTTTCTTTTATCTGAATATTAGATATTTTTTTGCAAACAAAATCCTTTCAAAAACCTCTTTCTATATCGACTATTTTGTTAAATGTAGGGAATGCAATACCGGACTGATTTTACCAAAATACCAGTTTTAGTAATACCCAATACCGGTATTTTCTGTATTTGAATTCACACAGTTAGAACAAGGAATTATTGAGTTGGTTTAACCTTGAATTCCGATTTTTATGGCTTTGGTTGAAATTCTGTGAAAAGTATTTTCGTTTCTTCACTAAGGTGTGTCGATTTCAAATTTTAATTAACTGATTCTGGACTACGACCTATCGCGATTCAACTTCGCATCAGCAAAAAAAAATAGAACGCAACATATACTTGTACCGCTTCTTTTTTTATTTACGAGCTCTACGAGGTATTATTGGTCCTTACTTCTAAATTGCACCTGTTGCCAAGATTGGTATTTTGACGTGTAGGACATTATTGCCCTAGCCGAAGGCGTGGGCCATAATGCCTACTCGTCAAAATGACAGTCTGGCAATAGGTGCATATCATATTTTATCTGTCGAGAACAGATATATCGAGATAAACAAAAACTCCCTAGAGGGATAAGCTCGAGATTATCGTTCTAGACAGATAAAATCCATTACATAACTCGGGATAAAAAGATGCAAAGTCTCAATTTCGTGTGTTTATTGACCTCGGCTTCGCCTCGGATCAAAGTTCACACGAAAACTTTACTTTTTATCTTTTTATCCCTAGTCTTTGGCATGAAACAATGAGCGGTATCAATATCTTGCTATCTAAATCAGTAGTATTCAAATAAGCGACTTCATCAGTTTTGGTTGAGGTGGAATTCTAATATTAATGAAAGTATAAATGGTCTCACGAGTGCAAGGGAAGGGGAGCCGATAGAGCCACGCCAAAGTTTAAATACATGATTTTCGAAAGGTCAAGCGCAGATGCGGAGGAATGAAGCTAATGAAGAGTTTGTTGTAGCACTAGAGAAACATTAACTCTACCAATATCCAAAAAATGATTTCTGTAGACGGTCTACGCAGAGGCCGACAGTGGTTCAAAGTGTGTACTGTGTGCTTGATAATAATTGATGATTAGAGTCGCGAAAGTCAGCGTAATCTGAAACACACTTATGATAGTTTCGCAATTAAACGGGCTGGCAGTCTCAGTTGTCCATCTACACCACGTTTGCTAAGACACACGCCAGCAAGGACGAAATTTTGGGCATGACTCGTGTGACTAGACAGAAAGGCATTTAATTGTTCTCATTGCGGTAGTACTTCCTAAAAAGGTTCACAGTTATCTGCTAGCACAGTGACTAGCATCGCAAAACAGAAGAAGCAACAAATAGAAAAAGCAACCCTCGTAACATGTTCCTAAAGGTGGAAAGCACAAGCGCTGGAGGAGATGATGAGGCGACATAACTACACGGTCAATATCGTCAGGAACGATATTATCGTTTTTTGGACGATAGTATCGTTTTTTAGACGATACTATCGTCTAAAAAACGATATTATCGTCCAAAAAAATTTCATCCAGGACAATAATATCGTCTAAATTGAAAAATTCAAAAATATTTTCAGGACGATATTATCGTTTTCTTGACGATATTATCGTTTAAAAAAGCGATAATATCGTTTTTTTGGACGATACTATCGTTTTTTTTATGATACTATCGTCTAAAAAACGATATTATCGTTCAAAAAATATAATAATATCCGCTGGACGATATTATCGTTATTTTCTTTTTCTGAACAAATTTATCGTTATTTTGGACGATATTATCGTCCTGGGCGATAATTTTTGGGACGATAATATCGTTTTTAATTAATTTATTTTTTTAAATTTGAGACGATAATATCGTCCAGGACGATAATATCGTTTTTAATTTATTTAAAATAAAAATTCTAGACGATAATATCGTCCTGGGCGATATTATCGTTCTGGATGGTTGTTGAAGACGAAACACAAAATCTTGTAAATAAACACCTTTTTATAGACGGCAAATATATATTAAAAATTGGTTCATTTGGTTCCGTAAATTTAAATTTTATATAGAAAAATTACACAGACTAATTATGAGACGATGCGAGAAAAAAAAATTAACTCCTAAGTTCCTAAGCTCGCATTGCGGCCCTCCGCTTCGCTCCGGGGCAATGGGCCGGATCGCTCGGCGTGTTGAAACGCTTTTTATGTACAATCAAAGTTGGTATTCATTACGTGAAAAGATGAATTATTTAGGGACGAACTAAAGGCCTTTTTTAAACACTGATGTGTAGGTGATTTCCTCTGACAATTGTTTTTCGATATTTTGGAAGAGAATTCGGTTCTTGCTGCACCTCTGAGTAAAATTGAGTCCTGGACAATATTACCACCCAAAACTAAACGATAATATCGTCCTGGGCGATATTATCGTTTTTTTAAACGATAGTATCGTCCTGGACGATATTATCGTTTTTTTAAACGATAGTATCGACCTGGACGATATTATCGTTTAAGAAAACGATAATATCGCCCAGGACGATATTATCGTTTTGGACGATATTATCGTACAGAAAACGAAAATATCCATTAGATTTTCTAGAACGGTAATATCGTCCAGAAAACGATAATATCGTTTTTTGAACGATAATATCGACAATAAAACGATACTATCGTCCAGACAATATTTTAGAATTTTTCAATTTAGACGATATTATCGTCCTGGATGAAATTGGGCGATATTATCGTTTTTTTGGACGATAGTATCGTCTAGAAACGATATTATCGTTTTTTAGACGATAGTATCGTTTTCTAGACGATAGTATCGTCCAAAAAAACGATAATATCGTTCCTGACGATATTGGCGGTGTGGAAATGTCCCGCCACCGGAGGAGATATTTCATCTTTACCTCCATTAACTTTATGTAAAAAACATACCTACGTTCGTCGATGATTATATCGATGATCGAAATTCATTTACATTTTAAACAACCGCTCGGGAAACGTTATGTTATTCGAGTGTCATAAATTTTTTTTTGCCGTTTAAAGATATGTTCAAAAATGGAAATCAAAGTGGACTCATGTAGAGGTTGATAACCTGCCAATTGTTAGCATAGTTTTTTTTGTTTACTTTGTCCATATTTGATATTTTTGAATAAAAGAAATAGAAAGTTTGACGGGCGCACGGCACTACTATATACTTAATTAATCAGCCAAAGTACCTTTCTTATACATTATTACCACGGACGAACAAGTTTACGAGTTTACGTTGAAGAGATGTTAATCGTCAAAACGCGGGAGTGTATCTCGGATTAAGAAACTCTCTTTCAAAATATTTCATTTTGCTGGTAGGTTGGGCCGTATTTGGTTACATTTATTGTTATCGTTAAACCTTACGTCGGATTTGTTCATCTATTTAACTTACCTTCAGTTTCCTATATCGGTTCGGCAATATTGTGAGATAGAATGACTCCAATAGGAAAAATATCGATTTGAACAGAAAGACCATCGTGTCAACAAACAACGATGTGATCTCTTCGTACACACTACCATACATCGTTTCACTCATTGTGATGTGCGATTTTTATTTTATTTTCCAATTAACAACGTCTCATTCAAATCACTTCACAAATTATTTTCGTCGGCACACAATTTCTCTACACTGAATTTACCGTTACAGTACCGTGGCTTCGTTTGTAATTCCACAGAGCGAAATGAATTCTCTTCGATTTAACTGAACCTCACTACCGTCGAGTCTAATACCGAATGGTCGATGGTTTCTCTTCATTCAACACTATACGGCGACACATCAGATGGTATTAAAGAAATGGCAACATAAAACTACCTACAATCACCGTCCGCTCACGGCTCAACAATAATGAGAAAGAAATTTTCTTGCTTTCGATATAACATTTTTATGAATGGGGGATTTGGCGATTATATCGTGTGGTGATGCGGTTGTATCCGATTTTATATACCCATTAAAATGGTTAATCTTCCATCTCGAATCAGAGAGAAAGAAATTCGCTTTTTCAATGAACTGAATATCATACCTTCAGACATTGAGACGACTGATTGAAGATTTGATTTTGATTTTTGAGTGAAAAAAGGGCAGAGAAGAAATCATTTAACGATTTTTTAGTTAATTTAGTCAAATGTGCGTTTTGTCAATAAAACATCTCCGTTTGTGTAATACCTATTCATAGGCAAAAGACATAACTTTCGAACCTTCAACAACTGTCGTTGTAACCCATTCATTATGTAAACTGGTGTATTGGTTGAGCTTAATCTCATGCGCAACTCTTCAAGATGTAATGCTTGAGTCTACATTTGTTTTGAACTCTGATGACCTGCACGGCATGTGAAACACAGCATATACGATAGAACGTTTCCACGCAGCAACGAAATTATAAATTTTTGACACTAATAGGTCAGGATCGTTGATGACATAGGTTTGTTCCAAGGCCATATGAATTGTCAAATTTCATCCATATAACCATAACCTCAATAATACCTCTGTGTAAATCGCGTAGGCGACGTTAGTCGATTTGTATGAAATATCACGTAAGCGACGTTGCTATGGATGAAATTGTCGTTGTTCGGGTTGTCAAAGTTCGTGTTTACAGTTACTTGGAACAAACCTATAATAAGTGAATTTCTCAATAAAATTCTGACGATGAAGTAATAGATTTTGCGAAATCTGTTCGAAATACTTAAATCAAAGGAAGTAACAGATTCGATAATTATTCAGCTTATATCATCTGTCATATGTTACGCGATGCGTCAAGAAAGTACGCAACTTTGCTACACAATTTTCTTTTTACCATATTCCCCTTTTATAATGCTGAGCCACACTGGCCACATGGTGAAGTTAAATTCTCATTTTGGCGCCTTTTTTGATAAAAATTTTGTGCCTCATGCCTTTTAGCGCAATTATGCGTCTGTTATTAATAATAACAATTAATAATACCACAGTAAGTGAACAAACACCCAATAATAATTATCAATCATGCCCGCACGTTAGTAAGTGGGCGTGACGCAAGTCCACTACCAAAAATGTTTTGACAAAATTTTTTTTGAGGACATCGGATCATATTTACAGCAACTTTTTGACTTATCCTCCTTAACTCGAACGACCCACAAACAAGGATATCTAGGACTACATACGAGTTCAACGAGCTGTCACACGTTACTGCAGATTCAAAATTGGCCGAGATATTGAACTTCGAAATATTGATGTTTGTATGAAAATAAGCAAAATTTCGAATTTTCAGATAATGCAAATCGCCTACGTCAGCAACTCCTAAACGTTTCTATAGATTTTCCTGAAATTTTGGTTATAGGCTAATATTGGCCCAAAAATAAGAATGGAATTTTCAAACTGGAGCTCCCCAAAGTCTCCATTCAAATGCCGTATAAAAGCCAATTTGAATGTGTGTTTGTGAGCTGTATATTTTGTTGCATGATATGGATGGTAATGTGGTGAATGGTGTGTGTTGTTTTGGGATGTATTTCTAGTTGGGAATTGTTGGGATCATTAAGAATTAACTTCCACTAGGTCGGTACCTAAATTTTGGGATGACAGGTGATTTCTCTGGCACTACCTAACTTCCATCGGATTTTTTGATGGATTTGGGTTATTTTCGACATGAGGGAGGTGTTCCAAGGTTGGTTCCTAAATTTTGGGATGACAGATGATTCCTCTGGGCTATACTTACATTAGCTTAGCATATCAAAAAAACGTCCTACACATGCATGGGACAGTCTACAAACAGTTGAAAAGTACTTTCTAAAAAACGGCTCGGTGATTTTTTTTATTTTTTATGTATATTATCTACACTCAACCCATGCTAACATTTCATTAAAAAAAAATTTGAGGTTATCCGACCTTTCTATTTAAATTTGGTTCAGCCCCACCGTGACGTGCATGAAGCTAGTGGGAAGAATAATTTCATCATTCGATGCATATCTTTTAATGTGTAAACCTCTCTTACTAGTGAACTACTAACAACTTGATAGTTGACTGTCAAGTTGTTTTGTAATTTATCAAGTAGGTAGTTTTCTGCTCCCTTTACAATCACATCTTACGCCAGCAAAATGCCTGTTATCAAATGAGAACACTTTGATTAAAAAGTGTAAGAAATTTTAATAAAAAAGTTAAATTTTTGCTGGCAACATAAGATGAATTATCTCAACTAATTTCTGAAGATATTTTTTTAAATAAATGGAGTTAGTTGAATCAAAGAGAATATTGTAAAAATTTTACGAGTGTGAAGTTTGCGGCCAGAGCGAAGCGAGGGCCTTAATTCACACGAGTCGTGACATTTTATTCACGATTGAAGGTTTTGTGAATGGGAAATCGAGGAATTATTTTTTCTCGGTATACCAATAAATTTCTCCTTTTACAAATATTTTAAGTCCCTTTACCATTATCGAGTCGAAATTGGTACCAATTTACCGAAAATATTGGTAAACTGAGTTATTTTCAACGTTGAACCAAAAACTAATAAAGTTCATTTATTACCATGTCACCATGTGAAGGTATATTAAGTACCGGGGGACTTCCTATTTTTACGCAAAAGTGTAAGAGAAGAACATCTATCGCACTTTTTTATTTTGTGAAAAAGTCCGCGTTCCACATTCGCAAAACAAACATCGCATCTACTCTGATGTAACAAAAAGGCAATCAAACAGAATAATAAGCAGCTCATACGAGTGGGAAGTTTAATCTACACGAGTCATATTTTATTTATGATTTGAGGTTGATTGAAAATCTTGAAAATTGAAAACTTATAAGAAAATTAAGAGTTCAAAAAGTGGTCAAAAATCATTCCACCTTACGCAGCGTAAGTTACGCTCGATGGTTTCCAAGAATTTTTTTTTTTTGGCAAATTTTACTGTCATTTGTGTGGAGTCATTAATATAGTAAATATATTATGTATTAAATGTGACAAGTTTCTATGAATACGTCAAAAATACATTAAGAAAAAGTGTCAGTCAAGGGACCTGACCCGCCCAAAAGGTGGGACATAGTTTACGTTTAAAACAAACTAGGGGCCTCACATTGTCCTAGAATGGCAATAACCTCCTAAGGTAATTATGATTAAATACACTTTTCGTGATTATTAGCCTGTATTAGCCTGTTACAGACGGCTGTCATCTGTTATCGACAACGACAGTGATAACAAACGACAACCTCTGACTATAAAGGTCTTATATAGCGAAAAGTTTGAAACAAATCAAGTAAAAGATTTCTGAAAATCAATCTCTGTAAATCTTCCATCAAATGAAGTAATAGATCAGATAGTAAAATTGTTTATAAGCTGCTTGCCGTCTGTGACAGGTTAGTTCACACTACTATCCTACTATCTGGAGCTCATCGATTATTCTTGTTGTCGTTGTTGACAGCAGATGACTAGCCATTTCCGTGTGGTGTTAAAGATGTTAGTCTTCTGTTCCCAATTTTCGAACAAAATGTACCTTTGCGGCTTATCGTCTGCAGACAAAGCAAAGTGAAGGTTCTCTCACTTACGAAAAATTCAATATGATCCAATAAAATACGAGTCATGAACACCATCGATCAATCCGACACTTAATGATGATCGAAACAAAAAAGCAAATACACTTAGATCATTGCATCGTAAATATTTGCGAGACATTGTTGGAGATGGACGCGCTTTCGTAATTATTTTTATGTATTTGTCAAAGCACACACAATAATTCTTTCGTTTTAATGAGTTATTTGGTTCGTATGTTCACATATTTCTGACGACATTACGAAATCTTCAATCTATCAATATTTTACCAAGCATAAATATTACATTCGTATTATGAGGTAGGTCAATACATGCTACGGTCACATGCATATAAAGAGTAGAAATGTGTAAGAAATATTGTTTAACGATGAAGCTTTCCATACCGTGGGTATGAATTCAGTCAGATTGAAAATTTCGGTGGCAGAGTAAAGCTCAAAACACACGAGACATCGAAAACGTGTTTCGACCAAAATTTTCTTTGTTCTTTGATGCTTAACGAAACTATAACGAAGAGAATTTTGATCGAAACACGTTTTGAGCTTAAAATTGATCTCCAGTGAGCAGACCGAGCAGACGCTTCTTCAAATTGATAATTATCAATTGCCCAAATCTGTCTGAAACTTTTTCCTCAAAATAAATTTTATTTCCTTTTGCTTTGCTGTTATGACACCTCGAATTAGTGTTATTATTAGGTGTGTACATCTTGCCAAATCAGTTTTTTTTTCCTCATTTTCGTAAATAGTTGTACGTACAACTTAGCAAACATGAATTGCATACCTACTTTCTTACCGTTTTGCACGACGTAATCATTTTCTTAGACGGTTCGCATATGTTATGGACGCAATGCATACTCTATCCGAATGCATAATGCTCAAAGCACACGAGGCATAGAAAACGTGTTTCGACCAAATTTTGATCGAAACACGTTCTCGATGCCTAGTGTGTTTTGAGCTTAATTTTATCAAAAGTATCCCATCAGCCCGTCAATAGGGGTTAATGGTTAAGATCAACGCACTTCAAGCAAAAGTGATCATAGTCGACAGCTGCCATACCATTTGTATGAAATTGTTTTTAGAGTGTTTTTCAGTTGTGTGACACACTGTCAAGCTTTATTACCCTATTTAGAATACCACTCATGCTTGAAGTGCGTTGTTAAGATCAGCTTTATTAGTATGTCTTCCCTTCTCAAAATGACAGATAAAAACGAAAAAATCTCCCCCTGAATGTATGATCGTTTTCGTGTACAGTTAACAAATATTTGAAGTTTTATTTTCTTTTTTATTGTCTACAATCCACGCCATTAGTCGTATAAACTTATGCGTCAGAGAGAGCTTTTTTCTCCTTTGTTACGATCTGTCAGTTTTTCTATTTTGCGATTTAGTATGGAAATGAAAACTTAAATCGAGATATCTTTGCTGTTTTAAGTGGTTTTTCACATTTTTTTGGACCAAAATGTTTTAAAATGTGTTTGGAACCGATTGGCATTAACAGATTGTCTGAAAATATTTTTTTTCTATTTTATTATTTTGTTAATGCTAATCGATTCCAAGAACATTTTAAAACATTTTGGTCCAAAAAATATAAAAACCACTTAAAACAGCAAAGATATCTCAATTTTAGTTTTCATTTCCATACTAAATCGCAAAATAGAAAAACTGACAGATCGTAACAAAGGAGAAAAAAGCTCTCTCTGACGTATAAATTTATACGACTAATGCTCTCGACTTAAAGCTACTTGGTAGTGCACAGGGCCTATTTTACGGAAACATGTTTCTCAAGTTTTTGAAAGTTTCCAAAATGTTTCTTCAAGTTTCTTAAAGTTTCTTAAGGAAACTTTTCTAGAAACTTTTCTAGAAACTTAAGGAAACTTTAAGAAACTTTAGAAAACTTTTCAGAAACATTTTGGAAACTTTCAAAAACTTGAGAAACATGTTTCCGTAAAATAGGCCCTGGTAGTGCATGTCCTTTGAGAGTATCAATTCCCAAATTCATTTAAAAATTTCAAACCACTCACCCACAATCAACATTTTATTAAACGCGCCACGTGCATACAATATATGCTTACTAATGGTCGATTAAAATGAAAATAAATGAGTACCTCTACCTACGACTTCTTGTTACCGAGTCGGTAACCGATTATATGCTAATTGAAATTTGTATTGTTTTGCTATGTTGTAAATAAATAAAGACTTGGAAATGATTGCGGTAGTCGATGCGCCACATGTTCACATTTATTATCTAATATTATGAATACTCGATAAAATCTGAACAAAAAAATTATTTATTCCGAACATTGAGCCGATTTTCTTTGTGAATACGAAATTTTAATTCTTTAATCTCTTCGGTTGTGTATTAGCCGTTTGTTATGGCATAATGTTTGCAACTGCATGTACGGTGCACAGGTCACAAAACACATCAGATTTCCTGATGGTACATTAAGGTTACGTGTAAAGCCAACTCCGAAAACCTAATGTGCAGGTAAATTTGTCTCAATGTACAAAATGCAGAAACATGTTTATTCTCGACATTTGGTTTCAGTTTCATTTGAAAATCAACTTTCGTTTGTATAAAAACAAGGAAGGAGAACGTGTTAGCAACCACATACGTATCTCATAACACATCTACCGTACTAACATTGGATTTTCAATTTTTGGGCTCACGATTACATAGAAATTTCCTTCCGGTAAATAGACAACAAAATGTGGATCATTGTCTTGATTGATTATAATCAACGAAACATAATAACGAATTCAACGTACCAGTGACGCTTATGAAATAAACCTCGTACAAGCTGCACTTTCAATTTCCAATAATTTAGAAGTATGCAAACTTCTTGAATGCCTACATTATGTGTTGCAATACACTGTATCGTTTACCAGCAATAAATGCTACCATATGCTAAGAAACCATGTAAAAATACATCGAATTCGAGTTGTGTAACGTAGATAAATAACAGTATCTACCACAACAATGTTTACAATAAATCGTGGAAAATGTTAATAAAAAATTCAAATAAAACTGCATGCGCAATGCGCATACACAAGAGAATTGCATTGTTTATTTTTGACATGCCTGACTACGTATATATAGCGTCTAACGAGTTCCATGGTATTTGAATTTGCTTATTTACTTTCGATTTTAAACCTAAGATTTTTTAACGCAACACACTCAGTATCAGAATGTTATTTCGATTTTTAACCTCTCAGAGCGAAAAGTGTGAGCCTCAAAGTGAATGTCGAACAAATAACGTAACAATGTCGCCGATCTATTAGATATTTGCTCTTCTCTCATATTTTTCGTGGGACCTCTTACACAAATATCGGTTTCGAGCGAGACTTCTTTCCATTCATTGACACTATTGACAGAAAAAAAAGCGAATCCCTTACATGCTTTAAAACCGAGCCCCAAACTATGCGACGGACAACTTTCCGTTTGCAAATCACAAGTAACTCTAGTTACACAAAGCTATGCGAAGGAGACCTAATTCAAATTTTCCTTTCCACGTGCATTGCCAATGTTACGTCATTTACGTAAGAATGTAGCAAAAGGTAAAGTTCAATTCCCGTCAGATTTGATCAAAGCTTTTATCAATGCTCTCATAGGTAAATTTGTGGCGATCAACTTATTGTAGCCTCGAGGCCACAAGTATAAATCTCATAATACTGTAAATCCTGCGTGGGACCGGAAAATTCAGTCAAGTTACTCGGGACAAGTTTTCGTTTTCATTTCTCGTTTTTATATTTTTTTTGTTTGTTCAACTTAATTAGGGAAAATGCTACCACTTTTCAAAAAAGAAAATTCATTTGGACCGAGAAAAGTGGCCAACTTACAGTGGTTGGTCAACATACGCAGTGGTGAGCTTACACAGGTTTTCCAGTAGTTCTCTACGTGGTTTTCTAAGGCAGAAAACACACTAGCAAATTTGCATTTATGGGATCGACAATTATGCTGCGCTTTCATTTTAATTCGACCACAAAATAGACAATGAAAAACGCAGTATAATTGTCGATCTCATCAACGCAAAATTGCACGTTTGCTTTCGACCTAACAGAATTGACTGTACTATATGGTTCGCAAAACTAACAATTTTTTTGCTTCGTCTTGTGCAAAATTTGTTTAATTTAATCGACAACTTAATACTATCGATTTGTGAAATAAAAATATTCGCCTAATAGCGGACTTCACATTAACACAATAAAACTTTTGAGTAAAAGCTCGATTCATCGGAGCTCAACAAATGTGGTGAATTTCTTTGGTATAAAAACTTCAACATCTCATTTCATTACAGATGCAAACCGCAACATCTCAACATGAAAGAGTACACCGTATACATATTTGAATTGGCTCACGGGTGAAGTGGTAATTTTTGCAAATAATATCGGAATCCGATATCGTACATTCGCATGTCAAAACGATTAGCTTACACCACCGCAAATGTTGAAAAGAAAAGTGAAAGTATTGAGGTGATTGAATTGTGGGCATCAGAGATGCTAGAATTTAAATTATGTTAGATTAGGAGAGGCAAAATTTGCATAGCGTTGAATTGTTTTGAAATTGTCATCGTAAGGCGGATAAGTCTTAAGTATTGTTTCCACTTAAAAAGAGCACTCCGTTTAGCTTCCGTTTACATGACAGTTGTAAAATAGAACAAAAGAACTGTCACGCAAACGGAGTGGAAATTGAATTTATTTCAATTTTTTACTCCGTTTACGTGACAGTTCCTTTGTTCTATTTTACAACTGTCATGTAAACGGAGGCTAAACGGAGTGCTCTTTTTAAGTGGAAACTATACTTTACAAAATTTTAGAACTCTTTCTTACAACTGTTGTTAAATAAGAAGAGGAAGATCTGGTTTTAAGCTGACTTGTTGAATGATAAAGATAAAGAAAAAAAGGTTGTACTTATTCACCAACAATTCATTGAACTTCGTTGAAATAATGAGTAAGCCGTGTATATATGTTGGTTACTGTTTCAGTACAGTCCTGACGATTTAAGCCAATATGTAAAATGCTTAAAATTTGAAAATGTTGTCAGCAGCTTTCGCACCATTTTAGGAACGAATACAGATGAATTATTCTACCACGACAAAAATAAACGGTTAGACTGGCTACTCTGTTCTCACTGTTAGCAAAATTATAAAAGGAAGCAAATGAAGCAAAGGCTGACGTTTCTTTTTCTCTGTTTTTGCTTTTTTTTAGATATCGCCTAGTGTGTGATACCAAGTCTTGTACTTCTTTAATTTTACTTTATATTTTGGATTAGTTGCGTTCCAAGGTTATTTGAGCTGTCAAAACGTCATCCATAGAGCCATAACCAAAAAATTATTTTTGACGAAATGTTCACAAAAGCGTTGAGGTTATGACTCTGTGAATGCTTTCGTTTGCTTTCCGTTTCCGCTTATCAAAAATCGTCTTTACAGTACGATGTAGCAGACATGTTCATCAACATAACCCCACTTAAGTTTTCGTTAGTCTCAATCGATTGACGTTACCTGCGTGCAAATCGCTCGTTCAATTCATTCGACTTGTCTGACAGTTGAGTTTATAAGGTCATGAACATGATCAACGCACTTCAAGCGTTGAAGTTAATTGCGGCTTGTCAACTTTTGGCACCCCGGAGTTTACTTAAATCGTCGAGGAATGCCCAAATTTTTAGAAATATTTTTGAAGGCATTCCTCGACGATTTCAGTGAAGTCCAGGGTGCCGAAAGTTGACAAGCCGCAATTAACTTCAACGTGTTTTAATAGGGCACTGAAACTTGACAATGTGTCACAACTGTAAAACACTGTAAAAACCCATTTCTGCTGACTATGATCACTTTTGCGTTGAAGTGCGTTGACATGATGTATATGAGATTGATAACAGTACACTGGGTTCATTGCTTATGTGTTGGTCGTTATCCATAACAACAACATTAGGCTGAAAACTCACGAGCAATTTCACATTGCTGAGATGGACAATTATTCTGCGCTCTCCATTGTAATCCGATTTGACGTTAAACTATAGGAATTATGGAAAACGTTGGATAGTATGGCGATCTTAGCATGGAAAAATTGCTCGTGTATTTTGGACACACACATCGTTGTGAATATTAGTTTTCCAAGCAAATTATATAAATGGCACGGGAGATTTATGTCTCCGTGTAAGGATGATTCTCTTCAACTGAAACCCATAAACCACAGTCCATCATTAATCAAAAATAATAGTTTTGGAAAGAGAAATCTCCATCAATACGCAATCGATCCATAAGAATATTCAAATACCTTTGTTAAATTTTCAAACATTTTGACAGTGGACGAGTGGGTGGTAGGTTTTTTTTCTATGTTGAGTAATCTCTCACAAATATATTACAGCTTTTATAGACGAATAAAAATGCATAATAAGCGTCGCGGTTTCGTATATGTGATGAATTCAGTCTGCAACAGTAAAATTATTGGGCTACCACAGAGAATGAACATTTTTGGTTGAATTGAATTTTATCATTTTCGTCTTGAATCAAGACTCTTGATGAATAGCTCACCAATATAAGCAGTGCTACGAATAATTATCAAAACTGGTTACGAATAAAAAAAAAAAGCTTTTGAGAGACTATGCTGATTTGTTACCATATCAGCTAATAAAATCGCAAATATTTTTACCATAAAACGTGAATAATTCTTTTCTGAATATTAATAATGAATATTAAGACACATTCTACATTTTATTACATAAAAACATTGAATATTTTTTGCGTAATAATTTAGCGGCGTATGAACACATACCATCCAGCCAATATATCCCTATCATTTATGTTGTCAATGTCGCTGAACAGTAATTAATCTTTCACATCCATATACTTGAGCCTTTTTTGTGTGAATATTTTGTAATAAAAAATTGTTTTCGGAATTTAACTGTTTGTGTAAATTCGTCTAAAAATTGAAATATTTCTAGTCTCGCACATATCAACCTTTAAAATACGGAAGAATCTCAATCAAATATGAGGAAGCAGATTGACAAAAGAAGATCGTGTCGTACCAACGCCCTACAATCGGGTTGCTACAACATACGTATCAAGAGGACCCTACAAAGACGTTGTTGTCAGTGGTGTAGGCGGATTATTTTTTGTCCTGCCAATTTGTCGTTTACCCCTCTGATATTGGCACGACTCAAGCTGATGTCATTGTTTTCTATGTATGTACCTTTTGCTGACGACGTTTTTTTTTCGCGACAAGTCCCACCCTTTGTTGCAAATTGATACTTTTAAGAAAAATTATTTTTATTAGCCAATAAACTACCATGCTGGGACTAGTTCTTTAGAATAAAGTGGAATTCATTCGTAACCCACACGAATGGCAATTTCGTGTGTCTACTATACCTCTAAGTTTTATTGCTTTTTGATTTGAAAATTATAAAGATTTTAAGTTTTTGGATGTCGTAAAATTGAACATCGTTAAAACGCAACACATGTACGAATTTGAGAAATGAAAGCCTTGAACTGGTACTAAATCTAAAATGCGATCTATAAATTTTAAATGGTAAACCTATTCAGGAATTAGGCGACACAACAGATATGGTTTCGACTCTGGGTTTTTTTTTGTCATCTCATTTTACACGTTCTCACTTCTTTCACGTTCTTCACTTTTTTCTTGCAAATTTATACGGTAACCTATGAGTCATTTAAGGCTGGAAATCAAAATTTGCTATTTTTTATCAGTGTCTTTCACACACTCGCTGCAAATTGGATACCGACATATCCTTATCAAGCGTTTATGAGTTGTTGTGGTTCGAAATTGTTGTCACATAAATGTTGTCGAACAAATTAACATGTTACAGACGGGCATCTGTCATCGACAACGACAGCAATAATAAACGACAAGCTTTGACTAATGAGGTCTTATATAGCAACAAGCATGTTCAAAACAAGTGAAGTAAAAGATTTCTGAAAATAATTTTTGAAAATGTTTGATCAAATGAAGGTTTTGAAACGCTTGGTCCATGGGGTCCTCATGCAAAGCAATTTGTTTCCGAATTAGGCAAGAGAATCTCAAATGTCACTAACGAGAAGAGAGCTACGCTTTTCCTTCGGCAGAGACTATCCATAGACATTCAACGTGGAAATTCAGCTTCTGTGCTCGGTACATTGCCGTCAACCCAATCATTGGACGAGGTTTATTATCTTCTTTCGAATGAGAATAAAAAACGATAGTTAATGTTTTCCCCTGATTCTCCTGAATCAGGCCAGTTTCCATGGTTCTGGATAAATAGAGTAGGGTAATTTTTGTTAAGAATAGAAGCCACTCCATGGGTGGAATTTGTGTCATGTACAGGTACAAATTTAGGATTAATTTTAACGAAAAAATACAATTTAAAATGAAGGAATAGATCAGATAGTAAAACTGTGACAGGTTTAAATTCAGATTCTATAATTTAATGTTTCGTTGCAGGTCGCTAGAGCGTAACCAACTAAAAATCAGATAATTAAAATCTAGATCTTCATTTGTTAAACGACTCTAATCAGTAAATATCCAGAAAAAGACCATCTGTTATTAACAACCACAACAATAATGAGCAATGGTGTTGTGATTGCATTGCTTTATATGTTACAAAGTTAATCCAAACTGAAGTAAAAGATTTTTTTTTACAAATCGTGAATTAACAGAAGTAGCAGATTCAACGGTGATGATAGCTTGTCGTTTGAAAAATTTCATTCAAACAAGGCATCAGAACAGTCGGAGCGTTTGCTGCGACTTAGCCCCGTACACCCCGTAATCCTATTTCGTCCAAAATGCAAGTCAAGTTGGGCATGGTCAAATTTACTGAAAGTGTTCATTTTTAAAATTGCGCATAGCGCAATTACGAAAGCCCGTACGAAGTACCTCGCAAATAAAACCAACAATTTACGATGTTATTTTCTATTGGGTATTCAATTATCTCTCAAATGAAACCAAAACTAGCAAAATCGGATGAGATTTACTCGATTTATGTGCAAAAAACACTTAGGGCCCAATAGCGGCCTTAGTCCAAGGGCCCAAATTTGAAACTTTTTTCGCCACGTTCTTTTCGGTATTCAATTACCTTCCATAAAAAACTAAATCTGGCAAAATCGGATGAGATTTACTCGATTTATGTGGAAAAAACACTTAGGGCCGAGTAGCGGCCTTAGTCCAAGGGCCCAAATTTGAAACTTTTTTCGCCACGTTCTTTTCGGTATTCAATTACCTTCCATAAAAAACTAAATCTGGCAAAATCGGATGAGATTTACTCGATTTATGTGGAAAAAACTCTTAGGGCCGAGTAACGACCTTTGAGCCCTACCAACAAGCTCGCGTTGCATCCTACACAAAAACAATGTTCAGCAACTTTGTTCTACTCGTCAATACCTTTCATTTGATATATCACAAGCATCTATTGCGTGCGTATTTCGGTAGATATCGTCGAAAGACTGAAAAACACCTATAGGGCCCTAGCTCTGGAAGGGCCGACCCTACCATGCCCATTTTCGAACTTGACCTTACTTTTGTCGATACCAATCGGGGAAAAAAAGAATTTTGAAAAAAGGTTGTGATTTGCTCAAGCTAGAGGGGTCACGGACGGACGGACGGACGGACGGACATTTTTTTTATTGCGGATTCGTAGTCTATGAACATAACCAAATGCTTTGCCCTTACTGTCTGCTTCCAATTCGACGTGTTACAAACGGCATATTAATCTTATAAGCCCCCAGTACTTCGTACGGGGCTAAAAATATTTTTAAACGAACTGGCCGAGACTCAGTCGACATAATACGTTTATTCAACGGAACATGTAAATGTTAAATCAATTTTCGAAATTAAATTATGTTATCAAGTCATCACAATACAAATATATAATGCGCTCACCACATAGTCTCAATATATTCACTCACCTTTCACCACACTCCACTGAAATATTGGAAATGATATTGTGTTCATAACCGGGAACAACTTTTTTCAAGGTGAATACCGATATATATATGTACCGTGTTCCCCTCTTAATTCTCTCTTAATTATTTCCTTCTCTCTTCTCTTAATTATTTGCCGCTCTCCAAAGTATCCAGAATGAAATCCAAACTATCCAGAATGAATTGAAAAAGAAAAAACCGGTTCATATTGTCACCGAAAATACCTCTACATCACTTCCACTACTAACGAAAAATCAACCCCGTAAATCTCTACAATTAATATTCGAATACATACAACATTTCCACTTATGTTTGATACGTTGACAGTGTATGTAACGTAACAGCAGCGGCAATACAACATAAGCCACCAAACACAACATAACACATTCTCTGACTTGGCACACAGTGTATACAGCTGCACACCATACACAGCTAAGTGAGAAAAACCATTGCAATCGCCGACAGATTTTTATTCCACAAGAAACCGTCGCCGTCGTAACTTTAACAGTATCGTATCGCACGTCTTACGTTTATAAAGTGCGAATCGATTTTGATAGTTAAGCATTTAAACGTTTTGAATGACAAATGTGGTTTTTTTGAATAAATAATTTTTTTCGCTTTTTTTCAAATTATTTTAACTTTTGCGGATTCTTCGAGTCGTTTTTATGATTTAAAAATTTTTATTTTTTATAATTTTGTTGCAACGACCATTTAAAAAAACATTTTGTGTGTTATCGTTCGCTGAATCGAGACAATTTGAATTTTCGAAACGTTTTTTTTTTCCTCTTTCGTCTTCATCATTTCGCTTTCGTTACGACATTAAATTATAAAATAAAAATTCGTCTAGTTAATCGCGTGTGCAAAATTCAATTATATAATTCATTGTTGTTTTCATTGTAAATATAAAAACAAATTTAAAAAAAAAAACCGCACCGCCGTGCTTCATTGTTCATTTGAGACGTGAACCAATAAAAACATTGAACTAAATAACCAAAACATTGAACGTGCAATCGGAAAAACAAATCGGCAAGAAAAGTGTCAGTCAGGAAAAATCGATAAAAACCGACAACAACAACATTGCCATTTCGTATGAATGCAACTCATTCAACTACTTCCTACATTGCATGAATTTTACGTTGCAAAAGTGAAATGTGGAAGTGTTCTGTGCAAAATTGACTGCATCAAGTTGCTTTTCTTTGCGAGATAAATCATTGGGATTCAAACGAAATTTTATTTTCATTCGCGACATAACGGACAAAAGTGAAGTTAAACTTTAATAGCAATGACGGCCAATGGTAAAATATACGATATGTCGAATGAAAAACGATACGGCCATGCAGGAAAGATGCATCCAACAGCTGTATCGATTTTTCTGAATACAGTCATCGATGTTTTAGTGTTTCTGGGAGCTTCCATCGGATTTATAGTGCAAGTAAGTTTGACATTCTTCAACCTTTTTCGATTAATACGCGATACAATTATACGGATCTGCCACTTCATTCATTAAGTATCGTAAAGTATATTGGATACAAAACATTTACTTCATTTCGTTTTAACCTATTACATACGGCAAGCATATGACCAGTGTCATTATATCGGGTCTATTACTTCCATCCAATCAAAGTATTTTTAATCTGTTCATTTTAAATCTTGTACTTCAATTTTTTTAAACATGCATTTTGCTATAAAAAAGGACCACATAACCACGGCAAAGTGAAATAAACCAGGCAGGAGCGGTTCATTTTCGAAACGTCAAATAAGGGACCAAATACACTGGAAGAAAATGAACTCAAATGAACACTGACATAAATTGAAAAATTTTGTTCGCAAAAAACATAGGGCTACTAGATTATTCAGGTCCCTAGTCAAATCAGCGCTCCTGCCTGGTTAACTTTACTCTGTCGTGACATAACCCAGAACTTGTCATTATTTTTGTTGTCATTATCGATAACAGATGAATAGCCGTATGTTCCACTATTTCGTATGAGATGGGTGCACCGATCAAATGGGAAGACAAATTTTGCGATCGGCTAATCGCAGTGCCGGACTGGCTCAAGAAAGCCCTTCGGGCGTTGTATGGCGAAATTTCTCAAAAAGCCCTTCGTCGTCATTTATCCATACAAAAATCAAAAGGCCCTTCGGAAAACGCCCGAACGCCCATAGGGCCAGTCCGGCACTGGCTAATCGCCACTTTCCACAACTTTTCAACGGTATGATCAAGTGGGAGCAAACGGTTTTCCAAACTCATATCGCGTAGGAAATATTGGTCCGATTGAAATAGTACATTTCGTACAAAGTCTTTTTTAGCGTGTGAGAAGTTTAGCGTGTGAGAGCCGAAGGCGAGGTCTGGAATCGGGTCCTAGGTATGAAAAACTAATTACTGTTCCGGAGTCCTGAGGTCATGTGCTATACGCTAACACTCATTTGACGAAAATCCTCCGCGAAAAATTTAAGGTTTTTTCTCTTACTGACATTGGATATGTTGGAACGACACATATTCGCGACATAGCGAAGCGTTTTTCTCTTGATAAGGTAAAAGAATAGTAAACGATAAAAAATGACTGCCGTAGTGCCGTTCCAGTTGCTGTTCCAGCTGTAGAGCCCCCAGAAAATATGAAAAATCTGCAATTTGGCACCAACTTTTTTTTCCAGACTTCTGTTGGCTTGCAGCACAAAAGTACTGTGGAACGATAGTGGGTGTGGCCAGCTACAACACCCCATACTCAGTTCCCTGGAACACCGATGCTCCAGGGAAGACATTCTCTCCGGCTATATTTTTAGTCATAACTCTCGTGGATGTACTCGCACCAGCCAGTGCGTATACTCTCCCTGTAGGTCTTTCCCAAGGCCGACATTAGTACAACATTACAATAATTTAACCAAATTTTTTCTTGACTTATTGCCGAAAAACTGTTTTTGGTACCCTCTGACATGGCTTTACTTTTGAACGTTATTCACAGAAAATACCTTTTTTTTTGAAAAAGTTGAAAGTGTTTGCTAGAATTGAAAGACGAATCTAACGAGCTATCACCCATTTAAATCAGAGAGCGCTTGTTCCCCAATCGCCTGAAGTCTTGACAATATGACTACTAAGATTTTTGTACCGTAATCAGTGTTCAATAAAAATCTAACAAAACACCATACGAAAAAAGCTTACGGACTTTTTGGCCTTTTTAGTTTTCTTCAACCCACACATAGTATCCACCTGAAACATGACTATGTCACGATCTGCCAACATATCTCCAAAAAAAATGGGTTTTTATCATCATCGACGTACCATTGGTACTTCCCAAACCCATTCGGCTGATTAATTTGCCATTCCATAGTTCACAATTCAGAACCGATACCGATTTAAACCAGTTACCAGTTTATATATTACCCTACTCCGAAACTCGTCGACAATAAAAGTTACGTATGTTGACCTCAAAAAAATAAATAAAACTTCAATCGGATAGATATTACATTGCAACAACATTAAAAGTTGCATCCAATATCAATGAGAGTATTTTTCAACCATCAAACATGTATACTTACAGCTGGTCTGTTGTTATTATACAAGTCAATATTTTAATGTAAAATTGCATAAATACAAATTCTTATTTGCACATAATTTTCTTTGTAAAATTATTATGTGTCTCTCCGTTGTTGTTGTTTTGTTGTAATTTTTCATTTCATACAGTCATCTAGTCATAGTTTTTAATAGCAAGTAAGGTATTATACGTTTTGTGCGCCAAACATCTCATTGAATCGGCACATTTATTCCCTTGCTGAAAGTAAAGGGTCTTATGCCAGAAAATACTGAAAAAAAGTTCACTGAATCACTAGGTGACTTCTTTCCATTTTGTTGAGTGAATCAGTAGTTGACTTTCGGTCATTCTGTAAAAGGAGTCACTAGTTGACTTTGTTTCGTTTTGTGAGCGTGTGTGAATCGAGGGGTAATCACTGATTTACTAGCTCAGTAAATCACGGTAAATCACGGTAAATCACAGTAAATCACAGTAAATCAAGTAAATCAAAAATGAAGTTTCTACTAAATTTGAATCTATTTACTTCAATTTGTATTAGTTCATGAAATTTATCCTATATGTTTACGGCCACGATACTTCGAAATGTAATCCAGTGACAATTAAAAATTTTTCAAAAAATTTTCAAAATTTTTTGTGATTTACCGTGATTTACTTGATTTACGGATTTACTAGCGATTACCCCCTTGGTGTGAATAGTCTACTATACACTAATCGCACTCGCGTGCCATTAGTCACTTCGTTTAATTAATGGTTGATTGAAAATCTTGCTGCAAATTTAAAGCAAAATTTAGAACTCAAAATGTGGTGAAAAATCATTCCTTCTTACATTCGACGCTTTCCAAAGAATTTGTTGTCAAATTTTATTGACATTTGCGTGAAGTCATTGATAAATTAATGTTCGAAATTTGACATTTTTATATGAATGCAATAAACTTCAATCAAACGTAGGCTTTGGTGTCATTAATGGAATTTTAACAATGGAAAATACAATGAAATTGACCAAAAATATATTTAAAAAATTGTCAGTCAAGGTATCTGACCCGTCCAAAAGGTGGGACCTAGTTTACTATATCAGAGACAAACTACATTCAAATGTGCTAAGCAAAAATTATGAAATAAAATACTCGTTTCAGACTTTTATGTACGTTTCGTGTAATTCGAATCGATTCACAAATTCCTATCTTGTAAAAAAGCGTACAACAAAATAACCCAGTTAATGTTTCAACTCTATTGAATCGTTTGGTCACTTTCGCTTGTTTCTGTTGAATTGCTGGTTCAACAAGTGGTTTTTCTGTGCCGATGGGATTGTTTACATTACTTTTTTGCGAATGCAAAAAAATCATTGGCGCAAGTAACATGTTTCCATCAAACTTCTAATTAAATGTTGAATAACAATGTCTAACCGAAATTCCAACCGCAAATCAAACAAAAAGCTTCCGAGATTAAATCACACCATCTGCTTAATCATAATCAAAGTTATTGTTTATATTCATCTAAATTAACCCATAAAAAATCGTTTATGGAATGCTTAAATACAGTCAGCTTACAGTCAAAAGGTCATTTAGGATTAAATCTTCCGCCAATATAATACTATTTTGAGGTAAATTAGAGATGATTACCCGAAGTCGGTATAAAAACCCGACTTGACCCGAACCCGATTTGATCCGATCTGGTTTAATTTACCGGACCAATCTTCAAAAATTTAATTCGGGTTGGGTTGGGGTTTTCAATAAAATTTCGTTTATATATGAAGTAGGAAAACTAATTAATTTTAGGAATATATCAGTCCCACAATGCCTAGCTCCACATATTTACCAAATCTGTATCATTTTCGTCGATTATTAAGAGGCATCGGTACTAAGCGTAAATTGTAGCCTACATTTGCGCGTCTCGTATTTCATTTTTGGTTCAGAGAAATCATCAAAAAACTAATATTTTTCCGCCGAAATGTAAGCTACAAACTTGCAAAGGGTCCATTGCTCTTAAACATATTCTTACATGTAATATTTCGAACTAATTTTAACGGGATTTTGGGTTCCCGGGTTTCGAAAATGTAATTCAGATCGGGTTCGGGTTGCGGCGGGTTTTCGAAAATTTAATTCGGGCTGGGTTAAGGATGGTTTCAGTTTGGAAAATTCTCGACCCACTGTTTGCCGAAAAACAATATTTTTAAAGGATGTTTGTAAATATGTTCCAAATTTTTTATTTTGCCTCGTAATCTCACCCCCGGAGAATGAGCAATTATTTTATTGACATAGTAATCGATTCACTTGTATGTCTCAACTGTACACTTCGTTGAATCGAAGAACTGCTAACGGTTTTACGCTTGATTCAACAATGAGTCAGTTAAAATTTAAAGGTTACGAACAATTCTCAGCGCTTACGAAATACGAAAAAAAAGATGAATGAAATTAAACGAGATGCTCAAATATGTATATGATAAGGCGACAGACAAACAACAACCATTATTAGGTTTTATTTATTGGTAAACAACAACGATGATCATGATTCAACAAGTCGTAAATTTACTCACATAATTGTTTTAGCGCTGCGTTGTAAACTTACTAAGTCATAAACTGTGCTAATAATCGAAACTGGTTGCGTGTAATAGCGGAAATATACCGGCGAAACACTCCAAAATTGCAATTTGTTACTATTTACGAATGTAAACAAAATGCTTCCGGCAAAATATTGAACCTGAAACCATAGGAGGTATTAAGTAAAATTGTTTTTATTTTCGATAAGTTAGCCTGACAATTAGGTGTTACATTAGGCCGAAAGCACACGAGTAATTTTGCGTTGATGGGATCGACAATTATTGTTTAGCATGTGGTGAATTTCGAATTACAATGGAAAATGACGTTCTTCAAATTCAATGAAAGTGTAAAACAGGTATGGTCTATTGTCCGCCCGGAGGACATAAAAATTTGATTTTCGTACTTAAACGCACTCATTTTCATATTATTTTGACATAAAATGTGAGTGCGTTTAAGACGAATTCGCCGATCGACCATACCTGTTCTAGACTTTCATTGTTCAAATTGGCCTCATGATTCGATGTTGCATGATTGATTGATTTTTCGTGTATAAATTTGCCTAACAACTTGATGTTGTACTAGAGGCAAATTGACTTTTTTTAGTACAAATTGCACCCGGGTGCAAATAGCATCTGTACCATTCAAACTAGAATGATTCAAGTCATTAGTTTTCTGTTGAACCGATCGAACTAATGGACATTAAATTCGATCTATTTCCTAGACACTTTAATCGATTTAGTTAATTTTGCATGACCTGAATTTGCTCTGTTCGGAGCCTTACGTTTCGATGTGAATTTTTTATTTAAGTTAGTTTCTCATCAGTCGAGCGAGCTTGGGATGGTCTCAAGGGATTCGAATTAGGCAAAGTAGTTCTTCTCTCCAAAGTCAATAGTCAATTCAACTAAAGTTATTTACGTGCCATATGTGGAAAAACAAACATATGAAACGTGCCACGAATTTAAACATTTGCTAAATTCTTCGAATTCAATTTTTCACTCATTTTGTCCAACAGTTGTAATTGTTTAAACAAAAAAAAATATTTTTTTTTTGTTTTCAACGTTTGAATACGCACACTCTTCGCCATCTAAAGACATCTAATTAGTAATTCGATCACACTACATCCGATCTGTTGTGAACGACGTTCAGCATTGAAAAAGGTTTATTTTTTGTAAATTTTTTTTTGAATTAAGCGCTCAACGGCTGAGTGTGTCTGAACTTGTAAAGAAAAAACAAATAATTTTCAATTTTTTTTTTTTTCATTCAAAGACAATTGTGCAACTGAATAAGTTGGTAATGAAAATGCGAACAACGGTCGGTAATTTAACGATTCGCTCGCATGAACATTTTTGCGGAAGATGTACTATCCAAATTAATATGGCTCGTGCGACCACGCAATTTTACAATTTTTGATTTGTAAACGTAGAGCTCACACTTTGCATCATAACGGAATTTTTTTTGCAGATTTTTTTGAGAAATAAAACAAATTCTTGCGACATGTGACTTAGTTACTCAGACAATGCGACCGAATTTATATGTATTCTGATAAAGTAGGTGGTTGATCAAGGGTACAACCAAAACATAAACGAAAAATGTTCGAGCAACACACGAGAAGTGAATATTCGATCATTTGAATGATGAAACTTTCTCAACATTACACTCGTGCTTTCGGTAGATGTCAATAAATTTATGTATGACCGTAGGCGAGACAAGCTTTTCGAAAGACCATCTTTGATCGTCAGCTACACTTTTTTTTACAGAGTAACATGGCCTTCCCATTTGTTTTCTTAAGATAAGTGTCCGAATACAAAACCGTCAACAATGTTCAAACGATTAGACGCAGAAACAAAGGAACAATCCTACCACTCGTTTTACCATTTTCGTATCGCAATTTATTTTCAGTTTCAGATTTTAATAACAAAAAAAAAACCAAATTGACCTTTTGCTGTATGGACTTGTGGAAGGAGCAGACATTGATAGCATTTAACATTTTCTATCAGTCCGACTGAACCAATTGAGATTTCGATATTTCTTCGACTTTGTGCTGATAGCATGGCTATCCGCTTAGTTTGCTGGTTAATAGCGAACAAAACAACCAACGCAATAAATAACAAGAAATTAATCATTTTTGTGTCCCAGATTTTATTTGTTTTTATGTCGAGAAATGAGAGAGGTCTTTGCACTTCGAAAAGCATAAACAACCTTGACGTGTTTTATCGTTTTGCAATATTACGAAAGAGCCTCTTGTAGGTGCACACGTTATATTATATGGTGTGTATAATATGCGGCTTTAAATGCTAGTTTATTTGTACACTACAATTTGATATGTTTTGCTCTCATCAAGGCATGAAGGAAAGAAAAAAACGTGCATGCATACCATACGAATCTTGTGTATACAATGTTGCTTGTCTTGTCAATTGATTTTTTCGTTTTGTACAAAGCTAAAAATGCAAGCAACGGACACAATTTCATAACTAATTGGATTTGTTTTTCGGGTTAAATTAAATGTATCGAATTATAGATCACCTCAGTAGTTAAAAATGTTGCAAGCAAAATTTAATGATAAATCATTTTGAAATGGAAGTTTTTTTTTTCTTCTTTTAAATGTAAAACGATTTGGTCAGACTGCTTTTTTATACGCACGAACCGAAACATCCACCTAATCGCTCGTAATTATCGACATCGATATATGAAATATTACAAAATTGTAGTTTATTTGATGAATGGTAAACTCATTAATTCATTCAAGCTTTGATTTTTGTGAAAAAGAGACTCTAAAACCATCAGGCTGCTTTCCACGAACTATTTTTGGGAAACAGTTTCCCATATTTATCTAAATTGTCACACATATGACCAAAGTTTCCGACATTATCCAAAAATATTTTTTGGAAAAATATGGGAAAATTCAAGAAAATATGAGTCTACAATTAGGGTTAGGCCTTAGACTAATCATACCTTCGCACATACCAATTTTGCTTAACCTGAGACGAAAAGCTCAGGGGCGCAAATTGCAAGAACCGGACATCTGCACACAAACCAAAACAGGACTCCTTTTCACATTCACTAAATCACAAAGAAACTATCCTTCGGAACGACAAACAGAGCTATAGCTCTTCCCTCGCCCACACATCACGTAAAGTGACAAAAAAGTAGAAAGAAAAGCTGTTTCGACCTCGAGAACTAACGGCGGTCACTGGTCAGAGTGGACTGACCATCTTCAGTTGCTTCCAGGGCCTATTATTTGTGAAATTTGTGAAATTCAATTTCGCAAATTTCGCGAAAATTTCGCAAATTTCACAAAAATTTCACAAATTTCGCAAAATTTCACAAATTTCGCAAAAATTTCGCGAATTTCGCAAAATTTCACAAATTTCTCAAAAATTTCGCGAATTACGCAAAATTTCACAAATTTCGTGAAAATTTCACAAATTTCGTGAAAATTTCACAAATTTCGTGAAAATTTCACAAATTTCGTGAAAATTTCACAAATTTCGCAAAAATTTCACAAATTTCACGAAACGAATTAAAAAATCAAATCTTTCGCAATGAACCTCGAGAACAGCAGAAGACATAAAATAAGACTCGTATTATGTGTATACGACGGTGAATATGTCGGAAGGTATGGACTGGCTTCAGGATATTTCGGATAAGAGCTTGTATCCGGACCTCCAATAAATCACGACTTTGCCTTTCGGCTGTTTATTGAAAAGTAACTAACAAACTTTTGCTCTTAACTAAGGCCACTTAGACCTTGTGATCCATTTAGACTATACTTGTCTATCACTAGATAGAATTATATCAAGTGCATATTCCAACAGAATAAGCAAAGTTGAAGTCAGATGAAATAGTATTTTATGAACTGCCAAACTTATTTTTTGAATAAAAAAGATTTTGCGTGAAACGATGAAAAGTAGATTTTTTGTCTGATTTGGTTGATTCGAGGCGAAGCCGAGACACACGAAAACTAGACTTTACATTTTGATCTCGAGTTATGTAATGGAATCGAAGGATGTGCTTGACACACGAAAATGTCGGTTACATGCTAGTTGGGAGTAATGTCACAAGTCAAAATAAAAATTTCCCAGCTGTTTTGGACGATTGATTTTAGGTTTTTTCGCATGTAGCCCTTACTTCCCATTGGTAAACTCGTTTTCCTTCACGGACACTAGCGTTAAAACTCGTTTTCCGAGGCCTTTGCAAGTAAAGACACTTAACAATATTTTCTCTGGAGCGAAACTCGCGGTTCTACAGTTTCAGCTTTCGGACATGCAAATTTTCCCGCAACGGAGGCTACCGGTCAACTCTTAAGATCGAAACAAGAGAGAATTTAATCTATGTTGTTATCGAAAAAGTAAATTGTTGAAAACTTTGGGTTTTAGAGTAAAAAATATTGTACATTTGCATAAATCATTCCAAATTTCAAATAAAATCGATTTTTGAGGACACATTAATATTTAATATCAAAGAAAAACACAACTAACGGTAAAGTTGAAAAAATCGGTGTGACCCAATAAAAGTGCCTGGAAATGATCGGCTTCTTAGATAAAAGTACTTGTCAATATGTCTTGAGAACAATGGATATGTCACAACAATGTCACCACAATATTGCATATTTGGGCAGATTTTGAAGATATTTTTCAGTATGCAATTGTTGATAATATTTGTGGAAAATTGTTACAATAATAAATTTTTTAGGTTGGTCTTAAGCCTTCCGCATAGAGCAGGAACGATTGAAACAAAGTTTCGTGAGTCAGACCATATCAGGGCTAGATTATATGGGAACCTCATTTGGCTTCATAGGCATTATCAATATCTATCTTTCCCTTAGTCAACCTTCAACAACACAAATAAGCTCAGTATACTTCATACGTGTCCCAAAATAGTTATTTTCTAAATTACTATTGATCATTTTGCATTTACTGTATTTTTTCTCGTTTAATAGATTCGCCGATTTTGGTATGATTCTATCAAAATTTCATAAAATTTCACAAATTTCACAAAAATTTCGCGAATTTCACAAAAATTTCACAAATTTCGCAAAGTTTCACAAATTTCGCAAAAATTTCGCAAATTTCGTAAAATTTCACATATTTCGCAAAAATTTCGCGAATTTCGCAAAAATTTCACAAATTTCGCAAATTTCGTAAAATTTCACATATTTCGCAAAAATTTCGCGAATTTCGCAAAAATTTCACAAATTTCGCAAAATTTCACAAATTTCGCAAAAATTTCACAAATAATAGGCCCTGGTTGCTTCCGCTAGCCTCTTACACAAGACAGCAGCAAAACGTTCCATGAACAAGTGTAGGATAGTTTGCATTGAGAAATTGCCATCTGCTGATGGAAAATTTGGGGAAATAGCGGAAAGCTGCTAAGAAACCACCAAAAAATGCAGCAAAGCAAACAAAAGAACTGATCCTGAGCTTCAAAAGCAAAAAATAAAAAATAAAAATCCTCATGCGCCGTACTCACGTCACCAACCGTCTGATCCGTTCATTTTCACCATTCATCCATCCAGCGAAAATTGCACAGTCACCGGCAAAACATCAACAACGACAACGAAACAACGAAATGGAAAAACGGAAAAACAATGCGAAAATCTCGCGAAAAACTTCGATTGAAGTCAATTTGACTGAAATAATTTGACTGAAAATGTTTCTTAGCCTTCTGTGTAGCAACAATACTGAACAAAATCAGTAGAAGAAAATCTCGTAGTGAGTGAAGTACGGCCTCAAGCTACACTAATTGGCCCAAAATTCCGGATGACGAAACTCTATTTACAGAGAATGACTCGCCAGCACTCAATCTGTAAAGATCAACCAGTCGCCTTCAAAACACAAACGTTGAAACTCAATTTGCAGTGAATGACTCGCTATAGCACTCGATCTGCAAAGATCAACTTTAGTCGGCTTTACAATGGAAACATCAGAAAAGAGACTAAATCCAGTCTTTGAAGTCATAAACTGTAACTGAATCTACGAAATTACAATTGCGAGTGAAGTAACAGTATAAGCAAAATTATGATGACTGCTAAAGCGATCAACAGCAAGTGAAGCACAACAGCAAACGACAAAATCATTGGTCGAAAATGACTCTTGCAAGAAGTGACTCACAAGCACTCGACTTGCAAAGACCGACCTCAATCCTCAACACAAAGAAACATTTCCGTTTTCCGTTTTCGCTTTCGCTTTCCGCAATCTGCTTTCCTCCCTAACTCCAATCATTCACTCTCGGTCCGTTTTTTGGCCCGACCCAAATCAAACTGCGTCATCCAGGTCCGAGCAGAACGATTTTGTCCACATCGGGCTTGATGAGATTCTCGCCCACAGGTCGCGTAGGTCCGTTAAAGAAATTCCGCGTACCATCAGGCAGATCAGACATTCATCATCACGTTTGAAATCAGGATACAAACCAACCAGAGATTTCAGTAACATTGCATTCGTTTCACACGGCTATTGCATTCATTCGTTTCACACAGCTACTTCTCGTTCCCTCTTGCAAAGTGGAACACAATGGGAACCCCAAGTGAAGCTTTTCGTCTCAGGTTAAGCAAAATTGGTATGTGCGAAGGTATAATTACTCTAAGGGGTTAGGCAATATCGTCCGTCCAAAAATTTTTCTACTTCCTTTAATCTGTTCTACTTCCTTTAATCTGTTCTACTTAATCTTCCAGAAACATCAAGCTAAACCGCTATTGATTCGCGAAATCTGTCACTTCTTTTGTTGAAATTATTTGTTACAAAATCTGTTACTTCATTTGTTTTGTTGTTCAATTTCCTATGTTTCATTGCTCATTACTCATTACTCATTTAATTCGTCACTGTCGATAACAGATGATAAGCCGTTTCTGATAGTTAAGGAACAAATATGGTACGAAGTAATGTGAAGCGAATGGATCATAGGATGCAATTGGTTCAAGGGTTTGGTTAAAGATCGTTTTGTTTCAATTCCACATAAAGTAGATTTGTTGAATTTTAAGGTATTGCTATTCAGGAGAAATCAAGATCGGACTGGCTCGACAGAGCTACACTCCCTTCGGGGGCTACAAACAACTGACTTGTAAAAATTGAAAGAATAAAAAAAATCGTGCAAGAACCCGTTCAGGAATCGCCTGAATTCACAGTATGGGACTTTGTACTCTAACAGCACTGTTTCATATGTCCGATATAACAACTTTATAACAATCTACTACAATTTATGATCTACAAACAATTTGAAATGAATTTGGCTTACGTGATGTTGAGAGTGTAGTGCCAAGTGGTCTGACGTATTTTTTATTCTAAATTTTGCATATAGATTGACGCTTTAAACGGCTTATTTAAATTAAAAATTTAATTTTGTTTAATCAAAAGAAGAAACAAAACTGAATTTTGAATCCGACCACTTCACATCGATATATAAGATCTTATCGGATTTGATTATTTATTTATTCTCAGTCCATTCTATTCGGATAGAGTCGTAAATTACGGAAACGTAGAGTCATCCCATAAATGGTGTCCGTGCATTGTAGAATGGAAATGGTATTATACACAGGCAGAATAAAATAAACCAGGCAGGAGCGGTTCATTTTTGAAAAGTCAAATAAGCGACCTAATACACTGGAAAATGAACTCAAATGAACACTGACAAAAATTTAATTAATTTTATTCGCAAAATATAAGGCAGGTAGATATTTCAGGTCCCTAGTCAAATCAAGCGCTGCTGCCTGGTTTATTTTACCCTGTCGTGGTTGTATAGGGACTTTCCTTAAGGATGATCAATGTCATAGCAACGTTTTTTCCTTTATTCTTTCCCAAACAGCCCTTTCAACTTTTTTGTCTTCATTTCCTCTTCAATTCCTTCTCCTTATGGATTTAAATAATTTTACCATTTTATTGACTCCAATAAGAAAAATTCAAATCATGCCACACGTGCCACTTCTTCGATTTGTCATTGAGTCGATTTATATGCTAAAATGTAAAACATAGCTAACGCCGACCCGTACGAAACACCTATTCGTATCAAAAGCCTTTACTGTGAAACTCTTCATTTCTCTTACTTCATTTTCTTCTCTGCTGAAAAACTATTCTCCCTTTAAAATCACTTACATTAACCACTCTTTGCCTTGTTATCATATACAACTAAATTGCCGGAGGCAATATAGACAGCCCCGTACGAAGTCAACTTTCATAAATTCCTATTTAAACAGCTATATACCGCCATATTTACCTATATTTTCCTATAAATAAACATTTCACAGATGAATATGCTATTATATAGCTCTATATGCCTGTATATAGCTCAATATAGGTGAATATAGATATATATAGATGTCCATATATGGAATGCCTGAAACACCCCACACACACATAACAAATTATTTCCATGTTAACAGAAACACTCTAAGTACCATTTTTCCCAAGATATATCACTTTTATTAAAATCCAATATGGCCACCGGTAGCCATTTTGTTAGGAGACCGGAAATAGTACCGACGCTTTACATTTGTTAATACCTTTCAAACAAAAAAAAATTCATGAAATTCGGTCAAAATTTACTCGAGATATTGACAAAATACTCCACGTTCACTGTAAGGCCGAGTAGCCAGATAAGAGCTCACTCCAAGAGACCTAGCTCACGCTCCGGAGAACATAATTTCATAAAAATTTTTTTCCCTGATTGGTACGGTCAATACCTATCTAATAAAGCTAAAACGAACGGAATATGTTCAAATTTGGCCGACCTACAAGCAAAAACTGCTTGCCGCCCTGTGCCTGTTCCACACCAAGGGGTCTAACTCACGAGTCGGTCATCCGATTTCCATAAACTTTTTTTTTGTCGATCGGTATTGTAAATACCTTTTATTTGACGTATCACTTACAAGTGTTACGTTTGAATGTCCGGAGATATCTTCGAAAAACCGTAAAGCAAAATCGGATGCGTTTTAGTCAAGTTATCGTGCAGACGGACAGACGGACAGACGGACATTTTTTTTTTCACTGATCTGGCATCTCTAGACAACCACAATAGGTTTCCCCTTACTCAGGGAGTCCAATTCGACGTGTTACAAACGTATGCGTAAACCTATAAGACCCCAGTACTTCGTACGGGTCTAAATATCATCGAAGCTCATCTCTGACTGTCTCCAACTGAACGAAACAAAAAAGAATTTTGGCAAAAAAAATTGGTCAAAGTTTATTCTAATTTTTGCATTGGTTCACTGTCTCCAAGCGCCAATCGGTTGACCATAAATTTGATTGGTAAATTGAGTTTAGGTTTCCTATTAAAGAAATCACCAGGGAATTTATGGATGATAATACGAAAACGATCAGATTTTCATTATAGTCGTCAGCAAAAGTAGAAGAAAAAAAAAATTGGAGGTGTAGTTGTTCGTGTGAAGGATTTTGCGGACTGCAGAATTACCATAACGAGTTTAAGCTGCATTTTATTTTTGAGTGATCAAAGGCTTCGCTTTATCTGAAAAAACAGAATTTATGCAAGATTTACGACGACGACACGCCGTTATAAAATTCTATTTGGTGAGATTATGCAATGACTTGTTTCAACGAATCGAATACGTTTTTTTTGCAAGAGCTTTTTCTCTCCATCCAAATGCTATTGAATGTTATCTAGGTCAGCGATTTTTTTCGTAAAATCATAATATGCCAATGACCACATAAGCTGTACATTCTGATTGAATGCAGTTTTTACTTTCAGTGATTGAGTTTTGATTTAATTTTTCTGTTTCGTATGTTTCGTTACAGGCCATCTACTACCGTATAACTGGACACCCAGAAGTAAACTTAAATGGTGATCTAGCTTTAGTCACAGGCGGAGGTGGTGGCCTTGGCCGCCTTTTATCTTTAAGACTGGCAAAATTAGGAGTAGATGTCGTCATCTGGGACATTAACCAAGAAGGTAATTTATTCATAAAAATTATGATTTTTTTCACCGAAATTTTTTTCGTCTAAAATGGTCAATTAAAGTGTTTAATAATGCCACAAAGTGTCGTTTAAATTTTGTGTCATTGTTTTAATGCTTAACAATGCAACAAACACAGAACGAAAACCATAAACAATTAACTTGACCAACAAAGCCAAACATTTTAAATGTTTCTGATGTGAAGGCTTAACCTGTGGTGTTATATTACATCTGAATGGCGTGTTTGATGAATTAATTGGTAGCTGAAAGCAGTGGAAACACAGTGTATTGACCATGCACAAGTCGGGCGGTAAAATAATTCACGAGAATCTCTCGTAAATCAAAATGTGTGTTTTAGATTTTTACAACTGCTTAACCAGAATCGAATGAATGAGTTTATGGTTTTTAGCATGTTGTCGGCCGATACATTGCAAATTAAAAATCATAAAAATTTATATGAAAACCTTCAACCTTGGGTTCGTTTTAACGCTGCATGAGGCATAATATTGTACATGTCTGTACATCAAAAATGTTGTTTACTGTTTTTTATTGCCTTTTTGCGTTTAATTTTAATTTCATGGGTGATTAATAGCTATGCTAACTGGATGGGCATGTTAAGTGGTAATTCTCAAACATATAATTGGATGACAAAATCCAGCATTTCAAATGGAAGGTCTAACCCGTACAAAAAGCTAAACAAAATTGACAATCGGCAGAAGCATAAACGAGTCGATAAAAGAAAATCTTCAAATTCGTTGAAAATCTCTGTAGTCCTTAGTCCTTTAAATTGAAAGAAAATCATTAAAAATCTAAGAACATCTTTCAAAATCAACAAAAATCCTTGAAAATCAACAAGAAACCTTAAAAATCAAAGGAAAACCCTTAAAAATCGTAGAAAATGCTTGAAAATCATTTGAAATTAAAAAACAAATCCTCAACCAGACGGTACGCATATGAACCGTACTATTATCGGGTCTATTACTTCCATCGATTAAAGTATTTTTAATCAGTTGATTTCAAATCTTGTACTTCAATCGGTTTAACATACGATTTTACATACGTATGAAGGACCACTACCCAGAGATTGTCATTATTTTACACATTTTTTTTGTTTGAAATATTACTGGAAAATAGTCGAAATTTTAAGTCATAGTGTACGTAACCAACGTGGATATATCAAGTAACTTTTTACTTTATTTTAGTTTACTTTACTTTAAATAACACTTTTATTGAAACCAAAAAAAAGTCCAAAAATGCTTCATACCTCACTTTTATACAGAAAATAGTCCAAATAGATCGTAATTTGGCTTCCAAGAGAACACCGTGAATACATCGAAAAATTCTTTATTTTAGTTGATCTCACTCTTGTCAGCAATAAATATTGAATAGCCACACAAAAACCTCAAAAAAGCGAATAACAAACGAAAGAAAGGGATAAAATTTCGTCGACTTGGGGTGGACTTCCGCTAAAGTCGCTCCAACCCTTTGCTGTGAAACTTATCCAAGGATGTTTTTACATGTTATGGTACTACAGAGGCTAGGTTCTCTCACCATACATACCATGTCTCGGACTTATGTCACTGCAGCCGGTCAGGGACTTGGGAAAATCACCTATTTTTCACCTAAAATGATTGATATCACCAACAGGTCAACATGGACCTGGTGGTGTGTATACTCAAAATGTGCGTCTCTTCAAGGCCTACAAGGCAAGCTAAAAAGGTTTTTCCCCAAAATGGTTTTACTCGACTAATCGGGAGAAAACGACTTTGGGCTCCTTTTGGCAGACACTTACTTCATGACCTCGAGCGTCGACAACAAAATAAAGTTCACCAAACGTAGTACCACGTTTTACTCGCAACAGTTCAACGAATCGAATGAGCTATAAGTCAATAATATCCGTGACCCCTTGTCCCAAAGTTGTTCGATGTTTTGGCGATATCACTCTTAAACTAAAAACTTGATTCAGATCTGCAAAATCAGTATCGACGAATTCCTGAAGGAACGGTGACTAGTCGTCGTTTTTTCAGGAGCTCAAAAAGTCTTCTATTTATGTCGCAGTGCCTTCACCTTACAACGTTTGGCAGAAGGAAATCTTCCTTTAATAAAATATTGGGAAGCAGCGATTTCCTGAAAAAATGGCAAGAAGAATCAACAATTTTCTTAAGAAATGACGACCTCCTAAAGAGTGTGTTCCTGGAATAACGGTGACTAGTCACTGTTTCTTCAGGAAGTCGTCGATACCTATTGAAGTCGAATTTTCAGTATAAACTCAACTGTCAAATCTTGTACTTCAATTTTTTAACAATATTTTTAGTAGATAAAGGACCATATTACCCAGAGCTTGTCATTATTTCTGTCGTCGTTATCGATATCAGATGTGTACGTAAAAATTGTAGAAAAATGCTTTAAAATCAAAGAAAATGAAAATCGAAGGAAAATCCTTTAAAATCTTAAAAAATGACAAAATATGCTTGAAAATCAAAGAAAAATTCTTTGAGAAAATCCTTTTCTACTCAAAATACACGATTGTCTGTCCCTCGTCCATAATTGAGTTACAAACATTTTTTTTTTTTTAATCGATGGAGAACCTAATTATAAGACACTTTGTCTCGTATCATATGCCAAAAAAAGTTAAAACTTTTTTTATAAATCATTTTGAAAGTCACTAAAAACACGAAAATTCGAATAGAAATACAGTATGTCATCACAAATTTTTGTATTTCGATTCGAATTTTCGTGTTTTCAGTGACTTTCAAAATGATTTATAAAAAAAGTTTTAACTTTTTTTGGCATATGATACGAGACAAAGTGTCTTATAATTAGGTTCTCCATCGATAAAAAATAAAAAAAAAATTTGTTTGTAACTCAATTGTCGCATTTTTTAAAGGTTTACGTTTGACCCGTTCGAGATTCCCCGTAATATGATAATTGAATCTGCTACTTCTATTGTTTAAAATTTTGAAAGGATACAATGTCTAAGCGTACTCAAAAGAAATAGAATTGAATCGAGAGGCTATATGATACCCGATTCACAAGCTATTTAAATGCAAATCCAACAGCAATACAATGGGCTTCTAAAGTCAAAATTTTAGTGAAACGATTTTAATTTGTTTCGAATGCTTAACAAAAATCACGCAAAGCTTAGAAGGCTAGAAGGTGTTAAAAATAAATCATTTTTTATGGTGAATAGAAGTCATTGTGGGTAACACCTACCAACAACAAAGATAGTAAGACGGTCGATAACGCTGACTCGTGTTGCGGTCATTTTATACGTAGTTTATGACCAATAAAATGTGCACTTAACCACTCGGACCACTTTATGTCAAATCAATGGAAAAATAACGCAATCTCGTCCTTCAGATATGTCAAGGATGGAAGCCGGATTGTATTTCATTCACAGATAGGTTAATGATACAACGAAATTTATTGTTTTCGATGAACCTGATTTTTTAGCACAACGTCGATGCATGGTATTTTCCCAGTGATTAAAACACTGTCGTATACCGTGCTGCGTCATTGTATAGAAATATCGGCTAAATTTATGATCTTGAAATCGACGCGAAAATTTTGGCTTACGTGATGTAGAGAGTGTAGTACCACGTCGTCTGACTTATTCTTTTACTCTAAAATTTAGCATATAAATTGACGCTTTAATCGTCCCATTTAAATTATAATTTTTTTTCAATCGCGAGCTAGAAGAGCAAATATTCAAACTGTGGTTTCGGCTACCATAATTTGCACACATGGAAATCATGTCGAGTCGAACAACAACCGTCATAGATTCTTCTCGTTTCAATCAGATTGTTGACTAAGGTTAGAATTTGGATTTAAATTAATTAAAACACGTTTTGGTTGTTTGCTAATTTGGTGAAACGTGGTCCGGACCTCGTGCTTTCGTTTTCACAATAAATTTTCAAACGAAGAATTTAATTTATTCAAATTTCGGTGTGGTCATATTTTTAACGGTAACAGAGCGACTCGCACGGGTTAAATGTGAATTTTTTAAGGGTCATCGGAAATGTTAAGATAAACTGTTACAAAAATTATCATTTTCCTTATGACACTCGGCATTCAAAATCTGACATCTTAACGGTCGCTTAATATTTAAAAAAATATTTAAAAAAAATCGTCTAGAAAATAGTAAATGGAAACCATCACAAGGTGATTGAAGTACTTAAATACGCGCACCTAATGAACATATAAAATTCAATTTCCGCCATTTATATCGTAAATGAGGAAGTTGAAGATTTTCCTTTGGCACTTGAACCTCGAGCATTGTTGTTTACAGATCGATATCTATAATTCCAACCTAAGCATATTGAATCAATCAAACTATTAAGTGTGATTTTCAGTGAATTTTTTTAGTTCATTTTTGCATTATATGCTCGGTTGCATTACACGAGTGACTGAGCGCATGAATATTTAATTAAATTAATTAAATTAATTTTACAAATTAATTTCTTTGATTTTAATTTCGAAATGTGACAGGAAGTTTTTATTATTTCCATGATAGTGGGCATTGGCATCAGTATATACTGAGCCATCAACTTGCTATCTAGATTTTCTATTGAACAGTGGACTGTGTAAAGCTCAGAACAGTTCAGTTTTACTTGAATCAGAAGGGAAAATACCTAAACATGTCTTGATCTCAACCTGATTCAATCAATTCTGACGTTGCCCAACGCACCAGCTTTCGCGCCTCTGGATTATTTCAGATACCGCAACCGACCTCTTACTTTACTTTACTTTACCGGCGCTACAGCCACTTGTGGGCCTTGTTCTTGTCGAGAATCCGGTTCCAGCGTGCCCGGTCATTCGCTGCACTTTGCCAACCTCTTATTCCCAGCGCCCGAAGATCTGATTCGACGCCATCTATCCATCGCATTTTAGGGCGTCCTATTCCTCTTCGCCCTTCTGGATCATTTCGGAATAACATTGAGGGGGCTCTGTTCCTGTCCATGCGTGCTACATGTCCTGCCCACCTCAACCGTTGGACTTTCACCACTGCCACAATATCCGGCTCGCCAAAATCACGTTTCAATTCAAAGTTGTATCGTCGCCGCCACCTTTCGCCTTCACGCATCGCTCCGAAAATAGTACGAAGGACCTTACGCTCGAACGTTAGGAGCAACTGTTCATCACTTCTCTTCACCGTCCAAGATTCGCATCCATAGATCAGAACTGGACGAATGAGCGTTTTGTAAACTTGGCACTTCGTTTTCTTCGATATCAACTTTGAGCGTAAATGTTTGATTAGACCGTAATAGCATCTGCTTGCCGCCATGATTCGTCTTTGGATTTCAGGTGTATTATCGCCATCCGAACGAATCAGCGCTCCAAGGTAGATGAATTCTTCAACTACCTCGAGGTTGTACTCTCCAATGCTTATCACGTCCCCTTGTTGATTGGCAACCGTATTGGGCTCGGCCTTCATGTACTTGGTTTTCGATTCGTTGATCATCAAACCCATTCTCTCCGCTTGGATTTTCAGATTTGTGAAAGTGTCTACCGCTGCTGCATGTGTACGACTGGCAAAATCCAAGTCATCTGCAAAGCCCAGAACTTGAACTGATCCATTCACCAGTGTTTTGTTGGTTTGGATACCAGCACGTCTCATTGCGATTTCCAAAGCCAAATTGAAGAGCAGGCAAGACAGTGCGTCGCCCTGTTTCAGCCCTTCCCTTACAGCAAAAACGTCAAACAAGTCATTTTGCACCTTGACACGACATCTGGTGCCCTCCAATGTCGCTTTCACAAGACGAATCAGTTTTGTTTCGAAGCCCAGCTCCTTCATCGCAACATACAATTCCCTACGCTTGGTCCTATCGTAGGCTTGCTTGAAGTTGATGAAAAGATGGTAAGTCCGGACTTGAAATTCCCTGCCTTTTTGCAGAATCAGACGAATCAGACCGCAACCAACCTCATACAAATAAGATGCTTTTCATGTCACTCTCAATTGTAGAACAAATACCTAGTTTAAATGTGCCTGAAACCTGAATATAAAGACAGGAAACCGAAGGAGTCATCTAAAAACTACGTAACACAAAAATCACAATTTTTTAGACCCATCTTACGCTAAATGTATGAGAATTTCCATACAGGTTACCCGTAACTGTTACCTGAAACTGACCTGACAGGTTTCAATCAAACCCAACTTCAGATTAAATCCAGTCTCTGAAATTACTGTGCCCTGCACATTGTTTTCAAACATTGAAGTACCATGATATGCCAAGTGAGTTCAATCAACGGTGGGAATCTGAAACAAAAAGCTATAACACGATCTGTTGAAGTTCATAAGCCACTGAAGACTTATGCCACTTACCCTATACTATGAAACACTGAAAACGTTTCCTATTTTTCATTGTTTTCAAGTAAAGGAATAGTTAAACTGCGTAGGTGCCATTACTGTTTAATGTTTCCCGTAAGACGTTTACGACAATTTGCCACGAATGTTCAAAAAATTCAATTAACAAAGAAGTAGAGAAAATGATAATAACAAGAAAACTGTGACGTCGATTGAATACAACACGTGTGCTGGAGGAAAACATATAAAAGCTGCAGTCGATAAACGAAGGTGCGGGAGATACAGACGGCAAGCATATGACCAGTATTATTATCAGGTCCATTACTTCCATCGATCAAAGTATTTTTAATCAGTTGATTTCAAATCTTGTACTTCAATCATTTTAACATGCATTTTACTATGTATATAGGCCCATATTACCCAGAGCTTGTCATTATTTCTGTCGTCGTTATCGATAACAGATGAATCTTTTTATGGATATTTTACGTAAGTTCTCAATTACTTTGTTTGTCGGTGAATTGTTAACCTGTTACAGACGGCAAGCATATGACCAGCATTATTATTGGGTCTATTACGTCCATCGATCAAAATATTTTTACTCGGTTGATTTCAAATCTTGTACTTCATTTTTTTAAACCTGCATTTTAATATAAACAACTCAATTAAAGTTTGTAATTGGCTATCATCACGATTTGATTGGGGACCTGAATAGTAGCTCCATAGTTTTTGCGAATAAAATTTTTCAATTTATGTCAGTTTCATTTGAGTTCATTCTCACACAGTGTATTAGGCAATGAACGTCAACACAAGGTATGGCCGAATGTCAAACTTTGTATGTAGCGGAGGACATAGCGATTTCATATAAAAAAGCTCACCTCTCATGAGAGGTGAGTTTGTTTTTATGAAATGGCTATGTCCTCCGGTTTCTATGAACAGACCGTACCTGGTGTATACTTTCATTGGTATTAGGTCCCTTATTTGACGTTTCAAAAATGAACCGCTCCTGCCTGGTTTCTTTTACTCTGCCTTGCTAGCATTCTACAGTTTTATAATTGTTCCACATCGTTATACATATTGTCAACAAAAGAAGCGTAAAGGTAGAGAGTGTCGTTCCACTCACACGTGCGTGTGGAATTGAAGAAACGTAAAGACAAACGCTACTTCTATGTGGAAGAATACGTGTGGAACAAATAAAACGAAGAAACAAACGAAACTCATCAAAATCACATTCTTATGATGGGACCAGTGTATAAGCGACCATACTACCCATGATAGCTTGTCATTTTTGTTTGTCGTCGTTATCGATAACAGATGAATAGCCCTCCTATGTGACAGGTCTAACTTAAACTATTGCAAACTTATTAATTCAAAAATTGCATATCTGGAATGGGACCGATAACCAACATACTTTTCTGCCCTTCTGACCATTTTCATTAATTTTCAATAAACCTACTGGTCTGACCCCTTCGGCTGTGGACATAATATCAATAACAAATGTCCTTCATTGTTCGTTGCTTACTCAAAAAAAAAGATCAGAACAAGATGTAACAACTGATTGAACTTCATTACATCATTTTTAGCCCCGTACGAAGTACGAAGGGGCTTATAGGATTACGATGCCGTGTGTAATTGATGGAATTCGAAGCAGACGGTAAGGGCAAAGTGTTTGCCTATGTTCATAGATAACGAATCCGCAATAAAAATTTGGGCCGTCTGTCCGTCTGTCCGTCACGTCGATATCTTGAGTAAATCAAATCCGATTTCAAAAACTTTTTTTTTCCCTGGAAGATAGTCAAAATAGTGAGGCTAAGTTCGAAGATGGGCATATTCGGGTCGGCCCTTCGTGAGTTAGGGCCACCTAAGTGATTTAAGGTCTTTTGGTGATATTTATGGCAAAATAAACGAAGGAAATGTAAATGACACGGCAAATGATAGGTATTGTCAATACCAATCCAGGAAAAAAAAGTTTTTTTAAATCGGGTGAGTGGACCGTGAGTTAGGGCCTTAGAAGTCAAAAGCTACTAGGGCCCTATGTGTATTTTACATAGAACTCAAGTAAATTTAATCTGTTTTTCGTAATTTTTGTTTCATTTGGAAGGTAATCAAAAGCCGAATAGAATGTTGTTGAAAAAAAAAAATTTGGGCCCTTGGACTAAGGCCACTACTAGGGCCCTATGTGTATTTTACATATAACTCGAACAAATTTCATCCGTTTTTCGTAATTTTCGTTTCATTTGGAAGGTAATCAAAGGCCGAATAGAATGTTGTTGAAAAAAAAATTAAATTTGGGTCCTCGGACTAAGGCCGCTACTAGGGCCCTATGCGTATTTTACATACAACTCGAGTAAATTTCATCCGTTTTTCGTAATTTTTGTTTCATTTGAAAGATAATCGAACACCGAATAGAATGTTGTTGAAAAAAAAATTAAGTTTAGGTCCTTGGACTAAGGTCGCTACTAGGGCCCTATGTGTATTTTACATATAACTCGAGCAAATTTCATCCGTTTTTCGTATTTTTTGTTTCATTTGGAAGGTAATCGAACACCGAATAGAATGTAGTTGAAAAAAAAAATAAATTTGGATCCTCGGACTGAGGCCGATACTAGGCCCTATGGCCCTATGTGTATTTATACTCAATAAATTAAAATTTTAGGTCAATTCGAAATTTGTGTTACATTTAAAAGGAACGTCGTACGGGGCTTCGTAATTGCGCTATGCGCAATTTTTAAGACGTACACATTTCATAAGAATTTTACTTTACCGACGTTTACGGGCGCAGTAGGTTTACGGTAAGAGTAGGGCGACGGACGAACTAGGATCACGTACGCAATAGATGTACGGGTCTGTACGGGGCTCAGTCGCAGCAAACGCTCCGACTGTTCTGACGGCTCGTTCAATTTTAAATTTTTGTTTAAATTCAAGGGCCATATTGCTGCTCATTTTATAGTTGGTGTAGGTCACTTACAAGTAGTAAAGCAAATACGTCGAATGTTTTACAATACAATTTGATTGTAAAATGATAAATGAGTCCGCGCAGGTAATTAATCATGCCAACATACACCAATAATTTTAACAACAACAATACCTTCATGTGGACAAAAAGTACTCAAATCTTTCAAAATTAATTATGGGATTAGTCAAGCGAGTACTCTCAGTTCATTACATGCATAATATACAGGTTGATCACACTTGTCATTAGTCATTACCGTGTTGAAACGGAATAGAGTTAATTATTAACAAATAAAACATTTTAAGACAATGAAAGCACAACGATTTCGTTTTGCATGTTGTATTCATATGCATTAGGTAATAAAGACTCTCTTTCACAAGAAGTTATGATAGAATTATAAGAAACTGAAGACGACATTGAACTGAAGAGGTTATTCAAATGCAACAGCGTGTCAATAAATTTTGTTTCTTTTTCTTTATCCGAAGGAATCGACGAAACGGTGAGACAAGTAAAGTCCATTGGAGGTAGATGCAATGGATACGTGGTGGACATCTCAAAAAAAGAAGAGGTGTACAAAGCTGCCGACACAATTCGAAAAGAAATCGGAAATGTGAGTAACTAGTAGCGGTAGTCGCCGAAATAAATGTCAATTAATCTATTGACTCAAGATTTCTTTCCAATAAATATATCGAAAATTAGCCGTCTATTTGACGTTTTTATGAATGTAAACTTGTAAACTTTAATTAATCGAGACCATTATGGTCCCCCGAATACTCGCAATAAATCCTATTTTATTGTAAAAAATCACAAATTTGGTATGGTGATTATACTGAATTTAAATAGCTTAATATGCCACAGAGATTCGAATCGAAAAAAAAAAACTGATAAAACCACTAAATCGATCTCTTACATAATCGTGCATATTAAATTAAGTTTTTTTTATTGTTCGGGTATATTGCCCGAAAATTTAAAAGAATCTCCACTGGACCGGATAAACTAGAATTTTTGAATACAGTCTTAGGAACGTACTCTGCTTACGAATTGTAGGATTTGTCAATTTTGCTTCTTTTCTTCACAATACATCCGAAACGATGATGAAATAAATTCCGCTAATTTTAGTTAAATCAATAGCTTTTTAAGGAATAAATTACAGAAAATCTACCTGATCTATTGGCAAGACATTCGCTGTAGAAATAGTCATTTAATTAATAAGGGATAAAAGTCGTGAGTATCTTGTTGATCCGAGGCGAAGCCAAGGTCGATAAACACAGCAAGAACAAGGCGAATTCTTAAATATTTTGTAAAAGAGTTCAGCTACTGTTATGGAATATTATGTGCACTTACTGGCCAAGGTTACGTCGACTCAGCAACACCGGTTACATTGTCTGCAATGGCTTCGTGGGCGACGTGGGTACACTTAAAAAGTCCATTCAAAAATGTTGAAAAAGTGGTTTCGGATGGATCGCCGACCGGGACAATGCCTAGTGTACTGGTAGTACTCGACCTCCTCAACAACCTCATGCCAAAAGCTAAAGTTAATAATTTGTCTCTCAGGAAATAAAAGTCAAAAACCAAAATGTCGAACTTTCGATGTTAGAAAACCTCGACAGACACACTTTTTGGACCATCGGTTTCTTTGGCAGTTTTGTAGAGTTTTTAACGCTCTACATCCTGCTAGAACATTGTTTTCAAAAATACTCTTAACTTTCCGAGTTATGACCATTTGAAAGTTAAAGTCGTCCGGTGGGACTTCTTCCTGGGCACCTTCGGATCCATCAACCATATGCCTGGACTTAGTTTTCAATGATCTACGTTTTCCGCACACAGGCTATCGCGACCCTTAAAATTCTCAAAATTCGATACGCCCTAATGACCAGGATTACATTGATGAAAGTAGTTTTAATCTGTTGATTTCCAATCTTGTACTTCAATTGTACATTTTACTATAATAAAAGACGAAACTACCCAGAGCTTGTCATTATTTTCGTCTTCATTATCGATAACAGATTAATAGCAGCGGAAGCTTTGCATTATTACAAGTTGTTATTTAGTTTCTTCGCTAGCAGAAATGCTTATACATTATGCAGCTCGCAAAAAAAGATGAAGATTGAAAAAATATAGGAGCAGTAGCAGTCAATCGTAGAAGATACACAAAATCAGTTTCTCTGACTGTAAATTGTATAGATTTGTTTGAAAGATTTTATCAAATCATCGATTTTAGCAATAGGTCAAATAATGTGTAGTTAATCACCATCTTCTTTACTTTATGTCGTTTTTTGTTGCTGATGAAAATGTCACCCGTGGCAGAAATTAAGCTTTACTATTCAACAATGAGTTTAATGAAAATTTTGGCGTGATTTATCACAGACAGCAAACATATCAACAGTTTTACTATCGGATCTATTACTTCATTTGTTCGTAGTATTTCAGAGACAGTGATTGCAAATCTTTTACTTACTTTTTTTTAAAATTATTTCTGGTCAAAGCTAATTCAAACCACAGACTGAAAGGAAAGATAAATTTTTCTTCAAAAAAAAAGCAAAAATTCCTTACAGATAACAGTCTCTTGTCTCCCGTAAACTGTAAACCGTAAACTAAGAAAAAACGAAAACATAGCTAACGCCGACCCGTACGAAACACCTATTTGTATCAAAAGCCTTTACTGTGAAACTCTTCATTTCTTTTACTTCATTCTCTACTGAAAATCACTTACATTATACACTCTTTGCCTTGTTATCATATACAACTAAATTGCCGGAGGCAATATAGACAGCCCCGTACGAAGTCAACTTTCATAAATTCCTATTTAAACAGCTATGTACCGCTATATTTACCTATATTTCACTGTAAATAAACATTTCACAGATAAATATGCTATTATATAGCTCTATATGCCTGTATATAGCTCAATATAGCTGTATATAGATATATATAGATGTCCATATATGGAATGCCTGACACACCCCACACACATAACAAATTATTTCCATGTTAACAGAAACACTCTAAGTACCATTTTCCCCAATATATATCACTTTTATTAAAATCCAATATGGCCACCGGCAGCCATTTTGTTAGGAGACCGGAAATTTTACCGACGCTTTACATTCGTTAATACCTTTCAAACAAAAAAAAATTCATGAAATTCGGTCAAAATTTACTCGAGATATTGACAAAATACACCACGTTCACTGTACGGCCGAGTAGCCAGATAAGAGCTCACTCCAAGAGACCTAGCTCACGCTCCGGAGAACATAATTTCATAAACTTTTTTTTCCCTGATTGGTACGGTCAATACCTATCTAATAAGGCTAAAACAAACGAAATATGTTCAAATGTGGCCGACCTACAAGCAAAAACTGCTTGCCGCCCTGTGCCTGTTCCACACCAAGGGGTCTAACTCACGAGTCGGTCATCCGATTTCCATAAACTTTTTTTTTGTCGATCGGTATTGTAAATACCTTTTATTTGACGTATCACTTACAAGTGTAACGTTTGAATGTCCGGAGATATCTTCGAAAAACCTTAAAGCACTTATTGGGCCACAGCTCGGGAAGGGTCGATCCAAAATCACTCATCTTCGAACTCAGCCTGTCGTTTGACATTACCAAACGGGAAAAAAAGAATTTTCAAAATCGGATGCGTTTTACTCAAGTTATCGTGCAGACAGACGGACAGACGGACATTTTTTTTCACTGATTTGGCATCTCCAGACAACCACAATAGGTTTCCCCTTACTCAGGGAGTCCAATTCGACGTGTTACAAACGTATGCGTAAACCTATAAGACCCCAGTACTTCGTACGGGTCTAAAAACCAGGTTCGAATTGAATTCATGTTTATCCACGCCTCGATCGCCAGCAACAGTAACTCACATCATCCAATGGACATTGTCACAAGAACTAACATTATTTATTTAAGGAGAATAATTTATCGATTTAATCCTTATGGTTTTCGTCGTACAATTTATTCCCTTGACTGAAAGTCATGGGTCTTACGGATGATAAACACCCTAAAATGTTTGTCACACAAATGATCACTACTATGATTGAAAATGCATGAATGTATGACCAAAAACCTTAAATACAGAAAATGTTTGTCACACTTTGATGATTCGTTGATAACACGATAACTTGAGTAATTTTCAACGGATTTTCAAAAACTTTTTTTTAATCGACGGGGAATTAAATTAATGAGGTTAAGTTCGAAGATGGGCTATTACGGTCGGGTGTTCTTAGAGATATTCCCAAAAGAATTTTTGTCTCGTCCCTTGATTCCACGATAACTCGAGTAGTTTTCGACGGATTTCCAAAAACTTTTTTTTATTTGACGGGGAATTAAATTGCTGAGGCTAAGTTTGAAGATGGGTCGTAACGGGCTGGTGATCTTAGAGATATTCCCAAAAGAATTTTTGTCTCGTTCCTAGATAACACGATAGCTTGACGTAATCCTCAACGGATTTCAAAAACTTTTTTTATTCGACGGGGAATTCCATTCCCGATGATAAGTTCAAAGTTGGGCTATGACGGTCGGGGGATCTCAGAAATATTCCTAAAAGAATTTTTGTATCGTCCCGTGATATTATCGTGTTATTAGTTGAGTAATTCTTAATGGTCCACAAAAGACAATTATCCCACTAAGAAAGACATTTTTGGGTTAAGCTCGTTAATGGAATATACTGGAGTAATATTCTAGGATTCATTCCAAAATTTTGTGTGTGTAATATCTTTATATCGATGATAAGAAAAAAATTAAAGTTTGGACGAGTGTGAACTTTGCGGCCAGAGCGAAGCGAGGGCCGTAATCACACGAGTTTCATTTTTATTCAATATGTAAGCAAGAAATTCGCCTCTTTCCAGGGTCTGTATCTCGTGCTGCCTTTTTGATGGTATCTTTTCATCAGAATCCTTTTTTCAAAACACACGACCACGAATGTATTAGCTTTCAACAGAAAGTAGATTTGGTTGTAGTCACTTGACCAGTTCTGAAAAAAGTGACCAGTGTACCGAAATTTTCATAAACTGCTCAGTTTTCTCAGGGTTGGTCAAACTGCTGCAACCAAATCTATTTTATGTTGAAAGCTAACACATTCGTGGTCGTTATTGCGGTCGTACATACTTGAAAAATGATAATTTTGGTGGAAATATATCACCAAAAGACAGTATTTTAAAATCACCCAAATGTATACTTTTCAGCAAATCATCGATGCCTCTTAAGTACTGAAAATACGTATGAGCCAGTATATGATCAAGTGCTGGAATTTCTCATATACGTGTTTTGTATCGAAAGTAGGGTACGCATACCCTGGTATACTTTTATATACTTTTAGAGTGATTTTTTAGCCCCGTACGAAGTACGAAGGGGCTTATAGGATTACGATGCCGTGTGTAATTGATGGAATTCGAAGCAGACGGTAAGGGCAAAGTGTTTGCCTATGTTCATAGATGACGAATCCGCAATAAAAATTTGGGCCGTCTGTCCGTCTGTCCGTCTGTCCGTCACGTCGATATCTTGAGTAAATCAAATCCGATTTCAAAATTTTTTTTTTCCCTGAAAGATAGTCAAAATAGTGAGGCTAAGTTCGAAGATGGGCATATTCGGGTCGGCCCTTCGTGAGTTAGGGCCACCTAAGTGATTTAAGGTCTTTTGGTGATATTTATGGCAAAATAAACGATGGAAATCGTGACGTGTAAATGACACGGCAAATGATAGGTATTGTCAATACCAATCCAGGAAAAAAAAGTTTTTTAAAATCGGGTGAGTGGACCGTGAGTTAGGGCCTTAGAAGTGAAAAGCTACTAGGGCCCTATGTGTATTTTACATAGAACTCAAGTAAATTTCATTCGTTTTTCGTAATTTTTGTGTCATTTGGAAGGTAATCAAAATACGAATAGAATGTTGTTGAAAAAAAAAATTAAATTTGGGTCCTCGGACTAAGGCCGCTACTAGGGCCCTATGTGTATTTTACATTGAACTCGAGTAAATTTCATTCGTTTTTCGTAATTTTTGTGTCATTTGGAAGGTAATCGAACGCCGAATAGAAAGTTGTTGAAAAAAAAATTAAATTTGGGTCCTTGGACTAAGGCCACTATTAGGGCCCTATGTGTATTTTACATAGAACTCGAGCAAATTTCATCCGTTTTCCGTATTTTTTGTTTCATTTGGAGGGTAATCAAAGGCCGAATAGAATGTAATTGAAAAAAAAAAAATTTGGGCCCTCGGACTAAGGCTGGTACTAGGGCCCTATGTGTATTTTACATACAACTCGCGTAAATTTCATCCGTTTGTCGTAATTTTTGTTTAATTTAGAAGGTAATCGAAGGCCGAATAGAATGTTGTTGAAAAAAAAAAAAAATTGGGTCCTCGGACTAAGGCCGGTACCAGGGCCCTATGTGTATTTATACTCAATAAATTAAAATTTTAGGGCGATTTGAAATTTTTGTTTCATTTGAAAGGAACGTCGTACGGGGCTTCGTAATTGCGCTATGCGCAATTTGTAAGATGCACACATTACATAATAATTTTACTTTAACTACATTAACCGGCGCAATAGGCTTACGGTCAAAGTAGGGTGACAGACGCAATAGGGTCACGTACGCAATAGATATACGGGTTTGTACGGGGCTCAGTCGCAGCAAACGCTCCGACTGTTCTGATGGCTCGTTTTTTGCTCGGATTACAAAAATCTTCTTGAGAAAAGTAGTCAGTCAGTCAAGGGATCTGACCCATCCAAAAGATGGGGCCTAGTTCGAAGATAATAATGCAATTACAACAGCAAGACTACAAACGATGCTGTTGATCCCTCGAAAAAATCGCAGAGACTCAGTAGTTTTCGATCTTAAAATTTTTTTTATAATGTCCGGCGTCCTCTGTAACCTTGACAGCGTACGAACGTAAAAAAGTTAATTAAACCAGTGCATCTTGCACAGAAACAATTTATTTGTTATAAGTAGAAAAACCCTCCTCATGCGGTTAATATTAAGATTCTGATTAATGAATTGTAAAGCTATTGAGCTTCACGCACCGAAAAGAATGCAGAACAACTCTAATGACACTAAAATGTGTAGGCCGTTTAACTTGTGATGCGAAAGCAGGAAAGTTAATGATGTTCAAGTAAAAGGAAAAGTTGTTTCAACCGTTGCTTGATTTTTTCCTTATTATGCTTCGAAGTCATATTTCATGGAACAGACGCGTTTCCCCTTTAATTGGTTAAAGCAAAACTTCTAAGTTATCACATCAGTCAGAACATATTCAATGCAAACAGCCTTCACAGTGCGTGTGTTGCACATTATAGTTAAACCAATTACATTTTTAATAGTCGGAGTTTATCTTGCATTCATGGTCATGTAGATTGTTAACCAGTTTTTTTTTTAATTTCGATTATAAAAATGTGAAAATGTGTTCTTTTTCGATAAAGTGTATGATATGGTAATGTGGAACGACTGAATGCATATGTTGTACTTGTACACATTCGATATCGGCGTAAATTAAACGATTTAAAAATATTTTAATGCAAAATAATTGCGCGTAAAGTTTGTATTGCCTTTTGGTTTATTGATTCGTGGCTTATGTGCCGTGCCGGTTTTAAGTTTCTTTTTTTATAATTTAATTAGTTTGGAAGGAGACATTAACAAACGAAGAGGATTGGTGCAACACGTTGATTCGATCATAAATATTCTTTCGTTTATAATTAAGAAATTACGAAGATGCATTGCAAAATTGTGCTCGACTGAGTCACAACATGATACTATTTCAGCATTCAGCTCAAGTTTCTTTTTAAATTTTCTATCCTTCTGATTCAGCACAACTTTGATTCAATTTTTGTTTTAAATGCAATTTAATCTCAAATTGAATTGACTCGAGTTCTTATTTACAAAACAACCGAATGTTATTGAAGAGCAAAAATTACGTGCAGTAATCAAGGTCTTCGCTGTATTCAAGTTTATCGACGTTCCGAGCGTCACAACAGACCTACAACGAATTTTGTTTATTATTTTTTTTTGTACAGTTATTGAACTGCGGTGGAGCAGAATAATTAAGAATTACCCTGAGACCTTGCCCAGACTAGAGAGCCGAAAAATAAACGCCGGCGGCGTCTAGTTGTCGAAGAAAGGTGTGGCGGCGGCGGCTAGGTACGGCTTAGCCGTTAAAAAAGTCGGCTGGCGGCGGCTGGATGGCAAATTTTCACGAATTTTTGCGCTTTTCACAAACTGAATTTTCGCTATTTTTACGAATTTTCCAGATTTTTATGAATTTCCGCGATTCTTATCTAATGAATTTTTGCGGAAAGACAAACATGTTTTTTCTTGAGTGGTTCACTCAATGAGCAGTCTGAGCTACATCGACTTTTCTTATTGGAAAGTGACAGAAACACTAGCCGCCGAGTTAGCCGATTTAAACCTCTGGCGGCGGCTAGCTGTAATTAGCAGACCAAAATTGTCGGCGGCGGCGGCGAGTCATTTTAGGCTTAGCCGCCGTTTTTCGGCGGCTGAAATTTGGCGGCTCTACAGTCTGGACCTTGCCTTAAACTTGCAATAAACATTGAATCGGATGAAGGAATTCGTTTTAAAATCTTCGTATGCCAAGACGTGATAAGTGAAACAATATTTTCCACTTGAAATGGTATTCTAGTTTTATGGTGAAGCTAATTTTTCGTGTCAATACTCAATTTGAATGGACCTGTTAATTTGCATAAAATTTGCAATTTCGTGCAGCTATCAACATGCGAGAACAGAGAATTTAAAAATGTTGAGTTCATCAACAATTAGCTTAAATTTATTGATCGAAAAAGGAAATAAAAACGTTTAAATGATGGGGCGGTGCATTTAATTCAAGAAGTGCTTCATCCTGCATCGTATACAATTATATTTGCCGTAAATTATTGAAATCAGAATCTCAATTTTTAGAGGGATTAAATTGTATCTACTCGTACAATCAAAACTGGTAGTAGGACGTTTGACCACTGTTTCGCAAATTAAATACGTCTTTCGACGTTTTGCATTAATATGCAGTTCAAAAATACCATTTCTCATCAGGCCATGGCGACAATGGTACTTGATACAATGCTCTAGGAACTCTATATCAATTTGCACACGAACAAGTATAGTGAATCATAATGGAAATGAAATTTGAATTCATTACTATACTCGTGGCGGTCTGCGGTTGACCCACAATTAAAGCGAAACAAAGTTTTGGCTTTTGTGTCTCACACGAAGTGCTTTTACATCTTTGTCTTCAACAGGTTTTACCACTACCCAGAGCGCGTGTGTACAAATACATTTAAGCTCTTTTGTTTGTATGAGTGGATCAGCTGAAACGAAATTCGTCACTTATTTCAATTCGCCGACTGTAAGATCTGAAGAGAGTATATAGAGCTGTTACTTTCGATTCTTTACATTTTTCAAACGTTACCGATCATTAGGCCATAATGCTGGTGAGGTATTGAATGTTAATTTTCTGACACAAAATTGTTGTCACGTATTTGATCCTTAATTTGTAATTAGTATGATCCAATCTGATAAGTTCTTATAGTACCAAGACACGTCACAAGTAGCACCGTCGTTCATTAAGATTTTATGTCATGCTTAAGCGGTTTTTCAGCTGGTCCACCCATCATCACATAAATTCGTGCGTAGATCTATTTCCTACCCATAAAGTCCAGTATGAGCAGGCTTGTTTCTATGAGTGGACCAGCTGAGAAACAGCTGATGCAAATTCATGTCTAAATTACTTTTACGTCAACTGTAGTAGTGAGTAAAGATATTGGAGATCGAAACTCATGTAAATGAAAACCCTTAAAGTTTAAAACACTCACAATTCTTGAAGCATTTGAGATTTTTCCGGGAAATCTCCCATTAGTGATATACAGTCGTGAACACCTGCAATTGTGACTTATGAGCACATGTAAGCTTGTTGGTGGTAGAATTTGTCGGAAGATTAATTCGAAAATGATTGAATATCTTCGACATTGTCTGTTCAAAGCACTCCACCTACTCACGCGTTCCTCCTTAGTGGTTTCATTTCAAAGGTTTAAAGAAATTCAGTTAATTCACAACGGTTTTTGTGCTTGACTCGAGTGCACTCATCATGCAAACTTAAGTGTACTTAGCGACATTAACAGCAAACAAATAAAGGGATTAAGTTAAAAAAAAAGACAAAAAATTAAAAAAAAAAAAATTTCGTTTAACCTTCACTACATAGTTTCAATATAAGTAATTATTGTCTGTGTTCAGTGTTCATGTGTACAAATAACTGAAGAGCAGTTTGAATTTCAAAGAACTTTTTTTTCCTCTTAATTTCGCTACAACAATTAAGTTCTGCAATAATCGTTTAAGATCTTTAACAAAAGTCCATTTAAATTGTTAACGACTATAAACAGACAGGTCATGGTCGTCATCACATAACGACTTTATCCAAACGATTTACACGTTCAATAAATGTGTCGTTCTGCTCTCTCTAGCGTTGATTTTTGAGACAAAATTTCGTATAGCTCTTACCAATAAGGTAAATCATAAAAAAAATATGAAATTAATTTTCTTTTCATTGCTGGCTCGTTTTTGGCAAGACAGAAAAAAAAAGGTTTCAACAATAACGCGCTAAATCACGAAAATTAAATAAAAAATTTAAATAAAATAATTTCAATAGATTTGTGGTCTTTAGTTGGCCGTAAAAGAGCTATTGAAAATTAGTTTGTGTCAACAATAACATATAAAAAATGAGTCGGCTACACAGACACCCATACGCAAATAGACAAGTTGATAACTGACCAGTACTATTATCAGGTCTATCACTTCCATCGATCAAAGTATTTTTAATCTGTTGATTTCCAATCTTGTACTTCATTTTTTTTAACATGCATTTTACTATATAACGAACCGTATTACCCAGAACTTGTCATTATTTTTGTCGTCGTTACCGACAACAGATGAATAGACGTACGAAATATTTTTGTAAATTTACTGTTCTTTCCTGCATACAAATCGTTAAATTAAAGTTCAATTTTATAGTAAATAAGAAAATCCAAAAATTGTCTCTGTCTAAAGCTTAGGCATCTCTCTAGCAGAGTAACCGAGGCTGTTTACATTCATAAGGGGCCAAAATCAATCATAATGTGCATTTGCAACAAAAATGTCATAAAAATGTTGTCTTAAATTTGTTAAATTTTAACAAAGCACTCCAATAACTGGCACAAGAACCAGAGGAATCACAGTTTTGCTTGCGCCAGTTTTAGTGAAAGTCAAGTTCAAGGCTAGATCCTTCATGCAGCGAATACAGCGTATGCTGTAAGTTATGATTCACTTCAGATTCAACTCTTCACTTGGTATACAGAAGAGAAATTGGCAAGTTAGACTTAGCCTCAAGCATACCAACCCTATTGTCCTACGGTAAAACCGGTAAACAAAATTTCATTTCCCGTTTTTTACCGGTTTTCAATGATCAATAGCATTCACTGTTGTGAATCTATTACTTCATTTGTTTTACCAACGCTGAAGATTTAAAGAAGGACGACATTTATGGAATGCAACCTGTGAAAATCCGGTAAAACAATTAATGTTGAAATAGAGAAACACGTTTTTTCGCAGCGTGCTTTCATGTCCAAGAATCAAGTATAGGGATTGGATTGGATTGGATGGGAAGGGGGTTAGCCCAGCACCTAAGCCTCTAGTGGGCCTGTTGTGCTATTGCACAAGTCACTTGATCATATGAATTTTGATTTTTCATCATATCTCTCCGGACTCAGATAGTTCACAAATCGACCGTGTAAACGTCCCATACGTTGTGAATTCTCGAAGCCACGAGTGGTATGCGAAGACCACAACCATCACTAATGACTAGAGGTGTGCGCCGCCGAATTTTTAGCCGGCGGCGTGGCTAAGCCGAGTGCTTCTTGACGCCGCCGCCGATACAAAAATATTAGCCAGCCGCCGATGCTTTTCGTCGGCTTGAAAAATTTAATCGAGGAATGATAAATTCTCGAATATGTAGGCAAAGTTACAAAGAATATTGCTGAAAAACAAAACAAAACAAAATGAATTCTAAGCACTTCTGTTTTAATAACCATCTGCATCGATTTCGATTGTAAAAACTATTTAATTTCTCAAAATTAAAATAAACTTAAACAATCCCATCGAAAAGTCATCCTGAAGGGTATGCATTGTCTAATAATCGCTCTCACTGAGAGCACACCGAGTGAATAGTAATTTATGCAACACGTTGCGAAAAGTGGTACTTTTTGTCACTAGATCTGAGTTTATCAAACGAGCGAAGCGAGAAGATAACGAAGAGTATATATGACTTATTAATTATTGAGAATAACGAAAAGTATATATGAAATCTCTTTTCGTAACTAGTTGCGAAAAGAGATTTCATATATTCTTTTTGTCACTAGTGACAAAAAGTAAATTGGGGTGGGAGGTGAGAAAATATTCCTTCTTTCGTCATTCAAAAAAAGCACGAAAAAGTGGACTTTTCGCAACGAAGTGGCATAAAGAAATTTTTCTACATCCGGGTATGTCTCTGATAGTAGAAAATCACAAATAACCCCAGAAAATCTGGATAAAAGTAGATTATGCACCTCTGTCCAACTGCTTATTTTGACGAATGGGAGTTTGTGATCTTAAGCCGATGGCGCGGATCATAACCCCATTCGTCAAAATAAGCAGTTGGACAGAGGTGCATACGCTATTTTATCTACCGACGGGAGATAAACGCAACTGAAAGTGCGGATTATCGCACCTAGGTAGATAAAGTTGTTTTTGTTCATAACAATTACGATCTGATTAAAAAATACGGTCGTTCTTTGATTCCGATAGATTTGTAGTTGTAAGTTCTTGATTTTTTGATTGATTTTTTTTACTTATTTGCCAGTTTGCCGTAATGATTTATGCAAACTTGATTTTCACTGGTTGAAATGCTACCTAAAAACTTTTTTCCGTAAATTCGATTGGTAAACTTTTTTACAAATTTGTAATTACAATGTTTCAATTTTTCAATAAAAATAAACATCACAAATCATCGAAATTTATTGAAATGGGAAAATTGATCGGCGCGCCGCGGCTTAGCCGAGCCGCCGATAAAACTCGTCATCGGCGCGCCGCCGCCGATACCTCATCACTCGGCTATCCGCCGCCGACATTTTTCGTTCGGCGCACACCTCTACTAATGACTCATGCATTTTCCCAATGAGCGACTAGTCGATCATAGATGGCGCTTATCCTACAGTCTGTTGTATATTGTGAATTGTGTCATTGACATTATGTCAATATGGCGTGATTGTTGCGAAGAAATCGAATATTGGATTTCTTTGAAATTTGCGACTTTGTTACGGTCGTACAGCCATTAGATAACTAATAGCGAGTGCTTAATCACCAAGTGATTAGAATAAAACCAGGCAAGCATTTTTGCACCGGGAGTCGAACCCGGGACCTCTTGGGTATGAGTCCTATGCTCTACCGATTGAGCTACCTGGAGTATAGGGAACTCCAAAAAATAAATTATTTCAGGTTATTCTAAGTAAGTTTTTCTGAATCTTTTAGTAACTTGATTGTCAATTCGGAAAAAGCCAATAGTCTACGTTCGCAATATTTCAAATGATGTACGTACGAGACTTAAAAAAAATACGTAGACTCTCTAGTCGCGTGGTTCGTTAAGTTTTTGTTGTTGATGATAAATTCACGTAGCAAAAAAAAAGTTTTTTTTTTTCGCTAACAGTGCAAGTTGGTGGGTCATCATCAGACAAATGTATTTCAGACGGCTTGAACGTAGTAAACAGTCAATGTTTAAGACGAAACAAAGCTTCCATACATCGTAACATCCATGTATCGCTCGATACCTTTAACCTGCGCATCAAATTGAAAATAATGTTTACAAATCAAAAGACTTATCTTGAAATTGATCAGTTTTGGAATAACCAGAAGATGTTATTGATCGTCATTACCGATAAAAATTGAATAATACTCAAGCAATTAGCTAACAAGCGGTGATTTAGCATTTTATCAGTTCGGGGAAAAATTAGTATGAGTCAATTAAACCCACTCCAAATATTAATAAATTCGTTAGATTCACTAATTGTTCCACAGTCTGCTTGCTCTACCATAATATTATCTCGTCTGACATCACACTTTCCGAAATATCTGTGATTAAGATGTTAGGTTCGTGAGGGGTTACTTTCGATTTGTTAAGTGCGGTTAGGGATTAAAAAGCTTAATTTAATCCCACGGGGGATTTTTTCTATGAGAACGGTTCGAAATAATCCTCGACGCACTAAGAATCGAAATATAATAAAAGTAATTCCCGAGGGGATTAAATTTTAATTCTAAAAAGGATTACTGTTACAGGTACTGTTAATCTCGAAAAGATTTAAATCTAGGTCTATCTGTGCACAAAGCATGACGTCCACGTCAAAATTTAGTTTAAAACGAACATCACCACCGAGTGTCCAATAAAAACGTTAAATTTTCATTTCAGGTGAGCGTACTGATAAACAATGCCGGAGTTGTTTCTGGTCGAGCATTTCTCGACACACCGGATCACTTGATCGAACGTTCTTTTAATGTAAATGTGCTGGCACACTTTTGGGTAAGAAGAGACGACGCAACCAAATGATTGTGGCATTGACGAGAAGATTTGAAATTTTAATCAATTTTTTTCTCCTTACTAGACAACAAAAGCGTTCCTACCAGCAATGCTCGAGAAAGATCACGGCCACATTGTCACAATTGCCTCATTAGCTGGACATGTCGGTATAGCCAAATTAGTGGACTATTGTAGCAGTAAATTTGCCGCTGTTGGATTCGACGAAGCCTTACGCTTAGAACTGGAAAGCATCGGTTCGAGAGGAGTGACAACAACATGCATCTGTCCATTCTTCATTCAAGCGACCGGAATGTTTGACGATGTTAATTCAAGGTAAATAAATACGGAGATTATTTCATTGATCACGATACGATTGATTGCATATGATATGATCACAGTAATGGGTGTTGTGTATGGCAAGAAGAAGAAGAAAAAAAAAACACTAATTCGACTAGCTGGTTTTTGTGAAACGTACACCTGCCTTGGTTGATAAATCGCTTGACAAAATACCTACATATCTCAATTAATTGAACAAGAGACTTTGAAATTTCAAGTTCGAAAATAATATTTTTTTTCAAATGATGCTTAGTACTACCAGCAAAATAGGTCAATTAGTTGTCGGTAGAGATTTTTTATTCGCTTGACTGAAAGTCAGGGTCTTACGACAGAAAATCACTTAAAAATCAATTCAATTTTTTTGAACAACAAAGGGTTTCCGCCACTGTTAACATCTGATGAAATGATTAACAAAGCATCAAAATTGATGCTTTGCGCTGCACAAAAATACCCCATCTCATCAGGTCATTGCGACAGTGGTAAAGAGATGATCAGGGTCGAGAGGTAGTCATACCTTTTCACATGTAAAAGTTTAGCGAATCATAAGCAGAATGAAATTTCTTTCAAGCCGCTTCAATACTTAACATGCGGGTACGTGATTAAGCGAACCACAACGCGAATCAACCCATGAAGTGCTTGGATGAGTATCCTTGTGACTTTGTTGCGTAATATGGAAAAAATTGAGGTTTCCATCGTCGACCTTTCTGGTATCGAATTCGTAAAAAAACGAGCCATCTGAACAGTCGGAGCGTTTGCTGCGACTGAGCCCCGTACAAACCCGTATATCTATTGCGTACGTGACCCTAGTGCGTCTGTCACCCTACTTTGACCGTAAGCCTATTGCGCCGGTTAATGTAGTTAAAGTAAAATTATTATGTAATATGTACATCTTACAAATTGCGCATAGCGCAATTACGAAGCCCCGTACGACGTTCCTTTCAAATGAAACAAAAATTTCAAATCGCCCTAAAAATTTTATTTTTTTCAAGGGCCTAGTATCGGCCTCAGTCCGAGGACCCAAATTTTAAATTTTTTTCAACTACATTCTATTCGGCATTTGATTACCTTCCAAATGAAACAAAAATTACGAAAAACGGATGAAATTTGCTCGAGTTATATGTAAAATACACATAGGGCCCTAGTATCGGCCTCAGTCCGAGGACGCAAATTTAAAATTTTTTTCAACTACATTCTATTCGGCCTTTGATTACCTTCCAAATGAAACAAAAATTACGAAAAACGGATGAAATTTGCTCGAGTTATATGTAAAATACACATAGGGCCCTAGTAGCGGCCTTAGTCCGAGGACCCAAATTTAATTTTTTTTCAACAACATTCTATTCGGCCTTTGATTACCTTCCAAATGAAACAAAAATTACGAAAAACGAATGAAATTTGCTCGAGTTATTTGTAAAATACACATAGGGCCCTAGTAGCGGCCTTAGTCCAAGGACCCAAATTTTTTTTTTTTTTCAACAACATTCTATTCGGTGTTCGATTATCTTTCAAATGAAACAAAAATTACGAAAAACGGATGAAACTTACTCGAGTTCTATGTAAAATACACATAGGGCCCTAGTAGCTTTTCACTTCTAAGGCCCTAACTCACGGTCCACTCACCCGATTTTAAAAAACTTTCTTTTCCTGGATTGGTATTGACAATACCTATCATTTGGCGTGTCATTTACATTTCCATCGTTTATTTTGCCATAAATATCACCAAAAGACCTTAAATCACTTAGGTGGCCCTAACTCACGAAGGGCCGACCCGAATATGCCCATCTTCGAACTTAGCCTCACTATTTCGACTATCTTTCAGGGAATTTTTTTTTTTTGAAATCGGATTTGATTTACTCAAGATATCGACGTGACGGACAGACGGACAGACAAAATTTTTATTGCAGATTCGTCATCTATGAACAGAACATAGGCAAACACTTTGCCCTTACCGTCTGCTTCGAATTCCATCAATTACACACGGCATCGTAATCCTATAAGCCCCTTTGTACTTCGTACGGGGCTAAAAACATTTTAGCAAAAGGTTAGCAACAATATTTTGTCTATCGTCATTCGTAGGCAAGTGAATTATTCATCCATAAGCCGACTATAAAAAATAATTCCATGAAGTCGAACGATCTGAACGTAATTTCTGAAAGAAGTTTTTCCCTTTTTGTCGACAAAACGATAACTTTATAGTAACCACTTGTCCCAGCTTTAACAACTGTGAAGTTTGAGCAAAGGGAGTGAAACTAGGCATGGGCGATAATGAAAATGATTATCGATAATTATCAATTATCGATAATCGATAATTATCGACTTTTTTTTATCGAAAATTATCAAAAAAATATCGATAATCGATAATTATTGATATTTTGATAATTATCAAGATATCGATAATTCGATATATCGATATTTCGGTCCGAAAATCCGATATTTATCGATATATTCCTATATATCGGTATATTATCATGAATTTTCAGATAAATATCAAAATATCGATATTTTGATAATTATCGATAATTTTTAAATTATCGATAACGATATGATTAATCGATTATCGATAATTTCTTTCGATTGATATTATCGATAATTTTGAACGCCTCCCATCCCTAAGTAAAACAAACAAACCCTACCGGTTTGCGGTCCCTTTACTGGTTTATTAAAAATTCAAAAATCCATTGAAACAAATTTCAGTCAAGGGACCTGACCCACCCAAGCCTAGTTTAACATAAAAAAAGTCAATTGACCATCTGATTTTCTATTGCACTTGATCTGTGTATGGAATATGCAATTGTCCGTCGCATTTTATTAAAAATTGCAAGTATCCATAAGTAATTACACTGAACGCTAAATAACAATTAATTCAACGATCGAACGAACTTAGTATCGTGAACAGTATAATGTACGTAAAGCATTAGTTAAACATATAACCGATGCCACTTCATATTGCAATTATTCAACCAAGCTAAGCTTTTTTTTTTAAATAAATATTCTTATGCTCATACGACACACGTGATGTGTACGAGTGAAACAAATTTTGTGAACGGCGCTCAATTACACTAATGAATGACTAGATGGATTTTTCCTCATCAAATATTGGCATTAGGTATTTGACTCGAAATAATGTAAAGTAGTTTAAAGTGTCCGTAAAGCCAAGCTTATCAAACTTTGCTTTGATGTGCAGTGAAATAAAAAGCTTTTATGGAATGTGGTGAAAAGGTCAACCACTCCACAAATGGGTCACAGCAAAATGTATGAAAAATTGATGATGTTCAAGAGAAAATCAGTTTCGTGTTTAAACGTTTACTATAGATTGTGGGAATTGTTATCGTCTCTACCGCAAATATCAGTCTTCGAGTCGGTATTTTGAGGTCCAAAATTTAACAAACGAATCATTTAACGAATTAAACGAATTTAGATTTTCGATTGTCCATGAAAATATTGTTCGAGTGAAGTGACAGCAGTGCCGGACTGGCCATATGGGGGTGCGGGCGATTCCCGAAGGGCCTTTTGATTTTTGTATGAAGAAATGACAACGAAGGGTCTTTTGAAAAATTTCTTCACACAACGCCCGAAAGGGCTTTTTTGAGCCAGTCCGGCACTGAGTGACAGAAGACCGACCTGCCGACAACGACAATCATTGGCAGTCCTGTGAAATAGTGATCAAATCCACAATCTATTAGCCGAGTGTGAAGTTCACTGAACACCTTGAATAAGAAACAAAATTTACGAAGCTGCCCTGGGTCTGGCAACCTATCTTCGCTCGAGGATGTTACCATAATTATTTCTAACAGTCTGTTTCCTACTTGTACGATTATTGGTAGCATTTCTTCCGCCACTGAGGCTAAATTGATGTTCTCTGTTAACCAGGGCCTATTTTTGGGAATTTTTGGGAATCATTGAGAGCCGGCTAAAACACAAGGCTGAGCTGAGGAGTTGCTAAAACCGTTCGAAAGGATGGCAAAATTCGGTTTTTGGACGTTCGCAGATTTTGGAAATTTTTGGCAATTTTTTTTTTATTTTAGAAAAAATTTCCAAAAATAGGCCCTGCGTTAACCTAGAAATACATGCTCTGCATTTCATCATCAGTTTGAATGTTGGGCCAACATTGTTGGCATTAAATAAGAATTATTCATTCATATCATGAGTGTAGGATCGTGTAGGTCAAATTTAAGGCGTTTATTTGTCCTGCCTTCAATTACACAATTTGAACAAATGAAGTAAAAGATTTTGTATTTTGCACGCAGCGCTAATTTAAACGAAAGAAGTGACAGATTCAATGATTACATATCGCGATTAACTTGCCGTTCCTTCAACGATTGCGAGTTTAACTTCTGTTCTAGTTACATATTTAACATCAATTTTCAATGATTTCAGATGGGTGCCCACACTTACTTCTGAGGACGTAGCCGATCGAATAATTGGATCAATATTGAGACGCGAGAAAACTGTTATCATTCCCAGTTACCTTCAATTCATGCTTGCAATGAAATGGTAAGTAGAATCAACCTATAATGTGACTCGTCAGATTGTCATATGACTGGTGCAGACCACGTCCTAACACAAACATTTAAATATGATATTGCAGGATCTTCCCATGGGGTTGTACTGCCGGTTTCCTTCGACGCATTGTACCCGACGCCGCACCAAAGCACGGTCTAACGAATGGTCTGCCACAAATACAAAAAGAAATTGAAATGGCAACGGAGAAATTGGTGAACAACAATAACAAAGGCACATCATTACTGGTCAAGCGAACGCCATCGGTTGGCGAACGTGTTCTGTAATTTCGGCAGATTTGAGGAATTGAGGAAGAAACGAATTTTTCATAAACAAAAGTGATCTAGCATGTAGTTTCCATTTATATTGTTTTGTACCCAGGATTTAGTGATATTTATTAACTTTTAAGTGGTGAGGTGTGTTGACGAAGCAAACAAATAGAAAATAGAAAACTGTTGTGAAGCAGTTGCCAGTGTCATTATTCAGAAATACAATTGTTTTGTCTCTCAATTATGATATCAAAGCTGCATCAGTAATTCTGACCTTGGTACGTGATGCACGTAATACTTCTGGTTGAAAGCTCTTAATACAGATTTCCCTGTGTTCTCGTTAGAGAATAATAAAAATAGCACAGAAGACAGAGTTCACATACTCAACTCACATATTGCTTGATCAAAGAATACTTACCTTTACACTCGAAGGAATCTCCAACAATTAACTTAATTAATCGAAGAAAAAACCCGGTTTGCACTACCGAACGGACACACACAGTAATTAACCAATTTTGCCTTTAAAAGAATCAAAATTGTATTCATTGCACGTAGCACTTGCCATGGTCGTGTTTATCAATGAATCAAAGTCCAATTTTAATTTAGAAATTAAACGAAAAACACTTTCATTCGGAAAGGTTTTTCTTAATCCTTAAACTTAATGTATAATTAAGTCAAGTTAAATTGCGTGAAGCAATGCTGTTAATGTAAATTACTCGTATGGATAATTAAAAAATAAAAACCAAAAGAAATCCAAGATCTCGTTTTCTTTGCCGCCAACACCGAGACACTCAAAGCTTGCAGAGGTATAAGAATCCGAAAAAACCGAGAATAATGAACTTTTCGATCCTAGGTGGACGTGTCGAAATACGTCGAATTTCAGTCTTCCAACGCAAAAACAAATATTTGTGACGGTGCATCATCGACCACCTTGTCTCAAAAGAACTTAAGTTTTTCCTGACTAAGTAGCCGCTGTTCCCTAAAATCAAATAATGGAAAATTTAAATTAGAACAGATGAGTAGGTTGAAGAATTTATTTTTAAAATATTCGTTTATTACGATTCAAACTTTCGAGACCCGATCCGAACCCAGCCCGAATTAAATTTTCGAAGTCCAATACCCCAAAACCAGATGAAACTGAAACCCGACCCGAATTGAGATCGAAAAAAAACTCCAGCAAATTGATTTTACGTCGGAATACCAAATGAAAATTTTTGACAAAGGATTCTGGTGTAAAGATACCAAGTAAACTAAAATCCAGTCTTTAAAAAACGCCCAGATGTACGCTTTTCAGCAAAGCATCGATGATACATATTTGGTAAATATGTGACGCTAGGCAAGGACTGATATATTCCAAGAAAAACTAGTTTTCCGACTTCTATATTCATATTTAAGCGATCCAAATTTTATCCAAGTTACTATTTACTAGCGCCTGCAGATAGAGTCTTTATAGTATTTTGACTATTTGCAGCATCGAAAAAAAAATGCTTAAGACGAATAAACGACGAACTCAACGCTAAATTGTAGATTTACATTTGTTCGAAAAATAGACACAAATTCTGAGTTTTCTCATAGTCGGGCTACATCATCATCTCAGGAAGTTTAGGCTTGTTATAAATGTTTTGTTTATAACAACCCTAAACTTCTTGAGACAAAATGATGGCCCTACTTTTCACAGTACAGAAAGGACGCGGATACGAAGTTATCGTCTTAAGAGCGCTCACCCCTTGGCAATTTTCTAGCCTACATTTGTGCGCAAAAATATTCGTTTTAGCATACTTTAATGGTTTTACGTTTTCAAAAAAAGATTTTGGTTCAGAGAAATTATCAAAAAACGAATATTTTTGCGCACAAATGTAGGCTAGAAAATTGCCAAGGGGTGAGCGCTCTTAAGAGTATTCTTCATTTGGAAAATCTGTAACCTACATTTGGGCTAAAAAATATTATGATAATTTTGTACTCACACCCTTTTTGGAAATAGTAAAACCACCGTTTGGTGGTTTTAAATCTGTTGGGTTTGAATAAAAAATAGAAATGTTTGGAGAAAACTCGATAAAAAATAAATTAAACAAAATTTCGGTCATTGAGTTATACCGAAATTTTGTTTTATTTATTTTTTAGTCGATAAGAAAAATCCGTGATGATGATTGCGTGGCAGTCACGACTGTAAGTCTCAAAAATTAGACGAACGTATAATAAAAGATTATGCACCTCTTGCCAACATTGTTATCGAGACGTGTGGACATTGCTGGTCGAGCCGAATGCAAGAGGTGCATACACTTTTTTATCTATCTAGAACGATAATCTCGAGCTTATCTCCCTAGGGAGTTTTTACTTATCTCGATATATCTGTTCTCGACAGATAAAATATGGTATGCACCTATTGCCAGACTGTTATTTTGACGTGTAGGCATTACTGCCCACGCCTTCGGCTCTGGCAATAATGTCCTACACGTCAAAATAACAATCTTGGCAAGAGGTGCATACACTTTTTTATCTGCCAAGAACATTATATACCAAGATAAACAAAAATGCTCTAGAGGGATAAGTGGGAAAGATGATTTTTCCTTCATTCGCTTTCTCCACTTACTCATAGATATTCTAATCCGTTGCCCATTCGCAACGTCAAAAATATCGAACGTCCTATTTTCTAGGCAGATAGAAAAATTTGTGCATTTTGAAGGTATACTGCAGAACAATTTTTTGCTTAGAATCATGCCAAGTAAAAATAGTTTGTCAAAAGTTTAATCCTTCATTTCTGATATGAAAAAGCCCACTCCACCAGGAAGAAATTGGTTATGCTCAATGGTGTATCTCAACCTATTAAACGTATAAATAAAAATTACGATTTCAAACGTAATCCTGACATCCCAATTGTTCTTTCTACTTAAAAGAATTCCGAGAAGTCAGGGTAAGTGTTAGAAAAATGGTTCTGAGAGCACTGTCTGACATCCTTTGTTTATTTTGTTTATCATCAACTTCAAAAACGACTTGAATCAGTTATCTGCCAACTTCAATAAATTTTATTCATTCATGGCCCATTTATTCCGAATTTTATCAATCTATTAATCCATCTCGTTAACACCAGTTACTTTTCGTCACGAAAAGTAAAGCCACCACTGAACCAGTGAAAAAAGACCATTCATACGTTACCCCAAGGGGGTTACCCAAATGAGGCATGATAAAATTCACTTTTCGCAACGCCGTTGCAGAAATTACTATTTCCTAACTAGTGTTAAAATATCCGACGTCGTTTAAGAAAACGTTGTTCCTCACGTATGCTACAATAATGTTTTAGCTCATGGCTTATTATTGGGAATTTCAGTTCTCAAAATTCTAAAAATTCTTAAAAAATTCTAAAATTTCTCAAAATTCTCAAAAATTCTTAAAAATTCTTAAAAATTCTTAAAAAATTCTTAAAAAATTCTTCAAAAATATTTTGCATTTACAGTCGAAGAAAAATAGATTTCGGTTTTTTCAACGATGTTATTTAATCCACATGCGATTTACAAGTTATATGTACATACATAAATATCGTAACATTGGTAATGAATGTGGGATAAATAGCATTGATTGGATTGTATTGCCAGTTTCTTATATTTCTTCGACTGTAATATGATTAAATTTTTCGTTTACTCCCTTGACTGAAAGTCAGGGTTTATGCAAAATAACCTTAAATGTCCGTAACGACAAGTTCAATATGATATTTTGAAAATGTTCTACATTGGCTTAAAACGTTAAATACAGAAAACATCCATACACTTGTTACCGCGATAACTCAAGTAATTCTTTACCTACTGATTTTCAAAATTTTGGTTTTAATCGATGGAGAATGAAATCATGAGGCTAGGTTCGTATATGGTGAAAATTTTTTGGAATCGGACACACCATTTTTGTTTCCGGACGTTTATGGTGCTATCGATAGGGAATTTAAAAGTGATCATTTCGTTGAAGATGTTTTTTTTAAACAACCTCTCCGGCTCGGGGCGACTCTAAGAAAATTTCAAAATTTCAAAATCATGACTATTTCAGAAAAATTTACCCCGATGGTTTATCTAATGGTAGTTTGTAGAGAATCGACAGACGATTCTAATAAAAGTATCGTCGGGTCGAAAGGTTGTAGCTGTGAGTAAGTGTGAGGCATCAAAGTCCAATTTTATGGTTTTGTCAATGAGCACCCCAACCGATTTTTCATTTTATTGGCTTAAAATGAAGGCTAGCACATCCCATTTAACATATCAAAAAACTGAGAGTGGGTTTTTCAATTTTTTCAAAAAATCTTAAAACACTTTCTTCTGGGTGCCCACATTTCTCAGATTTTTTAATGGAAATGTATGGAAAGTTGTGAATGTGGACAACTTTCACTAATTTTTTCACCATCGGGAAGCTTTCTGGTCATGTCTAGCTCATCCACTGATGGGAAAAGCTTCAGTTGCTACTACATCTCATAGTCTGAGACCGCACCTTTCCAAAAATACCATACTTGCCCTATTCGCTATCTGGCTTGTATTCTTTACGATGTCAAATATGTGAGTAAGTCGACTTACTCGAAAGATTTTTGAGGCAGTTTTTTGTTTCCATTTTTAACGGAAATAAAGTTTATCCAGTCCAATATCCAATATCAAATAAGGTGGTTATGGACTCATTTAATGAAGTTCACATGTAAGGTGATACATTCTGATATCATTCTGAACCTTCAACTCACAGCTCTCTTTGTTTCTTCAGAAAATTAAATTAATTTTGAGTTTTCTAAACGGCCAGTGGAAATAAAAGAGATACACAATTAATGATGTAGCAAATAGACCATTCTTGTAACGCTTTTTCATCTGTCTTTAATTTTGTGTTCTTAAAAACGCCAGCTTAATTAAAAATGGTAAGAAGACTGGGACTGCAATTATTGGAAAACTTATTAAGTCTTCAGTCAAGCGACCATACCCACCTAAGAGTCTTCACATAAATTAATGGTCGTATCAGACACAACTTCATCCGATAAAATGAAATTTTGAATTGTTCGATTTTATAACCGTAATTAGCTAAATGAATTGCATGAATTTTGTTTACAGCAAAAACATAAAAATTCTTAAAAAATTCTTTAAAAATTCTGAAAAATTCCTAAAAATTCCTAAAAATTCCTAAAATTCTTAAAAATTCTTAAAAAATTCCCAATAATAAGCCCTGGTTTTAGCTAGTTGAATTCAAGAACTCGCCGGCTATTGCTAAAAACCTCTCATTCGCTAAAAAATCCTTTCTGCGTTAGGAAAATATTTATTATGCAACTCAGTATCATAATGCAAACTTTAGACGATCTGTTGCATAATTCGTTGTATAAATCTCGGTGCAAAGTACTTTATTTGGCTCACACATCTAGATCCCAATAAAGTATTTTGCACTCGATGTCGTAAATAACTAAAACAGCACTCACCTATATCGGCTATTTTGTTCATCGCTGTCGATAACGAATGACATAGTCGTTCGTCCGTAAAAGGTTTATCCGAATCAATGCATTTCCAGCTCAAAACCCGTACAGTTTTTTTTTTAGATAAGATTATGTTTACCTATTCGACGATACGAAACGTATACCTCTGTGAGCTTATCAATAAAGATAAAAGTGATTCGTCTATGCATAACATTAGATAAACGTATTTCGAACAGTGCGTGTGTCTTATTCACCTGAAAATTTGAGGCGTTCAGATTGTGATTGGAATTTTATATTTTCCGTGTTCAATTACTTCAAGTGTTGTTGCATCGCTATTTGGTCCAAGAACCCGAACATGAAGGCAACGTTGTTGCTGTTTGCAATTACCTGTTCATTCGGCGTTCAATATTCTAATGCGGAGGGTAACTGTGATTCGTAAACGTTCTATTGGATTACCGGTGCGTTATGCAAGAGTTTATTTCAGGTGAACTGTGTCTGCTGTACGAATCGTGTGGAAAGTGTCTGACCGCCGATCCAATTTGTTCTTGGTGCATCGATCCCAATTACGATATGCAAAAGCCGAGGTGCGGAACAAATGCGAGATTGAAGGCTTTGAATTGCAAAGACATTTACGATAACACGCCCATGCAAATCGAAGTCAAACAAAATTCTTCGACTCACGATTTCGCTAAAGATAGTCTCGATGCCGTGCAAATACAACCGCAAAAAGTGAAAATTACATTGAAACGAGGTAGTATACTGACTCTCAGACGAGGTATTTCGTTATGAGTACTCATGCCGGTTATAACTTTAGGTCAAACTCAAAAATTCAAATTGAAATTTCGTCCAGCCAAAAATTATCCATTGGACTTGTACTATCTGATGGACCTGACATGGTCTATGCAGGAGCATAAGGAAATGTTGTTCAGGGTTGGTAACGATCTGGCGCTGACGCTTGAAAGATTAACGGAAAACTATCTGATTGGTTTCGGCAGTTTTGTGGATAAGCCTGCCATGCCGTTCGCACCGATGGGTAAAGAAAAGGACAATCCGTGTGCGTTGGCCGGCGATCATTCACATGTCTGTGAGAAAACGTACGGTTTTCGACATCAGCAGCTACTTACTAGTAATGTGAAAGAGTTCAAAGAGAAAGTCAATGCGTCGGCAGTCTCTGCAAATTATGATAATCTCGAGGGAGGTTTGGACGCTCTGATGCAGACGATAGTGTGTCAGGAACGTGTAGGTTTTTTACAAAGCTTTCGAAAAAGCACGAAAGGTGGGAACTTACGATAGTTAATATTCTCAGATCGGTTGGCGTAATCAATCCCGAAAAATTGTGATACTGGCGACTGATGGTCTGATTCATTTTGCTGGTGATGGTAAGCTTGCCGGTGTGGTGAAAAAGAATGACAAAAAATGTTACCTGGACGAGAACGGCGACTATACGGCATCCCTCGAAATGGATTATCCATCGCTCGAAGAGATTTATCGTGAACTCCTGCGACGAAAGGTCAGTCGTGCATTGCCGTTGTGCCCGAGCGAACACTGTGTTGTACCAATTTGTTGCAGGTAAACGTTTACTTTGCCATCCGTGGCAGCGGTAGCTCCATTGGAAAAATGAAAAGCTATTACGAGCAACTGCACAAACTGACCGAAGAAATTTCCGAACTGGGCGTGATCGAAGAGGATTCTTCGAACATATTGCAAATGGTCAGCGATGGATACTATGAATTCGTCAAGAGGATCCAGTTCTTCGACAATGCTCCGTCAAATCTTCATGTAAAATACGAAACGAGATGTGGCAAGGAGTTCTTCAGCCCGCGCGAGCAATCTAAGTGCGAAAATGCCGAAATGGGCGAAGAATACGAATTTACGATCAGTGTAACAGCGCTGGAATACCCGGACGAAGATGCTAGACGTCAAACATTTCGCATTGAAGAGACCAGTACGAGCTCGGAGTACATGGAGGTCGAGGTGAATATTGAAGATGACTGTCCGTGTTTGGTGGACAACGATGCACAGGAGAACAGTCCCATTTGTAATTTGCATGGAAAGTTGAGCTGCGGCATGTGTCTGTGCGACAGTGGATTCTCTGGGAGAACGTGCGACTGTGACCTATTGGACTATGCCAGCAGTAAGGAATTGGATCAAAAATGTCGGTTACCGATAACGGATCGCAATGGTACTACGACTCTTGGCGCAATTTGCTCCGATCGAGGTTTGTGTCACCTGAATCAATTCCCTTTTTTTAGTATAGAATTTCTTGTCTTCAGGCGAGTGCTCGTGCGGAACGTGCTACTGTAATTTTGGATTTAGTGGGGAGTTTTGCGACTGTTTCGAATGTCCGTAGTAAGTGATTGTGCGTCCATCCTCTGAATCCAATTTTTGATATGGATTTTGTCTTGTCAGTTATCAGGGTAGACCTTGTGGAGGTTCGGAACGAGCATACTGTGACTGCGGCGAATGTAAATGCCTCGATGGATGGACTGGCGAACGATGTGATTGTCAGACGTCACAAGCATCATGCATAGCACCGAATAGTGACAAGATCTGCTCTGGCCACGGTTCGTGCGATTGCGGCAGTTGTAAATGTGCATCGAACTTTTATGGATCGTTTTGCGAAATGACATCGACGGCTGTAAATGCACTTTGTCTGTACTATGAACCGTGCGTCAATTGTTTATTGGATCGCAATGAATTCAACAATTGTACGGACTTAGAGGAACGTTGCATGGCCAAAGACGGCACGAAATTTTATTACGAATTCGTCGACGACATATCCCAATCACAAGTGCAGTGCATAATTCGGTATACAACCAGTGAAGGGGTGCAGTGTGACAAAAAGTTTACTTACCAGATCAATGAACAGAGCGAAAGTTCTCTGCAAGTTTTGCGAACCGAATGCAAAAAGGGTCTGTCGGTGGGATCGGTCTTTCTTATCACAATAGTGACCACACTTGTTTTGGGCATGTTATTGATATTGTTGATCAAACTGATCAACTATACGCGGGACAAACGTGAATTCGCTCGATTTGAAGAGGAGAAAAATAAGCACACGGAATATTCGCTGCAAAGTCCCATCTACAATTCTCCCATCCGATCTTATCAAATGCCGGCAGAGTTAAGTGGTTCAGCATTCGAAATGAATCGACTGTCAGCGATGAGTACTACTAGTAAGTAAATTAGTTCCTTGTTAGGGTAAGACTTTAAACGTTTCACGATTGCATGTCTGTTTGTGTAGGATAGTATTTATGTACAGTACAGACATCGATGATCACTGCAAGGAAGTTTATTCTCAGATTTGAGGATTTCTCTTTAAATATTTATAGTCCTAATCCGAAGGAAAGTTTAATTTGCTTGCAAAGAATTAAAGAGACTGCCGCACGAAATTGTACTGACCGATTTTAAGTAGAATAAGAAAAATGTTTTCGCTAGAAGAAACGCATTTCATCCATAAGTGTTACTCTAAATAGAGAGTACTGAAACTGAACAGTGCATTATACAAATTTGTAATTTTTACAGTGTGTTGCTAGGAATTTTTGTAAAGTTTTGATTTTCGAAAAAATAAAGATTCTCAAAATATTTTTGGGTAAACAATGGAAGTAACAGATTCGCTGATTAACTTAATATTATGACGTTTATCCGTTCATAAAAGAGAAGACGATAAGAACATTAACACGTTCCAGTGGTTAGTTCATATAAATTACAGAATGGAACGTGACAGCAACAATCCTACAATGTCTTTGCTACAGCCACTGCTGAATGAGTTTTCGAAATTAATTGAGATTACTTTTGAACAACAACTGAGCCCGAATTTTTTGTTGATTACTGATATTTTCTGCACTATCTGCACCATATCGGATTTACGGAGTTACGGAGGGCAGAAATGTTAGAAAACGAATTAACATATAGTGCACGTACTCGTAGACAGAGATGGGAAATTACCGGTAATTTATTTATTGTCGGTAATATTACGTAATATTACGGTAATATTACGTAACATTGGGTAATATTACCGAAATCTTAAATTACCAATATTACCGATGTAGTAAATACCAATACAAAATTGTAACAATTCGATATTTTACTATCAGACTCATGCGAAAGTTGAATATTATTCAGCAATATGTTCTTTGCGAAAATTATCCTTTGTACGGTGGACTATTTTCTGTTCATTTTTCGTGAATTTTACGTGAAACTCAACTTTCGCATGTGTCACACGGTAAACCAGTACCTTCGATACTGCTACATAATTGATTGCTTATGAAACAACTTTGTGATACTCGGAAACTCACTCGTGTGTTTTTGAGCAACTTGTTTGATTGACTCTACATTTGTCAAAAAGACAGTAACCGGAGCTTGTTGCTGGAAAACACCTTTATCACATAAAAGAATTACTTTCTCAACATGGAATGTAAACTACTATTACATGCGTCACTTTGAGCTTTCCTCAGTATAGTATAGTTTTACTGAACAAGACAATAGGTAAAAATGAATGAATTACATTAGCAGCATGGAGACTACTATTACATGCTTCACTTTGAGCTTTGTTGAGTAAAGTATAGTTTGACTGAACAAGAATGTGGAATCTTACTTCTTGCGTAGATGTTTCCAAATGTTTGTTTCGACTATTCAGATAACCAAACTCGTATTCGGCTAGTTGAAGAAGGGGTACACGAGTCGGAAGACTTGGAAGCACTTGTGTTACGTTATCACGCTAGATTGTATGTCGCTACCACAATATTCAACGATGGCAGTGCCGGAAACTCGGTCTTTTAGGATACGAAATTTGAAATGAAATTTCATTTGCTAACAATTTCAGGTTTCGATCTAAGCCCGTGTTCTTATGAAGTGACAGAAGACCGAGTTGCCGACGGCGTCATTCAATGACAACTCTGAGAGAAATCGTAAAAATCCACGCTCTTTAAATTATCAATTTAGGTTGAAGCTCATTCAAATGTGTATACTACTCGACTATTTTTGAACAAGTTGTTTAACTAGGCTGAACTAGGCCTAACTAAAACAAAATTATACGATAAAATACACGTGAATTTGCTAAAAACGAGTAATTTTTGTTGAAAACGATTAAAATTTACAATATGTTAACTGATTTTTGGTAATATTACGTAACTTACGTAATATTACCGAGGCTTTAAATTACCAATATTACCGAGCTTCGGGTAATATTACGTAATTTTACGTAATATTACCGGGTAATATTACACGGTAATATTACGGGCCCATCTCTGCTCGTAGAATTCCATGCTACTTCAGTTCTTTAAGTTTTTCCTTTGTGTTCTTTCATGGTGTTTGCCATGAGAAGCTGTGAGCCTTTGAATGGGGTCATGTATGAAAAATACACGGAAAAAAATAAAATTATTCAAACTAAATTTAATTGTGAAAATTTGGTTCGAAAGTATAAATATTTGTCACAAATATTTCAAATATTTATGAGAAATAAATTACAAATTATTTGTCATAAATAAAATGAATTGTCAATGAATGAATTTGTCAAAAACCAGACTCGATCATTTTATTTTGCGTTAACCTTATTTTCAATTATTTGTCACAAATATTTTTAAATATTTCTGACAAATAATTTTGAATGTATTAGTATTTCTCCTAAATATTTTGTTGTGCCTGTTCCGATATTGCATGTCATCTATCTGTTAAGAACTTGTCCAACTTTCATGTTTCAAAATCTTCTGGAAGAAGTCAGGCCTATTATTTGGGAATTAATTCCCAAAATTCCCAAATATTCCCAAATATTCTCAAATATTGAACTGAAGTGAAGAAGTCGTCTGTAGAGACGCAGATGTCTTCACTCAGGAACTACCCTTTAAATATTTGAACGATCAGTGGATATTATCCTTATAAACTTTTTAATACACAAAATGACCTGTTTTAAGCCGATGGAGGAACCCCAAAAGATTTAAGTGTTAAGAGCAATGAAAATAACACTTTGTTCATAAGGAATATGAATTGACATTGCCTAATCACGTCAAGCACATTACGTCCGAGGTTCCAAATTTTTGGGAATATTTGGGAATTTTTGGGAATATTTGGAAATATTTGGAAATATTTGAGAATTTTTGGGAATATTTGGGAATATTTGCGAATTTTTGGGAATATTTGGGAATATTTGGGGAGTAGAAGATTGACGAAATGTATACGATAGAAAATACCTGCTGTAATGTCGCTGTATATTCCTAAGTCACTCGTGAACAGCTACTCTTAGCTTTCTTTTGAATTTCGACTGACCGAAATCAGCGCTTTTTTTTCGGGACTTTCTTATATACTACCACTACATATAAGAAAGTTCCGAAAAAAATGGGGCTGATTTCGGTCAGTCGAAATTCAAAAAAACTCTTAAAAAAACTTCTGATGGATGTCATTAAATGTCAGTGGCATTTAGACACGACTTATAAAGCCTGGTTGATAACAATACAAAAAAAGAAACCTAACATTTTGGCAGAATATATTCAAAAGGATTAATTTTTTGGAATTAATTCCTAAATATTCCCAAAAATTCCCAAATATTTCCAAAAATTCCCAAATATTCCTAAAATTCCCAAATATTCTGAAATATTCCCAAAATTCCCAAATATTCCCAAATATTCTTAAATATTCCCAAAATTCCCAAATATTCCCAACATTCCCAAATATTCTCAAATATTCCCAAAATTCCCAAATATTCCCAAAATTCCCAAATATTCCAAAATATTCTCAAATATTCCCAAATATTCCCAAAATCGATTCCCAAATAATAGGCCCTGGAAGAAGTTGATGAACTTTTTCGAAAAACATTGGAAAATATTTGCAACATTAAAATGACACCGAACATTTGGAGACAAACATCGTTACCTTTTTCATTGACTGGAATTGGCATAAGAAAACTCGAAGATTTGGCGATTCCCAAAATTTATCAAACATTTTATTAGGTCAACTGAATTTGGACATCGTTGACACCGAAATCAAAAGATTGATCGATGATCTGCCGTCCAGCCTGGTATCAGACACAGAAGCTAAACGTGAAAACCAAACAAATTGGGATTACCCGAATATGAAATTAATTTTCGAAACATTGTTGAGCAATGCTGACCAAACAGATAGAGCTTACTTGCATCATCCAAAAACGAATCGTCAAAGTAGTTGCAAGTGATACCGTTGTCTAAGTTGGGCTTACTTTTGAACAACAATACAGCTCGAATTGCGATTGCCATAAGTTTGGGAGTGAAAGTATGCGAAAAACACACTTGCCGATGTGGAAAAACTGTTGAAGAAAACGGCCACCACGGTTTATCATGCATTAGGATCGCTGGCAGAATTCAGAGACATGTAGGATCCAATAAAGTAACCTTGAATGCCTTATCTAAAATCGATTTCCCGAGCATGCTAGAACCGCCTGGAATAAGCAGATCGGACGGCAAGCAAGTTGAAGGTGATACACTCCTTGGGAGCGAGGAAAATCTTTCGTTTGGGATGCTACAGTAAGCGACACTGTTGCTCCATCGTACCTGGCCCAATCAGCGAAAATCGCTGGCACGGTCGCAGACCAATTATAAACATAATCACTGCATGGCATTAAAACGTGACTACATATTCACTCCTATCGCTTTTGAAACGTTCGGGCCAATGGGAGAGGACAATAAGAAATTCATAAATAAAATCGGAAAACTGTTGCAACAAATAACTGGAGAAAAGCGATCGACCTTGATACAACCATATTCAAAGAAAGTTAATACAACGAGAGGAAATTGTGCATCAATTTTGAAAACGTTTGAAAATGACGATGCTAATGCCGTTTCAAACATATTTGAATTGTTATAAATCGAAAAACTATTTAAAAATTTAAGAATTTAAATATTTTTAAAAATATTTTTTACATTTACGGCAGATGAAGTCGTTTAGGGATGAATTCATCTGTTGTCCACATTCACTGCAAAAATAAGCGATGACTAACGATTAGTGTTATATAGTAAACTGAATGGTTTAGCGAATGAAGTAAAAGATTTTTGGCTGAACTCTAGGCCATAGTTATAAAAAGAAGTAGCAGATTATATGATTTTACTGTTTACCACGTTTCATCGTTGTTTCTGACATACTATTAACCTACCTACGACGAAAATAGTTTGTTCTGGCATTAGAACGGGCCCTCACAAGAATATTTTAATATCGATCTTAGTGTGTCTACTTTGAAGGTATTGACGAAGTATAAGAATGAAATTTATAAAATAAATTTTAATTGAAAGATCGACGAAATTTGAACTGTTCGCCACGAGAAACTCTTCAGTGACAAATCATTTTTTAGTGAGTCCAGTCTTCATCATGTGACACTAATATTGCCATTCTGTTGAGTAACCTTTTCACACTTAAGTTAGCTGATCAGTAAATGGAAAAGCAAAAAGTTCAAACAACACTGGTATTCACGAACAACGCTAGACATGCTGAAAATTGTATTAAAATCAACGCCAAAAATGCTAATTATTTCCTCTCACTCAGCAGTAAAAATATCAGAAGAATAACATCCATTCTTACTGGCCATTGCATCCTAAAGAAGTACTTATATTATGGGTCTAGCAGGTTGTGCAACAACTGTGGAGACATACAATCAGCCGAACATTTTTTATGCAAATGTGCAGCTTACAAGTCGGTTCGGCTAGAGATAAAACTGGATCCACAACATAATTTCCGGTCGTCTGGATTCACCATATTTACGGAGCCAGATCAACCTAAACGTAAACACGGACGGCAGACTACTGGGGTGAGATTTCATTCGATTGAACAAATCGAGAACGGAATACGGACTGAACTTTCCATTTAACAACGCATGTCGAGCATTCAACTACGCTGCAGTTACAGTGGATCCAACGGTACCGTTTGCACGGTTTTAAAAAGAAATTGTTAAGCTGCCGGATGAAGCGTTTCGAGAACTCGTTGCACTGTGATAACAGATAAGATGATAAGGAAAACGAATTGAGAAATTTTATATTGACCCAGGTGGTAGCTCGTGATAGGTTATCTGATTGAAAGGGCCCAACAGGGTAAAAAGTGCCATCAACGGAACTAAGAGTATGAAACTCCAAAATTATGCAAAAAACAGGTTCATAAGACCAATCAATGGTCAAAATACCGAGTAAGTTCTGTACCTCGAACGTGTGAAAAAAAATCAGAGATCTTTTACCTCCAAACAAACATTTTTTGAGAATTTTTTCAGATTTTTACATCAACACACTAGGGAGGAATAAATGTAAAACGAAAATCACATTTTCGTATATAGCTCCACCATTTCACCATAACTCCAATTTTGGAGTTTCATACTCTACTAAAATGGCTCGCTGTGATTCACTTCACGTTATACTCTTCACTGAGTATATAGAAGTAAAGGACGGATTAGGCTTAATTCATCCACTGATGATAAGCATTTACCCTCGCACGAGAGTGGATCGTACACTACTACGACTGCTGAATCACGGCTAGTAGCTGGTCTTAGAATGGGCTCGATGGTTTCCGGATGTGTCATATGGATCTACGTTGGCAACTAAAAGGTAGCTGAGAATTTTGGATGTGGCGAGAATGTACGTTATCAGTTTGAATGGACGAATGGGAAAAGGTGAAAATTCATCTACGATGGAGTTCTCTCCTGCTTTCGCTTTTCTGCAGTGATCTCCTGCAATGCTCTGATCGTTCCGTCAACGACTTTTCCGTTACGTATGCAACCTATGATCAGTCGTGGATTTGCACTTGCAACCTATAATCAGTCGTGGATTTGCCCGTTACGTATGCAGTCTGTAATCAGACGGAGTTGATCGAGTGCTCGTTGACCATTTCTTTCTGTTGGCAGTGTTCTAGTGACGAGTTCATTAGGATCGGAATGCAGAAAGTTGTTCGATTTTCAATGTGTTCCCTGGCTGGAAGATTGGTGGCTTGATGACTGGCTGAGCTACGCCAGAATCGTGAGTACGAGACGTGAACAGTTTTCACTTTTGTTTTTGGAACTCAGGCTCAACTCTTTTCTGTTCTTTGCTGCGTTTTTTGTGGTGATTTCTAAGCAGCTTTCCGCAATTTCCCAAGTTTCCATCAGCAGATAGCAATGTCTCAATGCAAACTATCCTACACTTGTTCATGGAAAGCTTTGCTGCTGTCTTGTGTAAGAGGCTAGTGGAAACAACTAAATATAGTTCTGCCGCTAGTTCTCGAGGTCGAAACAGCCTTATTTTTCTCAATGCATTCACTTAACGCGAATCCTGGGTAAGGGAAGAGTGCTTAAACTCTGTTTGTTCCTGTTGTTATTTTATTTATTCCCTTGACTGTAAGTCAGGGTCTTATGCCGGAAAATACCCTAGAATGTTTGTATATCAAAGGTTGTATGAAATGTTATGAAAAACGGAATTGTTTGTCCAAATATTTTACTTGTATACACGATAACTTGAGTAATTATCAACCAATTACCAATTTTATTTTTTTAATCGACGCAGAATTCAATTCCTGAGGTTAAGTTCGAAGATGGGCTATGTGGGATTAAGGATCTGGAAGTTATTCCAGAAAAACAGTATTTTCCACTGTTGGAAAATTCAATCAATCGAAAAAGATTACTTTGATGGAATTTGATTTTGTCGGTTAGTTATATCCAGCTATCACGCATGCATGATAGTCAGCTATCACGGTGATAGTCAGCTATCACGGTGATAGTCAGCTTCTTTATTCACGGTGATAGTCAGCTATCACGGTGATAGTCAGCTATCACGGTGATAGTCAGCTATCACGGTGATAGTCAGCTATCACGGTGATAGTCAGCTATCACGGATATCAGTATCATGATAGTCAGCTATCACGGTGATAGTCAGCTATCACGGTGATAGTCAGCTATCACGGTGATAGTCAGCTATCACGGTGATAGTCAGCTATCACGGTGATAGTCAGCTATCACCGGTGATAGTCAGCTATCACGGTGATAGTCAGCTATCACGGTGATAGTCAGCTATCACGGTGATAGTCAGCTATCACGGTGATAGTCAGCTATCACGGTGATAGTCAGCTATCACGGTGATAGTCAGCTATCACGGTGATAGTCAGCTATCACGGTGATAGTCAGCTATCACGGTGATAGTCAGCTATCACGGTGATAGTCAGCTATCACGGTGATAGTCAGCTATCACGGTGATAGTCAGCTATCACGGTGGTGATAGTCAGCTATCACGGTGATAGTCAGCTATCACGGTGATAGTCAGCTATCACGGTGATAGTCAGCTATCATGATATCACGGTGATAGTCAGCTATCACGGTGATAGTCAGCTATCACGGTGATAGTCAGCTATCACGGTGATAGTCAGCTATCACGGTGATAGTCAGCTATCACGGTGATAGTCAGCTATCACGGTGATAGTCAGCTATCACGGTGATAGTCAGCTATCACGGTGATAGTCAGCTATCACGGTGATAGTCAGCTATCACGGTGATAGTCAGCTATCACGGTGATAGTCAGCTATCACGGTGATAGTCAGCTATCACGGTGATAGTCAGCTATCACGGTGATAGTCAGCTATCACGGTGATAGTCAGCTATCACGGTGATAGTCAGCTATCACGGTGATAGTCAGCTATCACGGTGATAGTCAGCTATCACGGTGATAGTCAGCTATCACGGTGATAGTCAGCTATCACGGTGATAGTCAGCTATCACGGTGATAGTCAGCTATCACGGTGATAGTCAGCTATCACGGTGATAGTCAGCTATCACGGTGATAGTCAGCTATCACGGTGATAGTCAGCTATCACGGTGATAGTCAGCTATCACGGTGATAGTCAGCTATCACGGTGATAGTCAGCTATCACGGTGATAGTCAGCTATCACGGTGATAGTCAGCTATCACGGTGATAGTCAGCTATCACGGTGATAGTCAGCTATCACGGTGATAGTCAGCTATCACGGTGATAGTCAGCTATCACGGTGATAGTCAGCTATCACGGTGATAGTCAGCCATCACGGTTATAGTTGGCTATAGTCAGTCAGGTGAAAGTCAGCTATCACGCATGATAGTTTTCTAGCCATGTCATAAAATATTTATAAAATTTTATGAACAACCAATTTCTGAATCGTTATTCAAATGTATGGAATGACATTAAAAAACAATCATACAGAAAACTTTAAAACTCCCACGAGTGCGAAGTTTGCGGCCAGAGCGAAGCGAGGGCCGTAATTCGTACGAGTCGTGCTATTTTTTTTTCATGATTGAAGGTTTTGTGAATGTAGAAAGTACCGGGGGCTTCCTTTTTGTACATAAGTGTAAGGGAAGAACGTCTATCGTACTATTTTATATTGTACCAAAGTGAAAGAGTCCTCTAATCGTTCCAAATTCGCATCTTTTACTTTTGTTTAACGTTAACAATAAGACTATAAAACTGAATGATAGACAACTTATACGAGTGGGACCTTTGCGGGCAGAGCGCAGCGAGGGCCGTAATTCACACGAGTCTTTGTCTATTTTTGTATTGTTGATTAAAAATCTGGCCGCAAATTTACAAGCAAATAGAGAACAGAAAAAGTGGTTTTCCAAAGAACTTGTACACAAGCGAATGTTTTATATCAGTTATTTGTGATGTTTCGGAAGATTAACAACGGAAAAAAAAATGAAATTGATTAAAAATATATTGAAAAAATTGTCAGTCAAGGGACCTGACCCGCCCAAAAGGTGGGGCCTAGTTTTTTAGCTTCATTTTGATAGGCATTTCAGCTGTGGAATGACGATGAGAGTCGCCAGCTTGCTGTGATTCACTTCAGGTTATACTCGTCATTGAGTATACAGAAGCAAAGGACGGATTAGGCTTAGTCTAACCACTGATGGTAGTCTACCTCTATGGTGATAACTGAACGAAACCTTCTTATACGGCTTTTTTAGTAGAAATACAACGAAGAATAATTAGTGGACCTGCTTAGGCAAAAAATCGTGCATCTTTGAAAATCGTTATTACGATGATTGTATGTTGTTCCGTATCAATTCCTGATTATAAATTGATGTGGGGCCAAGACGGCAGCTCAACGGTTCTCTGGTGAGCAGCCGTTATGTCCCTTTTTTTTCTATGATTTTTCATTCGTAAGCGAGAAGAGATATCAATCCACTTCCAAAGGATAAGTTATAGAGAAAAGTCTAAATTTTTTTTTGGTGAAATTTATTTTTTGACATTTGAATCCAAAATGGCGGAAAAAATTGGTCAAAGTCGAAAAATATTTTTTTCTCAAAGGAAAATCTCTGAAACTGATAGAAAGACTGTAAATTCTGTAAAAAATTTTCTTCAAAAGGTTTATAGAGAATTTAAAGAGCTACGTTTTCGTTTTTTATTGATTGAAATCGGGCAGCTCGTTCCGGAGATATGTCCGTAACAGTGAAGTCATCATATGCTCTTCATGGAAAAATACATCGAAATTATTATTTTTTTCGTTAGAGTAAATAATCATACGTATTTCCATGACAATCGACCTAAAGTTGTATTTTCTGTAAATTTTAGTAACGCAAGGCGTAACCGAGTTTCATATTTTCACGAAAACATGCTCCCTGTTCTAGAATTTAAGGATTTTGAAGGATCTTTGGGTTTTTTGGATTCTCTTCAGGATTTATTGAACTGTTGAGGTGGTAGTGGGTCAGTTCCTAAAATTATGTCACTGCACATGCACAATATGTTCCCAGCTCTAGAACGTAAGTATTATGAAGGATATCTGAGATTTTATTGGGTTCCCTTCTGGACTTTTGGGATTGTTGAGGTTATATTATGTTAGTTCCTAAAATTCCACCACCTTACATAGTATACCATGCTATCAGTTCTAGAATTTGAGTAATTTGAAGGATTTGTCAAGTTTTTCTGGGTTTCCTTCTGGACTTGGATTATAGAACTCTTCAGATCCTAAAATTTAACCATTATGGTGCATCATCTGGATATTCAGGATTATTGAGAGTCATCTTAACAATCCCGTAAGTTCAAACGATATCCTGAGAAACCTCAAAACTCTAGAACTGGGAAGATAGTAGACCATGTTGGATGGAGGAATTTTGAGAACCAAAATACTACCATCTCATTAACACCAGAAGACCAGAAGGAAACCCAGAAAAACTTGACAAATCCTTCAAATTACTCAAATTCTTGAACTGATAGCATGGTATACCATGTAAGGTGGTGGAATTTTAGGAACTAACATAATATAACCTCAACAATCCCAAAAGTCCAGAAGGGAACCCAATAAAATCTCAGATATCCTTCATAATACTTACGTTCTAGAGCTGGGAACATATTGCGCATGAGCAGTGACATAATTTTAGGAACTGACCCACTACCACCTCAACAGTTCAATAAATCCTGAAGAGAATCCAAAAAACCCAGAGATCCTTCAAAATCCTTAAATTCTAGAACAGGAAGCATGTTTTCGTGAAAATATGAAACTCGGTTACGCCTTGCGTTACTAAAATTTACAGAAAATACAACTTTAGGTCGATTGTCATGGAAATACGTATGATTATTTACTCTAACGAAACAATAATTTCGATGTATTTTTACATGAAGAGCATGTGGTGACTTCACTGTTACGGACATATCTCCGGAACGAGCTGCCCGATTTCAATAAATAAAAAACGAAAACGTAGCTCTTTAAAGTCTCTATAAACCTTTTGAAGAAAATTTTTGCGAATTTACAGTCTTTCTATCAGTTTCAGAGATTTTCCTTTGAGAAAAAAATATTTTTCGACTTTGACCAATTTTTTCCGCCATTTTGGATTCAAATGTCAAAAAAAAAATTTCACCAAAAAAAATTTAGACTTTTCTCTATAACTTATCCTTTGGAAGTGGATTGACATCTCTTCTCGCTTACGAATGAAAAATCATAGAAAAAAAGGGACATAACGGCCGCTCACCAGAGAACCATTGAGCTGCCGTCTTGGCCCCACATCAATTTAGAATCAGTAATCGATACGGAACAACCTACAATCATCGTTATAACGACCTTCTAAGATGCACGATTAAGCCCATTTTTCAGCCTAAGCAGGTCCACTAAATGATGAGCTGCTGCTCGAAACGAACGAATTACATGAAAAAAACTGCAACATTTTTGTTTTTGTTTTTATGTTTCGTTGATTATATTTCCAGTTTTTTTTTTCTTCACAACAACACTAATTATATACTCGTAGCTTTATCATAATTATAAGTTTTTAAATTAAACAAAATTTCATAGAAAAAAAAACAATTATTTCGCTGTTGTAATTGAAGTAATTTCATTATTTTATTTTTATTTTTTGTTATAAATACTTAAATACGAACGAAAGTTTTTCTTTGCTTTAACAATTCAAATATTTTGTGTAATTTTTCCCTTTTCTATTGTTTCTTTTTCCATTTGTTTTTTGCTCTTTAAATAAAATTCAAAAAAACAAACTTTTTAATTTATATTTACGTATAGTCCGTACAATGCTAAATTTTGATTTTCTGTTGTTTTTCTCTTTTTAATCATCAAATATATTCATAATATACTTATAAAACGGCAAATATACTTTATGCGAGTAAAACTACAAACAGCATAATATGGAACAACAACAATAACAACAACAAAGATTTTTGTTTCAATTTTTTTTTTTAAATTTGGTTTCACAAAAATTACAATTAAATTCTTAGCTTCAAAGAGTGTGATAGGCAAATTGATAAAGGAAAACAAAATGAAGAGGGAAGAAAGATAGAACGGAAAGAAATACAATTAGGAATATGTACAACAATACAACAATATATTTTTGAAGAAAGTATATCTATGTCGATAAGAGGCGGCTCTTATGCGCACACACACATCCACAACTCCATCATTTTTATCCTTTTTTTATAGAACTAAAAAATACTTAACAAAATATTGCAGCGAATTTCAATTTCAATTTTTTTTAATTGGAAAAATGTAATTTTTACAACTTTTAGTTCACTTCCTCTCTTTTCTGATTCTGGTTTCGTAGCTCTGAACACCGCATAAACTCGAACGTGTTTACGCTCCACTAAAACCATACACTTCCAACACTCTTATTTCAAAGTCTCCCGATGGACACAACGGTGGATTGTTAAATGTCTGACATCGATCGGTTTTACCATATCGAATATTTTCGTCCATCCAAATAGCCTGACCCTCACTGTAACAATTCGAGAACAATTCGCTTAGACGAATTCAATTTCCATCTAAAAATTTCGATTTCAATTTACCCTCCGCCAATTGTAATCATCTTCGAATCGGCTGCCATGAACAGCTCAGAACCATGTCCCAAACCTTTATCACCTTCGATACCCACCCAGGGGTATCTAGCACGTTCGGGATACAAGGAAAACAGAAATGTTTCACCGGTGCCGAAGTAAGCCTGTCGATGGCCTTTGTCGTCTTTCAGATTTCGTTCGAACCAACGAGAAGAGCAATAAGCGCCGAATACCTGTTCGATGGAATTGAATTTTAACAACAATCAGAGTTTTGTAATGGGACTGGGACACGGATTGCTGTCGATGGTTTTAGGTGTTTAATCAGAGTGTATTGACCGAATTTAGTTCTGATAATGCTTAGGCAAGATGGCCGTACACTGTAACAGCGCAACATTATCGCAATAAGGGCGGTTCATCAACCAGTGCTACTTGTGTCTTCAAAGGCTCTTACAGCCTGTGATCAGCCAAAATAAATTCAAAATTATCAGTCATTGGTGGCACAGAGATCTCCAGATCGCATTGGATCTCTTTCTTTTTTCTTGCTTCGAATTAGACTTGTTCGTATCCATTCTCTGATAAAATCCTTACAACTCTTGGATTAACTTGGTGTACATACGGGATTTGCATCTTGTCGTGGATGTAGCATTTAAGTCTCACACTCACACATACATCGTAGTCGTCGGGTACGAACATGTCTTCAGCTATCGGTACAGTGGACGTCAGTGAAATTTAGGCATTTAGAACATGCACATTTGTTTGAGTGGACCAGCTGTTAAACAGCTGAAGCAAATTCATGTCAAAATTTCGCTGACGTTCTCTGTATAAAATCGTCGAACATTTTACCAAGACATCTTGAACCTCGACTGTAGTGTTCCCAAAAAAAAACTATCTCTTCGGCTCTACACACCTGCATTACCATAAGACAATATTTCTGTGAAAGCTCACCTCGTTATTACATGTTTTGATCATTAGCAATGTTGGTTCATGCATTTCCACTCGAACGTAAAATGTTGTCAATGAGCAACCGTGCTCTTCGGTTGTATATAGTAGTACCGGTTGGTACATGGTTATGCGTACCGGTAGCCATGACCACAATGTAAATAACTGGAAATATCGTAAAATTGAAATGAAAAATCGGTGAGAATAGGCGTGGACGACGGAACGAAAATACAAATCGAAAAATGAAAAAAACCAAAAAACAAAACGAAAAATTCATAGAAATCACGAAAATGAATTTTTTTTTTGTGGTTTATGCTCCAAATGCACCGAGCTAACGACTTATAACGGTGACGAAATCATAAGTTAAGAAAAGAAATCGTTTTGATGAAATTTGAACATAATCTGAAATATAAAATGTAAATGCAGCAGATGTGACTACTAGCAAATGCATCACATGTGTGTAGACATATAAATCGAAATAAAAATGGAAATTTTCTTCAGAAATCAAAAATGTCGAACGTCAATTCTATACTATATTGTAACAAACATGCAGTAGAGATACAATCTGAGCGCAGCTGCAGTAATATAATAAAGCTTTGGCCCAGTGTTTCTGTAATCTGAATGGCTGTGTCATAGTGTGTGCATCACGAGAAGGGGGTGCCTTGGTATTTTGAATTAGTTTTCGCAGTCAATGGCATTACGTGAAATGATTACAATTTACCCCACCAAATTATAGTTCCATTAGCGGTTGAAACGGTAAAAGTGTTAATGTTACATGGGTGTTTATGGGTCAGGGCCTATTTTCGAAAAATTGATTTCCCGAAAATGGGTTGTGGATGTGAATGTTAAGGGGATCTCTTCTCTTAAGTATAGCCTTTGTTTAACTGGTATTGTAAAATGTGTCAATGAAATATTTTCGCAACTCGAGTAGATTCGGTCACGGCATTTTGTTGAACTAAGTGTTCGATTCAACGTTTCGACATAATCGAACAAAATGAAATTGTTTTTCTCTCCAATCTGTTTTTGCCAATTATTTCCAAAAATTCTTATAAGTCAGAGGCAGTCAAATCTCAGCATAAATTTGCTTCTGCTGTTTCTCAGCTGATCCACACATACAATCGAAACTGTTTATACGTCCTGATACGGTTTTACTACTATTTCGTCAGCGCCAGCTTCAACCGTATAAACAGCTTTGATTGTATGTGTGGATCAGCTGAAGCAAATTCATGCTGAAATTTCAATGCCTCTGACTGTATAAAATCCTAGAAAAATGAAAATTAAATTAAAGCCAACCTCTATATCGCATATGCGTCAGTTTCGAATCTTAAAGCTCTTAACACCTCTTCCACGAACAATAATGCCTTCCGTTCAATTATTTTGGTGATTTTATGTATGTTACCGATGTGTCATAATGATGTGACTAGCAAGTTTAAATGACTCACATGCATGCAAAATAGTTCCTTTTTGAATTTCAGGCATGCAAACCACTTTGGCTAACAAAGCCAGCGTTAGAAGGGGACAAAAAAAAGCCAATAACCTGTTGCCAGATTTGTTACATCCAAAAGGGATTTATTTCCAACTCATAAAATCAGAAAACTCAACCAGACAATGTTCCCAATTACCTTTTGCGTACTCGCCTCTGGAATGTTTAGCGTAAATTTAGCAAGTGAATTAAAAAGGAGATTCTAAATTGGAAATGAAACGAATAACCATTATAGTAAACAGAGTTAAACATAGTTAAAGCCACGGGCGAAATGTACAATTCAACGGAACGAGATTAGTATTCGGGGGGAAAATAAGTTATGGATGGGATGAAGAGTCATATATGTACGGGAACATGTTTTAATGATATTTGGTAAACCCTTTTCTACCTTCCATAACTTTCATCAGCTCGGTAGCAATTTTATGTTTTAATTGAATTTAAATTTCAATTACGACACGAGTTAGTGTAAAGTGAATTTTCTCGTGGCGTTGGCTTAAAAAAATACGAATTTGATTTCGGAAAATTTAGCTTTCATACCACATTGACTCAAATAAAAGTAGCATCGGCCGTTGGCGTTCTTATACAACAGTTGAGTGCCAAATAAATGGAATTCATTTACGTTCTCATCAGAGTTAGCATGGTCAGCATAAAATTACGTAAAATAAGATCGAAGAGAGAATGTTTTATTAAAAAACGACCGTACGGTCAACCCAACTGTTTATCGTTCATTTCAACAAAATTCCAGTTCGAGAATAAAATATTTGTCTGACGAAAGTCAATATTACGGCTAATGTTGCGTAAAGGAAAGGGCATTAAGGAGGCATGGATGATTAGCTGGAGTTGCAGCAGTTTGACCAGCTCTGAGAAAAGTTAGCAGTTTTCCGAAATTTGCATAAACTGTTCATTCTCTCAGAGCTTGTCAAACCAAATCCATTTTTATTGGTGGTAGTTATGTCGTCTTACAATTTTCAAAAAAAGTTTTGTTTAAAGATATCAGCAAAAGTACCGTACTTGAAAAACGCCCTAATGTAGGCTTTTCAACAAAGCAGCACATTTAGGCGGAAAAAGATTCGTTTTTTTTAATGGTTTCTCTGAACCAAAATCTTTTTTTGAAATATCAAAACCGTTAAGAGTGATATCGCCAAAACTTGAACCAATTTTGGTGAAAATAAATACAATGGTTCGGCGATCCAGGCAAGCTATAGCTCGTTAGAATCGTCTTTCAATTCTAAGAAATAGGGATCTTTTAGCTTTTCTGTTAGTTTCCCATTTTCGGAGTGAACACGTGAAAAGTCATAGCATGTCAAGGGGTGGTGAAAACAGTTTTTTTGTGATAGCTCAAGATAGACTTGTTTCTAAAAGTAGAAAATTTGTAGGAATATAGGCCTTTGGCAGACCTTCATAAAGAGTATAATCATCGGTATGGGCCGCCACCCGTTCTAGACCTATGACTCAAAATATGGTCAACGTTTGGTCAGTGCTACTGGCTTGCAACAGAATTTATCCACGTATAAAAAACCCCAGATAAATTCTGTTGCAAGCCATAAAGTTAGTTGAAGTAAAATGTCGCTCCAGGAGACCCATATTTTTCGGTGTTTTCAACTTGTTTTTGGTCTTCAAACAGGCTGGAGCGATGGGAATGAAATAAACTAAATCAAAATTACATGTTCAGCTCGAAATTGTCCTGAACCGAGCGATCATTGGTCTTGAAAATGTTGCTTTCCTCCTTCTTCGTAGAAGGTGGAAAACCTCATTTCTTTTACTTCACAAAATGAACAGAAACTCAATTGCTTGCTACGAATATAGGTTTATTGTAAAGCCGAGATGCGCAGCGTTCGTTTACAGTCAATAAATGGTCACTCAAGATGTAATTTGTGCTTCACAAGAGGTCACACAATATGGAAATGTGTGTATAATCAAGTTTTTTAGAAGGAGGAAAGCAACATTTTCAAGACCAATGATCGCGCGGTTCAGGACAATTTCAAGCTGAACATGTAATTTTGATTTAGTTTATTTCATTCCCATCGCTCCAGCCTGTTTGAAGACCAAAAACAAGTTGAAAACACCGAAAAATATGGGTCTCCTGGAGCAACATTTTACCTCGACTAACTTTATGGCTTGCAACAGAATTTATCTGGGGTTTTTTATACGTGGAATGAAAGAGGGTAAGTCCAGCTACAACACCCTGTAGTCAGTTCCGCGGATAAATTCTGTTGCAAGCCAGTAGCACTGACCAAACATTGACCATATTTTGAGTCATAAGTCTAGAACGGGTGGCGGCCCATACCGATGATTATACTCTTTATGAAGGTCTGCCAAAGGCCTATATTCCTACAAATTTTCAACTTTTAGAAACATGTCTATCTTGAGCTATCACAAAAAAACTGTTTTCACCACCCCTTGACATGCTATGACTTTTCACGTGTTCACTCCGAAAATGGGAAACTAACAGAAAAACTAAAAGATCCCTATTTCTTAGAATTGAAAGACGATTCAAACGAGCTATAGCTTGCCTGGATCGCCGAACCATTGTTTTCAAATTGGTTCAAGTTTTGGCGATATCACTCTTAAGAGCGTTCACCCCTTGGCAATTTTAGCCTACATTTGTGCGCAAAAATATTCGTTTTTTGATGATTTCTCTGAACCAAAATCTTTTTTTGAAAAAGTAAAACCATTAAAGCCTGCAAAAATGTGTTACTTTTAAGAGAAAAATTGGATTGTGTATGATAACTTATTCCACTTGGAGAAACCTTTGCAAATGTGTAAATTTATGTGTTTTGCAAAGGTTTCTCCAAGTGGGTTAAGTTATCCCCCACAAACCAATTTTTCTCTTCAAAGTAACACATTTTTGCAGGCTTTAATGGTTTTACTTTTTCAAAAAAAAGATTTTGGTTCAGAGAAATCATCAAAAAACGAATATTTTTCCGCCCAAATGTAGGCTAAAAATTACCAACGGGTGAATGCTCTTAAAGCACGCAAAAATGGGTTGATTTTAAAGGAAACATTGGTTTGTGAGTCATAACTTACCCCACTGGGAGAAACCTTTGTAGATTGTGTAAATTTATGAAATTTGCACAGGTTGCTCCAAGTGGGTTAAGTTATCCCCCACAAACCAACTTTTCCTTTAAAAGCAACACATTTTTACGTGCTTCAATGGTTTTACTTTTTCGAAAAAGGTTTTGATTCAGAGAAGTCATCAAAAACGAATATTTTTCCGCTCAAATGTAGGCTACAAATTTGCAAAGGGTCCATTGCTCTTAAAATTCCTAACGTTCAGATTTACAGAGACTGTAGTATCCGCCAACATTAGGCAAGGGAAAATTGTGTCCAAACTCAAGAACTGAAGCTTCTAACAACAAGACCACCTGTTGATAATCAATTATTCAATTAAATGGAAAATTTTAAATGATTTGCAAACACTAATCAATGTGGGTGGATTGATGAAATGACATATGAAACTTGTTGCAATAAAATAAATCGGTCGAATGCTATAAAATACCATCGAACATCAAATGTTGCAATGAATCTAATGTGGAAAATTAAAAAAATTTAAAGAAAAAATATTTTAAGAACAATCTAATAAATCGCATAACATTACACGTTTAAAAAAAATGTGTGTGTGTGGTGGGTGGTGTTTGAACAATTTAAAAGAAAAAGACTTCGCTACAAATCAAAAAGATTCAAAATAAATTTGAAAAATTTGGCGCTAAAAAAAAACTTTTTCTTTTGCTAAATTATTAATTGACTTACATTATCTTGATCAACAATTTGACTTTTTATTGCTTGTAGGGGATAAACACCCATCGAGAGCGCTCTAGCACCAGGAGAGTGGGCTCCCTTTGGTTTGAATAATTTTTTTGGTAAATTTTTTTAATTTTTTTTTTTGTATTGAACAATGAGGAGAGGTAGGCAATAGAAAAGAGAAAAAAAATTTATTTGTTTAGTAATTTCAATGATGGTATAACGAAAAACAATATACGTCCAATGGTGAACAAAATGCAAGTAAAAACATTGAATTAATTAATTGACTAAACTGGGTAGAGAGAGAGAGAGAGAGAAATGGTGGTGGTGATGTGAATAATACTTTTAAACGGAGTGACACATTGGTTAGTAAAAAGGATATTCCAGTTAGTTCATCTGTTGCAGATATACTTGATACAGAAACACTTAAAGGGAAGCACCAGCACAGCAAAAAAAAACTTTTTTTTTTCTTTCCTCAAATGAACATGTGGACCGAGTATAGAGAATAAAAATTTAATTTTAAATTTTATTCGCAAGCGCAGTCGATGTAAATTAGTTTCCTGATTTTTGTTTCGAATATTATTGATGGAGGAGCCGAGCACATATCTTAACTTTCATCATTGTAAACAACATTAAAATATTTATAGGAAATTTAAAACACACAAACTTGGTTAAATGGCTATTAATATGATGGATAGATGGATATCGTTAAATATTTATAATGTAGAGAATACAATTCGGATAGTGTCACAAAATCAAAAACAAAAAAAAACATTTTTTTCGAACCGCATACCATTGGTTTACAGGTCTCGGTTTGTGTCCGCTGAAAGCCCCCGAAAAATATAAAAAACATTTTTTTTATTGACATTGGAAAAACGGATGAAAATGAAGAAGAGAAACGAAATGAAAACAAAAAGTAGCAAAAGAAAAGGAGAAAGTCGAGAATGGAAGAAAATCGACGAAATTTGTGAATCATTGAATCAATCCATGAATTTGATTTACAAAATAGTATGGACAACATTGGATGCGGCGATAGTAATTCATTATAAGCAGGCTTGTGACTCACAAATGTGCAACAAGATTCGCCTTCGGCTCGCATATACAATAGGGCGTATCGAATTTTGAGAATTTTAAGGGCCGCGATAGCCTGTGTGCGGAAAACGTAGATCATTGAAAACTAAGTCCAGGCATATGGTTGATGGATCCGAAGGTGCCCGGGAAGAAGTCCCACCGGACGACTTTAACTTTCAAATGGTCATAACTCGGAAAGTTAAGAGTATTTTTGAAAACAATGTTCTAGCAGGATGTAGAGCGTTAAAAACTCTACAAAACTGCCAAAGAAACCGATGGTCCAAAAGGTGTGTCTGTCGAGGTTTTCTAACATCGAAAGTTCGACATTTTGGTTTTTGACTTTTATTTCCTGAGAGACAAATTATTAACTTTAGCTTTTGGCATGAGGTTGTAGAGGAGGTCGAGTACTACCAGTACACTAGGCATTATCCCGGTCGGCGATCCATCCGAAACCACTTTTTCAACATTTTTGAATGGACTTTTTAAGTGTACCCACGTCGCCCACGAAGCCATTGCAGACAATGTAACCGGTGTTGCTGAGTCGAGGTAACCTTGGCCAGTAAGTGCACATAATATTCCATAACAGTAGCTGAACTCTTTTACAAAATATTTAAGAATTCGGTGTACAACCTCCTCTACAACCTCATGCCAAAAGCTAAAGTTAATAATTTGTCTCTCAGGAAATAAAAGTCAAAAACGAAAATGTCGAACTTTCGATGTTAGAAAACCTCGACAGACACACCTTTTGGACCATCGGTTTCTTTGGCAGTTTTGTAGAGTTTTTAACGCTCTACATCCTGCTAGAACATTGTTTTCAAAAATACTCTTAACTTTCCGAGTTATGACCATTTGAAAGTTAAAGTCGTCCGGTGGGACGTCTTCCCGGGCACCTTCGGATCCATCAACCATATGCCTGGAATTAGTTTTCAATGATCTACGTTTTCCGCACACAGGCTATCGCGGCCCTTAAAATTCTAAAAATTCGATACGCCCTAATATACAATCTCTACACTTGTTTAAAAACAGTTGCTCAAAAGCACACGAATGACTTTACGAGTATCACAAAGTTGTTTCCGAATGAATGATTTACGCAGCAACATCCAATGCATTCTGATTTATTGCCTGCCCTTGTGAACGTTGACTATCACAAAGGGTACAACGTAAAATGAATCGAAAATATTCTTCATGTAAAGCACCACTTTCTTGGGGGGCAAACTGCTATGTAAAGGTCAACTTTCGTATTGAGCAGGCAATAAAAAAAGATTTTTTATTTGTTTCACTGAAGAATAGATGCCACGAGAGATTATAGCTCCCTCTCGGCAAAATAAAAATCTCCAAACAAGGACACAATGTACTGTTACGTCACCACAAGGGCGGAAAAGTTAAAAAGTCGAGTTTTCGTAAAAAAAATTTAATCCGAGACGAAGCCGAAGCACAAAAACGTGAATTTAAATTTTTTTAATTTAATGCAGCCGTTTTACTAAGTAAAACACACATGGGGCCACCGTTTGGGCCCATTGTGCTAGCTGTACCGTTGGGTTAGTCTTTTACTGTTGGTTCGAACCTCCCTGTACTTTCAATAAAGTCCAGGATGTCCTTTGGACGTAAGTTTTTAATCAGGTCATATCTGATAGTGTACCCACCTAAGTGAATCCTTCTTTTTGTTATAAAAGCCGGACATTCGCAGAGGAAGTGCTCAGCTGTATCCGTGTGGTGGCCACACAGATCGCAGCTTGGAACAGTTCGCTTTCCTATTGTAGTTAAGTGCTTATTAACTCCGACTTGAACTCCGAAGTGTCCCGTGGTTACGCCAGTAAATATTTTTAGTCTCGTTCGGCTGACGTTCAGAGTTTCCTATACTGATCCTTATACAGCTCTTTGCCCGACGACAAGTGGGTTTAATAAGCCAGTGGCTTCTAAACTTGTTTGCTCTTATTGTGGAATGCGTGTTTGGCGTACCGCTGACTGGTTCCTCCGAGTTTCGTACAATATTGTACATGCTGGAGCAACCGAAAAAATGCTTCATTGATGGAATGAACGGTTTTCGATGCAGACACATGTAAAATAAATTGTTTGGATGATGTCCCAGTCCCATGGACATTGATAAATTTCGTGTTATAAGTCAATCGATCTGGCGTGTTAAGTGGTAACACCGTATCACATTGTTTGTGCGCTTCGAAGAGCTTTCGAAAGCTCTGAGCTTTTTTGGATTTCATTGAAAAAGTGAAATATTTCAGTCGACCACAAAAGCTTTCGGAAACTCTTTAAATGCAAAGACACAAATGCGATACGGTGTCTACACACGGCAGCTCTCACACCAGCATTTTGAAGAAAAGACAAACTGTCTAAGGATTGGAACGTAACCCAATCTTATCCAATAGAAAGCATCAGAAACGGACATTAGAATCTAGCATCCTTCGACGCTGGATGTAGGCTTTATAGACCGAGATTCCATGTCATCTCTGCATAAACGTTATATGACAGGACCAACAATGTCTAATGTAATATAGTCTCAGGCCATGCACCTAACGGATTTCTTAGACACTCGATGTAGAATTAGAAGAATCTTCAGAATCTAAGGCCGCTGTTGCAATTTCAGAGCGAGGTTTAAATAAAAATATTTTTTCTACTTCGTGCTCCAAATTATTGCAATATTGAGGCGAAGCATATTAGATGGTATATGATCATCATCACTCGACGTTGAGATGTTATTGATTTAACGATTCACAAAATTTTAACGCAATCAAATATCGACCCGGAATAACTTTTAAACGGGCAAATAGATCAATATTGAATTTTCATCTTATCGGACGATTATAAATGTAAATGGGATCGTTGCGCAGAAACCTGTGAAATCAATAATGAACGTCTGAACGAACCATACTTACTTCTCGAATTGTCAGTGTGTGCGACATCATTTGAATGTTTACTTGTGACTGACTTGTTGGTAAATTATCGCTAGAACGCGACCTCACTAATTGTTTGGATCCACTAAGCACTGATCTACTCTTTAGTACCATTTCAGTCTTGATAAAAACTCTAGAAATATATGTTGAACTGCACGATGATGAGCACAATTACGGTTGAAAATGTGTGGAAGATAAATCGGAAATTAGATTTCATCGGTCTGAAAACAAAGCGTCGATGTACCTTACCTAAGGGCTCTAATGTTAAACGCGGTGCGCAAAAGTTTCGTTGGCGACACTGGTAAATTTCGACAAAACTTCGGCAGTGCATTTTCAATGTCATTTTTGAGGTTTTCTGAATTCCACTCGCTGTCGGATGACGATGAAGTCGCATGCTTATTGAAAAGAATCAAAATCGCCAAAGATATTCGGTAAAACACTTTGATTCCCTCGTGAAAAAAACAGTCCATAACTCTGAGGTGGAACAGAGAGAGAGAGAGAGAAAGATTGGAATGAATACAGTTTGAGCTGTGGATTGCAAAATAAACGTTTTACCTAACAAGGTGAGGAAACGGCAGACCGCCCAGTATCCACCAGCTCCAATCCATAAAAATTCGTTCCGATTTTTGACCAGGACAAATTCGTTGCAAATGGAGCACAGCTGATTTCTGTAACAGAAAATAAATTTATTAGGATCGCACGCGCGTGGTTTATGGTGGGTCGTTAAAGCGAACAACCGAAATTTATTTATCTTTTCAGCAAAACAACAACAACAAAACCGCTTACGTACAGCATGTTTCTTGGCTATTTGCATCACAGTCTTCCATGTCACCTCGTACAACAATTTCGTTTGTGTGATGAACACTTTTTCTTTGGCTGCTACTAGACTTGCCAGACAATGATAGCATTCTTCTTCTGCAAAATAAACCGAGAAAAACAACACATTCGATTAATCTTTCCGCCGAATTACATAATTCTACATCGACCCAAACAATTTATGCAGAGAAATTGATAAATATTTACAAAGAAAATGTTATTTTTTTCGTGTGTTCGAATCGTTCTCCCGTTTTTCTTTTCTCAATCTTATTAAATCTATCGGCTTCTATTTCTCCTCTTCTCTTCTTTTATAGTTTCAATTTTTGGCAAATTGCCAAATTATTCAATCTTACGACTATGAAATTTTGGTTAGTTTATGTAATAGATGATCAGTCAAAAAACCCTTAAAGGGTAAATGTGACGCAAGTCCTTTATCTTACTTACAAAATAACTGATATCGCTGAGGGTGACGCATTGTGCGTCGTACGCAAAAATTTTATCAACAAAAAATTGACCTAAAAAATTTCTGAAAGAAAATTTTACAAAAAGAAATTTGCGTCACAAGTGGCAGATGATTCGGTTTTCTTCCGTTTGAATTCTTTCAGTACATTTTTTAACCATTTTCCTAACAATAGGTTCCCCAACATCTGCAACTTGTGACGCAAATTTCTTTTTGTAAAATTTTCTTTCACAAATTTTTTGGGTCAATTTTTTGTTGATAAAACGATTGAGTACGACGCACAATGCGTCACCTTCAGCGATATCAGTTATTTTGTAAGTAAGATAACGGAATTGCTTCACATTTACCCTTTAAGGGTTTTTTGACTGATATCACCACTTTTGTAAGTAAGTCCTTTCGACAACATCAAAAAACCTTATGGAAGTTAAAAAATTCTAGAGGAATCATCTGTCATCCCAAAATTTAGGAACCAACTTTGGAACACCTTACTAATGTCGAAAATAACCTAAATCCATCAAAAAATCCGATGGAAGTTAGGAAGTGCCAGAGGAATCATCTGTCATCCCAAAATTTAGGAACCAACCTTGAACATCTCAATTATTATGTCGAAAAAAACCCAAATTCATCAAAAAATCCGATGGAAGTTGGGAAGTGCCAGAGGAATCATCTGTCATCCCAAAATTTAGGACCCAACTTTGGAACACCTCACTAATGTCCAAAATAACCCAAATCCATCAAAAAATCCGATGGAAGTTAGGAAGTGCCAGAGGAATCATCTGTTATCCCAAAATTTAGGAACCAACCTTAAGACACCTCACTCATGTCGAAAATAACCTAAATCCATCAAGAAATCCGATGGAAGTTAGGAAGTGCCAGAGGAATCATCTGTCACCCCAAAATTTAGGAACCAACTTTGGAACATCTCACTCTTGTCGAAAATAACCTAAATCCATCAAAAAATCCGATGGAAGTTAGGAAGTGCCAGAGGAATCATCTGTCATCCCAAAATTTAGTAACCAACATTGGAACATCTCACTCATGTCGAAAATAACCCAAATTCATCAAAAAATCCGAAGGAAGTTAGGAAGTGCCAGAGGAATCACCTGACATCCCAAAATTTAGGAACCAACATTAGAAGTCTCTCTCATGTCGAAAATAACCCAAATCCATCGAAAAATCCGATGGAAGTTAGGAAGTGCCAGAGGAATCATCTGTCATCCCAAAATTTAGGAACCAACCTTAAGACACCTCACTCATGTCGAAAATAACCTAAATCCATCAAGAAATCCGATGGAAGTTAGGTAATTCCAGAGGAATCACCTGTCATCCCATAATTTAGAAACCTACCTAGTAGAAGTTAATACTTAATGATACCAACAATTCCCATCAAGAAATACATCCCAAAACAACACACACCATTCACCACATTACCATCCATATCATGCAACAAAATATACAACTCACACACACACATACAAATTGGCTTTTATATGGCATTTGAATGGAGAATTTGGGGAGCTCCAGCTCCCAAGATATGGGTTTTTTCCAACTTTTGAAAATTCCATTCTTATTTTTGGGCCAATATTAGCCTATAACCAAAATTTCAGGAAATTCTGTAGAAACATTTAGGAGTTGCTGGATCCACTTTTCCATAGGAACTAACTAACTAACGTAGGCGATTTCAGTGATCTGAAAAAACGAAATTTTGCTTATTTTCATACAAAAATCAATATTTCGAAGTTCAATATCTCGGCCAATTTTGAAGCTGCAGTAACGTGTGATAGCTCGTTGAACTCGTATGTTGTTGGAGTTAAGGGGTAGAAGTCGAAAAGTTGCTGTAAATATGCTCCGCCGTCCTCAAAATTTTTTTGTTAAAACATTTTTGGTAGTGGACTTGCGTCACACCCGCTTACTAACGTGCGGGCATGATGAACAACAACAACAACAACAAAAAGAAAATTTAGAGGAACACTTTTCGGTTGTATATACATTTCTAAATCTCAAAAAAATGTATTTTCCATAAATTACTAAAGTGACGTCGGATAATATGATGATCTCGTGTCATCGTATAAATTTTAATTACCAAATAAAAATAAATGCCAGAGAATTCTCTCTCTCTCTGTGTCTCTATTTGTTTTTAAAATAAAAAAAAGTTTTTAAAGGATTCACCCACGAAATATTGTTTTAATGATCAAACATATGTAACAACTCTGCTCTTTGAAAGAAAATCTTTCGTTTACGGCTATTAAGTGTTTTTCATGGAAAGACGGCAGCGACGGATAAACCAATAAAAATAATATTAAAAATTTTGATTATTTGCGACTTGAAACACTTAAAACATTCCAAATGACCTTGACAATCGTGTTATTTAACAGTAAGATTTTTCAGTATTGAAAAAAAAATGCGTAGATTGAAAGCTGCTCATTCAAGCATTTCTAATGAGATCACCATAAAAGTAGCATCGATATAGAATAATAACACCAATCAATTCATCACCGGAAGTAAAGTTTTCTGTGCTGGTAGCGAAAATTGTTATCGGTTTATTGGTTTATGTGGGGCCTCCAGTTTTTGTTTGTCGTGTCTTTAAATACTTTTTGTTAAACCAGATGATTTGAGGGTGGACGAAGAGACTCGTGCACAGTAAATGGTTGCATACACCTACGGGACCATTTAAATAGTTCGTACGCTAATAAAACTGTTTTAAGACTCCTTCTCCCCAAAATTCAGCGAGTGTACGCTTTTATATAATCCCCCTCCTCAAGACAACTCAAGAGCGCAGTGTGTTGACCGAGGACTCGCATTGATGAATTATAGAATTGCCAGTGCGTAGGTTCGAATTTCAACCGCCACACTATGATTCTGTCAATCAGATTTGTTCACAATAACAATATCTGATTGAATCGCTTCATTGGTTTTGCCACTGTGATCTTTCGTTCTCGTTCTTCCTAGTGACATCTAGTGTACTGGGAACAAAATTAGTACGAGTAGAGTACCGGCGGCTCAAAACAATGACCGTGTGACAGCTCTAACACAACTACAACAGATTTTTGAACCGATTCAACCGATTTGGTATACACGTCTGACAATCGGTTTTTTTTCTGTTGCGGTTGAGTTTCGAACCCTCGCACTGGCAACTAAGCCGTGTAGTGGAAAGCAAACAAGTTAAGCTTTATGCTATTGAGTTGTAACTTCACTTAAGTTTCGTTAAATGTTTCTGAAGGTTCTAACCGATCAAATGAAACGAATTTTAATATAATTCCATTACTTCAGCACTTTTTGCGTCTGTACTGCCGTACTCGAAAAATTTTCCAGAATGACTCTAGCTTCTCCCATATTTTCCCTAATTCACACAAAAAAAATTTTTTGCGAAAATTTGGAAGAATGGAAAAATTTGAGAAAATTAGGGAAAATGTTTTCCCAAAAGTAGTCTTAGCACGAAACGCCAAAAATGTATCGACACCACTGGTGAACAAATATTTCAAAATATGTGAGATTCTCAATCGGCTCAATAAGGGTAGAAATTCCGCCGGTTACCATTCCATGCCAAAATTATTAGACCAATATATCGAACAGGTCTAATATATTGGCAGGTACAGACTTCAAGTACAGGCGGCTGTATAATGAGAAAACTGCCAAAAACTGGTGATATCCAATATACAACGAGCGAATCTAATTTCAATCTAATTTTAAGTAGAAAATGTGACGATCGAATGATACGTGAATTTAATTTTCTTTTTCTGTTCGGATCGATTTATTAGCCTCCAAAATAACTATTTATAGAACGGCGAAAAGATAGTTCAAGAAACATTTTCTCAGCTGAGCAGAACTGGTTACAATTTTTGTTTAATTTTCTTCGAAAGTCAGTGTGCCATTTAGATTTATGAGTTATTAGTGAAGAAATAACTTCGATTTCATCATTTCGGAATATTCCATGACTCTTTGTATGTACACTGTTTGAGGAAAATATTCATCGAAAATTCATCGAATGGAACTTTTCATGAGAAAAAATAATTTTTGCCCAATGCCCTCGTCACGTGTGTTCCGAACAAGTTCACATAAACATAACTAAAAAGTTAGATAACAAGTACAACTGTTGAAGCGTATGTCTACATGGAATGAAGAACAAATATTTGTCAACCAATTGTGGCGTTCTGGTATATAAGTACAGTTGTCGTCAGTGATATTTAGACATGAATTTACCTCAGCTGTTTTTCAGCTCATACGTCTTTATATGGGTGAAATAGTTACACAAACAAATATTCACAGTTCAGTGAGTTGTAGTGGTAAGACCGTAGAAAGGAGAGGCCACCCAGCTCAGAGAAATTCGTGTCTAAATTTACACTTATAAAAGGGGATTGCTGAACTGGCGTCCAATCAAACTAAATAATAGCAAGACTTTAAATGAAAGCTCAATAGAAATACAAAAAAAAACGATCCAAAAAATTCGCATAGTCAACGTAAATAGAAATAGAAATGTAGTTAGTACAGCGAGTCAGCGATTTGAATTCGAACAAGTGAATCAATACCATAGAAATGCGTCATAAATCGATGAAGAATTTCTTCATTTGTTTGAAAACACAACAGATTTTCCGTTCTGCAAAGTAAAACTAAAACATTCGCAGACGGTAGTCTCACTTCCAAGACTGTCGACAAAAATAAATGTAATCTTTTAACCCCTGGTAGCCAAACTTTGAATAGTATGTATAAATGTAAATAAACAGATGTGTGTGGTAGATAAGAGAGATATAAATACCAAGCACCGTTTTAGGTTAATAAATTTTAAGAATTTTTATGTTAGTTGTTGATGTATTCTGTAAATCCATAGTTACACATAAATAACGCCAAAGTTCAAATAAACATTCGCAACGCCGCGTAACGAATGTAGTCTAAATATGATGACTTAATTAATTCAGAATGACCTTCCTTCGGTTGATATTTGATTAAATTTTGTTGCAAATCGTTATGTAAAATACAGACGACCAAATTGCACGATGTTGCATTATATTGTTCACTTGAATTCTGAATGCGCTTTTCATATTTCAACCGAACCATTTGGTGCACTAGGAGTTAGGGAACCTATCTCACTGAAGGAGTGCTGCAGAACTTAAGGCTGTCATCGGTAGAGGTTGAAATTCTGATAGTAATGGCATGGGGTCTATCGAAATCACTTCAGAAAATTGTCATTTTTAAACTTGGCTGAGTCTCCACCACCTTCACTTAAACCCATGGGCCTAATTTTTTGTGCCATTACTATTAGAATTACAACTTCTACCGATTCCAGTCCAATCAGATCTCCAACACTCCATTAGTGGGATAGGTTCCCTAACTCCTAGTGCACCAAGTGGTACGGTTGTAAATCAAAAAATTTTGCAGAATCTTGTTCAGGGCTGCGAGCTGATTAATAATATCCAAAAATATCATAATTACATTACTTTATTGTAAGTCCTTTCAACCGTACTGTGCGACGTGTGACGTAGTAATTTTTGAAGTTCTTCACCTGTCACATACGGCTATTCATCTGTTATCGATAAAGACGACGAAAGTAATGACAAGCTCTGGTTATTTATACAGTAAAATTCATGTTAAAAAAATTGAAGTACAAGATTTGCAGTCAACCGATTAAAAACACTTTGATTGATGGAAGTAATAGACCGGTTAATAATACTGGTCATACGCTTGCAGTCTGTCACAGGTTAATGAAAGTTTCAGAATGGCAAAAACTTATGAGCCGCCACCCCAGTTATGCAATCCGCCTCTAACGTGATTTTCGCAAGCATCACGCGCCTTTACAATTAGTATTTCAATTGATCAATATTTATTCAGACTAAACAGCCTCGATTTTTGCACTTCACCATCCCTGGAAGACCTTCCAAGTAAAGTGGATGTAAGATAAGTTGGTGAAGTGTCGAGGCTGTTTACTTCAGTCCTACGATCCCAATTACTCGAATTAGTGCTCTTTGAGGCAGGGCTTACTTTAGAGAATTTTAATTCTGAAAATTCCGAAAATTCTGAAAAAGTTCTGAAAAAGTTCTGAAAAAGTTCTGAAAAATTCCGAAAAATTATTTCAGAATTTTTCGGAACTTTTTCGGAATTTTTTCAGAATTTTCGAAATTTTCGGAATTAAAATTCTCTAAAGTAAGCCCTGCTTTGAGGAAAATCAAACTGTATTCAACTACCAATCGTGTCTACCGTCCTATAACCGTATTGACAGGGGAACATATTCGCAATCATCAACCGCAAATTGACGGCTATTATTATGGCAACATTTTTATTACGCACTTAGAGTTTATGAGATTAAGAGCTGCTTGTTCCTATACACAAAAGTGACGACGATGCTCAATAAAATATTTATAAGTCCGGTATGTTCGTCATAAAATCTAATTAAATACCAACAACCACACAAATCTCGAACTCCACGTATCGTTTAACATGCGCCAACATTCGTCAACAAATCGCAACTAATATTACATTGACAAATTATTTATAAATATATATAAACGAGGAGGTAAGTATAAGTATAATAATGCCACACAGTTTTATGAGCAGTTTCAGATGTTTTAATTGCTCGAATTCAGGAGCTGTCACAAACATTTTTTTTTTAAATTATTTTTATATTAATCGCACCGGAACCACAAAAGAAACGAATATCAAAACAAACAAATTATTAGCGTGAATTAGGCATGTGCAAATTCGAATGAAATTCGCGTTCACCAACTGATCAAATAGTTTAATAGAGGTCGTCAAAATGGCACTCGTCCCAGGAATGTGACATCACATTTATATCAAATTATTGTCGTTTCATGTTGAGTGCTGAAATATCACTCTCGCGTCGGTATTTATTGAAAGGAAAGCGATAATTTGTCACCTAAGTTATGTCAAAGCAGAAAAATCTATAAAGACACAGAGTCGTAGAGGAACACCATGAGTATATGACAAGAGAAATGTTTGTTCTATATATCGCGCTGGGCATATATTTACTATCTGCCATATAATAATGATTGCATCGAGCACGAGCTGTATCTATCTAGATTACGTTTACATTTTTATTCTGTTATTTATTCAATTTTGACGTCTTTGAGAACTCTACTTTTGTGATAATAAAGCGGCAAATGTTTACAAAACGCTTAAGTACCGGTTCTAATTTTGAATCGTTTCTGTGATCTAATGTTTTAAATAACAGTTCATTGAGAACGTCGTTTATCAACAAAATCAATTTGCTTTGAAATGAAATTAAAATCGCTGCATATGCAGTCTGAATTCGATGCAGTGACCTTTCGATTATGTGTTGAGATAATGGTATCCCGATATCGAAACCTTTTATCTATGCCATCTGTTATCGACAATGATGATATATAACAATATGCAGTGATTAAAGCCGTTTTATACAGAGAAAATATAGTTAAATTAATGAAGTAAAAGATTTTGAATCGAATATTACGAAATTGTTTGGCCAGTGGAAGTACTAGATTTTAACGTTTATACAAAACGGCTGCCGTTTCTGAATGGTTAGCTGACACGCAATAGATGAGTCACCAGAACCACTGTACTTGTGAACGGACGTGATACAAGTTGGAGCGTAAAGGTCACTGCAAAAGTATTCTGCATTTCATCTTTTAGATGCTATGGTTTAGGCCGATAAAAAATCCGTAGAAAAGTTAGTTTTGAACATAACATCGGCATCGGTGAAATTTGATCTTCAATTTAAGAGTGATATCGCCAAATCTTCAGGTGATTGGGGAACAAGCGGTCTCCGATTTTAATGAGTGATAGCTCGTTGGATTCGTCTTTCAATGCTAAGAAACACATATCTTTCACTTTTTCTAAAAAAAAATTGTTTTCTGTGAAAAGCGTTCAAAAGTGAAGACATGTCAGAGGGTACCGAAAACAGTTTTTCAACAATAACTCAAGAAAAAATGATTTTGAATTGTTGTAATGTACGAATGTCGGCCTTGGAAAGACCTACAGGTAGAGTATACGCACCGCTTGGTGCGAGTGGATCCACGAGAGTTACGACTGAAAATGTAGTGAATGTTCGGAGAGTCCGCCTTCTCTGGAAAGAAGGAAAAAATCTGCATTTCGACACCAACTTTTTTTCCAACACTTCTGTGGGCTTGCAGCGCAAAAGGACTGGGTTCATTTATATGTGGAACGATAGTGGTTGAGGCCAGCTACAACACCCCATACTCAGTTTCGTGGAACATCGAAGCTGCAGAGAAGGCGGAACATTCCGAACATTCACTACATTTGTAGTCGTAACTCTCGTGGATCTACTCGCACCAAGCGGTGCGTATACACTACCTGTAGGTCTTTCCAAGGCCGACATTCGTACAACATTACAACAATTTAAAATAATTTTTTCTTGAGTTATTGTCGAAAAACTGTTTTCGGTACCCTCTGACATGTCTTCACTTTTGAGCGCTTTTCACAGAAAACAATTTTTTTTAAGAAAAAGTGAACGATAGGTGTTTCCTAGAATTGAAAGACGAATCCAACGAGCTATCACTCATTAAAATCGGAGACCGCTTGTTCCCCAATCACCTGAAGATTTGGTGATATCACTCTTAATAGAAAAGACGAGCAACGAAATTTCAGGAGGGGTAACGAATCACTTAAACACTTCACTGCAAGTAACTTTTTTTGAACTGAATTCTATACGCCTTGTTCCCAAAGAGGGGAATCATTGAAAGTATACCCATAGCCCCTTAAAACAGCAACAGCACAAACATTTCAATACAAACTTACCAGACATAAAATGCAACAATAATGCTGTAATCGGATACAACGATGGACTGTATGTAATATCAGGACAAGCGTACGCCAAAACGGTGACAACCCGATCGGCAACGGAACGTCCCTTGCGTGTCAAATGATAGGGAAGGCAGTGCGTCGAATCGACAAACGGCGGCAGCATAATGGGTTTCTCTGGAAGTTCTGTTGTTCCGAACACCTGCAAACGATAGCTTTGATGTATTTTTAAAAGTCTTTTTGTATTTGCATTGTCTGATGGATACCTGATTGACCATGTCCCAATAAAATCCGTCCAACATACTTTTGCCAACCTGATGCTGACTGCAGAGAGCCGGCCACAGTTGTGAACGAATGGTCGAATTGATGGGCCATGAATTTTCCCTTATAGCTAGCTTAACGTCTCGTTTCTTGCCTTGACTTAGAAGAGTTTGGATATCGTTGAATGTTTTGAGCGTTGGCTTTTTTCCTGTTTTTTTTTTTTTTGTTTGGAATGGTACAAAATACATCGATTTTAGTATGAGGAAAACAACAAGAAATGGTAAAACTTTAATGGGTTGTTAAAATACGTAAACAAAAAATAAATAAATTTACAAATGAAGAAGGAAAAAAACCCAAATGCGAAAACCATATGCCATTGATAATCAAATTATGGATGTGGTAATAATTGGCTAAAAAAATATCAAGTCGTTTCTCTCTATCCAAATCCATTTTCCAAAAATAAATGGTGCAAACAAAATCTTTTAAATTTAGTTTGAGCAACCAAAAAAAGAGCTCCGAATGTCTGCTTTTAACAATGTTATTGCGCGCCATTTATTAAAAATTGTTGAAATCCAACCAAATGAATTGATAATACACATTTAGGTTTGAATGATCCATGTATTTTAGTCACATGATTAGTATAATGAAAATAATTGAGTGAGTACGGGACCATTCACAAATTGCGCACGCTCTGCAGTGAGAGGAGGAATGGTTAACAAAAGTGTACGCTCAAATGTAATAGATTTTCGTACATTTCTAGTACATTTATACTAATGTCTGCGATCTATTTCTTGTGAAGTACCTTGTGTAATAACATTTCACGGATATTTACCAGAGTGAAGTCATTTCACGTCAAAATGGAGCACAAAGAATGAAGTAGTGAAAAAAAGAATTGTGGCGCATCTGGCGCCTCTACAGATCAACCGACCTTTCCTATGGATTCTGAGAATCGTAATTTTTCGCGTCTGTAGTTTGTGCATCATTTCAGTACGGTGAACGATTCGAAAATAAATCTCTTACTTCTTTTGTTTAAGACTATAGTTAGCTAATAATGTATAATATTTCTGTCGTCTTTGTCAACAAAACGAAACGTTTCTAAAAGGTTAAGAGTTTTTTCCATTAGTGAAAATTAGATTCGACAAAATTTTTGCAATTCAGTGCTGGTAAAGGCCAACACACATTAGCATCTAGTGTCATCGGGAATACGATATTTCTAATAAATCAGCTAAAATCGGTTACAACCGGTTTTGACAAGAGAAATGTCATATTCCCAACTGACACCAGATGCTAGTGTGTGTTGGCCTTAACCCTTTGGTTTATTGTTAAATTTGTGCAATTCAAACTTTCGGTTGTGTTGAAATTTATAAATTCCTCTTTTTATCGATCATTTTATTGTCCCTTCTAGTCCACTAGTCCCAGTAGTCCTTTCTTTTTGTAACTAGTGACATAAAGTAAAGCCTACAGTGAAACAATGGAAAAGTACCTTCATACGTCACCCAAAAAGTTCACTTTTCGCAATCGAAGCTCAGTTGTACAAAGGTAATTTGTGGCAACGAGTGAAAAATGCTTTAGACACTAGATGTATTGTCACATTACTTCTGCGGCTTCGAGTGCCAATCGTCATCTTGTGACTAAAAAAGCATTTATCACCGAGTTGCACAAAATGTTTTCCTGAAAAAGACCATGAAAGTTTCGCATTTTGACACTGAGTTCAGAAATTCTTATTTATGCAATCGTGGTGCAAAGTACGTTATTATGCTCTAGATGTGTATCAGTCAAAAAAACTCTTAAAGGGTAAATGTGACGCAAGTCCTCTATCTTACTTACAAAATAACTGATATCGCTGAGGGTGACGCATTGTGCGCCGTACGCAAAAGATTTTACCACAAAAAATTTACCCAAAAATTTTTTGAAAGAAAGTTTTACAAAAAGAAATTTGCGTCACAAGTGGCAGATGTTGAGGAAATTATTGTTAGAAAAATAGTTAAAAATGTACTGAAAGAATTTACACGGAAGAAAACCGAATCATCTGCCAACTTTGGAACACCTCACTAATGTCGAAAATAACCCAAATCCATCAAAAAATCCGATGGAAGTTAGGAAGTGCCAGAGGAATCATCTGTCATCCCAAAATTTAGGAACCAACCTTGGAACATCTCACAAATGTCGAAAATAACCCAAATCCATCAAAAAATCCGATGGAAGGGCCAGAGGAATCATCTGTCATCCCAAAATTTAGGAACCAACCTTGGAACTTCTCATTTATATCGAAAATAACCCAGATCCATCAAAAAATCCGATGGAAGTTAGGAAGTGCCAGAGAAATCATCTGTCATCCCAAAATTTAGGAACCAACCTTGGAACTTCTCATTTATATCGAAAATAACCCAGATCCATCAAAAAATCCGATGGAAGTTAGGAAGTGCCAGAGAAATCATCTGTCATCCCAAAATTTAGGAACCAACCTTGGAACTTCTCATTTATATCGAAAATAACCCAGATCCATCAAAAAATCCGATGGAAGTTAGGAAGTGCCAGAGGAAACATCTGTCATCGCAAAATTTAGGAACCAACCTTGGAACACCTCATTCATGTCGAATATAACCCAGATCCATCAAAAAATCCGATGGAAGGGCCAGAGGAATCATCTGTCATCCCAAAATTTAGGAACCAATATTGGAACATCTCACTCATATCGAGAATAACTCAAACCCATCAAAAAATCCGATGGAAGTTAGGAAGTGCCAGAGGAATCATCTGTCATCCCAAAATCTAGGAACCAACCTTGGAACTTCTTATTTATATCGAAAATAACCCAGATCCATCAAAAAATCCGATGGAAGTTAGGAAGTGCCAGAGAAATCATCTGTCATCCCAAAATTTAGGAACCAACCTTGGAACTTCTCATTTATATCGAAAATAACCCAGATCCATCAAAAAATCCGATGGAAGTTAGGAAGTGCCAGAGAAATCATCTGTCATCCCAAAATTTAGGAACCAACCTTGGAACTTCTCATTTATATCGAAAATAACCCAGATCCATCAAAAAATCCGATTGAAGCTACGAAGTGCCAGAGGAATCATCTGTCATCCCAAAATTTAGGAACCAACCTTGGAACACCTCACTAATGTCGAAAATAACCCAAATCCATCAAAAAATCCGATGGAAGTTAGGAAGTGCCAGAGGAAACATCTGTCATCGCAAAATTTAGGAACCAACCTTGGAACACCTCACTCATGTCGAATATAACCCAGATCCATCAAAAAATCCGATGGAAGCTACGAAGTGCCAGAGAAATCATCTGTCATCCCAAAATTTAGGAACCAACCAGCCTCATGTCATAATTACAAATCTAGAGCCTCATAAAGTACTTTGCATCTCGATTGCATAAATAAGAATTGTTCCACAGAGATGCTACTGAAGTTTGCAAATTTTGCATATTATGATGCTGAGTGGCTTAAATGTATTTTGTGCTTGAAGACTGAAATTCGACGTATTCCGACACAGCAACTACTAGAATCGAATCGTTCAATATTCTCAGACCTCTCAGGTTGATTTCAGCCGAAAAATAACCTTCTCAGCTGCTCTCTCGACCTGATTTTCATATATTTTTTTTGGACACGGTCAATTCTTTGATTCCGTTTTTTATGTTTTTGCTTTTGTGATCAGTTTATTTCAGTTTTCAGCCGAAGACTTGTCCTAACGAGGCGAAGCCGATACTGTTTTGTTCTAGAGTAAACAAAAATGAGGAAATATTGCATTGCTAATTCGGGGACATGACTGTGGTCGGGGAGTACTTCCACGATATTTCATGCTCTTATTATTGGCGCTCCGACCAGTCGCAATTTACATCATACCAAGTAAAGATTATAAAATCTGAATAAAAAGCCAAAATAACTTTTCATGACACCAATAAAAATTTGTATCAAAAACTCATTTTGATTAAACAGCCTAACCTCTGCCATTCCATAAGGCATAACAGATAAATTTGTGTGTTTTTCTGGATTTAAAATTTCAATTAAAACATCTTGATTCCGTTTTATTTACATTTTAATTGTACGTCGTCTATACGTCTGACTGAGACCGTACATAAAACCATTTAAAATACAACACACACCTCTCTCGATGAGTGACCACCACCAGATCCATCGCAATTTCAAATTACGTCAGTTTGAGTGATGAAAATGATTACTATTATTTTTGGCAGACACAATAACTTGTTGAACTGTTTTTATGAGAAAAAAACATTGTTTTTATCTTTAGCTTCGTGTATATTGTTTGCGGTATCCATCCGCGAATAGTAAACAAGCATATAATATATTTTCCGATAATAATTAACATTTGTTTTTAACGTGTCTGCAAACGTTTGCATTTTTAATATCAAGCATACTTCTCAGACTTTTTGAACAAAAATTATTTTCTCATTTCCAATAATTTTATTCATTTTTCGTCAGACCCAAGTGTAACACACTCAGTGTTAATGTTCAAACTGAGACGCACATAAAGTTGACTTATTCAAATTGATGCAAAAGAGTACGTTTTGCATGAGAGCAAATTGTTTTCGGAAATTTACTTGAAATATCGAGTAGAAACAGGTTGAACTGAAAACATTCCGATAGCTGGCGCAAAATTTAGTTTAATTTAGTTTAGTTTAATGAAATGAAAATATTCGGATATGCAAAACGTCCAAATTAACCGTTCAATATTGTCGATCATTCATAAATGACTAAGACTGGTCGTTATAAGTATGGTAAACCGTAGGACGGATAAGTAGGAGTGGAAATGTTTCGAAAAGTTTGGGATACATGAGTGACCCGGTACATTAAAACCTTAAACTCAGACCAATGCCCCCAGCATATTGAAAGAAGCGTATGTTCTTCATGGAAAGTTTTCCCGAATAAAATAACCTAATGGGAAGGTTATCAGAACAATTAAAAAAATTCTTCAGACAATTCGTTTTGAAAATAAAATTTAAAAATAGAACTCGATGCAGATGGATTCTTTTCAAAAACAACCTACCGAAATCGGACCGATTTTTTATTGAAATCACTTTTATGTGCCTAGACAGGAATTGAACTCTAGAGTCCAAAACCACTTTCACAATTTCTTTCAGCTACAGCAAAGTGATGTTGCTCACCAACAATAAATATTAAAATAAACATTGAATAGCCCCAAAAAAGTCCAAAAATGCTTCGTATCCCACTTTTATATAGTCCAAATAGATCGAAATTTGGGTTCCAAGAGTATAAGAACAACGTGAATGCATCGAAAAATTCTTTATTTTAGTTGATTACACTCTTGTCAGCAATAAATAATGAATAGCCGCCCAGAAAAAACCTCAAAAAAGCGAAAAACAAACGAAAGAAAGGGATAAAATTTCGTCGACCTGGGGTGGACTTCCGCTAAAGTCGCTCCAACCCTTTGCAGTGAAACTTATCCAAGGATGTTTTTACATGTTATGGTACTACAGAGGCTAGGTTCTCTCACCATACATACCATGTCTCGGATTTATGTCACTGCAGCCGGTCAGGGACTTGGGAAAATCACCTATTTTTTCACCTAAAATGATTGATATCACCAACTGGTCAACATGGACCTGGTGGTGTGTATACTCAAAATACTCAAAATGTGCGTCTGTTCAAGGCCTACAAGGCTAGCTAAAAAAGTTTTTTTTTCCAAAATGGGCTTACTCGACTAATCGCGATAAAACGATTTTGGGCTCTTTTTGGCAGACCCTTACTTCATGACCTCGAGCGTCGACAACAAAATAAAGTTCACCAAACGTAGTACTACGTTTTACTCGCAAAATTTCAACGAATCGAATGAGCTATAAGTCAATAATATCTGTGACCCCTTGTCCCAAAATGTCTGATTTTGTTCGATGTTTTGGCGATATCACTCTTAAACAAGGAAATAAATCCTTAGTGTAATGGTTCATCATCATTATAAAGGTAGCTTGTGTCAATTCGTGTAATTTTTTCAAGATTTCGTTGAAAATTCAATGCTAAAAGTTCTAAGATCTACCGCAAAATTTACCTTTTATCAATGAGAAACATCTAGTTGTTCGTTCGTAATTATCGAAACTAAACGCCGGAAGGTCGAAAAACTTTTCACATTCCGGTGCAACATAAGTACTACTACGACGACTTAAATTATCTAGGTCTTTGAGCACATGCAATTTGGCAACCATGATTCAACTTGGAATTATTTCTAATCTTTTTCTCGATTTATTTCGGTGCAATGTAAAATGGTTTACGTTTTGTCGCATCAATTCGCGTAGATTCTCGTTTTCAATATGTCAACGTTATCACTAAGTCACATCGTATAGCACGTTATCTATCTGTAACCCACTCACTTTGATTTAGTTTCGCTATCACACATTTTGCTCACAATAATTGTCCTTACAACCGATTTATTTGTAGGCTTATTAATGCTACTTTACTGTACACAATTCTTAGAATAGTCACAGCTGTTGTATCGAGATCAATATCTGGTATCAATTTTTGTTAAATAGAGAATAATTACTCCGATTTAGCGAGTATCACAGTATCCAAAAGGCAATAATTATCGCAACATGTCAACCTATTTAAATCAATCATCTCTTTCGGTGCCAGACAAAATGTTGAGTGACTCAACTGTGTCCAACAAGAAAGGCAAAAAATTTAAAATGCTATCGACGTTAGCGTCCCGAATGATACTAAACATCAGTGAAGGTAAATCAACGGATCCTGCAACGTTCAGTGATGTCATGCCGTTACGATTTTTAGGGTCTTTTCGCTGTGTGCTCTGTTTTGCCCTCTTTGTTGTTCTGTGATTGGTAGAAACAGCGAGAGAAGAAACAGATGCAAAACGAATGTATAACGAAGTGACTAGACAGCTCATTTACTATTTGTTTTGATGACGTGTCTTTGCTTCGATGACGTGTCTACCAATGGGAATCAGTAACGATGTGTCAAACGAACTGATAAAATATGAGAGTGACACGAATGAGACAGCACTCATAGTGACGAACATGTCTCGTTATTTACATCAGAAAGTTATCGGTAATTCGTGTAAATTGTAGGAATAAAGGAATGACAAGCGTCACGTATTTGACGACACAATCAATCTCAAAAGGACTTATTTGACATGATAATTCCAGCGGTGGTATACAACGCAAAATGTTGCAACTTTTATTTTGGAGCTCGTTCAGAAACTCTTCGTTAAGTTTCACTGGTGAGGATTTTGACATTTCTTTCATATAAAATATGTCAAAATCTTCACTTTGGGTAACGAATTTTTAGTTTCTGAACGAGTTCTTGTAAATGGTGACTCAAATTCAACGCAAAAATTTCTGAGAGGGATTCTTTTGAATTTCGACTGACCGAAATCGGCGCTATTTTTTCCGGGACTTTTTTTATATATGTCTAGTTAGGCCTTGGTGCCTAGGCCCCAAAACCAGTCTCAGACATTTTTTGATCTTCCATACCTGGCTGGTTGTAAGTGGCCAAAAGTCGAAAAATGAGGTTTCGTAGTTCGGATTTCATTTCCGTAAGGTGGCGAGGACACGGGCGTGTATGGGTTCGTTGGAAAGCTGAGGTCAAGTACTCCTGGGGCAAATATTAACTTCATAAAATTTGCTGATTATCGGACGAAAATATGACTTCCGGAAAATTTCTCAGAATCGATGGAACCTCCGTGAACTTTGATGAGAGCTGTGACCTCACTAATGCAATTATATCCATATTTAGTAGTTTGGTACGTGACTACGTAACAGATGAAAACTGTGTGTTTCACTCCGCCAAACTAGTAAATATGCGTATCGCTGTAAAGCTGAGGCCTTCCACATTCATAATAAGTAATAATTTAATCAAATAATTGCATTAGTGAGGTCACAGCTCTCATCAAAGTTCACGGAGGGTCCATCGATTCTGAGAAATTTTCCGGAAGTCATATTTTCGTCCGATTATCAGCAAATTTTATGAAGTCAATATTTGCGCCAGGAGTACTTGACCTCAGCTTTCCAACGAACCCATACACGCCCGTGTCCTCGCCACCTTACGGAAATGAAATCCGAACTACGAAACCTCATTTTTCGACTTTTGGCCACTTACAACCAGCCAGATATGGAAGATCAAAAATATCTGAGACTGGTTTTGGGGCCTAGGCACCAAGGCCTAACTAGACATATATAAAAAAAGTCCCGGAAAAAATAGCGCCGATTTCGGTCAGTCGAAATTCAAAAGAATCCCTCTGACTGATTACCATAAATTTTCCTACTACCTTTACCAGGACTCGCTCAAAAAGCTCATTTGTTAAAAGCTCAAAAATTCGAAATTTTCATACGCAAATCTAAAAGGAATTGCCTGAATTCATAGCATGGTCAGCCCTTTTACCATTAGATTTTAATAGGTTGCACTATCAGAACATAGATTCCTTCGAACTCAGGGTTTGAATTCTGATAACCAGCGAGGTGTCGCTCTGTAAATAAAACGTCCACACCAAATAAGCTTGGAATATTTCGAAAACAACGGACTTTGTTTAGCTTCAAATCACCTCATGTGTATAATCCACCCGTAGGTTTCCCATCACCGTTACAATGTTCAACGAATTACTTTCAGTGAAAAACGGTATCGCCATCATCATCGCAATAAATTGAATTTAATTTCGTATTGTACGGAATAATTCTAAAATTAGACCGATTCACGTGAACGTTTTTTTTTGTTTGAATGGCAAAAGCTCTCTTGATTTACATTTTAATGTAAATATTGCAAATTACTTAGATAATAAAAAACGGTTTCGTGTATAACAAAACTGTATTACATGTAGCAACAAATTCATTTAATGTAAACACAAACAAACAAACGATAAACAATGAAAAATTGTCTTCGCGAAAATAAAATTCTACGAATTCTGTGCACAGGCTGATAAAACGTCTTTCTCGATTTTCCTGGGAAATTCCCGATCCGTGGAAAATGGAAAATTGAACAGAACCGCTTGAAACTGAATGAACGAAACCGGTTCGACTGACTTAAATTGATGCACTAAATACCAAAAACATCGAACATTGGTGAACGACGGTGGTGATGGTGATAGGAAAATCGATTCGTATCGAGCAGTCAATTAAACTGATAACACCCGTTCGTTGTCAGAAGATAACGGCCAGTAATAATCAATCAATGATTTCTCAAAATCTTTGATCCGGATAACGTAAAGTCACACCGAGTCATATATTCGTCAATGTTTGGATTAATTTATTTTTAATTATTCGTTGGGATTATGGACGATGCGCTGGATTTAGCCAGTAGTGTTAAGACGCACGATATTAATCAATAATGTTGGCAGTTCTTTTTTTGAGGGGGCTTTTCGTTGGTGCCGATGAGTCTGGCTTGTAGTAATAAAATTAGATTTATTATGATAAACAAGGGAACGAAGGACGATAAAAATCTGATTGGAAAGAACATAACAAACGAAAAATTGTTGGGAAAGTTGTGTCGGCATTGAAACCACCAAAACTATGTGCTGAATGGAATTGCCCTGGGAATGTTTCTCCACACAAAAGAATATTGGAAGCATACTATCGGCGACAGCTCAAAAATTAGTTTCTAATCAAGAAAATGATCACGAATTTTTATTCCAAAGAACTTATTCTGACTAATTCTCGATCTTGACCCACATAATATGTGCATCAAATAAACATTAAACGTCGGTCGTACAGTGAAAATGTGAGAGAGTTGCAAGGATGTAGCTTATTCAAATACTGACAACGAACGTAGTACAACAATTTGAAGGAGAACACCAATAGATCTATTTACAAGAGCCGGAATTGAGTCTAATAAGCCGATATGGCACATCATAAGTGTTTTTCTCTACATTATGTTCATTAGCGCCTTCTTGTTTAAATCCTTTCTCCAATTTTTACGTCACCAGTTCCGCCTTTTTCATATGGGCCAAATGGTCAAATGCCCGTGGCACCCGAAGTGGAGCAGAAGAAAATGGCGCCCGAGGTCCTTAAAAAATTTTTAGCTTTACTAAATTGGCGCCTATTTTTCCAATTGCCCGATGGCGCCCAAAAGCTAAAAGCGGCACTGCGTCAATCTAGTCAATTATAGTCATTCCCTATTCATGTACGAGTTGCATAATCAGATCATTATAATACAATTTATTGGCGCTTGTGCGAGCTGAATCAAATCAGATGGAAATCCTCTCAACATCCGTAAGTTAACATGTTGCGAATAATCAAGACCTAACGGAAAATCAGTCACTGCGAAAGATTCAGTGAATGAATTCCTAAAGAACAAAATTTTCATTTTTTTTTTACGAATTTTGTTCATTTCATTGCATATTAAATCGTCAACACGCACAAACAACGACTATATACTAGCCCGTTCAATGACAAATTTATTTAAATTCGATTAAATTAAAACGAAATGTCTACAAAACGGTTTCGTCTCTTATTAACAAGTAAAGAAAAAAAACTGAATTCACATCACGAATGAAAAGACATTATCCCGAAACAAACCGTTTTTTCGTTTACATATTTTCCACATTATTTCCGCTCGAAAACGATACAGAATCTTGTCACGACGAGACTCATCTCTGAACTGAATCTTAAGAGACAGTAGAATTTTCAATTGCTCGCTACACAAACTACATAAAAAATTGTTTGTTTTTGTCATAAGAAATGAACAGACCCTATCATTAAAAACAGGGTGCTTCAGCAGGTGATATAGCAAAAAATGTTTTGGATTCGCAAAAAATTGGATTTTCTTTTTTCAAATTCAAGGAAAGAACAACTTGTTGGTTTGGCAAAAAGCACAGCCCTTCTACTAGCATGAACACTGAATTGACAAATGTCAAATTTGCAGACTTTAATATGATACGAGCTACCGCTTAGGACTGTTTGTATTGTATGTTTTAACTCATACAACGAAAACAAGTCATCTGTCTGTACAACAGAAACGAAGTGCCTACTGCGATTTCATCAGCCTCTGAATATTTTCTATGTTCATGCTAAAAGCAGAGTTATGCAAAGATACTTTAACCTGTTACAGACGGCTTTCATCTGTTATCGACAACGACAGCAATAATAAACGACAAGCTCTGACTAATGGGGTCTTATATAGCACAAAGCATGTTGAAAACAAATGAAGTAAAAGATTTCTGAAATCAATATCTGAAAATCATACATCAATAATGAAGTAATAGATCACATAGTAAAAATGTTAATATGCTTGCTGCCTGTGACAGGTTAATAGAAACCAGCATTTGATCCTCCCTTTACTGATGAAAGCTGAGAATTTAAAATGTTTGTTATCAAACATAATCAGTAAACAGATTTATTGAGACAGTATCACCTACACTACAATTCAAAAGTATTCGATCATTGTGTGGGGTCAGTGTAAATTGCCAAAATTTTATATTTGAGAGAGCGCCAAAAATCGAAATGGTACCAGATTTTCACGAAAGATGGCGTACTGTAACGCTTGATCTTTAACCTTTAAACGAAAGATCAAGAACTAAACTTTCATAATTTTGAAATATTATGATTTTTCCAAAGGTCTGCTCAGTCCAGGTCCAGGAAGAACGTTGGTCATTGATTTTTCTTTTAAACACTAAGGATCCTTCTCTATAATACGCCATCTGTCGTGAAAATCTGGTACCATTCTGATTTTTGGTGTCATCTAAAATTTTGGCATTTACACTGAAAACACTGATCGAAAGCTTATGATAGTGTACGTGACGAGAACAGTTTACGTCGGTCTGCAGAATTTTCAGTACCGAAAAGTGAAACAGAAACACCCTACGACCCATAAAAAGCCTTATCAAATCGGCATTTTCGGTTGATTTAGCTTGGAGTTCTTCTATCGTCGTCTATTTAGAGTTGAAGAGAGGAATATAACAAAAAATTAATCAGTTATCGTGTCAGTAATAGCATTCAATTAACACATTTTCGAATTTGTTTTGTGTATATGTGAGTAAACACTGTTGTGTATCCGTACACATATAGTAGGTGATACGATGTGATAAAATAGCGTCAATAAAAATAAAATTCAATAAAGAAAATTCGTATAAAATGTAAATAACATTCATTTGCCGAACACAAATGAGACTGTAATTTGTGTACCAACACTACTAACAACAATATTGATTCAATTTTTATGTAAAATGCATCCGTAATGATTTTGTTTACATGTCAAGTTGTTTTGTTTGATATAGTTTATGCAAATAAGTCCTGCTAAGTAAAGTTTACAATGCTTTCGAGACTGTGGGCTTTAGTAAATGCGCCTTACACTACTGATTGAACGAACTGTCAATGGTGCAAGTTCTGTCCATTCAATGAATGGCAGTATAGCACAAAAGGGAAAATGGTAATTGAAAGTATTGAATCAGCAGTACCAGATAATAATACAACCAAGTGACCATCATCTGTGAACTGTAACTTTGTCACGTACGCGGAAAAGATGTATCTCAGTAGCTGTTTTTAAGATGCAGTAGAAGAAGCAGAAGAATGTGAACCGATGTGACCTAAGAGGAATTCTCTACTTTCAATTTTGGTTTAAATTTGGTTTGCCGATGGTGGGAAATCCCTTTTTGGTTCTTATATTTCGGCCCATCACCATTTTATCAAACTGTTTGCCGAAGTCCCCGTACTTTTTGTATCAAAGAAGGAAGAAGGACTAGCCCGCACACCACTAACTTGTTAGTGAACATTTTGTTCTTTCGTTCGTTTAGATGCCTCACTAATAGTATCATTTCAGTAACAGTAATCACTTCGACTATGATTCGCTAGACTTGTTCGTGCGCAAATCGGTATAGTGTTCTTAGAACATTGTATCGAGTGCCACTGTCGCCATGGCCTGATGACAAATGGTATTTTTGAACTGCATATAAATGCAAAACGTCGAAAGACGTATTTAAACTTTCTCTCAGATCGAAACAGTGGTCGAATGTTGATGCTCACTAACAGCATTTTACATCCAATAACAAGTGCTGTCTGGTCCACACACTTAACGTGATTTCCGAATCACGCCTCGAAGTATACAAATACTCTATGAGGACAGTTAGGTGTTTGATTGATGTCTCTCCTTAATGTAGGCTAGACATTTTGTACAAAATTAATCGCATTTGGGTTACGTCATACAAGTCATTTGGTGCATCGTTGCAGCCACCGAACACACTGCAACTACCCAAATTATGAAGCTTGAGTGAACTTTAGGACGTTACCAATGCAATATAATCGCTAGACAAATTCCATGTGGAATTGTCTGACTTGGGATTCGAACCTGGTTCATTTTGGTGGAAGGCTAGCACGTAACCACTGAGAATCCAGTCCGTATTTGATGTACTCATTCCTGTTTCTTTGTACACATCAAATCTTTTGTGTACAATGCCAGTGTTTTATGTACAAAATTCTTAGTTCAAATTGGATTGTTTGAGTAGATTCGGAAATCGGATTGTACAAAAAGAAGTTTATAGACATTTCGCCATTTTTATGTTCCTATTCTGTAGACTACTACAATTTCATTGCAATTCATTGAACATGTATCAGGGAATAGATGGATAGATGAGAGTTTTGGGAGGCTTGAGAAGCAGGAACCCAGATCAAAGTTGTTCCTTTTGTTCCCTATTAGGGAATATATCCGAGAAATGACTTTTCCGAATCTAGTACATTTCTACAATTTTTCTTGATTTAATAGAAGTTACGAATTTCACAAATGTAAGCTTTCATATGGCCTCTTCTAGCCGCTAAAATCTAGGTCTACTTTTAGTACATTCTCAGAATTCTGCAAAACTCAACAGAAATTCCTTTGTTCTCTTCTAAAATTCTGTGGAATATCGTAGAATTATGAGAATTCAGCGAAGGTTACGCTGGAACGAGCCATATGCATTTTATAAATGTCAACAAATCAATTAGGACATAATGTTGAAAGTTAATTTGTCGCAATTGTAGCTCCCATTCGCACTTGTTTTTATAATAACAGTCATAAAATCGACAATTAATATCGTACTTCATCCTAGTCTCGTTAATTAAGCAGGTTTCTAATTATTGAACCGAAGGAAAGTAAGTTTTACTTGTCACTGTAACAGAATCATTTGCATTTGCCAGTTGAATTTTTAGCCCCGTACGAAGTACAAAGGGGCTTATAGGATTACGATGCCGTGTGCAATTGATGGAATTCGAAGCAGACGGTAAGTGCAAAGTGTTTGCCTATGTTCATAGATGACGAATCTGCAATAAAAATTTTGTCTGTCCGTCTGTCCGTCACGTCAATATCTTGAGTAAATCGAATCCGATTTCAAAATTTTTTTTTCCCTGAAAGATAGTCGAAATAGTGAGGCTAAGTTCGAAGATGGGCATATTCGGGTCGGCCCTTCGTGAGTTAGGGCCACCTAAGTGATTTAAGGTCTTTTGGTGATATTTATGGCAAAACAAACGATGGAAATGTAAATGACATGGCAAATGATAGGTATTGTCAATACCAATCCAGGAAAAAAAAGTTTTTTTTTTAAATCGGGTGAGTGGACCGTGAGTTAGGGCCTTAGAAGTGAAATGCTACTAGGGCCCTATGTGTATTTCACATATAACTCGAGTAAATTTCATTCGTTTTTCGTAATTTTTGTTTGATTTGGAAGGTAATCGAATGCCGAATAAAATGTTGTTGAAAAAAAATTAAATTTGGGTCCTTGGCCTAAGGCCGCTACTAGGGCCCTATGTGTATTTCACATATAACTCGAGTAAATTTCATCCGTTTTTCGTAATTTTTGTTTCATTTGGAAGGTAATCAAAGGCCGAATAGAATGTAGTTGAAAAAATTTTTAAATTTGGGTCCTCGGACTGAGGCCGATACTAGGGCCCTATGTGTATTTTACATATAACTCGAGCAAATTTCATCCTTTTTTCGTAATTTTTGTTTCATTTGGAAGGTAATCAAAGGCCGAATAGAATGTTGTTGAAAAAAATTAAATTTGGGTCCTTGGACTAGGGCCACTACTAGGGCCCTATGTGTATTTTACATATAACTCGAGCAAATTTCATCCATTTTTCGTAATTTTTGTTTCATTTGGGAGTAATCAAAGGCCGAATAGAATGTAGTTGAAAAAAATTTTAAATGTGGGTCCTCGGACTGAAGCCGATACTAGGCCCTTCAAAAAAATAAAATTTTAGGGCGATTTGAAATTTTTGTTTCATTTGAAAGGAACGTCGTACGGGGCTTCGTAATTGCGCTATGCGCAATTTGTAAGATGTACACATTACATAATAATTTTACTTTAACTACATTAACCGGCGCAATAGGCTTACGGTCAAAGTAGGGTGACAGACGCACTAGGGTCACGTACGCAATAGATATACGGGTTTGTACGGGGCTCAGTCGCAGCAAACGCTCCGACTGTTCTGATGGCTCGTTTTTTGTATCATTGTGCAAACCGATTGAAACACATGACAGTGAAGTCACCAGAGTAGGCTAATTTATTTAAATTAACAGGTACACGAATACTGTTAATACATCACCGAGTAAACACAACATAACCTTTCACTTTTCCAATAGGTATTTGCAACGAGTAAATAATAATCGTCTATCATATCCATAGAGTACAGTCCCCATGCCACAGAAACGTGTGTGTGTTTATATGGGCGTGATAGAAAATCGACGCACACGTGACTCATTAAAATTGAAGGTAAAATAATATCACGAGAATACGTCGATTGAACTTATAAATTCTGATCGAGCTGAACAAATTGCTATAGGTTATGGTTGGTAATGTTTGATTTAGTGTGTCGGCTATTGACACTTTAATTTAACTGAAAAGATGAATAATTTACGGCAAAACATTAAATTTTCATTCACGTGATTTTTTACGACAAATTTACGAGCAATTAAATCGCTTTGAAATGTTACAACTGTATAATGCAACTACTGTTGAGCGGATTGATATGCTATGTGTACGAGATATGAGAAGGATCTTTTCAGAGCATTTTTTCCAATGAATGTTTAGAACAGGTATGGTCGATCGGCGAATTCTTCTTAAACGCACTCACATTTTATGTCAAAATAATATAAAAATGAGTGCGTTTAGGTACGAAAATCCAATTTTTATGTCCTCCGGGCGGACAATAGACCATATCTGGCTTACACTTTCATTGATTTTTTCTTCGTTTCATTTTCACACCATTACCCTCTACATGATCCTATGATTCTTGCAAGGTTGATAGAGCACAATTATAGTTCATGTGAAGCCATTTTCATTTACATTTTATTGATTATTCTGCCAGAACAGTCGAATAAGCAGAGTTTGCTTAATCTATATTCGATATGAAATATTAGACGCTAAAGTATAATGTTAATAAAGTGAATTATACTTTTGGATTACATCATTGCGAATTTGTATTTTAATTTCTGTTATTAATATAAGCAAAACTATAACAACGTTGTTTTATGTATTATATAACGATACAGTGCTCTATAGTGCTCTACACATTATTATTTATAGAAATGTTAATTTGCGTCTAATAAAGAATTTAAATATTGAGCGTACAAGTCGACCATTATTTAATTGATGGTGCATGTGCTTGCAACAAATGTGGCTTGAGTATTTGGGAAATTGAATTCAATTGATTTTCAAATCTTAGAGAGGTTGATTTAGGTGGCGCGGCGCGGCAAGGTTACGATTTCCCGATGAACAAATATGTTTTAAGAACTGATTGGTATCTAGGATTTTTTTGCTCGTGGGTGCAACTGTTCAAAAAAATTATTGTCGTTTGAACTGGAGTTGTAGCAAAAACTATCATCTCATATGCAAAAAAAAAAAAAATGTCGAACACATTCATGATGAAGCTATTTTATCACTTTACAGACCATCTGCCCTCTGCCACACTCTTGTGGTTTGAACGCCTCCCAACAAAATCAATAATAGTTAAAGTTGATTGTTTATCAGATAGATTTCTCATGTGTGTTTCCGTGTCAAAAGTTGGTAAAAGCATATGAACTTACGGCTAAACAGTACTGACTCACACGATTGAACCAAAATGTGCCAACAGATTAAAAAGGTTCCGTACGGCTGTAATTAATTTGAATTGAGTGGCTATTATGTATGTTACTTGGACTTTCTCTCTTTCTAGTTAGTCTCCGATCGGATTCAGGTTGACCCAAACCTGAATTAAATTTTCAGGTTGGACGCGAACTTGACCTTACGGTTTTCGTGAATTTTTTTTTGAACCCAGCCATACACACCCACATGTCCGTCGACTCATCCAGATTCATAGTCAGAAGTTGGGGCTCGACCTTCTACTGGTCCCGCGGACTTAAAGTTTGACTATTTCTCGTAACATTTATTTGGTCATAACTCCAAATTCTGACAGAAGACCAGGTCCACCAATGTGTGCACGGATAGCTTAAAACCATTTCATAAAGATCCCTTCTTCATTTAAGAGCGCTCACCCTCTGGCAATTTTCTAGCCTACATTTGTGCGCAAAAATGTTCGTTTTTTGATGATTTCTCTGAACCAAAATCTTTTTTTGAAAAAGTAAAACCATTAAAGCATGCAAAAATGTGTTACTTTTAAGGGCAAAGTTGGTTTGTGGTCGATAACTTAACCCAGTTCGAGAAACCTTTGCAAAACACATAAATTTACACAATTGCAAAGGTTTCTCCAAGTGGAATAAGTTATCATCCACAAACCAATTTTTCTCTTAAAAGTAACACATTTTGCCTTAGAGTAATTATACCTAGAGAGGTATTTCGTACGATAAAATGTGGTCCCGACATCAGTTTGTGTAAGATTCACATTTCGTACAATTCTACGTAGAGCTTTTCACTAACACATGTAGGCGTTGAAAATTATAGTAGGCACATTCAATTTTTTTGCGCTAATTTGCCCACCAATTTAGTAGGGAAAAACTCACACTATCAAATATTACGTATTTCATGTCGGGACCACAAATTTTACGTAATTCTGTTTGTAATTTCCTCTCTAGGTATAATTACTCTAAGCATTTTGCATGCTTTAATGGTTTTCAAAAAAAAAAGGATTTTGGTTCAGAGAAGTCATCAAAAATGAATATTTTTGCGCACAAATGTAGGCTAGAAAATTGCCGAGGGGTCAGCGCTCTTAAAACTGTTCTGGCTCCCAGTGCAGTAATCGGACCAGTTGGAGCAATAGTTTGATCAATATGTGGAGTCTCGAACAACAAAATGTAAGTTCACGACCTCGGATCACTAACTTTATTAACTTTATTAACACAACGGCTAGGTACTTGGCATTCATCTTCTTAAGTTTAAAACGAGCCGTCAGAACAGTCGGAGCGTTTGCTGCGACTGAGCCCCGTACAAACCCTACGTGACCCTAGTTCGTCCGTCGCCCTACTCTTACCGTAAGCCTACTGCGCCCGTAAACGTCGGTAAAGTAAAATTCTTATGAAATGTGTACGTCTTAAAAATTGCGCATAGCGCAATTACGAAGCCCCGTACGACGTTCCTTTCAAATGTAACACAAATTTCGAATTGACCTAAAATTAAGTAAGTATCATTTTCACCGATTTATATTGATTTTACAAAAATCCAAAATGGCGGCCGACGGCCGTTTTGTTAGGAGGTGGAAAGTAGTACGGCTGCTTTACATTCGTTAGTACCTTTCAAACAAAAAAAAATTGAAATTCGATCAAAGTTTACTCGAGATATTGACAAAATACTCCACGTTCACTGTACGGCCGAGTAGCCAGATTAGAGCTCACTCCAAGAGACCTAGCTCACGCTCCGGTGAATCGAATTTCATAAACTTTTTTTTCCCTGATTGGTACGGTCAATACCTATCTAATAAAGCAAAATCCATTTAAATACGTTCAAATTTGGCCAACCTACAAGCAAAAACGGCTTGCCGCCCTGTACCTAGTTCACACCAAGGGGTCTAACTCACGAGTCGGTCATCCAATTTTCATAAACTTTTTTTTTTGTCGATCGGTATTGTAAATACCTTTCATTTGACGTATCACTTACAAGTGTAGTGCTTAAATGTCTGGAGATATCGTCGAAAAATAGTTAGGCACTTATTGGGCCCCAGCTCCGGAAGGGTCGACCCAAAATCGCCCATCTTCGAACTTAGCCTCACTATTTTGACTATCTTTCAGGGAAAAAAAAATTTTGAAATCGGATTTGATTTACTCAAGATATCGACGTGACAGACGGACAGACGGACGGACAAAATTTTTATTGCGGATTCGTTATCTATGAACATAGGCAAACACTTTGCCCTTACCGTCTGCTTCGAATTCCATCAATTACACACGGCATCGTAAAGTCAGGTTCTTGTCGCATGTGTAACTACATGAGTGTCGCTACTTGTGTAATTGCATAAGTAGTCTATGATAAAAGTTACGGTGTTTCCCGATGTGAAAATTTGAAAATAAAACTGAGTTGGCTTAGTCGAACAAACTGTTAGTGTTGCAAAACGTCGAAATCAGTTTCGATACTCTTTTCCTTAAAGATGGAAGGAATGGAAGCTACGACCGATTTGTTTATAAATTTAATTCAAAATAACCGCATCATTTACGATAAGTCGTTAAAGGATTTTAAAAATACGAGAAAAAAAGAAGAAGTATGGCAAGATATTGCCAAGCAAAGCAGAATGACCGGTATTTTTTTGTTTATTGTAAATGCCAGCAACAGTAGTGATATAAATCAAAAAAATTTTAGTTGACAATGCCAAAAAAAGGTATGCATCGCTACGTCAGAAATACTCTCGTGAAAAACGTAGCTGCGAAGTGAAAAGACGCAATAAAACTGCAGTATCAAGAAATTGGATTTACTACGAACGTCTTAATTTTCTGAATTCATTCATCCAACCACGATCGTACGTACTTCTAGGATAATTTCGTTTTTCAGTCGCATATTATTTCAACTCGTGTTTCAGCACTTATACAAATGATACGTTTGTTGAAGAAGACGATGATTCCGTAATGCTAAATGAATGTGGTATGGAAGATACGGAGGATGCGAGTGGTGCCACATCAAAAACTATCGAGATCGAGCTAGAAAACGGCATTAACATTGATGAGCTCGGAGCTATTACTACCGATGATACCGACACTGTGGTTAATGCATGTGTGCAGCTTGGCATACCAAGAGATATTCAAACTGATCCCGATAATCATCAACCAGACGAAAACATTTGGAACTGCCGCGAACGGATTGTCTCCAAATATTCTCATGAGCAGTCAACTATTGAATATCAATCATTGAACGAACCGCGCGTTACATCACGGGATAATGAAAATGATAAAGCCACTGGAGATGTACAGCAGCAGGTTGAAAATGGTCAACAGCCCGATGATGCAAATGTTATGGACCTCGATAATTATGTGTCACCACATCCAAGCACCAGTTCGTCGATCAGCAACACTACGATCCCACCGTATCCATCTCGCTGTTATGATCCAAAGACTGGTGAGATTATAATTGCGCGGATCGCTAATCAAGCCAGAGTACGTCTATTTTTCTAGATTTTCTGATAATTGAAAGTCGGTGGAAGCTTAAGCTCGTTTCATTTTTTTCGATAGATTCCGTCAAATAACCATCAATTAAACGATGTCGGTACATCTTCACATTCTTCACATTCAGCGGCCCCAAAAAACACAACAGCTTCAGTACAGTCATCACGAACCAATCAAACACTTCAACCTACCACATCCTCCGTCGCAACTACAATCCGCTCAAATCCATCAACAAGACGATCGACTGTCGTTCCAAACATTGTCTCAGTTGCCAGTACATCGGTTTCAACCTCTTCAAACGAAAACCGAATGGACGCGATTCGACAGAAAATGGAAAACTGTTTGACAGCCATAACCAAAAAGGTTAGCGACAAGGCACAGAAATCTCCACATGGTCCTTTTTTGTCATATTTGGGGACAAGGCTTCAATCAGTTCCAAAGGAAAGTCTTCCGAGATTGGAACGAGAAATTCTAGATCTGATAGATCAATTCGTATCGTAAATTTATTGAAACAAACTAAAATCTAAGAATCTCGTTATAAAAATGACATTGTCTGATCGTAAATTGAACTAAAATGAAAGAATCTCATTGCAAAGATCATTACAATGATGTCCGTGCAATTTAAATGTAAATTAAAATTCAAGAATCTCATTACAAAACATGAACAAATAAAATGAAATCGGAAATCGGATAATTCTATTACTTCAAAAAACAACAATAAAAAACCTGGACACTCAGGTGGATGACTATCAGATTGCTTTTTATAAAACATTGCAAACATAACATCATTGTCTGATTGGTAAATGAACTAAAACCAAACAAAATCTTGTTACATGACATCATTGTCTGATTGGACAATTGGTCTAAAATGAACGAGTCTCATTACAACATGACTACAATGATGTCCGATTGAAAAATAAATTAAAATCACAAACATCACTGATCTTATGAGCAAATATAATTAAATCTGACAATGAGAGCTCTATTAATACCTTGACAGTATTTACAGGCTAGATTGAGCATAATCTATTACTTCAAAAAAAACGTGGACATTCCCGATGTGTTTCAGACTTCTTTTTACGAACATTCATTACAAACTTGACATCATTGTCTGATTGGAAAATAAACTAAAATCTAAGAATCTCATTACAAGCATGACATCATTTGTCTGATTAGAAATTGATCTAAAATAAAAGAATCTCATTACAAACTTGACTTCATTGTCTGATTGAAAAATAAACTAAAATCCAAGAATCTCATTACAAAACATCACTCATATAGTGAGCAAATAAAATGGAAGTTGACAACGAGAGCTCTATTAATACCCAGACAGGATTTACAAGCTAGATTGGACACAATCTATTACTTCAAAAAACAAAACAAAAAAACCATGACATTCCCGATGACTTTCAGACTGCTTTTTACAAAACATTCTTGAGATAGTTCGCATACGTATTCCTGGCAGCACTAGCATATTCGCTTGTATTAGCAGCGGCAAGATTGAGTCCGGATTCGTAAAAGCTTCGAAGCGATTCATTTGTAGAGTATGTGCATCTTTCCTCACGCATGTACCGGATTGCTGCTGGGTCGTCAAAGCTTTTGATGTAGTTATGTAAAACGATCGTGGCCTTCAGAATTTTATCTACATTGACTGGATGCATCTCAATCGGTCCTGTAAATATTTGCCATCGTCGCACCAATATCGCAAATGTATTTTCAATAATCTTTCGAACGCTGCTCTGTTCTTTGTTAAAATTTGCCTGCACATCTGATAAATTCGACTGGTCACCTGCATACGGAGTTAACATGTTCTCTTTTAACGGGAAAGCACTGTCAGCGATAACAAAATATGGAAAGGCGACGCATGTGTGTGGTAAGAACGATGGTGGAGGAAAATTCAGTTTTTTCATGTCAAGCCTTTTACCGAAAGTAGAGTGGAACAGAACTCCTCCGTCAGTTTGTTGACCATAGCTGCCGATGTCGACGTAGACAAAACTCTTGAGTGCATCGCATATTGCCAGCAAATTTGTACTGAAATATTTGCTGTAGTTAAAGTATATAGATCCAGAGTGCGTAGGAGCAAATATTTCGATTAATTTTCCATCCAATGCACCGACACAATTCGGTAGGTTCAACTTTTCGCGAAACTGTTCCTCGATTCGGATCCAATCCTCCTCTTCTGGGAATTTCAAATAGATTGGTTGCAAAACATCCCATATAGCGTCGCAAGTTTCCCGTATTATATAGTACGCAGTAGATATCCCTACTCGAAAATTGAAATGAAGACTCTTCAATGAATCGCCAGTCGCAAGAAAACTGAAAAAAATATCAAAATACTTTCACTTTATGATAACGAATTGACTTTGGATCAGAAATGTACCGTAGAGTCAGTAGAAGTCTACATTTAGGTGGAATTGCATTAGGAGATGTTTTCGTAATTTTGCTTTCAATCAATTCAAACAAATGATCAAATCTTTCAGGCGACATTCTTGTGAAATTGAAGAACTTTTCGTGGTCGTGAGACAACATCTCTTTAAAAAGATTGTCAAAATGGCCTTGTTCGCGTCGCATTTGATTTAAAGGGTGTACACCCCATCTTTTCACTCCTTTGCGTCGTACTTCTGGATTTTCAGTTTGTAAAAGGTATTCCAGATCGATCAAGTTTATGATACACTGCATTATGTTGACATCGGTTTCGTCGTCGTCGTCGTCTGGATCGGCATCGCTTTCCTCTTCAAGCTCATTTAAATCTTCGGCGTCACTAGAGTCTTCATCGGAAACCAATTCGCTTGCAACTTGAAGGAATTCAGTATACAACAAAAATTCCTCTTCTTCAATAACTTGATCCATTTATCAATAACTTTAGCTTCAAATAACGATTTAAGGGTAAAATCAAAGTTTGTTTTCCAAAGTATTGAATGTACTTTTCACGTTAACAGTTTGTACGACGAAGCCGATAAAACAAAATCAAATTCTCATCGGGCAACATTTCAGTATAAATATCGTGGGCTGCTTGTGCAACTACACGAGTAAGATCTACTCATGTAAATACACAAGTGACAAGAATGTGACTTAATCCTATAAGCCCCTTCGTACTTCGTACGGGGCTAAAAACGAAATTCAAAGTTTCGTCATTGCTCTCACTCCTTTATATTGCTCTACCTAAACTTTTCTCGTATTTGAAAATGCAGCACTTATGATTAGCTTCTTTAAATTCGTACATGGGTTCGTAAAAATACTCATATTCTCATTCGCTTATCATCGTATAACGCACAGTAATTTGAACAAATTAAGTCTACGAAAAAAAAAAACAATTCTAAATTGAACTCGACGAAAATTTCGTCTCGATTACAATATATTGTATTGCGTTCCACACATAAAACAATATTAGGCGGAGCGTGTGGGTCAATATAATGACAATTTCTGATTACTTTTTTTTTGTGATGACAAGCCTCACAAAAAGCATTTTAAATGAAAATTATTTCTTTGATTGCCTTCTTCTTTGTTGTTCGTATAATGTAAGTCAAACAGATGTTAATTAAGCCATTGATATTGATCTGTATTACAGTCAAGAACGAAAACTGGAGAATTCAAAATATACAATAATGACGTTCAACGCAGAAACGAAGAAGTGTTCAAGGTTGCGCAAAGTTTTTTTTTATAGCTAATTTGGTATTTTGATTGATTGAATGAAATGGATTGGAATCGTTCTGATTGCATAATTAAATTTGATGGGCTTTCGTCATTCAATAGGAGGCTCGTCATGGAAATCCGTAAAGTAAATGAGATAAAGATAAGGTTTCTATTTGCAGAAAATATTTCGTTTGAAGGGCAAACAAGTTTCTGAACAGAGTATTTGATTTGGACGCAAATATTGTCAGTAATAATGACACAGACTGGAGAAAAAGGCAGTAACCCAATACAGTCACTCACAGTTACAGCTTTAAAAGTATATTTTGTCAGACCGCTACATTGTCCTGAAATTTCGACGACATGAGTATCGGCGACTTCATGAAGAAACGGCGAGTAGTCGCCGTTTCTTCAGGAAGTCACTGTTTCTTCAGGAAGTCACCGTTTCTTCAGGAAGTCGTCGTTTCTTCTCGTCGTTTCTTCAGGAAGTCACAGTTTCTTCAGGATGTCGCCGTTTTTGGTAAAAAGTGGCGACTTTCTGTAGAAACGATGACTTCCTGAAGAAACGACGGGAAGAAACGGTGAATTTATTAGAAATGACAAGTTCCTGAAGAAACGGAGACGGAAGTTTCTTGTCGTTTTTTCAGGAACTCACCGTTTCTTTTCATCGTTTCTTCAGGAAGTCGCCGTTTCTTCTTGTCGTTTCTTCAGGAAGTGAACGATTTCGAAGAAGTGGTGACATTCTAAAAAACTGTGACTTTCTGAAGAAGTGAGACCGAAGAACCACAAAAAAACAATTAGAACATTTCCCTATAACACAGGCCACACAAATCGACGAGCTGCTGAAGTGGAGCCAGGCGAAAGTTTGGCAAGAAAGTTGTCCATAAATTCAGCATGTATACTGAAGTTACAGACAAATTACCTGACAACTGCTTTTTGATACATTTCGTAAAAGGATGAATTCCCTATGGCTGAACAAATAGCTGTATTTTATCCTTATGTGACTAAAAGAAATTTGCTAACCATAGGCAATTTACCCTTTTACGAAATACATCGAAAACGCGATTTATTCAACCATATGGAACTCATCCTTTTACAAAATGTATCAAAAACCAGTTGTCAGGTACTTTGGCCGGCGCCCGGCTCGGCGTGTTAAAACGCTTTTTATGCGGCTAATTATTAGACGATGCGAGAGAAAAAAAATTAACTCCTAAGTTACCGACACCGTTCCGGCGCCCGGCTCGCATTGCGGCCCTCCGCTTCGCTCCGGGGCAATGGGCCGGATCGCTCGGCGTGTTAAAACGCTTTTTATGCGGCTAATTATTAGACGATGCGAGAAAAAAAAATTAACTCCCAAGTTACCGACACCGTTCCGGCGCCCGGCTCGCATTGCGGCCCTCCGCTTCGCTCCGGGGCAATGGGCCGGATCGCTCGGCGTGTTAAAACGCTTTTTATGCGGCTAATTATTAGACGATGCGAGAAAAAAAAATTAACTCCCAAGTTACCGACACCGTTCCGGCGCCCGGCTCGCATTGCGGCCCTCCGCTTCGCTCCGGGGCAATGGGCCGGATCGCTCGGCGTGTTAAAACGCTTTTTATGCGGCTAATTATTAGACGATGCGAGAGAAAAAAAATTAACTCCTAAGTTACCGACACCGTTCCGGCGCCCGGCTCGCATTGCGGCCCTCCGCTTCGCTCCGGGGCAATGGGCCGGATCGCTCGGCGTGTTAAAACGCTTTTTATGCGGCTAATTATTAGACGATGCGAGAGAAAAAAAAATAACTCCCAAGTTACCGACACCGTTCCGGCGCCCGGCTCGCATTGCGGCCCTCCGCTTCGCTCCGGGGCAATGGGCCGGATCGCTCGGCGTGTTAAAACGCTTTTTATGTAAAATGAAAATTCATTTCGTAAAAAGATGCATTCTGTAAGGACGAACCAAACTCCTTTACGTTACAATTCGTAAAAGGATGTATTCTATAAGAACCAACAAAACGCCTTTACGGCGAGAAGAAAATTAGGAATCGAAATCGAAATTTCAGCTCAACTCAAAAATAAGCCTCTATACGTAGATTTAATTCATTTAAATTAAAATATGAACTGTTTATTTTATTTGCTTTAGTTGGTTGCAATCAGAGGCTGTTTCATCTCACTGTTTCTTCTGGAAGTCGTTGTTTCTTCTCGTCGTTTCTTCAGGAAGTCGACGGTTTCGAAGAAACAGCGACTTTCTGAAAAAACGGCGACATGTACTGACGCCTCTCCAGATTTTCTGAAGAAACGACGAGAAGAAACGACGACTTCCAGAAGAAACGGTGACTTCCTGAAGAAACAGTGACTTTCTGAAGAAACGGTGACTTCCTGGAGAAACGACGAGAAGAAACGGCGACTTTAGTGGCCGTTACTTCTCGTCGTTTCTTCAGGAAGTCACCGTTTCTTCTCGTCGTTTCTTCAGGAAATCACCGTTTCTTCAGGAAGTCACCGATACTCATGTCGTCGAAATTTCAGGACAATGACCGCTACGCAGAATAGGGAGAATTGTATTGACAGCGTCGCTTTTCCTTGTATCGAGTGGGCCAGAAAAACTGATGAAAAGTATGTCTACCTGACTAACATAGAATACCACACACACACACACATTGTCATCGGTAATTCAGTCGGTCAGTGGTAATTCATAAAGTACGTCACGCTCTAACGGATGGGAATTTCGGCCGTGGCGTGACGAGCCATACAATTTTTTTAAAAGTTTCATACATTTTTACATGTTTATGTTTTCCGCAGGGTTGAAATAGACTTATTACGACCCTAGGGATGAAAAGTAAATTGACTTTGAACACAAAAGCACGTAAAATGCATTACATAACTCGGGATAAAAAGGAAGAGTCTCATTTTCGTGTGTTTATTGACCTCGGCGTCGCCTTGTTTTTTTCTAAAATTTCTATCGATTTTTGCATTACAAACTCGACGAATGACCCAATACCGATCTTAGAAGAATAAAATTACCGAAAAGTCCCAAATTTTTCGGTCACGTTTTATATCTCTCTGGTTCTCCTTCTCCAAATAACAAAAGATGGAAGTGACTCCGTTGCTTTTATGGCCTTTTTAGTTGTTAGCCCCGTACGAAGTACAAAGGGGCTTATAGGATTAGGATGCCGTGTGTAATTGATGGAATTCGAAGCAGACGGTAAGGGCAAAGTGTTTGCCTATGTTTATAGATGACGAATCTGCAATAAAAATTTTGTCTGTCCGTCTGTCCGTCTGTCACGTCGATATCTTGAGTAAATCAAATCCGATTTCAAAAATTTTTTTTTTCCCTGAAAGATAGTCGAAATAGTGAGGCTAAGTTCGAAGATGGGCATATTCGGGTCGGCCCTTCGTGAGTTAGGGCCACCTAAGTGATTTAAGGTCTTTTGGTGATATTTATGGCAAAATAAACGATGGAAATGTAAATGACACGGCAAATGATAGGTATTGTCAATACCAATCCAGGAAAAAAATCGGTTGAGTGGACCGTGAGTTAGGGCCTTAGAAGTGAAATGCTACTAGGGCCCTATGTGTATTTTACATAGAACTCGAGTAAATTTCATCCGTTTTTCGTAATTTTTGTTTCATTTGGGAGGTAATCAAAGGCCGAATAGAATGTGGTTGAAAAAAAATTTAAATTTGGGTCCTCGGACTGAGGCCGATACTAGGGCCCTATGTGTATTTTACATATAACTCGAGCAAATTTCATCCGTTTTTCGTAATTTTTGTTTCATTTGGAAGGTAATCAAAGGCCGAATAGAATGTAGTTGAAAAATTTTTTAAATTTGGGTCCTCGGACTGAGGCCGATACTAGGCCCTTCAAAAAGATAAAATTTTAGGGCGATTTGAAATTTTTGTTTCATTTGAAAGGAACGTCGTACGGGGCTTCGTAATTGCGCTATGCGCAATTTGTACGATGTACACATTACATAATAATTTTACTTTAACTACATTAACCGGCGCAATAGGCTTACGGTCAAAGTAGGGTGACAGACGCACTAGGGTCACGTACGCAATAGATATACGGGTTTGTACGGGGCTCAGTCGCAGCAAACGCTCCGACTGTTCTGATGGCTCGTTTTTTATGTTTGTTTTTTTTTTAAAACTAAATCGATTACATTCGGCTGAACGTTGGGATCTTATAAGAATTAAGAGAAATCCAATGAGAAATCAGAATTTAGGACTTTATGGAAATTTGAAGAAATTGTCGGGAAATTCAATTCCCTAAAATAGGCCTTGGTATGATCCCTAATGCGTAAGAGTTGTTGTAGAAAACAGCGAGTAGCTTTATGTTCGATAATCTTATTCTTCTCAAATTAAATCCTTCAAGTACTTCATAACGACTCTCCAAAATCCGGAAACAAACTTCATTTTAATTGCAATCAATTATATGGTGCGTATTATGTTAGGTCTGTGTCGCTGTACTCTAAAGATCATCAAACCAGCAGCAACAATAAATTAAGGCATCACTGGGGATTATCTACTGTTGATACACCCCAGTCGTTAAACATAACTGAAATTTTCTGTATAAAATTTGAAATGGCGAGTATAAACTTCAAACAGCCGCTTCTAACCGGAAAAATCCCAATGATGAAATTTATGTTTTCATCAGTCAAATGAAGTGAAAATAATAATTGAATAAACGCAATTAACTCTGATAGCGGACGAATAGTTTCTGCTTAATCGCACGTATGATGAGACCCCTTTTTTGTTTTCTTTTGACTCAATTGTTTATTTTGAATGGACAAGCGAAAATAAACGTTTTTTTTTTCATACCTTAGGTAAACAAACGTTTACACAAAATTAATTTCTATTTTTATATTGACTGATTTTCCACCAATTTTCCGCTCTCTGTATTAACTGTTCTCGTTGATAGGTCGAGAAAAACGAGCCATCAGAAACCATATATCTATTGTGCATAGCGCAATTACGAGCCCCCATGCGACGTTCCTTCCAAATGTAACACTTTCTAATTGACCTAAAATTTTAATTTTTCGAGTAGCGGCTGAGGTTCAAGGACCCACATTTAAAATTTTGTCAACAACATTAAATTCGGCCTTCGATTACCTTACAAATAAAACAAAAATTAGGAAAATCGGCACATCTTCGAACTTAGCCCCACTATTTCGACTACCTTTCAGTGGGAAAAAATTTTTGATTTCGGATTTACTCAAGATATTGACGTGACGGACAAAGAAAATTTTTATTGCAGATTCGTCATCTATGAACATAGGCAAACACTTTGCCCTTACCGTCTGCTTCGAATTCCTTCAATTACACACGGCATCGTAAACCTATGAGCCCCTTTGTATACTTCGTACGGGACTGAAAACGTTGTTTACTTGCGATAGTTGATAGAATCGCAAACATTGTTCGCGTGTGTTAGTCAATAATTTAACGGTGTATTTATTTGCCCTAATAAAAAGTTAAAATATTGAGAGAGAGAGAAATAGAGAGAGCGTTTGTGTCCATACTCACTAATATATTCAAAAGAAAATTAATTTTTTTTTAGGTTTCATCGTGCTGTCGTTTTATGATAAACAAACCGCGTGCTGATAATGAGCAAGAATCTTTGCTTGATAATTCAATTTTTTTTCACATTTGTAAGGTTTTGTGCATAAGTAAGTTGTAGGCAAAGAATATAATTTCAAACGTAGAAGACGTAGCAGTTCCTTATTCATCGGGAGGTATTCCTCTGATGACCTTTAGCATGACTCGTTAGCGACTTGCAGGAAAGAAAAGTCGGTGGTATTATACCTACACCGTGGTCAAGTACGTCACTTCTATTTAACACGCAGCAAAAATTAGTTATAATTGATGCAAACATACTGTCTGTTTGAGTGTCTGTGCAAACACTAACACCTGAATTATTTTAATTTTTCGCGATGGAAGCTAAAGTTGTATCAATACTAATTCGTCACTTCGTCGAACTATATACTTCGACGCAACTGTTTCGTTTTTTTTTTGTTCATCCACACACTTTGGGCTTGTAAATAACTCAGAAAATATAACGCGAAAATGTTAATGAATAAAATGGCAACGTTTATCAACCATATGTTGAGAAACAGTAAAACCAAAATGATGAGATGATGATCAACATGATACATGGAATGCGAATTATCGAATATGAAAATAATAGATTTTGTTAGTGAAGTCAATTATATTTTGTAACTTCTGATCGTTAAACAATCCGTAAACCATTTTGTTATTTAATTCCCCATGTTATTACGAACGAATCCAAATCACCAAAAATTTTGTCTGAATTTTACCTGAAAATAGACGCTTTCTGATAGTGACTATCAAGGATTTTGGACTGTCGGCGTCTGTAATAGATCATATGACAAAGGTTTTGTATTATAAAAACGAAAATTGATTTAAAAAAAAATTGCATGGCACTGTGGCACCATATCTTACTATACATTATGTGCAGTCTAATTTGTCAACATGACCTAGCAGTGATAATATTTTCATTTCCTATCCTTTATATCGAGGGATTCTTTTGAAAGACAGCCTACCGAAATCGGACGCATTTTCCAGTGGACTTTTTTATATGTGCCTAGAAAGGTAGTAGACCCTAGGAGCCAAAACCACGTTCAAAAAAATTCTTCGAAGCTTGGGTGGCTGGTGAAAGGTGATCAAAAACCGAAAAATTGCAATTTTCTTACAATTTTCTTTCCGGTTACACGAGCCGTACAGGGTTGTGTGGGGTGTCTTTAGAAAGGTAATCACATGTACTATTGAGCCGAATAGGGTCTTATTGGGTTTAAAATTCATTGACACTGAAATATGTGCAGTTGAAGTTTTCAACCGAAGACTTACACTGTTCTTACAGAAATTTCTCAAGGTACACAAAACGTACATGGTCGTGTGGGGTGTCATTTGAAAGGTAATTTAATGTGCTTTTGGGCCAAATAGGGTCTTATGAAGTTGGGATGCATCTATGATGAAATATGTACACTTAAACATTTCAACTTCTATTTCATCGTAGATGCATCCAAACCACATAAGACCCTATTTGCCCTAAAAGCACATTAAATTACCTTTCAAATGACACCCCACACGACCATGTACGTTTTGTGTACCTCGAGAAATTCCAGTAAGAACAGTGTAAGTCTTCGGTTGAAAACTTCAACTGCACATATTTCAGTGTCGATGAATTTTAAACCCATAAGTCCTATTCAGCTTAATAGTACATGCGATTGCCGTTCTAATGCCACCCCACATGACCACGTACGGCTCGTGTAACTGGAGAAATTTTTGTAAGAAAAGTGCAAGTTGTCGGTTTTTGATCGCCTTTCACCAGCCACACAAACTTCGAAGAATTTTTTTTAAAGTGGTTTTGGCTTCTAGGGTCGAATACCTTTCTAGGCACGTATAAAAAAGTCCACTGGAAAATGCGTCCGATTTCGGTAGGCTGTTTTTCAAAAGAATATCTCATCAGAAAACATTCCTCTACAAAAAAATCCCGACCGACCACTCTTTTTCATGACAAACAAATCGAATTATTTCAATGAGTTTGTATCACGGCTCTACAGGGAACAGTAATCATTTTCTCCGACATTAACACATACAAGAACAACATGTTCAATTAGGTTCTACGGAAGTAAAAAAATATTGACCATAAATTCGTGTACTGCAGTTGGTAATTCTTCCATCGAGGGTTATCGCATTGGTGAAACGTTGGACATGTCCCAGACCATAATTTATTAACCGAAAAAAAAATCGTCCAACAAAATCAATGGAATTATTACAGCAGAACAACTTCATAATTCGTAATCTTGGTGTACAGACCAATTACTGATTATTGTTTGTATTTAACTATATTGTACATAAAGCGATTACGTGACAAGATATACATCGCGTTGGCTTTCATTCACAATAAAATATTAACGATTCAGATTAACGCAAGACACGATTTCATTGTGTGTCCAATTTACGAGGAACAAAAGTGTTATGAGGATTGAAGAGGTGAACAAACTATTATATTACTTTCGAGGATAGCGGCGTACATTGGATATAGGTCAGTCTTTGATTGGACAGCTGATGTAAAGGTTGAATAGTTACTAGACTGGACTAGCGTGATTTAACATTTAAATATTCGATGAAGACGGTTTAAATTGACATTTAAGATGGATAGTAGTAGATCCATTGGATACGAGAGTAAAGAAGAAGAAATAGTTTAAAGTGGAATAGTAAGGGCTTTCAAACTTGCCATCTAGTGACTGTTTCAAACCGTTTGAATGACTGACTTAATCAGCTGACAACTAGCACTAAGTATCCCCTACTATTGATTAACAATTTGAGAAACAAAAACACGATAAATTAGAAATGAAACAACCAAATTGTGACAACAATTATACTTAATCCGACCGGCCAGTCAAATTAAAGTCTCGAATTAATCCGTAGTCAAAGGATTAAATCGAACAAAAAGAAAACATTCCACGCCTATTATTAAACAATCTACGAAAAAAAGAGGTATTTCTTATCAGCGGCGCGATGTCATATGGTCGTTTTATTATCGTTTTATGTAACAAAAATATTTAGAAATTGAAATTATGCAATAATGTTCTGCATTGTTTGAGCTGCGACGGATTATCTATACTTAGTAAATGGGATATGAGTTGTTGTTTATGAAGACACGAAAGAAACAAAATAAAACTAAAAATCAATGGCGAGGTATTATAACGAAGAAATTTAATTATGTGAGTTTGTCGATAGAAGAAAGAAACAACAATTCATACAACAAAGTACACTCTAAGAAGATACGCTACGTTGGCGAAATGGAACAAAGTTTTTAATCTGTTTCGATTTATGTACGTTGTACATGTACAGTACTGTGGATTGATGTCTGATACTTTGAAAAAATGTTTGCGAAAGTTGTGTGGTCTAATTAATTTCAGTTGATCGGATCATGGGCGCGCGTTAGCATAGCTTGCGCTATTACTAGAAAAAATTTAAAAAAATATTTTGTCGTACAGACTGCAGAACCATTTATACAAATTTTTTAAATTTTACAAAATTTTTTAAATTTTTCAAATTTTTCAAATTTTTTTTCAAATTTTTTAAATTTTTTCAAATTTTTTAAATTTTTCAAAATTTTTCAAATTTTTTAAATTTTTTAAAATTTTTTAAATTTTTTAAATTTTTCAAATTTTTCAAATTTTTCATACAGTGAACGACATCTCAAATGTCTCACTGTCAAATTTTTCTGAGAATTTTATTGTGTCATTGCAAATTCACAATGACATTCTCTGAAAAAAATGACAGTGAGACATTTGAGATGTCGTTCACTGTAATTTTCAATTTTTTTTTAAATTTTTTACATTTTTCAAATTTTTTAATTTTTTAAATTTTTCAAATTTTTTAAATTTTTCAAATTTTTCAAATTTTTTAAATTTTTTCAATCTACTAATTCTTCCAAAAGAACTGATATCAGTCAAAAACACTCAAAAGAGTAAAAGTGACGCAAGTCCCTGTGCATACTGAGGTGACGCATTCTGACCTTGTACGCAAAAACTGTAATAGCAAAAATTTGACAAAAGAAATTCTAGAAACAAAATTTTACCAAAAATTTTGCGTCACAAGTGGCAGATGTTGAGGAAAGTACTTTTAAGAAAATTTTTAAAATTGGCAAGAATATGTCCTAATACGTCCTAATACGTTTTTGGTAAAATTTTGTTTCTAGAATTTCTTTGGTCAAATTTTTGCTGGTACAGTTTTTGCGTACAAGCGCAGAATGCGTCACCTCCAGCGATATCAGTTGTTTTGGAAGTATGCACAGGGACTTGCGTCACTTTTACTCTTTTGAGTGTTTTTGACTGATAAACCATACGGAGATTTCCCAGTTATTTACAGCAACTAGGGAGAGCATTTTTTTTAATATGTTCTTTTCTCACGTGTTCGAATTGTACATTATTTAACCTGGCTGGAATATTTTACAAGTCGAAGTTCGTACGGTATAGGAAATGGAAATAGGAAGGACTAGAATCGCTCTAGTCAAAACGATAATTCACGTAAAAACACGGATTTCCGCTTCACAACTTATTTTCAGCTGGTTTACTCATACAATTGAAACTTATTTTATGCGGTCTTTACACAGGTAGTGGTAACGCGTCATAGTGGTTCCAAAAAGAATCGAAATTATTTAAGCAAGAGAAGTAGGTGTTACCATGTTAAATAGTCTTTTGGCACAACGTACGCCGCTTTGTATTAGGAATTGTAAAACAGTTGAAGTACTAGATTACCTCTTTGATGATCTTGTACGAAACGTTTGCTGCACAATTTGAAGTAAAAGATTTGGCACTGCGATGGAAGATATTTTGCTGGACCATAGTTTGAAACAGTTTAACCATTGTGAACTATTCCACCCATAGAACCAAGTGTTGGAATTTTTATTTGGATGAGTGGACCGGCTGAAAAGCAGCTGTGAAGGAAATTCCTATGTCCTATCTAAAATTCACTGACGTCCACTCTGCCACTTCTGAGACTCAAATTTTCTACGCAAAGCAAGCAGTCAAATACATAAGTGCGAGAAAAACATTCTTATTGAATAGTGAAACAATATGGAAGAAGTATCAAATTGTTGCCCTATGGGGCACGTGTGCTCTCAGCATCTTCTTGTTGTTTTATTGTTGCTCTTTGTAAGTACTAAATTAACTATTTTCATGACTTGAGAAAAGCTATTCACAAATAATGAGCAAATTTTCCGAAAAAAAAGTTTTTCTGATTCCTACAAAATTGCCCACGTTGTGTATGGCATCTATGGATCCGAATATGAATGGAATTTCTGATGATATACGCGTAAGGTGATTTGTACAATAGTTATTTGCATCACTTGGATTGAAACATCCTGTGATGCACACAATTTTACACTCGTCACACCATGAAATACACAAACAACAAAACCAAATATAATACACACCGTTCAAGGCTGAACTTGAATGTATAGAAGAAGACTGAGAATAAAAACGAAAACGAAAATACGCGATATAAAGCCGAACGAGTTGATCGTTCGATGTGCATCACACTACTCGTTGATACGGAGAGTAAGCTCCGCCTTCGTATCAAATTTCTCTCTTTGACGAATAACATAAACAAACTCCACCATTAAGGAAAACATCGCCTGGATCCCTAGACCTGTTTGCAAGGTCTGCTGAGAGAGTACTAAAAAAGTGTCGTTTCCGATAACTTTTGACGCGTAATATTCAGTGTTTTCATGGTTTGGCGAGTGTAAACCTAATTACAGTCGAGTAGATGAATGTTCCAATTAAAAACCGTCAAACAAATTATTAAATCAAAACGAAAAACCAATTTCAAAAATTAGTCCCACACAATCTTTTCTACGTACGTGTACCACGCAATGTGGAAAATTTAAATTGACGCTGTCCTACAGCTTGAATTTGGGAATGGAAAAAGTAAAAAAAAAAAAAGTTGACATCAAAAACCAATGTGACAAGAAAGTGTATAGTATGCTTACCAGTTGGTGAATCGGACAGCACCGTTATCTGAGCGGTGTCAACATGGGGTGGAAAAGCTTCATAAATGTCAGACTCCTCTTCAATGCCACTTAATTTGTCAGCATTCGCTGACGTATCTCCATTCGATGGCATTTTTATGTTTGTTTGTTTTTCGCACTTGGATTTTATGTTCACTGAAGGTTGTTGTTGAGAATAATCTCTTCGTTTATTTAACCGGTAAATTAATTATAAATTAAGATTTACGAAATTAATTATTTATGCAAATAATGGATCAATTAGAAAAACAAATAAAATTAACAAAATTTAACAACAAAAATTCAATACTGATGTTTACGATTTATTGATCGGTATTAATAATTATAATAGCTTGTACACACTCAAGGATGGAACTTGACCAAGTTCAACGTCCAAATTATTTATGCACAATCTTTGGATTTTTAATAATTTCTCTGGAATACAATCACTGATTTCGCCTCACATTTACAATCATCAAATCACTGAGCTAAACTTATTTAAGATTTTCTTTCTTTCTTTTTAATTAAATTTAATTTGTTTTAATTTTATCACACAAAAAATTAAGAAATTCGAAGTGCCGTCACTCTTCCTTTTTTTGTTTCCCAAACCACTGTTGACTAGAAAAGAACTGCGATTCTTCTTTTTTGAACGATATCGATGCAAAATGGCAAATTTCTTTTATTTATTTAAAATTAAATTTAATTCACTTGTATTGTGTGTGTGTGTGTCTTATGGGGACACAAGTACCCCTGGACGATTGTGTGATGACGACTTCATGTTATTCGATTTCGATGTTTATGTTAAATCTTCGAACAGCATATTGATTCTGAAACAAAAACAAAAAATTAATCGAAATTATTAAAGGCTTCGTAATCTTATCGTCAACCACTCTGGACATAAATTAGTAAGATGTTTCATGTCAAATTCACAACCAATTTGCGACATTCAGAGATTAACAACTGTCGCAGCATATATAACACTTTCACGACATTTGTAGTAGATTACGTCTGTGGGTCCAAATTTTTATTGTCACGAGTTGGGACAATTTTCATCCACGCAGGTACTGTGCTTTACGTGAATAGGCAATGTAAATGCATATTTCATATGAGCGAAGCGTCATTTACATTGCCGTATTTATCACGTAAAAATATGAAATGAACAAAGATTGAGAGAGTTGTATTAGCTATTTTCCTGACAAGTTACTAAATGGTTGAGATGAGAAAGTTGTCGACCCGAAGGAAAGAAAGAAAGCAAATCTTTTTGTATGGATGTATTTTCATTGTTTTTGGGGGATGTTATATATGTCCCTCTGATGTTTACAACTCGTTGGATGCACCAAACTCTCCAATTATGAAGCTTGGGTTTGCAAACAAGTCGTCAAGTCATTAAATCTTGTGCTGCGATCTCCACACAAGTTAAATATTACTATCTTGATTGTATGGCTGCGAAACTTTGAAAATGACATCGATAATCGACATCGATAATCGACATGGATAATCGACATGGATAATCGACATAGATAATCGACATCGATAATCGACATCGACATCGATAATCGACATCGACATCGATAATCGACATCGATAATTGACATCGATAATCGACATCGACATCGACATCAACATCGACATCGATAATCGACATCGACATCGATAATCGACATCGACATCGATAATCGACATCGACATCGATAATCGACATCGACATCGATAATCGACATCGACATCGATAATCGACATCGAATCGACATCGACATCGATAATCGACATCGACATCGATAATCGACATCGACATCGATAATCGACATCGACATCGATAATCGACATCGACATCGATAATCGACATCGATAATCGACATCGATAATCGACATCGATAATCGACATCGACAATCGACATCGATAATCGACATCGATAATCGACATCGATAATCGACATCGACATCGATAATCGACATCGACATCGATAATCGACACCGATAATCGACATCGACATCGATAATCGAGAGCGAAAAACAAGTCTTCGTCAGCATATTGAAGAAGCCTGAGAAGAAACATCGAGTTGTGGAACGTAGACAATTTGTAGACTCTCTATGCTCCTTCGAGGAGTAAGACGACAGATGATGATCTTGATTGTATATATGTTGTTTAGACGGATCGAAAGCTTGGGAATATATCCAACGCGTCAATAATCATCATGCAGCCAAAAAATGTGAAAAGTCGGTTTTTGAGCGAGACATTTTCTAGCCTCAAGGATGAAATAGTCATTAGTCACATACTTTGGGATAAAAAAATGAAAAGAAGAAGAAGAAGCTTTCGTGTGTGTTTTGTTGATCCGAGGCGTGGCCGAGGTCAATAAACTCATGAAAAAAAGACTTCTAATTCAGAGGGCGCCGAAAGAAGTGCTTTAAACATGAGAAGTACGATTTTCAACGCTACATGTGTACAAATCATAAACTTTAGTAAAATAGAGTCCCCTTGCCAAGAAAATCTGGGCTAATGAGGGTTTCAAACTTTATAATTGGCAGAGTTTCATAAAATTGGTCTCTTGACGAAGCATGTAAAATAAACAGTAAATTATACGGACTGAAGTGTCCTCTCCAGCTCAATAAACAGATAAAATAATAATTTAACACACAGGGAAAAAGCCAATATTTATTGATTCACCCATAATTGTGTTTAGTTTGTTTGAATTAATAATGATGTCGTTTTCGTAGGGCAACAAACTTTATGAATAAAAAATTTATTTTTCCACGAAAAACGTCAAATGATATTGATGAACATTAATGAATGTTTGATGAGTGGAAATCAATATTTTTGGTTAATAAAATTATTAAAAAAAATATGAAATATCACGCTCAGCCCTTCACCGACATGATTCGTTCATATTTCGATTAATAATTAAAACTGTGTGGGCTGCACATAGAAAAGGTGACGGTTGGTCGTAATACACAGATTTGGAATACATTTTCAACACGAGAATTCAATAATCGAAAATATTTCGTCTACGACAGAGGACCTTTGAGCATTTCGGTAACACTTTTCTTTTGATTTCATACAAAGAAAGTGATTATCACCATCGTACACAAAATAGTCAGTCCAACGATGACAAATTATACGTATCCTTGTCACTAAATCCACTACGCATAAGCTGCTTGCGAATACATTACTAATGAATGAAATGATATCTCGGAAATTATTCAATTGAAATGAAGAGGAATTACTCAAACATCGTATACCACACCGAACAGCTAAATACGACAGAAGGAAATCACAGATTAGCTCATTCAAAAATGCTTTATTTGTCGTTGAGCGAATACTGAGAAAAAATCGTTTTTTAGTTTTTTACTCTAGCGGTCCGTATCTCAAATTTCAGTTACTTTGCATTTCAGTCGGGCAAGTTGTCATTGTACATGTTTTGCCGATAAAACGATACTGCGCGTCTAATTTTAACTTGAGATATGGTTCTGCTGTTCTAATTTTTAGGTTGCGCCAGTTACTTTATGGAAACGGATTCTTCGATACTTACGACTTCTCGAGAATTATGAATCTCTGTAGCTGTCAGACAGATAACTAGTGGGTTTCTTGTAAGCTGACCCAGAGAGCATACGGAGAAAAGTTTGTGTACATAAGGTCACACGATTCTTAGTTATTTGTCCGGGTTGTCTAGAACCTTTAAGATGGGATTCATTAGAGTAGACCCTCTCTTGATACTAAGCGTTCAAAAAATTCCGAAACATTTTTTTTTTTGGCTCGTTACTTTCTAATGTGGTCACAATGATTTCATTCGACGAGCGAATTTGGTGGCATAGTGTGTTGGATAAGGAAGACAAGAAAAATACTCATACACTGCTCACTGCACCCTAGACACCTGCTGCATCGAAAACTGTCCAGTCCCTATTAATAATCTACAGATGTCATTGGAACCGACGGATCCGTGTCTTGTACTTAGGACACCGAGACCTATGCCATTTGTTACATTCCAAAAGTTTTAAATTCTTGGAGCTTTACTAGAGAAATTATCTTTCGAAAAGTCCAACATATTTAACATTTACTCAAACAGTGTTGGTTTGCAAACGAGATTAAATGGGAATCGCCGCCAAATGGGAAGGACAAAACACAGGAAAAAATTAGTCCTAACCCTTGAGCCGTTTCTGAGAATTAGTGGATGCGACTACCAGAAGCAGTCAGGTACAACTTGAGAACATATTTTAATGGGGATCGGTAGAGGGAACAATTCTCAGATCTACTGTGTACATAACAAGGGATAAAAAGTTGAAAAGTAGAGTTTTCGTGTGAATTTTGTTGATCTGAGGAGTAGTCGAGGTCAATAAACACACACAAAAACGAGACTTTTCAACTTTTATCCCGAGTTATGTAATGGAATTTAAATGTTTTTGAAGCCGAAACCAAATTTCTTGTTTTCCCTAGGTGTGTAATAAGCCACTTTCGACCCAAAAGAAAACAAAAGCATGTAAAAATTATGGCTTTCAGTCATCTGCTCTCGGAGCAATAACAGTCGAAAGTCCACCATTTTCGAAGAGTGATATATCCTTGACAAAGTGACTGCGCCAGCCAGTTCAGATTGATTCTAGACGCGGTTAGTGAGCTCTTTCGAATGACGACATTTTTTTTGAAAGCGGTCTTTTATGTTGCATTTTTAGAGCAATAAATTTTTCCGCTCCCTCGGTGAAATTGGGCCACTTCTGTACCTTTCTGGTAGCCTTTTTTTCAACCAATTTGTCGCCTGAACAATAAGCTCTTCAATGATACCAAGCATGCCGCCATCAAAAAAAAATTGTCGCCATTCGAAAGAGCTCACTAACCGCGTCTAGAATCAATCTGAACTGGCTAGCACAGTTATTTTGTGACAAAATCTTTGTCAAGGATTATCATGTCCGGAGCGTTAGCGGAGGACTTGACGCAGTCTAACTTCCAAAAAAAGAACGAAGAAAATTTTTTTGAGACGCGGCAACTATATATAGGCGAGATTTTAAGTTTCTTTCCTTTGACCTGTATCACCACAAATCCTATTCTATCTTATTCGCGCTTCAAATACGAGCAAAACGAGCTATCATTCGACTATGTAGCTTTAAAATTGCAGGAGATACATCGTTTTGAAATTGGTCACTTTTCATACAAAATACACCAAATTGACTTTTCCCAAACAAGCAAAATCTTTCAACTTGTATGTTTCTATCTATCTATCTATCTATCTATCTATCTATCTATCTATCGACGGACGATCTCGGAAACTAGTCAGCCAATCTCCATGAAATTTTGCAGGAACCTCAGGGTGGGCATAAAAATGAAATTGTGATACGCCATTACCCCAGGAAAAACCAGAATTTTGTTTTATTGGCCTCGAAGTGGTTTCTGAGTGTGGTTTTCGAGGGTCGGGAACGCGTTTTCGGCTGTAGCTTAGCTGTATTGAAACCTACAGAGGCGTGCGACCCATCAAATGGAAGGTATTCGTAACACGATTCGAACAAAAAATAAATTTAAAAAATCGGGGCAGATTCGTTTGAGCTAGAGTGATTAGAGTGACCAAATTTTGAGCTACTCGAGCGTAGGATGAAAGGACTAATATTTTTTTGGGTTATGAAAGATAGAGAGTTACTTTTTTCGGCAAAGTCTCAGAGTTTTACGAGTAGAACAGAGGGGCATATGTGAAAAATGTCGAAAGTTGGAAATGGGTGGGTCAATTGGGGTTTTGGAGATATTTCTTGAATGGTGGCAGACTTTCTTCGTCAAATTTTCGATTTTCGTTAAGTTTCGTCAAATTTTCGAATTTAGTCAAATTTTCGATTTTAGTCAAATTTTCAAATTTCGTCAAATTTTCGATTTTCGTCAAATTTTCGATTTTCGTCAAATTTTCGATTTTCGTCAAATTTTCGAATTTCGTCGAATTTTCGAATTTCGTCAAATTTTCGATTTTCGTCAAATTTTCGATTTTCGTCAAATTTTCGATTTTCGTCGAATTTCTGTTATAAACTGTTATAAAAAGCAGTGTTCTAAAACTTCTAAAACGACTGATATCCCAACAAAAATCTCTGTCACTTTTCGAAAATAATGAAATTTTGACTTTCAACTGATTGTTAATCGGCGGTCCGTACTTAATCTCTTCTCAAACCAACCGTTAAAATTAAAGACCGAACGTAAATGATTTCCCATCAACATAACGAGTTTGCATAAATAATAGTATGCTTCAAACAGATTGTCGTTTATTGTTTGTGTATACGCGCGCCTATAAGCATACATTCCACCAATGACCCTGACGATGAAGCGTTAGTTCTTATTTACAAATCAAAACATAATTTCACATTCCTCAATCTGCGATCCTTTATATTTACATACACGCACACATGGCTACGGGTGTTTTCAATGAATCAAAATCAAAATAAAAATGTTTAATCACGCAAGTCGCCACTTTAAAATAATAGACATTAGATCACATGCGATGGTTTTTCGAACACTTTTTTGCAGTTGCCAATTTTTCATATGAAATCTTATTTTTAGATCGACGCAGAAAGACGTATTGTTTGTTTACTTATTTTTATTCTGATCGCTTTTTACATAACGGCTGTTTATAAGTATGTGCCCCCCGTGTGACTTCAGTCTCTCTATAACCGTGTAATGGCAACGAAATTCCAAGCGGAAACATTTCTATGAATAACACTTTTCGTTCGAGATTTATTCGCTGCTAGACTTTTATTCGGGGATATCACTTATAATGACCCAGCAAAATGGTTTTTATTATGTTATTTGTATCAACTGGATGAAACGAATTCTCTAACCAATTCGCCGGTTAGACAATTCAACCCACCGCAGTGTGTATATAAAGCTAAAATGTTCAAAATAAAATGACATTTATATTTAAATTAATTTGGATGATTGATAAATAAATTAGCTACGAACGAATTAATGTCGACGTTTATTCAAACAGAAGCTATTTTTAGCGTCTCGGAATTTGATTTTTAGTAGAAAATAATTTTTTCGTATTTTTCGATGCGCGTATTAGGCATGTCTTTTCTCGTTTTTAATCGCATGCTACACACGACGCAATCAGTCGACAAATTTATGATGCCGAAAATAGAACGTAATCGACTAGGTACTTAATCGAATTACGGCACACAAAAAAAAGGAAAGTTACGAAAATAGAGTAAATTTTTGGAGATACCTGTTGTTTATGTACCGTATTACCATTGACATTCACCTTTGTCTGAAGGACGGAATTATTTTTTTTTGTTGTTAATTCAGTCAACAGGCGAATAACGTGACTGTTTGCTTAATCGGATAAGTTTCATTGAAAGAAAGTTTAGCCTTTATTGTCTAATTTGACGGTATACAAACGGTAAGTATACCATCTAATGCTTGACGTCTTTTACTTCATTGGTTTCAACAAACCCTTTGACAAAAATTTGGCAAACATACAGTGGACGTCAGTGAAATTTAGATAGGAATTTGCATCAGCTGGTTCATTCATACGAACAAAACTGCTTTTTTTGATCGTTTTATTATCACCATTGAAACCTCAACAATCACTTGCACATTCCGCCACGTACATTCACTATCAACATTAACTTATATCTTGACTATCACTACTATCACAGTTGAACTGAGTTCATTCCAGGCATGAGCGCCGCCGAAAATAAGCCACCGCCGGCCATTTTGAGCAAGCCGCGCCGCAGCCGAGCCGGTGCCAAAAACACGGCTCAAGCCGGCTTGAAACGGCTGGAAAATGAAATAAAGATTTCGAAAGGTGAATGGGTGAAATAATTTTGAAAACCGAGATTCCTGTTGATCCTAAGCAGCTCAAGTACTTTTTGAATTTTTTTTTTTACAAAATTAAGAAAATTTTGAAAATTTTCTTGAATTTTCATGAATTTTCCAGAATGGTATATTACGTCCTCGCTTCTAAGTTTGTTGTTTTGGCAAGTATGACTTTCGCGGAACGAGCCGAAGGCGCACAATCAGTTAATTCACAAATTTGAGGAAACTTTATCGATCTTTGCGAATTTTCTCGATTTTTTTTTTCTTTTCAATTTTTACTTGATTTTCGTGAGCTTTCGATTTCTTCTCGAAAACCATTTTCTTAATGAGTTAAATGACTGTACCGGAGCATGATTTTCCATTTAGTTCAAGTTTTGAGGCAATAAAACTTGACGTGTTAGTGAACCTTAGACTTAGAGACTTGCTTGTAACAAGACCAGTTCCACTTGCACTTTGAACAACCTAATCTACCTACATTTTCGCTTTCCGTACAATTTCATTTTCATGCTTACTAGTTCATTTTCCATGAATTTATCGAAACGTTTTTATTTTGAAAAAAAAAGTTAAAAGGAACCTCCAGCCGAGCCGTTTTAAGCCGGCTCAAGCCGACTTTTTCGCCGCCGCCGAGAAATTTTTTTCGGCTAGCCGCCGCCGAGGTTTCTCCGTCGGCGCTCTTGCCTGCAGTGGACGTCAGTGAAATTTAGAGATGAATTTGCATCAGCTGTTCAGCTGTTTTTCAGCTGGTTCACTCATACGAACAAAACTGATTTTATTGATCGTTTTATTATCACCATTGAAAACTCAACAATCACTTGCACATTCCCTATCAACATTAACTTTCATCTTGACTACCACTACTATCACAGTTGAACTGAGTTCATTCATTAACATGCAAATTCTTCAGCAACGAAATTCCATAAGGCGTCAGAATGTGCAGTGCTTGTATTCCACCGTCGAATTTGCGATCAGTGCATTCGTCCATTATGTGGCCAAATGTTCGAACAGTAGGGTTTTATTTATTTATTTAGCGTATGGTTTGTACAATCTATGTTATTTACATTTGTATCTTATGACTATCTACAATTACCACCGAGAGGTCTTTCGACAGGTTCGGGTATTATTTAATCGTACAAGGTCTTAACTTAGTTTATTTCACACATTAATTCTATATGTCCATTGTAACAAGATCCCGCCGGGAGGTTGAACTAGTCAACAGATTCGGCAACCGAGTGGTGACATCTGTTATACGTTGATCGTACTTTCGACACGAACCCCATGTGTGATATTGAACGGGCTGTCACTTTCGCGTCTAATTTGTCGAAACTTTTGGTGTCTTTGGCGCCATCTCTGGAGTGATACGGGTACTATTCCTCTGTCATCCAATGTGTCGTCCTTATTGCATTCAGATGAATATTTCGACTGTTTTTGGGAAGGAATATTATTGATTAGGAAGGGATTTGGAGTGTCCCAACATGTTAGACAGGCTAACAGAGGTAGGGAAAAACCGGAAAGCGCAGGACCATGCCGAGGTGGGAATCGAACCCACGACCCCTGGGATGATGAGTCAGCGCGCTTACCCACTGATCCACCGAGGCCACCACAGTAGGGTGATGTCGTAAAATTCCATCTGAACATTTGACCGTCACAGCACTCATGGCCGGAGTGAAATGGATTCACACTGAGAAAAAAGATTACGTCTGACACGTATAAACTGTGGTAAGGAAGCTATACGTCAGACACGTATGCCTGCTCGTGTTGTTATACATACGTGTTGTATAAAATACGAGCGGCATGTTTCTTACCTTAGTCATCGTATATTATACAATGACTATGTATGTAAATACGTGTCGTGTGTAAGTACGCATACGTGTCTGGTGTATAACTTCCTTATCACACTTTATACGTGTCAGACGTAATCTTTTTTCTCAGTGCAGCATTTTCCACTTCTTTCTCAAATCTTCCAATTTTTCATTCGGTAATTCGATTAGACTTTCGTTTAAAAAAAGAAGGATTATTAGACCAGATGGAGGCTCAAACGTCATTTATGGTTCTTCATCAAGCCATAACTTTAAGCGCGAAATCACTCTTTGATACCCAGGAGTTCCATTTTCAAATATTGTGAGTAACATGTGAGCAACGTAACTGCTTGTACTTGTTTATTCGAGTGGAATGGAGTAGTGGACGCTTGTGGTAATGTTAAAACCGTATGAAGACGTATAAGGAGTTTTGTTTGTATGAGTGGATCAGCTGAAGCAACACTATCTAAAGATCACTGACGTCCGCTGTAGCAAAACATAACTAGAACTTGTTGGAATTTCACGGATTCCGATCCGGACTTCTAATAAAACTAAGATGTTCACACTTTGAACGTTTATTAGAGAGTGACTTGTTCTATGAACAAAGCATCGTATTTATATCTAATTATCTAATTCTAAGTCTACTACGTTGATATCCATTTCATTAGGCTACTATTTTAGTGTGTCTCCTCGAGTGTTCGACTTGAACGAGTTATATTAATTGTATAACTCCAACACTCCCACTCAATTCATTTAACTCGTACATGAATCCAATACTCCCACTTAACTTTCATGTTGTCGGTTCCCACTGAATTCGTAATGTGGACCATTGTCTTTATTTCACCATCGACTCGACCATTGACTATCGACTCGACCATAGACCATTGTACCGCATCGACCATTGTACCGCATCGACCATTTGTACTGAATCGACCATTGTACCGCATCGACCATTGTACCGCATCGACCATTGTACCGCATCGACCATTGTACCGTATCGACCATTGTACCGTATCGACCATTGTACCGTATCGACCACTTTATTGCTTGTGAGATGGGACTGCTCACCCAGTTGTGACTAGCTCCTCAGACGAAATCCACGTCATACTTGGAATTTACCGCCACTGAGGGATATACTGCCCACTCAGTCATTCGCTGTTGCTACCAATGAATTCTCTGTTGCTACCCATCAGCAACCCATCATTGACCTCATGCAACCATGTGAGTTTTGACTGCTCACCCAGTTTGCCAGTGACCATCTCCTCAGACGAAACGATGCCATGTTAACCGCCATACTTGGAGTTTACTGCCACCACACTGCGACTGCCTCCTCAGACGAAACGACATACTAACCGCCATACTTGGAATTTTACTCCGCCACCGGTCTTGTAGCGTAGCTACATTCGCTTGCACTTAACGGTGCCACAACTTTCCACAGATCACATACCAACCACAATTCAATCGTACAGCGAGTGTTATTGACACCCCTTCCAGTGCAAACTGGCGCTGCAGATTAATTGCTTCAGTTCAATGTGTCTGGGCCCATAACCTGTTGGAATTTCACGGATTCCGATCCGGACTTCTAATAAAACTAAGATGTTCACACTTTGAACGTTTATTAGAGAGTGACTTGTTCTATGAACAAAGCATCGTATTTATATCTAATTATCTAATTCTAAGTCTACTACGTTGATATCCATTTCATTAGGCTACTATTTTAGTGTGTCTCCTCGAGTGTTCGACTTGAACGAGTTATATTAATTGTATAACTCCAACAGAACTAACATCAGCCTCGAATTTCTTCGTTGAAATAAACATATTCTAGAAGAGGATTGTTAATAATGATTTGCAATTCCATGAGGATCTTCGTAATTCACAGGAAATCGAGTTTCCATAAAGTGAGTATCTACTGCGACTTAATAAACAAACGTACCATCCGAACATTGCTACCAAGTTCCAGCGCAGTTCCATTTTAATTTTCTAAATTAATATTTAATCTGATCAAAGTCAAAAAAATGATTCTTTTATAACCATTTCTATAGCAAAAATAGCTAATTTTAGTAGACTTGTACGGACCCGCAGTACTCATGAACAATAAGAGCTATTAATAACGAAATCTGACTATCATCGATACACTTACAAGTGAGTGTTTTTCGTCCGCTTTAGACCACATTATAAAAGTGTTCAGCTTTATCACTTGTTCGTATAAAGCTGTAAAGAATTCAAGAACTCCTCAAAGATTATTTCAAGGTAAATCGTTGCAAATATTTTGATATTTGTCTTTTAAGTCTTTGCTAAGTTCGGTTTGATGCGGCTCAAATGTTTATTTAGCTATAAGCATTTTATTCTGTATGCGCGTTAAAGAATGAAAACACAAAACAAAAAATACATTTAACGCCTACGATAATATTTATCTCATTTTCTAATTGAATGCGCGACAATCTTGTGATAAAATGTTAAACATGTAGGTATAATGTATATGAGCAAGCATTAGTGAACATAAGTAAATTTTCTGAAAAACACTTAAACCATTTTATTACATAATTTCTGAGAGTATAGCGTACCCAATGTATTATGTGCCGTACCCATTCGGTTTTATCTATTCGATTTTTCATTGAAAATTTAGATCAAACGCTCGGAATCATAAAAATACTTTCCATTATTCTGTACTTTAGACGAAGAAGGCATCGTCCTATTCTAACTTTTGGTAATCACTAATCACTAATTTCTTTTCTTGCTACACGATATACCATTTCGGTCATCGACGCGCTCCATTATCGCTTCTCATTGTTAGCATGTTTTATCGCAATTTCTCCTTACTGCTGGGTTGGGTTTAAAGAACTTAAAAGTGCAATGAATAAAATGAGCAAAAACTAAATTAGTACTGTGAAATGACATTTAGCAAAGTGGACACAGTGAATTTTAGGCTTATTTTATTGATGTTGTGATTTGAGTTTTAGTATTTAGAGTGATATCGCCAAATCTTCTGGTGATTGGGGAACAAGCGGTCTCCGATTTTAATGAGTGATAGCTCGTTGGATTCGTCTTTCAATTCCAAGAAACACGGTATCTTTCACTTTTTCTATAAAAAAAATTGTTTTCTGTGAAAAGCGTTCAAAAGTGAAGACATGTCAGAGGGTACCGAAAACAGTTTTTCGACAATAACTCAAGAAAAAGTTATTTTAAATTGTTGTAATGTTGCACGAATGTCAACCTTGGAAAGACCTACAGGTAGAGTATACGCACCGCTTGGTGCGAGTAGATCCACGAGAGTTATGACTAAAAATATAGTGAATGTTCGGAGAGTCCGCCTTCTCTGAAGCTTCGATGTTCCACGAAAGTGAGTATGGGGTGTTGTAGCTGACCTCACCCACTATCGTTCCACATATAAATGAACCCAGTACTTTTGTGCTGCAAGCCCACAGATGTGTTGGAAAAAAGTTGGTGCCAACATGCAGATTTTTTCCTTCTTTCTGTAGGCTTTGTGGAACATCGAAGCTGCAGAGAAGGCGGACTCTCCGAACATTCACTACAATTTTAGTCATAACTCTCGTGGATCTACTCGCACCAAGCGGTGCTTATACTCTACCTGTAGGTCTTTCCAAGGCCGACATTCGTACAACATTACAATTTAAAATAATTTTTTCTTGAGTTATTGTCGGTACCCTCTGGGAGATGCGGGAAATCAGAAACGAAACTACATTTTTTATTTACATCTTTAAAAAAAAAATCAATTTAAAATCGCTTGATAAGATTTTAGTGTAGACAATTGAGTCGTACAACTTTACTATTGCATAGAAAAATAGGTCAGCATCCTCTTAAATTTTTTGTGTAACAGTAACTTATTAAACGTACGAAGAAACACCTTTGGATTTTTGGCTAAAACATGAAGAATCGATTTTTTTAACTGTGAAAATTCTATGTCTCCAGTTTCGTGGCTGATCACAATGTGAATGTGAGATACTCTCAGAGTTCTACAACAACCAAATACAAAGTATACAGTAGAAGGTTCCAAAAATAACCAAATAAAATTGTACCAAGTCATTCAAATCGAAACACTCCGATCCGAAACATGTTTCGAAGACTCTGCAGAATTCTGTGAATCTTGGAGACAGTGATACCGTACATCAAATGCAATGGAAGCGAAGGGAAAATGAATTTTGCCTGGTTTATGGTCCTCATAGACAGAGGACCTCGGCATTGCACGATATTTGTTTCTAAATTTTGTCACCCATGTCAAAAATGGTCTAAAATATCAGTCGATACTGTCCAGAATCTGGAAATAATCTGCAATTCTGGAAAAATTGGTCACTTACATCAAACGCAATGGAGGCGAAACGAAATTTAATTTTGTCTGGTTTATGGCATACATAGACAGAGGACCTGGGCATTGCACGATATTTATTCCAAAACAGGGTCACCCATATCAAAAATAAGTCGAAATATTAGTTTGAAATCAGTCGATACCGTGCAATATTGCACGGTAACGACGGTTTATTTACCCATTTTTCACGCTATTTTTGATATGGGTGACCCTGTTTTGGAATAAATATCGTGCAATGCCCAGGTCCTCTGTCTATGTATGCCATAAACCAGACAAAATTAAATTTCGTTTCGCCTCCATTGCGTTTGATGTAAGTGACCAATTTTTCCAGAATTGCAGATTATTTCCAGATTCTGGACAGTATCGACTGATATTTTAGACCATTTTTGACATGGGTGACCAAATTTAGAAACAAATATCGTGCAATGCCGGGGTCCTCTGTCTATGAGGACCATAAACCAGGCAAAATTCATTTTCCCTTCGCTTCCATTGCATTTGATGTACGGTATCACTGTCTCCAAGATTCACAGAATTCTGCAGAGTCTTCGAAACATGTTTCGGATCGGAGTGTTTCGATTTGTATGACTTGGTACAATTTTATTTGGTTATTTTTGGAACCTTCTACTGTATACTTTGTATTTGGTTGTTGTAGAACTCTGAGAGTATCTCACATTCACATTGTGATCAGCCACGAAACTGGAGACATAGAATTTTCACAGTTAAAAAAATCGATTCTTCATGTTTTAGCCAAAAATCCAAAGGTGTTTCTTCGTACGGTTAATAAGTTACTGTTACACAAAAAATTTAAGAGGATGCTGACCTATTTTTCTATGCAATAGTAAAGTTGTACGACTCAATTGTCTACACTAAAATCTTATCAAGCGATTTTAAATTGATTTTTTTTTTAAAGATGTAAATAAAAAATGTAGTTTTGTTTCTGATTTCCCGCATCTCCCTGACATGTCTTCACTTTTGAATGCTTTTCACAGAAAACAATTTTTTTTAGAAAAAGTGAAAGATACGTGTTTCCTAGAATTGAAAGACGAATCCAACGAGCTATCACTCATTAAAATCGGAGACCACTTGTTCCCAAAGTTAAAAAAATCACCTGAAGATTTCGCGATATCACTCTTAATTTTTGGAAAAATTCGTAGAGCTTTTGAACCACTAAAAAAGGTCTGTAAGATGGGGGCGCCTCTTCATAAAGTAGGTTTAAAATTGTATTTTTGTGAATATTTTGTGCGAGGACGCAATAAGAACCTGCCCACAATAAATTCTAGTGGTCCATAGACACCCAGAATTCACTTTTCAGACTATTGTCCGGAACAACTTCAGGTGGCGAAAGATCAAAAAATGAAAATTTTCGAGTAGCGAGACCATTCTCACCTTCACAAAACAAAAACTTTAAGATATTTTCGTCCCGTTTTGTTATTTCTACTCTATACTGTCCACCCTACCATGATAAAATGAAAAAAGTTTGGACAAAGTGAAAACTTGACTTTGGTTCCCGATGGTCGATTTTCAGAGGATATAGGAAACATCTTTAATTGCTTTTGCATTGCAGTTGTTGAGTGTTTATCATTTCTAATGAGAACTTATCAAGTTCTAAACAGAAGAAGAACTTCTCATTAAGAACGCTGAGCACTGAACAAATTTTATAATTTGTATGATGACCTTCTAAATGTTAATCAATGAGCTTGTCTCAGGTCACAGAACAATAACATTATTGTTGTGTTGTATTGTCTACATTACAGTCTTTAACATTTCAAATGTCTATAACTGTCAAAATTTTCTGAGAATTTCATTGTGTCATTGCGGATTCACAATGACACAATGACGAAATCACAAGTTTATTGATCTCAACTTTTTTAACCTTAATGACGAAGTGTCCTGCTATAATCAACAAATCTTTTACTTCTGTTGTTTAAAAATTGTCCGATCTTTTACAAAATCTTTTACTTCATTTGTTACAACAAACATTTTGCGGTAAAAGTATACACGAGACAGTCCTCATCGATTCATTTTGGTCATTGTTGTCAATCACAGACGACTATAGCCGGCTATCATTGAGGCTTTAGAATACGACGATTAACATCTATATTCGCAAGTGAGTTCACGGATCTCAAAATGATTTTTGTCTTAACAAACAATTTCAATATCGACCGCTTAGCCTTTTCAAAGCTTGTAACCGGTTATAAACTCTGTAAGGTTGTTGTGGAATCAACATCATGTCTTTCACACCAAACCTTCAACTTCTGTACTTTTACTGTACGCTATGAAAGCCTTCTGAGCTTATTTCGGCCGCCGTTATTGATAATAATAGATGAATTGCAGAAAATCGAATCCACGGAGTCACTGGAATCAAAGTTCCGTGTAATCCACGTAGCAACCAATTCGATTAGTCAGTCGATAAGAGAATACAAAATTCACTTATGATGTTTAGTCATGTTTTTTCCGTATATTGAAAAGCCACATGACTAACATTGCGGGTGTTTTAATAGCAATATGGAAATGTGGTCGAAATCCGATACTCAAGTATCGACAGAAAAGTCGGAGTAGGAAATTCACGCACAAAGAAAGCATTTTGAAGGTAACACGCAAGGTTAAACGTTGACAATATGACGATAATTTTAGAAAATGAATCAGAAGCTTTTGAGGGCATTCGGGTAATTGAACTAGAATAAAATTTGTTTTTGTTATTAATATAGGCGCTACAGGGTGGATCGATCAAGTGGAAAAAGGTCTAATGGAAGTAAACTCGTCCAATAGTCTGGCAGCTTATTTTATCGAAATTGATTCCCATTATATCAGCGGGTTGGGTATACATGTCACAAGACGAAACCCAATAAAAACCCGAAAAAATAAACGATATTTGGGGCTGTCATAAGTCCTTAGTTTCGTATTGTTGTGAAATTTTACGACTTTCCTTTGCTCTAAACCGTAATGTGCACCAAAAAAAAACTCGAAACCTTTACGCAAACATTATCTCGATTGGAGAGATGTAATTTTGGCAGAAAGTACAAACAACTTTCGAATGTATTATACGGACACTTGTTCAGGGGAAAGAAAATGAAATGGAATTCCCTACGATAGTACGTAGATTTCGACTGAAAAAAGGGTTCATTTCATTGACGACATTCATTTAATGTCAACAGAAATGTTTAGTCATTTTTTAGAAAGCAAAAAACTGCTGACAAAATACGAAATGCTCGCACAATTTTTCTGTCGGTTATTTCTCTTGTTATATTTTACCCTGTCGTTGTGCATTGGCTCTTTTTGTTATAAAGAACCTTTGGCATTGTTTTCATTTACATGTTAGGGTCAAGGATTATGAGTTTCGAACAAAGCTTTGCAAAAAGCATTAAGAAGAAGAAGAAGAAGAAAAACTTGGAATTAAAACAATGATTCACTGTCACACCGATGAAAATTTAACCCACAAAGCGAGTGTTGGAAAATGAAGCACATAATAAGCACATTCGACTGGTAAATATTTAGCTTGCTGATTAATTGTACTCAGCTAATTATGCAAATCAACCAATCAAGAAAGAAAAGTGAAACAATCAGAAAATGAACAAAAACATCACATCCACTCCTTTCTTATATGGATCGAACAAATTATCACATTTCAGGTGCCCTACACCTTTTTAGGTACGAAAAATCAATATTCTTTTCTGTCGTTCAACAATGATTGGACGAAACATTGCGTAAGAATAACCAATTTCGAAACTATATAAACCGACACAACACTTACCATCAGTTATGGACCAACGAAATGACAACGGGATCAAATAATTCTCGTATTTTCAATTAAGTAACTGTAATAGTTTCTGATTGATTTTGACTTTTTTCCACTTCAATAATCCAATTTCTTTCTGTCATTTGCACAGTGTGTGTTTACATACATTCTCTTCGTGTATAATAGAAAGAGCACAATCAACGAGTCTTTTGCATTGAAAATTTTCATTCAATTATCGCAATTTTTTCGAAATTTACGCAATCAATTATCACCTGGATATTAACGATATTATCGCGGAAGCTATTTAAAGATGACAGTTGATCACCGTACTTTCGGTAGAAATCAATTTAATTGTTCAGATTCAACTTATTCAGATCTAACCGAAAAAAAAACTTGTGATTCGCTCACCAAAAATATTCTGACTGAAAAGGAGTAACAAAAAAGTGTTAAAATCGCGAAAGTCTGTAAAGAAAATAACAGCGGCAGAATCCATCTCCCAGATTGAAATGTCAAACAGAAACAATTTAGTTGGTATAGTAGAATCCGTCTCCCTTTTGTTATTTCTTCTGAACGAATATTCTGAACTGAGTGATTCAAATTTTACTCGCTTCGGTTTTACATTCCGCATATCTATGATTTATGACAAGACAAGACTGAAGAAAGTTTAATTCAATTAATTAATTTTGAATTTTTTATTGGAACAAAAATCTGTTTCCTCCTCTGACAGAGGCATCTACATGTCTGTACCGCTATGGGTACAGACGGTACAGACGACCCATAGGAAGAAGATTTTTTGACATGTAGGTGGCACACAACTCAAAACTGATTTAATGATCTAGTACAAAAACTGCGTTCGTTATCTATAACAAACAATGCAGTTAAGCAGCAAAATTGGTAAAATTTAGCACAATATTCAGACTATGGTCATGAAAATCGACGACCTGAATCAACGTGCATCGATACAATACCAATGTAGTTTCGTTGCAGTCAAATCAAATGTGCATTCGTTACACAGTCGATGAGATATTTTGAATTGAGACTAGATACTAGAGAAGGAAAGTGCATTGATAAGCACGTCTCTAGTACTATAAAACCTTTGAAATGTCAAAAAGTGTCACTTCCAATTGTTTTGTGATAATATAAGCCGGCGGGCCACGTAATTTTGTTCTTATCTCTGCATTCGAAACATTCCAAATAATTTTGTAACATCGACATTCCTTGCTACGCTGTCAAAAATGGACTCATCATTCACCAGATACGTTTCACCAGTGAATCCTTCCGTATTTCCCCACTTAGCAACGGTTTTGCTGACCATTGGAACGTTTTTCACTGCATGGTTTTTCGTGTTTGAAGGTAAAAATTGAAGTGTTCATTCCACTCGTCCGCAAAATTCCGCGCTAATGCTGAGCTTGTTTTTTGCATTGAAAAAAATTCAGTTTCACGACCGAGATCAAATGACAATGAATCGCCGAAGGAGTCTGTCATCTTTAAAGAGCTGTTGATCAGTCTATTTGCTGCTGTGTTCCTCGGCTTCGGAGCTCTGTTTCTGTTGCTGACCGTTGGAATTTACGTATAAAATCGTGTGTTACCGGGACAGAATGCAACTTTTTTGTACTTTAATCGCTCGCTAAGTTAATCGTAATTAAGTTTCCCTTCTTCTGTTTTTGTACAGGATTCAGAACTAACGTTCGTGTTCTTATGTTTATAATAAATCGCAATATTTTCGTATGGGTAAATCGGAGTTTTTGAAAGAGTATTGGCGTAATATTTCCTTCTATTGGTAAGTATTGGTGTAACATTTCCTTATACAGGCGACTATTGGCGTCTTTCCGTGACTATTGACGTCTATGTATGACTATTGACATCTATTCGTGTCTATTGACGTCGTGATTATTAGCGTCTATTGGTGACTATCTATTGGCGTTTATTGGTGACTGTTCCGAGAATCATGTCCGGAGCGTTAGCGGAGGACTTGACGCAGTCTAACTTCCAAAAAAAGAACGAAGAAAATTTTTTGAGACGCGGCAACTATATATAGCCGAACATTTCAGTTTCTACCCTTTGGTTTATATCACCACAAAACATATTCTATCTTATTCTCGCTTCAAATACGAGCAAAACGAGCTATCACTCGACTATGTAGGTTTAAAATTACCGGAGATACATCGTTTTGAAGTTGGTCATTTTGATAGAAAATGCACCAAATTAACGTTTTCCAAACAATCAAAATCTTTCAACTTACTCTGTATGTTTCTATCTATCTATCTATCTATCGACGGACGATCTCGGAAACTAGTCAGCCAATCTCCATGAAATTTTGCAGAAACCTCAGGGTGGGCATAAAAATGAAATTGTGATACGCCATTACGCCAGGAAAAACCAGAATTTTGTTTTATTGGCCTCGAAGTGGTTTCTGAGTGTGGTTTCCGAGGGTCGGGAACGCGTTTTCGGCTGTAGCTTAGCTGTATTGAAACCTACAGAGGCGTGCGACCCATCAAATGAAAGGTACTCGTAACACGATTCGAATAAAAAAAATAATTAAAAAAATCGGGGCAGATTCGTTTGAGCTAGAGTGATTAGAGTGACCAAATTTTGAGCTACTCGAGCGTAGGATGAAAGGACTAATAATTTTTTTGGGTTATGAAAGATAGAGATTTACTTTCTTCGGCAGTCTCAGAGTTTTACGAGTAGAACAGAGGGGCATATGTGAAAAATGTCGAAAGTTGGAAATGGGTGGGTCAATTATGTTTTTAGAGGTATTTCTTGAATGGTGGCAGATAGAGAGTTACTTTCTTCGGCAAAGTCTCAGAGTTTTACGAGTAGAAAAGAAGGGCATTTGTGAAAAATGTCGAAAGTTGGAAATGGGTGGGTCAATTGGGGTTTTGGAGATATTTCTTGAATGGTGTCAGATAGAGAATTACTTTCTTCGTCAAATTTTCGATTTTTGTCAAATTTTCGAATTTCGTCAAATTTTCGAATTTCGTCAAATTTTCGAATTTCTGTTATAAACTGTTATAAAAAGCAGTGTTCTAAAACTTCTAAAACGACTGATATCCCAACAAAAATCTCTTCGAGAAAAGTGTGACGCAGTCTTTGAAGTACAATTTCTAAAATGAATGATATCGCGTTGACGCTTTCAGCTTCGTTACGCAAAAATTAACTTTTACACCCAATTTTAGTTCAAACGACGCAGATTTTTTTGGCAAAATTTTGGTTGTTTCCAGTCAAAATTTTTTTTGGTAAAAATTATTTGGCAGATGATGAGAAAAACTAAGCCAGCTTGTTTGAACTAATTGGGTGTAAAATTTAATTTTTGCGTAACGAAGCTGAAAGCGTCACACTTTTCTCGAAGAGATTTTTGTTGGGATTATACACTAACCGTCACAAAAAGACATTTCCCAAATAAACATTTTTCGCTTCATGCATATCACTCTCCGCAAATAGCCGCCAATAGATGTTAATAGTTACCAACAGGCGTTAATAGAGGCGAATAGCCACCAATAGACGCCAATAGTTATCAATAGAAGTAGGTGGGAAATTTACTTTATAAGTGTTCAAGGAAAATCAGAATCCATGAAATCTTTATGAGATCAGTCTAGAAACACTTTAATTGACTTAATTTGTAACTTTGACAGTCGGAAAAATCTTTCAAGTAGGTCGTCTTACCCACGTACTTGACATCGTAACGAATATGAGCCAGATAGGTAAATAGGACAAGTTTGGTATTTTTGAAGATCTCAGGCTATAAAATGCAGCAATGATTCAAACTATGGACGACATTGAATGAGCTAGACATGGCCAGAAAGCTTTAGGACGGAGAACAAATAAAATACATTTTTTCCGCTAAGTGCATGATATATATAATCAGACAAAAAACTCTTACAAGAGGAAGAGTGACGCAAGTCGCTTACTTACAAAAGTATTGACATCAGAAAGAGAGACGCTCAAAGCTTCAAAGCTTCGATAAGCAAAAATTTACCTTTACATCTAATTCTGCCCTACATCGCATAAAAACCATACAAATTGGTTTTTTAATTTTTAAAATATAAAAAAATTGAAAACACAAAAACCTTAAGAGACATCGGTGCTTAGCTAAAAATGTAGCTAAAAACGACCGCAATAACGACCACGATGTAGTCGTTTGACCAGCTCTGAGAAAGGTGAGCAGTTTAACGAAATTTTCATGAACTGTTCAGTTTTCTCAGATCTTGTCAAGCTGCTGTAACCAAAACTATTTTCTTTTGAAAGCTGACACATTCGTTATCGTAATTGCGGTCGTACATTTTTGAAAATGAATCCTGTTGGAAAGATATATATCTTTCACCAAAAGTAAAATAAAATCCAGTATTTAAAAAACGGCCAAATGTATGCTTTTCAGCAAAGGATCGATGCCTCTTCAGTCCAGAAATTGTTAACAAATAAAACTTCGGACATAAGAGCAATGTACCATTTGCCTACATTTAGGCGGAAAAATATTAGTTTTTGATGATTTCTCTGAACCAAAATCTTTTTTTTTTGAAAAAAGAAGACCATTAAAACACGGAAAATTGTTTTATGGCTGATAGCTTAGATTGCTATAACTCACAAACCAATTTTTCCATTAAAAGTAACACACTTTTGTGTGCTTTGATTGTTTTACTTTTTCAAAAAAAAAACATTTTGATTCAGAGAAAATCAAAAAACTATTATTTTTTCGCCTAAATGTAGGCTACAAATTTGCCATGTGAAGATTGCTCTTAAGGCTTTTATGCAATTATCAAATAGAACAATACGGTGTTACGCAAATTGTTTTGTTTTAGACTTGAAAACACACTGCGAATGGTCAATATTAAGTTCAGGCTCAATTCTGAATATCGCTTTTATTTAACAAACAATAATTTTGATTTGATACTTTAGTGATCGATTTTAGACCTGTAGAATGTCGAGTCCCATTGGCTTGATGTAGGCCTCATGTGAAATTACCTATAGAGACACATTTAATTTCCAGCGCAGTTTCGATTCAATTAAAATCTTACTGTACACTCAGCCTCTTCTGGTCGCTCACATCTTTGACGTTCCTGATTCCAATGTACACCTGGCGCACAATTTCGTGATTCAAACTTTCCTTCGTAGCACATGAAGTATCTGAGGAAAATATTGTTCAATTTTCCAATTTCACTGAACATTCCTTGGAAAAACTTACTCTTCACAATCGGTCTCCGACGGGGCAGTGACGATGTTGTCGATATCATTATTATCTGGACATATCTCTCGAGGGCATCGCACGACTTCTTTTAAATTGCATTCAGAAATCGATGTATCAAAATGCAAGCCGGGCGCACATTCTCGAACTTCATGCGATCCTCCGAAGCAGAAATTATATCGCGTACAGTTGCCGGGATACACCCAATTCGAAATGCCACGAATTGGACATTCAAAATCAGGGTCTTTGCATGGCAAATGACGATCACATATCTGCAATGCTTCGTTGAAGTTGTAACCGACTCCACACTGTTGCCTTGACGAAGGGGTCTCATTTATGCACACGAAGTATGAACGACAACCAGCCGGATCGTTCACAAAGAAACCATCGGGTCTGCCTTCGCAAATATTTTCTGGACATTGTGCTTTCACAGCAAAAATTAGGATCGATAAGTACAGTAACACTGGAAGAAGGGGCAGAATGTACCTAATTGTTAACACTGATCAAAATAGCAGAACCGAATTGTTCAGGCAGAACACCAATTTCATTCGATTCAATCAATGCAATTGAATACAATGAGACTGTTCCTGAGCCTTTTCCGTTTCGGTTTGCTATATATCTCTGCCGTACTTACTGCTCATCTTAACGGCGAAAAACTACGAGTTGAGGTATGATATTATACGTCTATTGCAGAGGTCAAAGTTTTCAAATCGAATAATTTAACAGAAAATATTTTCGAGAGCGTCACACTACCTCAGTAAGAGCTGTGATACAATTAATGTGTTGAAACTGCCCTTTCATAAGTCCCAAATCGATTAATCGAGATTAACGAGATAATCAATAAAATCAATTTACGCAAACCGAAAAAACAAAACAAGATAAAATAGTTGCTGCCGTAGATAGACCCGTACAATAAAGTCCGCATAGTTCCGTTGGGAGAAAGGTCATCGGTATTTATAAATATTGGAGGAAGAGGGAAGAAGAAGAGGAAGAAGACTCTTCTCAACGAAATTACGTAAAAAAATTTTTAACTGCCCCAGAGTCGTTCGGAGGAATCAGTGATTACCTTAAAGTTCCATTTTTTTATCCGTACCACAAGCCAATAGGTACTGCGTACGAGTCTAAACAATTAAAGATTACAAGCAGTGACTCAAAGGAAGACACCTATGCTTCGCAGTATACAACATTGTTAATTGAAAATTAACCAGAGTATTTCGATTTTATAATTGGTTTTCGCTAGTAGCGAATCGCTACCTCATTATCGATAAGTAAATACAAACAATTGTAATTAAATTCCAATTTCAATCTGCCGAAACGTTGATGGTATATAGGCTAGTCAAGTTAGGAAAATTGATTTGAGGCGGAGATGTAAACACTAGGGCGTATCGAATTTTGAGAATTTTAAGGGTCGCGATAGCCTGTGTGCGGAAAACGTAGATCATTGAAAACTAAGTCCAGGCATATGGTTGATGGATCCGAAGGTGCCCGGGAAGAAGTCCCACCGGACGACTTTAACTTTCAAATGGTCATAACTCGGAAAGTTGAGAGTATTTCTGAAAACAATGTTCTAGCAGGATGTAGAGCGTTAAAAACTCTACAAAACTGCCAAAGAAACCGATGGTCCAAAAGGTGTGTCTGTCGAGGTTTTCTAACATCGAAAGTTCGACATTTTGGTTTTTGACTTTTATTTCCTGAGAGACAAATTATTAACTTTAGCTTTTGGCATGAGGTTGTAGAGGAGGTCGAGTACTACCAGTACACTAGGCATTGTCCCGGTCGGCGATCCATCCGAAACCACTTTTTCAACATTTTTGAATGGACTTTTTAAGTGTACCCACGTCGCCCACGAAGCCATTGCAGACAATGTAACCGGTGTTGCTGAGTCGAGGTAACCTTGGCCAGTAAGTGCACATAATATTCCATAACAGTAGCTGAACTCTTTTACAAAATATTTAAGAATTCGGTGTAGCACATTTTGTACTACAAAATCTGAGAAAGTGAAATTTGTGAGAAAAACAACAAATAATCGTTTTAATTAGTTATTTGACCCACGAACAGTAGTAAGAAGTCGATTTCGTTGCAAATACACATTTTTCGATATTTTTACAAAAGGTTGAACTTCGTGGTTTACCGTGTCAATATAATGTGCTACATGGAGATCCCAAATATTTTGTAAAAGAGTTCAGCTACTGTTATGGAATATTATGTGCACTTACTGGCCAAGGTTACCTCGACTCAGCAACACCGGTTACATTGTCTGCAATGGCTTCGTGGGCGACGTGGGTACACTTAAAAAGTCCATTCAAAAATGTTGAAAAAGTGGTTTCGGATGGATCGCCGACCGGGACAATGCCTAGTGTACTGGTAGTACTCGACCTCCTCTACAACCTCATGCGAAAAGCTAAACTTAATAATTTGTCTCTCAGGAAATAAAAGTCAAAAACGAAAATGTCGAACTTTCGATGTTAGAAAACCTCGACAGACACACCTTTTGGACCATCGGTTTCTTTGGCAGTTTTGTAGAGTTTTTAACGCTTTACATCCTGCTAGAACATTGTTTTCAGAAATACTCTCAACTTTCCGAGTTATGACCATTTGAAAGTTAAAGTCGTCCGGGGGGACTTCTTCCCAGGCACCTTCGGATCCATCAACCATATGCCTGGAATTAGTTTTCAATGATCTACGTTTTCCGCACACAGGCTATCGCGGCCCTTAAAATTCTAAAAATTCGATACGCCCTAGTAAACACCTACCGAAATCGGAAGAATTTTCAGCGGACTTTTTGATGTGTTCTTTGAAAGGTATTGGTCACTAAAAGCCAAAACTTCCATCAAAAAAATCCTCGATGTTGTGTGGCTAGTGGGAGATGTTCAAAAACGGAAAACATGCACTTTTCTTTTTGGAAAGATAGTTGTGGGGGGTTTGATTGGTCTTAAAATCCATCTACACTGATATATGAGCAGTTGAAAATAGAGAGAAATTTTGACAAATCCGATTTCCCAGACTGCATCAGATTTCCAACAACACCAAACATCCTTGGGTCGGAACACGATGATTGTACCTCTGAATGAAGTGTAAAGTAGGTTCATCGACTCGAAGATCTAGAAAACCGGAAAATTTAGCTCAATAGGTTTGTTCCATCGAACGGTAGAAACGATTTTAGATAAGCCAAAAACGAACGAGAGCATCCACAGAACCATGACCTTCCACACTTCCAGGGGCGGATTACCCTATGGGAAATTCGGTACCGTGCCCATGGCGCTGGAAAAATTTGGCGCTGAGCTCAGTCACTGAATGGACAATTACTGTCTGAAGAGAAATTGTTTATTAGTTTCACACTGCGCTCGTAATCTGTCACAAACCTATAGAGAGTTTGCGAATGAACTATACACATTGTATAATCTCGTAAAGCACAGCACGCAAGTAGGTCCCAATTTTTATTTTGACAAGCGCATGAGTCCATGAATGCTCACTCCATTTCATTTATTTCAGTCTTAAAGGTAAAATTACAAAAACAAAACTCTGGTGTGACGAAATCAATTCAAAAGAGCTACGAAAAGTCTAAAATGAAATATTTAGAACTATAGTTCTTCCTTACATTATGTAAAGAGGCAAAAAAGCAGGTTTTTCCAAAATTAGGTTTTCAGGTCAATCAAGTCAGGTCAAAAATGAATAAAACAGGTTTCAGGTCAACTCAGGTTCAGGTGGCATGCTTCAGGTTTCAGGTTGACCTGACCTGCTTCCGAGCCTTACCGCCATATGGTTCCGAAGATATTGTCGAAAAACTGAAATACCTCAAGAGAATACGCCGAATAATGCTAATTTCCCTAAACTTTATGTCGGATTCTAAATTCATAATTTTTCACTACCTTTCAGGGAAAAAAAAGTTCAGTAGTTTCTGAGATATCGGGGATATGCCCTTCTTTATAAATATTGCCCTCGATTCTTTGATCGAAAATAATACCAGAGCGCAATAAGAAGTGAAAAAATGAAAAAGAAAAAGCTCGAACTAAAATTTTTAACTTTTCACTCATACCAGTACCAGTCCTATACCACAATAATCAAAACAGCATTTTCTTTTCAGATGTATCAGAATTTTTGTAGTGATATATTACTCGCTGAGCTCGCAATTACATTTATTCCAGTTCTATCTTAACACTATCATCCATTTCAAGACTCTCCGTAACGTAACGTTCGTCTTGAACAAGCAGTAATTTTCGTTCATTTATATTCGAATTTCGAATAGAAAAACTGGCGCTTAGATTCCGTTTGCCAGGGGCGCTGGAAACCTTAAGCCGCCCCTGCACACTTCTATCAAAACATTGCTTACTTGTACGATGTGTAGTTACACCAGTTGTCTCGCTCTACGCGTGCTCGTAGAAACAGTTAGTCCGAAAGTTAATTTGAATCGTATTAGCAATAACAAAGTAGAACGTGTGGGATGTGTGGGACGTGTGGAACGTGTGAAACGAAGAAAAGCAACCCGTCGCATACAGATTTCTGGGGGATTGAGGTGGCTGTTGGTCGTAATTATTTTTTCTCTTCTTATTAGTATCTATTCGGAGGTGTTTTAGGTCTGGTTTCACTGATAGCTGCTTGTGAACATTGGTTGTTATTGACTAGACTATTGGCCTCAATTAACCGAAGTTAAAAAATCGGAATTCCTTCGGAAAAAGAACAATGGATGTCGCTACGGTCTCTATTGTCCTTTTTAGAAGGAATTCCGATTTTTTAAATCGCAAGAGGCAAACATATAAGTGTTGAGAAAAATTGTAAACAGAATTTCGTTATTTTACATTTCGCGAAATTCTCAAAAAACAAACTATTCTTTAAAATATGCCCTGAGATAGGCTAGACAGGAAGCAAACAGACATGGCACTCGCCGTGCCTTAATCAACTAAACTATGGGGCTACTCTGCAAACCATTATCTATCTGAAGGTGCTGAAATATAAGCTCACTTAATGACTTCTTTCTGTAGCACCACAGTACTGGCTTGCAGTCGTTGCCGATTAACATTTCATTTCTAAATTGAACGATTACAGTTGTTGATGTTCAAATTTTTGATTTTGAACCAGCCTCCGAATAAGTCTCAATCAAAATGCACGGCCACTTATGGCAATTCCAAAATATATTTTCGTTTTCAATATGTAATGCTTGTACAGCTCAAAAAAAAAAAATTGTGAGTAAATAGTTCAATTGTTCGCGTAATTCATTTAGCCGGCCAATCCTGCTTTTTGACGACACTTTTGCATCAAGGCTCTAAGCATGAACTGTTTACGCGACAATTGACGCACCTGCTTCAAGAATAAATCCAGATCAATGACTCCGTTACGCAATGCTTCACCCATGTAATAAATGGCATCTTCAGTAGCCGCTTCGTCAGCGTATGCGTTCAAAAGTCTGTAAGAACAACGGAAAATGGAATTGGTACAGGAAATTGCAGAGTTATCCATAACATTTATAGGGATTTTGATGCAGAGGAGACAAAGGGTTGTTAGCACAGCCGGGACTGGCTCGAAAAATTCTTTGCGAGAAAAATAAAAATTTTCAAACAAAAATTCAAAAGACTCTTTGGGAATCGCCTGAATCCTGAAGTCACAGTATGGCCAGTCCAGTCCACACCTGTCGTTGTGGTCGTCCTTCTGAATTGATTATGAAAATAAAAGAGAGTCAAAAGTACTTACTGCTTGTACAATGGTGCCGTTGTGGTAACTGCTTCATCTACATCAATTCCATTCTCCTGATCTATCGACTCCAACGACTTTTCCAACGACTGTTGCTTGTCTTGTAGGACGGTTATATTTGCTTTCAGCTCACTCTGTAATCAAAATCGATTCTGTGATACAAATCCACTCGCACAACAGCCACAAAACGTTACCTCTTCCTGCTCCAGTTTCGAGATGTTCGAATCAATTTTCGCTCGGCCTTGAGACAGTTCCATTTTTGTTCGATTTAACGTTTCGATTTCGGCTTGACATTGATTCACACGCTCGGTGATTCGTCTGCGTAATTTGTCTTGAACGGCACTAATTAGCGATGCCTTAATGTGTTGTTCGGTTATGGTACCAGTTCCACTAGTATCGGTCTAGAGATATCGTTAGAGAAATAAGACAAATTAGATGACTGCTGATTACACAAAGTGAAATCTGTTTTGCAGATCGCGTAGAGTTGTAGAATTTGATGACGACATGGCAATGTGATTCGAGAAACGTTTAACGTTGAAAATGCACTTACATTAGTATTGTAACCTGACACTGGCGGATAACCAGATGGGTTCGGCATGTACGGTGGATATCCAGGACTCGATGAAAAATTCCCCGCAGCAGGCGGATAACCCGGATAATTATTTGCTGGATATGGTGGAAAGTTGGAACCAGCAACTGGATACGGTGGATACGAACTACCCGCACCTCCGCCAGGTTGTGGCATATAACCTGATTGTAATGAGACAATGGAATCAAATTAATAAAAAATTCCCCTGAGCCAAACTCGACTCGTCATACTTTGTTGTACTGGATATGGCGTTGCCGTTTCTTTTGGTTTTGAGTATAGAGGTGGTGAATCACTAAACGTCATTATCATTACCTGGACCAATCCTATCAAATCAGAGTCAGTCTGAAAAGAATTAAAGAAAAAGTGATTTGAGAGACAGCCATTGAAGTTTAGACATGAGTTGACTTCGTCAGCTGGCCCACTCATCCATTCAAAACTGCTCTTACGTTTGTATACGGTTTTACCACTACTATGCAAGTTCGTGTAACTATTTGTCCCGGTATCCTAACCCGACCAATTTTTCTGTTTTCTTAAGGTTCCTGAACACATATGGCATCATTTCATCATAATTTTTCGATATTTTGCATGTATCAAGAAGAATAGCGGGAGCGCAGCGAGCGAAAAAAGTGGATTCGTAAATGTCCAGACATTTGATTGAATTCTGTTCCTTTGGGAGGACACGAGTTGTACAGAGGAAAAAGTATTTTGACTATAGCTACACTGTAGTAGTGAAACGTGGAACCGAAATAAAAAAAATAGATTTTTGACTTCATGAAATTGCGAGCGAAAATTTTCGTTTGATTGCTACTATTGCAGTTCAATGACATGGCTTTTTCTTCTATTTTCCTACAAAAGATCTCCATTCCCATTGTATACTCACCTGTTATCATCTAATCAGTTTAACTTAGATTTTCTAGTTTTTCAATCAGTTCTCGATTGCAAGGACAAATTTCCTTTTTTTCAGATTTCTGGCAATTTCCCGATTTCTGGTCTTTTCCCGACTTCCGGTCATTTCCCGATTTGTAGTCACTTTCCCGCTTTCTTCTCTACTTTTCGTTATTTCTTCCAACTGGACAGATATCCGGTTTTTCGTCAAAAAAAAAACTTTTACGAAAATACTAACGAAACGACAATCGCGGTATAATCGTTAAATCATCGCAATTTTCTGTCGTATGTGTCGATGCAGAGACATTTTGAATGGATGATGTTACTTACAATGCCCAATTGTCACACGAACTTATAATTATGAATCATGTCCGGAGCGTTAGCGGAGGACTTGACGCAGTCTAACTTCCAAAAAAAGAACGAAGAAATTTTTTTGAGACGCGGCAACTTTGTATAGCCGAACATTTCAGTTTCTACCCTTTGGTTTATATCACCACAAAACATATTCTATCATATTCGCGCTTCAAATACGAGCAAAACGAGCTATCACTCGACTATGTAGCTTTAAAATTGCCGGAGATACATCGTTTTGAAATTGGCACTTTTCATAGAAAATACACCAAATTGACGTTTCCCAAACAAGCAAAATCATTCAACTTACTCTGTATGTTTCTATCTATCTATCTATCTGTCTATCTGTCTATCTATCGACGGACGATCTCGGAAACTAGTCAGCCAATCTCCATGAAATTTTGCAGGAACCTCAGGGTGGGCATAAAAATGAAAATGTGACACGCCATTACCCCAGGAAAAACCAGAATTTTGTTTTATTGGCCTCGAAGTGGTTTCTGAGTGTGGTTTTCGAGGGTCGGGAACGCGTTTTCGGCTGTAGCTTAGCTTTATTGAAACCTACAGAGGCGTGCGACCCATCAAATGAAAGGTATTCGTACAAAAAAATAATTTAAAAAATCGGGTCAGATTCGTTTGAGCTAGAGTAATTAGAGTGACCAAATTTTGAGCTACTCGAGCGTAGGATGAAAGGACTAATATTTTTTTGGGTTATGAAAGATAGAGAGTTACTTTCTTCGGCAAAGTCTCAGAGTTTTACGAGTAGAAAAGAAGGGCATTTGTGAAAAATGTCGAAAGTTGGAAATGGGTGGGTCAATTGGTGTTTTGGAGATATTTCTTGAATGGTGGCAGATAGAGAATTACTTTCTTCGTCAAATTTTCGAATTTCGTCAAATTTTCGAATTTCGTCAAATTTTCGAATTTCGTCAAATTTTCGAATTTCGTCAAATTTTCGAATTTCGTCAAATTTTCGATTTTCGTCAAATTTTCGATTTTCGTCAAATTTTCGATTTTCGTCAAATTTTCGAATTTCGTCAAATTTCGATTTTCGTCAAATTTTCGATTTTCGTCAAATTTTCGATTTTCGTCAAATTTTCGATTTTCGTTAAATTTTCGATTTTCGTTAAATTTCCGAATTTCTGCTATAAACTGTTATAAAAAGCAGTGTTCTAAAACTTCTAAAACGACTGATATCCCAACAAAAATCTCTTCGAGAAAAGTGTGACGCAGTCTTTGAAGTACAATTTCTAAAATGAATGATATCGCTAGAGTTGACGCTTTCAGCTTCGTTACGCAATAATTCATCATCTGCCAAATAATAAATTTGACTGGAAACAACCAAAATTCGACCAAAAAAATCTGCGTCGCAAAGTGGCAAATGTTCAGGAACAGACCAGCAAGAAAATTTATCTGCCACATGCGACGCAGATTTTTTTGGTCAAATTTTGGTTGTTTCCAGTCAAATTTATTATTTGGCAGATGATGAATTATTGCCTTAGAGTAATCATACCTAGAGAGGAAATGACGAACAGAATTACGTAAAATTTGTGGTCCCGACATGAAATACGTAATGTTTGATGGTGTGCGTTTTTCCCTACTAAATTGGTGGGCAAATTAGCGCAAAAAATTTGAATGTGCCTACTAGAAGGATTCTTTTAAAAAAAAAATTGAGAAGCTTTTTCATACCACGATATGAACTGATATCAAAAAACACAACGAAAAAAGAATTGTTTGTTCAGTTAATTGGAAAATTTTCTCCAGCCAATATCGGGCTTAAGTCTCATTTAAAGGAAAATTACGAATCAACAAACAGATGCAACTCGAGCTATTTTTTATTAAGCACTTAAAATTACCGAAAAAATGAACAGGCTTCTTGACTCCTTGACTTCTTTAATTTGGCATCCCGTAATGAATCACATTTGCACCATATTTAATTAATAATTATTATTATTGCGAATGATTTTAAACTAAATTCCAAAATAGTGGTACGCGATTTGGAAAATACAAAACTGACAACTATCAAAATTTTCAACGCCTACATGTGTTAGTGAAAATCTCTACGTAAAATTTTACGAAATGTGAATCCTATACAAACTGATGTCGGGACCACATTTTATCGTACGAAATTCCTCTCTAGGTATAATTACTCTAAGATTATTGCGTAACGAAGCTGAAAGCGTCAACTCTAGCGATATCATTCATTTTAGAAATTGTACTTCAAAGACTGCGTCACACTTTTCTCGAAGAGATTTTTGTTGGGATTTATAATGGCAACATCTCTGATAAAACCGACGATAAGGCCGGTAATTAAAAAATTTAACTCAATATTACTCACCCCATTCCAATCATGCAGATAAGGTAGATAAATTTTGCCGTTGTGATCGACGAATCTTGACACTTTGATTCGCATATCAGGCGTTGGTTTAACATAGCAAATTGGTGCGTTGCTTGGATGAGTACTCATTAACCAAATGCATATCGGTATATTGTAAGTGTTATCTGCGGGAAAAAATGTTAAAATGAAAAATTTGTCTTTATATTGTGCACTGCAAGCATTACTCATCATGGCACATTATTCGTAACATTTTGACTAAAATTTCAGAAATTTGACGAAATTTTCAGAAATTTGACAAATTTTCAGAAATTTGACGAATTTTCAGAAATTTGACGAAATTTTCAGAAATTTGACGAAATTTTCAGAAATTTGACGAAATTTTCAGAAATTTGACGAAATTTTCAGAAATTTGACGAAATTTTCAGAAATTTGACGAAATTTTCAGAAAATTTGACGAAATTTTCAGAAATTTGACGAAATTTTCAGAAATTTGACGAAATTTTCAGAAATTTGACGAAATTTTCAGAAATTTGACGAAATTTTCAGAAATTTGACGAAATTTTCAGAAATTTGACGAAATTTTCAGAAATTTGACGAAATTTTCAGAAATTTGACGAAATTTTCAGAAATTTGACGAAATTTTCAGAAATTTGACGAAATTTGACGAAATTTTCAGAAATTTGACGAAATTTGACGAAATTTTCAGAAATTTGACGAAATTTTCAGAAATTTGACGAAATTTTCAGAAATTTGACGAAATTTTCAGAAATTTGACGAAATTTTCAGAAATTTGACGAAAATTTCAGAAATTTTACGAAATTTTACGAAATTTTGATAAAATTAACGAAATTTTCATCATTTTGACGAAATAGTCAGAAATTTGTCGAAATTTGTCATAATTTTGATCAATTTGTCGAAATATGGTCTCGCTAATTTCACAAATAATAGATCCTGAAGTTCGTACAGTAATTCTTCGTTAAGTTTAACCATAAACTTAATGGATTAGACCTGTCAAAATTTGCACAGTGAACTTCACTGGCCATTCTACACACTCCTGGTGACAGCATAGAATGTCAAGCTTAGTCAAACCCTTCATTATTCATCTGATTATCTCAAATTGAAAACATTTTGTGCACAGGTTTTGTGTAAGGGTGGATTGGAAAGTTGTTTAACTCGAAAACGCGTCAGAAAATTTGTTTTCAATTTTTCACGGTCCGTTCATCCATTTCAATTTATCGAGCCAATTAAATACATTTCGTAATGATACAAGACCACAACAGCCAGAGAGTGTTCATCCCGTTTATTTTCAATGTTGATAACTGTAGACAGGGGCGGAAAGTTTGCTACTTACTTTTGTAGTTAATGGGTATCGTTCCGTTTATGTTGAACAAATTGTCCGATGTGCCGTCGTTGAACACTAATCAAAACAAAAGGAAATTCCAATTAAAGATAAAACTTTTCTTCCGACCAGCTAAAAACACTTTCAGTCTCACCGTAACATTCACTGGCATAGGTTAGACCGCGGTACATATCCAATATTTGCACCACATCACGTTTGGTTTCCGCACCATTGTTGTACTACGGGATGATGAATAAATTGAAAATTTTGAACTAACTTTAGAGTGATGTTGATGGGGTGAGGACATGAGAAACATGAATGGCCGATTAATGATACCTTTGATAATAATCTGGAAATTGCGTTACTGTCCTGTCCCGAAACCATTGTTTTGGTGTTTGTAAATTTAATCACTCTGGGATACGGCAATGTTTTCCGTTCACTTGGTTTTTATGCTTGTTTTTCGTACTTTGAACGCACTTTCGGAGCATAAAAATATTTTTTCTTATTTCGTTGTAGTCTTCATAACACAAAAAAAATTTGAGAAAATGACTCAAGCACTCTACTCTGTCAAAAGCATCTAAAAAACCTACTACCACTGACGGAATTGATTTTTCTTTATTTTCGTTTTTTTGATTGTCTAAATTTTCAGTCCATATGACTGGTACCAATGCAATTGAATAAAGTTTTAATATTCGAATGCACTCTTCAGATTCTTGGATATTATTAATCAGATCGGAGCCTTGAATCCAGTTATGTGTAAAAAAAATTCGGGGAACTAGGAGTCAGAGCACCGAATGGAGTTTTAATTTGTTATCAGTCAAAAAACCTTTAGGGGGAAGGTGACGCAAGTCCTTGTGTCTTAACTTACACAATAACGGTTATCGTTGTAGGTGACGCAATCTACCCCTGTACACACAAATTTTAAGAGCCAAAATTTGATTTAAAAAATTTTAGAAAGTAAATTTTACACAAAAAAAATTGCATCACAAAGTGACAGATGATTTGTTCCTATTGAATGCAACAATTTCATTAACAGGAGTTTCCTTAAGAGCGCTCACCCCTTGGCAATTTTCTAGCCTACATTTGTGCGCAAAAATATTCGTTTTTTGATGATTTCTCTGAACCAAAATCTTTTTTTGAAAAAGTAAAACCATTAAAGCATGCAAAAATGTGTTACTTTTAAGGGAAAAATTGGTTTGTGCTCGATAACTGAACCCACTTGGAGAAACCTTTGCAAAACACATGAATTTACACATTTGCAAAGGTTTCTCCAAGTGGGTTCAGTTACCATCCACAAACCAATTTTTCTCTTAAAAGTAACACATTTTTGCATGCTTTAATGGTTTTACTTTTTCAAAAAAAGATTTTGGTTCAGAGAAATCATCAAAAAACGAATATTTTTGCGCACAAATGTAGGCTAGAAAATTGCCAAGGGGTGAGCGCTCTTAACATCTGCCACTTGTGACGCAACTTGGATGTCGTTGGAGTCAACGGGAAGAAGTCAAAAAGTTTAAATTTTGAAGTAGAAGACTTGTGTCACGCCCGCTTACTAACGTGCGGACATGATCGATAGAGGTGGTAACACTAATAGTAATTATAAAACGAATAGATCATTGTCAATGTCGTTTGAGATGTCAAATGAGCTGTCATTTTCACAAAGCTAACCACAATGTTACAAAAATGTATATGTAGCTCACGGTGCGGTTGAATGAATTTTAACTGATTATTTCGATGCACTTTTGATATTTTTGGATATTATTAGTCAGCTCGGAGCCCTGAACAAGGTTCCACAAAAATTTTTGATTTTCATCCGTACCGTCGGTGACAGTGGTGCATAGCCCATCCTGTCGACAGAGAGAGTGGTACAAAACTGGTTATGGTTGCAATCGGTAGTGCCTGAAATTCTAATAACAATTGTACAAAAAAAATTTACCATTAGTGCAAGGGAAGCCGGCAAAGACACGCTAAAGTTTAAAAAACGTGATTTTCAAACAGTCATACAGGCGTGGATACTTGAGGGATGAAGCTAATAAATAGTTCTCGCAGTAGAGCAACATCTCCTCTACCAATTACCAAAAAATGATTTTTGGAGACAGTCTACGCAGAGGCCGACAGTAGCTCAAAGTTTTTCCCTCATGTTTAGTAAAATTTGCGAGTTTCAGAGGCACCTGAAACCTACTCTTTCAAATTTTTTGTTATTAAAATGTGTAATTCTGAAATGCTGGAAATCTCAGCTGTCCATCGACACCACACTTGCAACCTGACTAATAATATCCAAAAATATCAAAAGTGCATCGAAATAATCAGTTAAAATTCATTCAACCACACCGTGAGCTGTCATTGTTTGAGGTTAGCTTTGTGAAACTGACAACTCATTTGACACTATTTTGAGAGAAGAACAGTTATTTGACACTGATCTATTGGTTGCTAGAGTGATCAGAAAAGCTGGAGGAGTTTAAAAATGACGATTTTCGGTAGGTCTAGTCTCGCTGCAGATCATGCTGCAGATTCATACATTTGGAAATTAGTCATACTGATAGAGAAGCCATATGAATGCTATTGTATTTCGTTCATAATGACTCTACGTACTTTAACTCTGTGTTTAGCTCTGCGTTTTCGGTTCAAATCAAAAGGTGATTTTAGGTCTCATCTCATTTAATATACGATTTTTACCCAACATTTTTTATCCTAAAATTATTCCTAGCATTCGTAACAATTACTTCAGTCCAACTTATCTCTACTTTCACTAGCACTTCATACTTCATCGGTTTATATTAGATGTCGCCACTGCTGCTTCATAGCTAGGTAATTCGTGATCTGCAAAGACATATTCGGTCGGCTATTACATCTAAAACATTGGCTAACTGAATTTGCAACAAACCTTCAGCAATGTATCGTGGCGCAGGAGTTGAATAGGAGACATTATTTTGAAACGTTGTTTCCACAGAGCCAACGACCGGATTTGGAGAGACTTCGGTCAGTTGTCCATTTGTGACACCATCTACTCCGATATTCGTATCTAATCGCGGAGGCATGTGAACGAAATTGTTAAATCTATCTAAAACGTCCCTCCTTTCCTGGGCTCGTCTTTCATTCTGCATCTGCAAACTGTTGACCCGAAACTGTTCTGCCATTTCTTGGACAACTATAATAAAGTCACAGAGATTTTAAATAAACTTTTCTGCTTGGGACAGCAATTTTTTCGTATCATTTCACAAACTTTGAGTTGCTGGAGTGGCTGCGTTTAAGCGGGATACATTCCGTAAAGGCTGAGGTTGAGGCATTCTTTCAAATATTATTTGATGATCGGATTGTGTCCATTCTGTTCCTGTTGATCGCTCTTGAACGTTGCGTGCAGAGGTAGACGTGACTTGCAATTGTCGATTCGTCAATTCAACTTTCCTTTTGGCTATGTGCTGAGAACACTAGAAAATTTAATAAAATCAATAAATAAATAAATAAAACGAGTAAATAACGCATAACAGTCGGCGCGGAACATTTAGAGGTGGAGTCGATCTCTCTCTACGAGATGTTTATGGCATCGACGATGAGAGTGAAATAGTTATTTGCATCACTTGGATTGAAACCACGAAATTACAGTATACGTGTGAATTCGTATACCGTTTCAATCCTGTGATGCACAAAATTTTACACTTGCCACACCATCAAATACACAAACAACAAAAACAAATACAAAGCATTTCAATCGCATTTGTACACATCGTTCAAGGTTAAACTTAAATGTATAGAAGAAGAATAAGAATTAAAACGAAACCGAAAATACGCGATACAAAGCCGAACGATCGTTCGATGTTCGTTACAATACGGAGAGTAAGCTTCGCCTTCGTTTTCATTTAAAATCAAATTTCTCTCTTTGGCGAATGACGTAAATAACCACAGGAAATGCCAATATTAAGTAAAACATTGTTCACGTCCCTAGACCTGTTTACAAGGTCTGCTGAGAGAGAACTAAAAAAGTGGGGTTTACGATAACTTTTGGCGCGTCGGCGTGTGGTAAGTTTGAGGTAAGTTTTTGAGCAAAATGGGACAAATTATGGAAATGGCTTCTTGTGTGAATGCAAGGAAGTACCATTTCCCATCATTGGTAAGTAAAGAATTATTTTTTATTATCAATTTCCCCATTACGTTTATTGGTGTTTACGTGTGCTTATCTTAATATCCTAATTACTGCAAAATCATGATAATGTGAACACATTATGTTTCACGTTATCTCAAATATAAAGTAAAAACGTCACAAAGTTTTTCGCAGTCCAAACAGTTCCCGTTCAAAATGATAAGATAGCGTTTGAGGGGAAAATGTGCACATCATTTTTGCTAAATTTATACTTTACTTTCCTCTATTTTTATTTATCTGATGAGTAACGATAATAATATCCGCTATTTCTAAGAACGTATGCCTCTCGTGATTAAACATCAATTTATTGCCGTTGTCTTATCACCGATTTACGTGCATTGTTAGATTTATTAGAAAAATAAGAAAAAATACGCAATAAGTTTGACTGGCTGCAGGAACAATTGTGTGAAAATATTTTTTCACAACACAGGTGAGAAAATGGTTATTTTCTCCCATTCGCTGAAACTTTTATAGAAAGCATTTGTTGTGAGAATACAATTTTCAACTTGTTTCCCTTGTTGAACAAAATCCATTACAACACTCGGGATAAAAAGTTGAAAAGCCACGTTTTTGTGTACATGTTGAACTCGGCTTCGCCTCGGATCAAGAAACTTCACACGAAAACTGGACTTTTTAACTTTTTATCACTTGTCATGGAATTTGAATATCACAAGATATCACCACGTTTGACCCTTTACACACTAATGTTGAATCTGTTACTTAGTTCGTTGAAAGTGACGAATAGTGCTTTATACCAAATCTTTCACTTCATTAGATTAATTAGATTAATATCAAAGCAATTGCAACGACAAGCAATTAATGTCCGATCCATTACTTCATTTGATCGAAGAATTTTCCAGATATTGGTCTGCAATCTTCTACTTCATGTTTTTTAGCTGTAAGACCACATTAGTCAGAGCTAATTTCGATTATTGCTCAAGTTGTTTTCGATGACAGATGATAGCCAGATAGCAGGTTTTATTCCCTTGACTGTAAGTCATGGGTCTTACAGAAACAAATACACCGTACATAACACGTTCACTATGATTAAAAATGTATGGAAATGTGATGAAAAAACGTTAAATGTAACAATTTTGTGCTCTTTGTTAACACCATAACTGGAGCAAAGTTAAACCGATTTTCAAAAACTTTTTTTTATTCGATGAAGCATTGAAATCCTTAGGCCAAGTTCGAAAATGGGTGGCATTGATTCAACCATCTGGAAGGAGTTCTCAAAAAAAGCCTTCTCTGCTCTTTGTTCACACCGTAACTGGGGTTATTTTAAACCGATTGCGATTTAAAAAAACAAGTTTGATAGAGAATGGAATTCCGGAGGTTAGGTTTCAAGTTACATTATATTGATCTAACGATGTAGCTGCTGTTGCTAAACGAATTTTCAATAATTGTTTCTTAATTTTTTATTTTGTCTTGTTAACAAAAGTGATTAAACCACAAAAAATTAGCGAGCGAAGCGAGGGCCGCAATTCACAAGAGGGATTCTTTTGAAAAACAGCCTACCGAAATCGGATGCATTTTTCAGTGGACTTTTTTATCTGTGCCTAGAAAGGACTTCGACCCTAGAAGCCAAAACCACTTTCAAAAAAATTCTTCGAAGTTTAGAAAGGTAATCACATCTACTATTGAGCCGAATAGGGACTTGATGGTTTTAAAATTCATCGACACTGAACCGTTAATCAACCAATAAAAAATCTATTAAGAAGCTCAGATTCAGACAGTCAAGGGATCTGACCCACCCAACAGGTGGGACCTAGTTTTTTTTAAATGAAATCCCAAGTAGCATTTCATAACCGCGGTTAGAAAATGACTTATTCGTTGCAAACTTTTTCGTTGTCCAACTCAAAATAACTTATTCGTTATATAACCGTTTCACAACTAATTCGTTATCATTCAATTTTTAACGAATTAGTGGTACAACCGTTAATAAACGAATAAGTGAATAGATAATTTTTGGCAAAAACTTATTCGTCAATTAACCGTTTTGCAACCAATAAGTTGAAGAAATCTCTTTCACTAATTCGTCGTAAAACGGTTGAGCAACTGATGCATTTTCAATTTTGCGTCAGTTGGAATCAAGATGTCATGCTAAAAAGTTCGCCCAGAATATATAACTATCTATGAGAGACTTTTTATGTGTAAAATGTGCTGAATAGTGTTTCAGTTTTCAGTCACTATGTGAAACAATGAAATTTGAAGAATGTTTGTGCTGAAAATTGTTAATACTTTGTGAATTGTCGTATTTTTCTAACTTATTGCCTATTCGTAAATCAACATTTTATTGATCAATTTCACTAGTTTTGTTTGTTGCTGTTGTCGAAGTTAGGTTTCTTATGTCTTGTTAGGTCTCTTGATAGGAGTTAGGGTCGACAACAGTATCTTACAATAAAAGTGAAATTGATGGATAAGACAATACGGTGCTAATTATCAAAGATGTAGAAAAACGAGTGGAAAAACGTGTGAATTGTTGACTAAAATCGAACCGTGAATAAAATAAGAACAGTTCACCGTGCCTTTTACTTTAGTTACGCACCAAATGATGAATGATAATAAATAATTAAAAAAAAAATCAGTTGAATTGCTGTGCATAAAAACATCTTTACGAATATTGCACATACAATTTTCCAGATAAAACGTGTTCTTGAAAGTGTAGCTATAAGCTGAAAATAATGATAAACGAAAAAGTTGTGAAACGGTAGTACAACTAATAAGTAAGACGGTATCGAATTTTCAAATGTGATTTATAAGACCTACGTCGGTTATACAACCGTTTCACAACTTTAACCAATTCGTTGTATAACCGTCTTACAACCAATTCGTTACCAGAATCTTACAACTTTCGCAACTGGGCAAAAACCGTTGTACAACCGTTATTGCAACGTTGCGACAACTAATTAGTTATTTTGGGTTATCTTCAAATAATTTTATACCGCGGTGTAATAACAGTTGTACAACCGAATTTTAACCGTTGAATGCTACTTGGGATTGAATCGGCAGAGTTAATTTTGTGATATTTCCGTGTTCTGACACACCTATTGATAATGCTGTCCCGTCCCTTGTCTGCTTGCGAAATGTTTGGCTACAATAAAACCATTTTACTTGAGCTTTATCCAGTTTTCTCTCTTAAAAGAAAAACGCAAAGAAACAACGAATGAATTTTTAACAAATAAACAACAAAGAGAAAATTGTAAATTTTAAAATCTCCGAACTGTTTTCTGTTTATTGAAAACATGACCGAATTGCACTAGATACATATCAACTGAAAAAATGATGGGAATGGTGCCTTTCTTTCATTCATCCACTCACTTACTATTAAAGTTTATAAATTTAGTTACTTACACAGATTCGAAGAAGAACTGCAATTGCTCCAAAGAAGACAATAATCAATATAATAATAATCAGCACAGGTGCATTTTCGTTGTCATCCATGACCGTCAGACGGATATTTCGATATTGATTGACTATTACCGCACTCACTATAGACTGATGAATGAACATTATCAGATTTATAGACTTTTCAGTTGTCTCTCGCTACTCTCTCTTTCCCTTATCTGTGCCATTAAAGCTTATTGCTCAGAAATAATCAAGAAACCAATAATCGAAAGAGATTAGAAGTGGAAGTGATAAGTTATTTTAGGAAAGGAAACTCTGTCTGTATCGCCCATCGCAGTTTTAATTTTTTTTTTAGACCCGTACGAAGTACTGGGGTATTATAGGTTTACGCATACGTTTGTAACACGTCGAATTGGACTCCCTGAGTAAGGGGAAACCTATTGTGGTTGTCTAGAGATGCCAAATCCGCGAAAAAAAAAATGTCCGTCTGTCCGTCTGTCTGTCTGCACGATAACTTGAGTAAAACGCATCCGATTTTGAAAATTCTTTTTTTTCCCGTTTGGTAATGTCAAAAGACAGGCTAAGTTCGAAGATGAGTGATTTTGGATCGACCCCTCCCGAGCTGTGGCCCAATAAGTGCTTTACGGTTTTTCGAAGATATCTCCGGACATTTAAACGTTAAACTTGTAGGTGATACGTCAAATAAAAGGTATTTACAATACCGATCGACAAAAAAAAAGTTTATGGAAATCGGATGACCGAGTCGTGAGTTAGACCCCTTGGTGTGGAACAGGCACAGGGCGGCAAGCAGTTTTTGCTTGTAGGTCGGCCACATTTCAACATATTTCGTCTGTTTTAGCTTTATTAGATAGGTATTGACCGTACCAATCAGGGAAAAAAAAATTATGAAATTATGTTCACCGGAGCGTGAGCTAGGTCTCTTGGAGTGAGCTCTTATCTGGCTACTCGGAAGTACAGTGAACGTGGTGTATTTTGACAATATCTCGAGTAAATTTTGACCGAATTTCATGAATTTTTTTTTGTTTGAAAGGTATTAACGAATGTAAAGCGTCGGTAAAATTTCCGGTCTCCTAACAAAATGGCTGCCGGCGGCCATATTGGATTTTAGTAAAACGATATAAAGTGGGAAAAATGGTACTTAGAGTGTTTCTGTTAACATGGAAATAATTTGTTATGTGTGTGGGGTTTCAGGGATTCCATATATGGACATCTATATATACCTATATTCAGCTATATTGAGCTATATACAGGCATATAGAGCTATATAATAGCATATTCATCTGTGAAATGTTTATTTACAGTGAAATATAGGTAAATATGGCGGTATATAGCTGTTTAAATAGGAATTTATGAAATTTGTCTTCGTACGGGGCTGTCTATATTGCCTCCGGCAATTTAGTTGTATATGATAACAAGGCAAAGAGTGGATAATGTAAGTGATTTTAAAGGGAGAATAGTTTTTCAGCAGAGAAGAAGAGAAGAAGATGAAGTAAGAGAAATGAAGAGTTTCACATTAAAGGCTTTTGATACGAATAGGTGTTTCGTACGGGTCGGCGTTAGCTATGTTTTTTAAATGATTCAATACAAAAGAAGAACAATTCCTCGTTTACAGTCATCACCCCAGCGACTCTCCATTTATTTTACAATTTACAAAAAGAAAATGTTAACAACCGACTACGACAGTATCGATCTGCACATGTCGTTGTTTTTTTGGTTCAAATAATGCGTAAAGCCAGGCAGTCGATGAACAAAATTCATTTTCCTCCGAAGAGTGTATCCTGGTACTTGCTGTACTTTGGTGATGTCATGCCTGTGGATAGAGAAAATATTCAACTTTTGTCGATAGAGACGACACAAGAGCCATAAAGGTTTCGATAAATTTCAGATAATCAATTTCCCAACCATAGGCTACAACCACTGAAGTAGTAGATTTGGCATAAATCTGTTGTCAATACTCAGGTCAACAGAAGTAAGAGTCTTGATATTATATGCCTATGACGACAAGCCTGCCTGTCTGTAAAAGATTACCAACCTCATTACGACTTCCGGCTGGGTTAACTGCATACAAAGCTGTACATCGGACGAAAAATCTGTATCGGTCAAAAGTTGCAGTTTCGGTTCTTCCGTAATAGTGAAGCCCACATTCAGTGAAATGAAACTGGTTTCGGAACTAATTGACCCAGTCAATGCAATGCCCATGCTGAAAACAATAACAATTTTACCATTCGGGGTCAGAGCGATTCGTCCGGGAAAAAACTTACTTTTTGTCGACTTGACAGTGAGCGTTTTTGTTCCACAAACTAAGCTGCACTTGTCCGTTCAGATCGATAGACAGCGCTCCCAACACATTTATACGCAACGATGCACCATTTTGTAGTCGCAAAATCTCTTCGTGATCATGCAGCAGAGATGTGGCAGTGTACGCTGGCGTTGGTTCCGATGCTGTGCCACTCCAAACGTGTCCCATTAGCTCACCTTGACCGTTGAAAAATTCTAACGGCCGAAAATAGGCACCCTGCACTTTTATCTCCATTCCAGCTGTTGTGGATTCATTTGCATCGGTATCTTCGTCTGAACCACCCATGAAGGATGACAGTCCGGCTGCATAAAGTTCGAGCTAGAAAGCGATTTTTTTGGTTTAAGAAAGTTGTGATTTTCACGGAGTTTTTGGTGGTTACCGTGAATAGACTGAAGTGGTCGGTATTGGTATCGACAGTCATATCGACCACACCGCGTTTCAAAACACCACCATGAACCTCTTGAATGCTAAGCAATGTTCCATTAAATGACGGCGGTTTCGAGAACATTCGGGACAAGGCAGTCGACAGTCCTTTTGGGAAAGAAGTTTTTTGTTTGTTTGTTTAAGTGGAACAGATTCAAATCGTTCAAATTACCCTTCTGTCCGATGATATGATAATTGTTCAGGAGCGGCTCACTGGATAAAGCCTCTGTGAGTCTTACTCTGAATTCCGGGCACCGATCGCCTTTCATAATCAGATTCTGCAGCAAATATTGTTTCACTTCAAATGCCTTATCGTTGGACCTCAAAAAGTGTAGAAGTTCTGTGATTTCAGTGACTGACGGTTGTAGCTCCAATATAACATCGAGGGCTAGTGTTCGGACGCTTGAGTCGAATTTTCTGATTTGCTGATAGAAAACTTTCAAAAATTCCTTTTTATCATCGTCCAACCAAAACCGGCTCGGATAACTCCTCAGTGCCTTCATAGCGGCCACAGTTACGAGTCTTTCACTGTCGTAGACATTTGTCCAGAGAACAGACTTCACGGCGGGTGACTGTAAATTTTGCAGTGCTCGAAGGAACTTCACTTTGGAAAGTGGTTCCTTGCAAGTCTTCAACGATTTCAACAAGTAACCTTCGATCGCCTTCACGATTTCACTGTCATAGTTCTGATTAGGAAGCCGCGCATAACGGTAACCCATTGAAGCTATCGTCTGCACCAAAGTGTCCTCCATTTTCGGTTCACTAAATTTCTTTTCCGTCAGCTGAAGTAACTCTTTGATGACCGCCGGTCTAGGCCTGGTACCGATCGCTAACGACTGCAGATATCTTTCCGCATCCGTTTGTTGTTCGGCTGAAGTAAAATCGATAATTGACCTGACCGCATCATGAGATTCCTTAGTCTGCGTTGCTGCCATCAGATCTAGTAGCTGGCCTCGGTAGTCTTTCATTGTATGGGACTTCAAAATTTGCAACAGTTCGTCTTTTGTAGCCGATCGAGCTGACGGAACCATTTTCGCTATCGCCAAAGCATTGCGGAATTTCCCAACATGTTCATCGGCCAAGTCGTCTTTGAATGATTTGACGAGATCTTTTAACTAAAATGCAAAGGAACGTTAGCCATTTCGGTCGTACCAACAATTTGTCATTCAATTTTACGTTTGGTGTTTTTGGCCGTCCACTCTTCGAGTCGACATTCGATGGTAGTGGCTGCGATTTGATTCCTTTGATGGATTTAACAGCAGCACCAACAGTTGCCTCTTTAATGGTTTGAATGTTTGATATGCTGCCATCGAACTTCAATGATATCACCGACTCCAGACCTCCTCCTTCAATAATGCAGAAATATCAAAATTATCACACAGACTCACAGAGACATTCACTAAGCTCAACAATTGACCTTACCGGCACTTTTAAATGCATTCACAGCAATTTCATGGTATTCTCTACTTTCCACTTTATCCAATGTTCCCTCTTGCGTAACAACGAAATCAGACATACGCCACGACACAACACTAACACCAATGGCAGTGGTGTCTCGTGAATGGTATCCCAAATCATCGCCTTTACAATTCGTTTTCATCTTCTCGTAGCGGTTGGGTGATTTGGTACGATAAACGACATCACAACTACCACTGATGTCCTCCTCCGTGTACCGGCCATCCATTAATTGATATTGGAACAAACTGATCAAAGCTTTCTTCAGATTCAACACCGACGCGTCTTCCTTTTTGCTGAAGAACGATTTGGTTATTTTGCCCAGTTCCCAGGTAGCGTAAAACTCCAAATCGGAAACGATGTCCAGCGGTGATGTTTGATCCACATAATTGTCTGACGTTTTCGATTTGGTTTGTAGTTTCGGCGAGATTAAATGGAACTTTAGAAGTTTTTGCTCGTCTGTTCCCCATATTGCTCCGACTTTCAGGATGCCATTCAGCCGATAGCCAATGTTTTTGCCTCCCTTTCTATGATTGACTGTGACTTCATTGACCAAAGCGTATGATCTTTCACTGCCGACTGGGAATGCATCCGTAATGGGTTCAGCTGAAGTGAAAGAGAATTCGTTTTTAAAATCAACGTAGAGTGAATGTGTGGATGAGGCGACATAACTACACGGTCAATATCGTCAGGAACGATATTATATAAAAAACGATAATATCGTCCAAAAAACGATATTATCGTCCAAAAAAAATTCATCCAGGACGATAATATCGTCTAAAATTATAAATTTTAAAATATTTTCAGGACGATATTATCGTTTTCTTGACGATATTATCGTTTTCTTGACGATATTATCGTTTAAAAAAACGATAATATCGTTTTTAAACGATAATATCGTTTTTAAACGATAATATCGTTTTTTTGGACGATACTATCGTTTTTTGATGATACTATCGTCTAAAAAACGATATTATCGTTCAAAAAACAATAATATCGTTTTTTTGACGATAATATCGTCCTGGATGAAAATATCCGCTGGACGATATTATCGTTATTTTCTTTTTCTGAACAAATTTATCGTTATTTTGGACGATATTATCGTCCTGGGCGATAATTTTTGGGACGATAATATCGTTTTTAATTTATTAATTTTTTTAAATTTGAGACGATAATATCGTCCAGGACGATAATATCGTTTTTAATTTATTTAAAATAAAAATTCTAGACGATAATATCGTCCTGGGCGATATTATCGTTCTGGATGGTTGTTGAAGACGAAACACAAAATCTTGTAGATAAACACCTTTTTATAGACGGCAAATATATATTAAAAATTGGTTCATTTGGTTCCGTAAATTTAAATTTTATAATAGAAAAATTACACAGACTAATTATGAGACGATGCGAGAAAAAAAATTAACTCCTAAGTTCCGACACCGTTCCGGCGCCCGGCTCGCATTGCGGCCCTCCGCTTCGCTCCGGGGCAATGGGACGGATCGCTCGGCGTGTTAAAGCGCTTTTTATGTACAATCAAAGTTGGTATTCATTTCGTAAAAAGATGAATTATGGTGGCGGGACATTTCGACACCGTCAATATCGTCAGGAACGATATTATCGTTTTTTTGGACGATACTATCATCTAAAAAACGATACTATCGTCTAAAAAACGATAATATCGTTTTTAGACGATAGTATCGTCCAAAAAATTTTCATCCAGGACGATAATATCGTCTAAATTGGAAAATTCTAAAATATTGTCTGGACAATAGTATCGTTTTCTGGACGATATTACCGTTCTAGAAAATCTAATGGATATTTTCGTTTTCTGTACGATAATATCGTCCAAAACGATAATATCGTCCTGGGCGATATTATCGTTTTCTTAAATGATAATATCGTCCAGCACGATACTATCGTTTAAAAAAACGATAATATCGCCCAGGACGATATTATCGTTTAGTTTTGGGTGGTAATATTGTCCAGGACTTAATTTTACTCAGAGGTGCAGCACGAACCGAATTCTCTTCCAAAATATCAAAAAACAATTGTCAGAGGAAATCACCTACACATCAGAAAACGAAAATATCCATTAGATTTTCTAGAACGGTAATATCGTCCAGAAACCGATAATATCGTTTTTTGAACGATAATATCGACAAGAAAACGATACTATCGTCCAGACAATATTTTAGAATTTTTCAATTTAGACGATATTATCGTCCTGGATGAAAATTTTTTGGGCGATAATATCGTTTTTTTGGACGATAGTATCGTCTAAAAAACGATAATATCGATTTTGAGACGATACTATCGTCCAAAAAACGATATTATCGTTTTTTTGGACGATACTATCGTCAGGAACGATATTATCGTTGTTTAGACGATAGTATCGTTTTTTAGACGATAGTATCGTCCAAAAAAACGATAATATCGTTCCTGACGATATTGACGGTGTGGAAATGTCCCGCCACCGAATGTGTGTGGTGAGAGTCTAAGATATATGTAGACAAACACATCGGCACCCGTTGGAGACGTTGCAACATTTAAAGCAACTGAAAATTATAGGAATTTTCACAGTACCTACATTACGTCTGCACTTCCAAATTTTTATTTTGACGACTGGGGAGGTCATTTCCCGATCGAAAGTGGAAGACGGTATTCCCTTCGTCAAAATAAAAACTTTGAATCAAGTAACGTACTGTGGACTCTATTAGGGACACGTGATTACATTGCTGTCACCACAGCACTGCTGCTAGCATGAACATAGAAAATATTCCAGGGCTGATGATCTCACCGTAGACACCAATGAAAGTAGATAAGTAGGTATGGCCAGTCCATACAAGTCGGAGCACATACGGATTTGCATGGCGCCACCTCAAACGAACTCATTTCTAGTGGAAATTTGCACTAGAAATGAGTTCGTTTGAGGTGGCGCCATTCAAATCCGTATGTGCTCCGGCTAGAACAAATTTGAACGTTTGGCCATACCTATCTATTTACTTTCATTGGTAGACACAGCGTTTCTTTTGTAAAGTTAGATGACTTGTGAGGTAAAACAAGTCGCAAACACGCCAAATGTAACACTTGCCAATACCATGTTCATGCTAGGAACAGTGCTGTACCACATAAAGTTCTATAAAAATTTGGATCATTTTTCTAATTGCTGTAACCGAACATCGGTTATAGATCTGATAAGCTGATTCAATGCTAAAGCCATTTTCGCCGTGTACACTTTACTCACCCGGTTTCGACAGGCAACAAAAACCTGCAATTAAATTATGATTTTCATGTAAATCCCAACACCATTTTTTAAAAACATTGTTTCGACATGAGCTCATGCAATAAACGATTTATCATGCACGATCCAATGACCACCAGTACGAAAATTGGTTTGAACTCTCAATAACTGTTATCATTTAACAGAGATTTTTAAGTGATTATAACCGTCGTGTCGTATGAACAACAGCACACACGTAGATTTTGTTCTAATTTAAGTCATTCAAAGGCCATTATGATACAAAATATCGTTCTTATCACTACTGAGAGTCAGCAATTAATTGTAAAATGTTGTGAAAGGAATTGAAAGTCTTACTAGCAATGGACTTAAAATGTAAAGGGCAGCACGGAACAGACAAATATGACAAGCAACATTAACAATGTCTTTGTAGACTTGAACATTTAATGAATACAAAATTAAGAGTACATACCGAAGTAGGTGATTACAGCTGCAATGATCAAGAGATTCCTAATGTTAATCATTTTAAATCTAAGAACTTTATTTGATTTGGTTGCGTACACTATTGATGCCAAAAACTAAATTAAATCTAATATGCAATCGGTCAGCTACTTAGCTAGCGTTTTACATGTTCTACGCCGCCCGGCTCGTATTGTTTATTCGGAAGACACTATACTATACCACTGGATGGACACGTAGCACTGTCGTTCTTACTGTATCTGAAATCATCAGTTCTGATTTTTTGTGTGTGCTCGTTCTCTCAGAATAAATTATAAATATTACGAAGAGAGAGTAGAATAAATGATTCGGAGTCGCAGCATGGTTGTGTGAAATTGTGTATGGTCTTACCATCAGGGTCTGAATGAATCTTTGAATGTATTCAGTCGAACGTGATTTACAAATAAACAGAGAAAAACCAATAAACGGAGCGTATAATGACCGTTGTAGGCCTCCACATAAAAATGTATGAGTATATCGTTTGGAGTTCTTTGTGGTGGTTCGTGTTTTGTTGTTTTGTTGTGTGATGGATTTTCGTAGAGAATCATTTATGTTTCTATTTCATTCTGTTGTCTTATCCAATTTTCTTTAACAGCAACTGCAGTTTAGTCCAGACGCTTGTGTCACGAAAAGTGGCTCTGTGGGATTCGAGGTTTTAAGATTTTTTGTGAATGGATTCTGATAGAGTATCAAAAGTTGTAGAACTAAATTTTTTTCTTGAGGTCGATGAACCGGTATTACCGGTAAAATTACCGCTTTAGTGTAAAACTAAGAATCGCTAAAACTCGAGATAGAAGTGACTTGGTTCGGATTTCTTTTTTTTTGTTAGAAAGGTACTTTAATTACTTACGTTTTATGGAAGAACTTTTTTTTTTGGAAAAACAAAATGGCGGAAATATGGTCATTTTCCGTAGACACTACACAAAAAAACCGCTAACTTTGAAGCCATTTTTGGCCGGTGTCTTACGACCGGATTTCGTGTAAGTAGGCTCATTCGACAGGTACAGGTCTCAACTACAGCCAAAAATGTTCCGAAAGTGATAAAAAAAATTTGCCCGAGATATTGAGCAAAAAGTGAGGTTAATACACAATCGGATTTTCGTTGCACCAAATTACACTGTTTCCTTTCGATTTTCGAGACATTTAAATTTGAAATGAGCCGGAAAATGACAGAAAATTGTAGTACCTTTCTAACAAAAAAAAGAAATCCGAACCAAGTCACTTCTATCTCGAGTTTTAGCGATTCTTAGTTTTACACTAAAGCGGTAATTTTACCGGTAATACCGGTTCATCGACCTCAAGAAAAAAATTTAGTTCTACAACTTTTGATACTCTATCAGAATCCATTCACAAAAAATCTTAAAACCTTGAATCCCACAGGATGACACAAGCGTCTGGACTAGTTAGAGTTGCAGAAAATAATGTGTTTAATAATACTTACTGACTGAGTCCTGACATTGTTGACTGTTCGTGTATGGGGTGTATGGTTATCACAAACGTATGTAATGTGTCAGAGCTAAGTATTTTGGAGCTGGGTCATTATTGTTATCGATAGCGTCAACAAAACTGAGTGATGAATTGTGGTGGACACATAGAAATTTAGTAAGGTCCACTTAATAAAATGACGAGTTCAGGCTTTGTTGAACAGGGAATTTTAAGTATTCGTGGTGTGGCTTACAGTTAGAAGCAGTGAAATTTCAGCATGATTCTGCTTCAGCTGATTTTTAGCTCATTCACAAAAACAATCAAAACTGTTTATTCGTCTTTATTATTGCAGAAAATAACAACAGAGCGTGCAGAAGAGTACGAACTTGAACGGACTTGGAAAATCAGACAGCGACAGGCTTGAAGAGTAAGAGGTGAGTGATCTCTTTTGGTTTTCATATTTGTCTTAGTTTAAGTTGAGTTACAAACCTGAAACCTTGTCGAATGCAATTCAGTTGAACAAGAAAATATTTTTTGTCGTAATGTGTGCGATCGCGAGGTATCGGTCAAGCGTTGTTAGATCTGTGGGGCGACAGTATTACGATCTGAATGTATTCTCCATTGCAACGTTGAACTCAGTCTTCATGACTGACCGCTATTTGCTTAGAATTGAGCGAGCATTTCGTATTTTGTCAGCAGTTTTTTTCCCTCTGAAAATTACATCTCTCCAATCGAGATATGTTTGCGTAAAGGTTTTCGTTTTTTTTTTGTACATTTTACGGTTTAGAGCAAAGCAAAGTCGTAAAATTTCACAACATTACGAAATACAAGAAAATAGAACTAAGGATTTATGACAGCCCCAAATATCGTTTATTCTTCTGGGTTTTTATTGGGTTTCGTCCGTTTTATCTTGTGACATGTACATCCGCTGATATAATGGGACTCAATTTCGATAAAATAAGCTTCTAGTGGTTGTATATGTCGTTGTTCGAACAGTGCACTAATTTAGTTTTGCTCATATTTTATTCATTGAACTTTTAAGTTCTTAAAACCAACCCACCAGTAAGGAGAAATTATGTAATAAAATGGTTTAAGTGTATAAGTGAATACACAGATAAAAATATGGACCTAGATCTAAATCTTTTTGGGATCAACAGTACGCGACCGAATCTTTTTTAGAATTTAAATTTAATCCCCTCAGGGATTACTTGATCTTATCCCCAAATGAGTAATCCCTAGAGGAATTAAACTTTAATCTTTTAGGCCCTGACGTTTGACGCTTGTTTACTAGTTTACTCAATTTAATCTGATCTAAATGTTATTTGTAATGCAATACAAAAAAATGTTCTAACCCTTCCTACTTTTACTTCAGAAAGAAAAAAAAAGATTTTTACGGATATTGTGATAGTTTTTATCTAAACGTCTGATATGAGAAGAAGCTTTTTTTGAATCTGGAATGAGAAATATTTTTATTAAACAGAAATTATTTTTTTTATTTACCTGACGAGATTTGAACCCGGGACCTCCTGCACTTCAGTCTACGATCTTAACACTGCTGCAATTTGTTCTTAATCCCAACGTGGCTTATTGTGAACCGTTGTTTCACAGAAACTAATTCCTCGTGGGATTAAAATTGGGATTAAAATTCAAATTGCGAGATGACAAGATCGTCACTTCAAACCTCAATATTTTTTCATGATTTTCGTTTTTATATCCTTCTGTAGTTTTCTTACCATTTTTTATGAAGTATTTAACCATTTAAATTCAAAAATGTCTGGTTTCCCGTGGTAATGGGGATAGTTCCCGGCTAAAATTGGCCTTCCTGCCAATTTCGATCTAGAATGTCTCTATATCTATTCTATCTTTGTAATGTTTGCATTGATTTAATGATTTATTGAATCTGGTAGTACAAACCGACTTAAAATTTTTATTTTGAGCCTGGTATCGTAAGGTAGAATAATCCATCGGTAGTCCCATTGCAACATTTTAAGACCAAATTAGTTTTTCTCACAAAACCGTATCTTGCTCGTAAATCGTGTTCGAACTCAATTAACTCAAAAGTGTGATTTAAAGACAATCAAATTATAAACGGAAAATAATAAGCAGTATCATCGTTCAATCCCCAATATTATTGTTTAGACCTACTTTTAATCCCTTATGGAATTAAATTTTTTCAATTTCTGGCTAAGATTAAAAATCTAATCCTGAAAAAATTACTTTTTTAAAGTAATCATCTCGGACCTAAAAATTCTAATCCCATATTTTTGTCTGTGTATTAAGGTTTGAAACAGGTCAGGTTCTATCTGGACCTGACTCAAGTTATCAGAAACCTGTTTTGACCTGGACCTCTTACGATGCTCCTCACTGAATCTCTTCCTTTTTTTGCAGTTCTAATTATGGATGGGAATAATGTAGTCGGTGTCCAAATGGATACAGGTGAGGCTCAGGGAACAAACACAAATACGCAGCTTCTAGAAGCAATTCAAAAGTTAAGCATAGTCATCGATGTCGGCAACAAAAAATTGATTGACGCCATTCAGGACTTAAGAAAAGAAGTGCTTAAATTGGGAGAGACGGATCCTTCCGGCGTTCATTCTGTGAGTTTTTTTTTTAATTCTGTTTTTATGTTTTAATTTATGTCATTTTGTCATGTGTTGTCATAGGTTAAACAAACGAAGGACTGATGTGGTACGGTGTTATGTGGTGGTCCCCCTTTTTTATTTTTTACATTTTTTTTATTTACGATCTTTTCAGGTAATGTCGGTCGACATTGACATAGACAGAATGTCGATTACTAGCCCGAATCCACCCGATGAACGTTAATGAAAAAATAAATTGTTTTTTTTTTTAAATTATTTTTTTGTGTACAAAAGCAAAAGAGTTTCCTTTCAATAACTAAACTACCCATGTCCAGTCCGCTGGATGAGGCGACATAACTACACGGTCAATATCGTCAGGAACGATATTATCGTTTTTTAGACGATAGTATCGTCCGAAAAACGATAGTATCGTTTTTTAGACGATACTATAGTCTAAAAAACGATATTATCGTCCAAAAAAATTTCATCCAGGACGATAATATCGTCTAAAATTATAAATTTTAAGATATTTTCAGGACGATATTATCGTTTAAAAAAACGATAATATCGTTTTTAAACGATAATATCGTTTTTTTGGACGATACTATCGTTTTTTTGATGATACTATCGTCTAAAAAACGATATTATCGTTCAAAAAACGATAATATCGTTTTTTTGACGATAATATCGACCTGGATGAAAATATGAGCTGGACGATATTATCGTTATTTTCTTTTTCTGAACAAATTTATCGTTATTTTGGACGATATTATCGTCCTGGGCGATAATTTTTGGGACGATATCGTTTTTAATTAATTTATTTTTTTAAATTTGAGACGATAATATCGTCCAGGACGATAATATCGTTTTTAATTTATTTAAAATAAAAATTCTAGACGATAATATCGTCCTGGGCGATATTATCGTTCTGGATGGTTGTTGAAGGCGAAACACAAAATCTTGTAGATAAACACCTTTTTATAGACGGCAAATATATATTAAAAATTGGTTCATTTGGTTCCGTAAATTTAAATTTTATAATAGAAAAATTACACAGACTAATTATGAGACGATGCGAGAAAAAAAAAAACTCCTAAGTTCCGACACCGTTCCGGCGCCCGGCTCGCATTGCGGCCCTCCGCTTCGCTCCGGGGCAATGGGCCGGATCGCTCGGCGTTTTAAAACGCTTTTTATGTACAATCTAAGTTGGTATTCATTTCGTAAAAAGATGAATTATTTAGGGACGAACTAAACGCCCTTTTTAAACACTGATGTGTAGGTGATTTCCTCTGACAATTGTTTTTCGATATTTTGGAAGAGAATTCGGTTCTTGCTGCACCTCTGAGTAAAATTGAGTCCTGGACAATATTACCACCCAAAACTAAACGATAATATCGTCCTGGGCGATATTATCGTTTTTTTAAACGATAGTATCGTCCTGGACGATATTATCGTTTAAGAAAACGATAATATCGCCCAGGACGATATTATCGTTTTGGACGATATTATCGTACAGAAAACGAAAATATCCATTAGATTTTCTAGAACGGTAATATCGTCCAGAAAACGATAATATCGTTTTTTGAACGATAATATCGACAAGAAAACGATACTATCGTCCAGACAATATTTTAGAATTTTTCAATTTAGACGATATTATCGTCCTGGATGAAAATTTTTTGGACGATAATATCGTTTTTTTGGACGATAGTATCGTCTAAAAAACGATAATATCGATTTTGAGACGATACTATCGTCCAAAAAAACGATAATATCGTTCCTGACGATATTGACGGTGTGGAAATGTCCCGCCACCAGTCCGCTGACAGAACAAGGATCGGCTAATTACTACAGATACTCATTTAGATATTCTGCCTACAAAGTTGATACCGTAAAAGTGTATGAGGTCCAATGTACGATTTCACCGGTTGGGAATCCATCAACCATAAACTGCCAAGACAACAAGACTTCGCTACTTATAACGAAGTGATCCGGAAAGCTGACAATTTTCGGATAACTTGATTTTATTGCAGAAATAAACGATAAATTAAATGTACAAGCACCAAAATACAAAACGAAAAAAAACTTTTTTTTTGAATATTTTTCATTGACGAAAATATCCCAGAAAATAAAATTAGAAAGAAACAAACTCTTATTTGGCACATCGACAAAAAAAAAACTTTGCAGAAGCAAGGCAAACAATTAAAACTCGTCCTGTTCAACAGAACCAGTTAAAATCGCAGATGCTTCTGACATGATCTTAGCGCTGGACCGAACCAAAAACATCAAATGACATTCGTCATACGCAGACAGTTCCACTCTAGACCGGACGAGTCCATGAAGAATGGTAGCTCGTTCCAAGTCCAACCAGCGTTGAAGTGCCAATTCTCTCTCCTTATTGGTTCCGTTTAGTGGCACATCACTTGGTCCCCATAGAGCGTATTCTAAGACCGATTTTACCTGATAGAAAAGGAAAAAGATTATTTACTCAACAGGAGAACATGGGCGTACACGAGAGGTGAGTATTTACCCTTGACAAAGATTCCGATCGATCTTTCAACAAAATCTTTGTTAATGTCGATGTCAATTTGGTTGCTGGTAAAATGGATGTTAACGCATAATGGGCACATTGGCATAGCGTTCCCATCGGTTCTTCCTCTTCTCGGGAAAGATCTTGGTTCAATCTAACAATGCGACACAAAAATCGAGGTTAAGAATGTACAAATATTGGCTGTAAGGGCCTGATAACATACCCATGCAACACACATAACCGAGCTTGAGAGTCCTTATTCTCCAAGTCCTTGCAAAGAATCACATTCGACAAGCTCATCGGAAGTTCTTCGATACCTTTGGCCTGAATTGTTTTCAATCCATTCACCAACTGCAGCATCACGAATCCAACTTCTTTGCACAGTAAATCATCGAACGACGGCATGCCCGGAATTTGTACTTTTGATTCCATTTCGCTATCGTTTGCCTCGTAAGTCGATAGATTCTGCACTGAGGTTCCGTTGCGCATAAGCAATGGTTGATTTTCACTTAAATTGATCGTTGAACCATAAGACTGGGATTTGAGATTTTCGGAACGGATTCGTAAAATTTGACCGAACGATTGTAGTGTATCAACAAGCATTCGTGGCAGCACAGAAATTGTAGCTGTAAACAGAAATGAATATTAGGTCACCAATTAGGTTCGTCAATGAGACCTCCTTGCTCATACCTTGCATCATTTTTATTTCGAGGCTTGGAATTATTGGCAAATAATGGCTGGGAACCAAATCACAAAATTCGGTGACTGGATTCATATCAGCCAATTGATTGCAATCGATAGACAAAGCCAATGTGACATGGGTTTGATTGGCCCAAACAGCTGGAATGAAATGACGTCGGCCGGCCACCACACCACGAACGCCTTCCAAAATTGTGAAATCTTCGAACCGAAGATTAATCGAATTTGCTAATGGTCGTAGTGGCAAAGAGATTGTGGTCGTTTTTTGGAGCTGAAATGGAAAAATTAATTTTTTGAAAGGCTATTCATCTGTTATTGATAACGACGACAAAAATAATGACAAGATCTTTAAACAGTAAAATGCATGTTAAAAAATTTGAAGTACAAGATTTGAGACCAACAAATTAAACATACTTTGATCGATGGAAGTAATAGATCCGATAATTACCGTGGTCATATGCCTGCCGTCTGTAACAGGTTAATGAGCTCAACTTAAACTATTTATTAGTTTTTTAGTCTGTAAACGACAAGTGCGTTTGTGTATTACGATTAATACCAAATCTACAGTCGACGTCAGTGAACTTTAGACATAAATTTGGCTCAGCTAGTCCACTCATACGGGTGAAAGTTTCAGTGAAACCGACACACGCATTAGGGCGTATCGAATTTTGAGAATTTTAAGGGTCGCGATAGCCTGTGTGCGGAAAACGTAGATCATTGAAAACTAAGTCCAGGCATATGGTTGATGGATCCGAAGGTGCCCGGGAAGAAGTCCCACCGGACGACTTTAACTTTCAAATGGTCATAACTCGGAAAGTTGAGAGTATTTCTGAAAACAATGTTCTAGCAGGATGTAGAGCGTTAAAAACTCTACAAAACTGCCAAAGAAACCGATGGTCCAAAAGGTGTGTCTGTCGAGGTTTTCTAACATCGAAAGTTCGACATTTTGGTTTTTGACTTTTATTTCCTGAGAGACAAATTATTAAGTTTAGCTTTTGGGATGAGGTTGTAGAGGAGGTCGAGTACTACCAGTACACTAGGCATTGTCCCGGTCGGCGATCCATCCGAAACCACTTTCAACATTAATGAATGAACTTTTTAAGTGTACCCACGTCGCCCACGAAGCCAGTGCAGACACTGTAACCGGTGTTGCTGAGTCGAGGTAACCTTGGCCAGTAAGTGCACATAATATTCCATAACAGTAGCTGAACTCTTTTACAAAATATTTAAGAATTCGGTGTAGCACATTTTGTACTACAAAATCTGAGAAAGTGAAATTTGTGAGAAAAACAACAAATAATCGTTTTAATTAGTTATTTGACCCACGAACCGAACAGTAGTACGAAGTCGATTTCGTTGCAAATACACATTTTTCGATATTTTTACAAAAGGTTGAACTTCGTGGTATACCGTGTCAATATAATGTGCTACATCGAGATCCCAATTATTTTGTAAAAGAGTTCAGCTACTGTTATGGAATATTATGTGCACTTACCGGCCAAGGTTACCTCGACTCAGCAACACCGGTTACAGTGTCTGCACTGGCTTCGTGGGCGACGTGGGTATACTTAAAAAGTTCATTCATTAATGTTGAAAAAGTGGTTTCGGATGGATCGCCGACCGGGACAATGCCTAGTGTACTGGTAGTACTCGACCTCCTCTACAACCTCATGCCAAAAGCTAAACTTAATAATTTGTCTCTCAGGAAATAAAAGTCAAAAACGAAAATGTCGAACTTTCGATGTTAGAAAACCTCGACAGACACACCTTTTGGACCATCGGTTTCTTTGGCAGTTTTGTAGAGTTTTTAACGCTCTACATCCTGCTAGAACATTGTTTTCAGAAATACTCTCAACTTTCCGAGTTATGACCATTTGAAAGTTAAAGTCGTCCGGGGGGACTTCTTCCCGGGCACCTTCGGATCCATCAACCATATGCCTGGAATTAGTTTTCAATGATCTACGTTTTCCGCACACAGGCTATCGCGGCCCTTAAAATTCTAAAAATTCGATACGCCCTAACACGCATGCGCGTGGTAGTGGCAAAACCGTATAAAGACGCATGAGCAGTTCACTTGAGTGGACCAGCTGAAAAATAGCTGAAGCAAATTCATGTATAAATTTCACTGACGTCGACTGTAATTACTTCTTTAGTTTTACTCTTGCTTCTATAAGACTACCTTCATCATTCACTGTTAATGTCAATAAAAGATTATTTATAAAGTCGTTTCATGATCATTGTCAGGCGACTCCTAAACTAAGGTTGTCTTAAGACTTGAATGGAAAATACGCAAGTTGTTATAGATCTTAATTGAAGTGCTTCAAACTCTACGTCTATTCGTTTTTAAAAGCTAATTTGTTGCTCGATAACATTTTTAATATGACGGAGATGAGGACGAGACAATTCACAAAAACATCTTTCAACGGTGAGCTTTCTGTATTTTCTGTATTTAGTACTTCAGGTCAGAGGGTAAAACTTTTCGATTGTAATTCCAATTAAAGACTCCAATTAGGTTCAGATAGATCTGATTTAGTCCAGGATGACCTGATCCTGATCTTGACCTTAGCCCAAATTTAAGACTTCAGGTACAACCTGAACCTGACCTGATATAAATCAGGTTTTTCACTTCTGACCTGAAGTTACTTGATCTTTCGGCTTTAAGTCCATACTTTAACCTGACCTGATTAAATCAGGTTTTGTCCAATCAGGATCAGGTCAAAAAACACAAAACTTTTGTCTTTTGTCACAAAAACCAATTATCAGTTTTGCCTTGCCATAGATCATTTTGAAGGTCTCATGCTGGAGAATTCAGGAACACGACTTGAGACATTATAATATTGTTAAATATAAAGCTAGCTTTGGACCGCTGACTGATAATGGACTAGATGAACAACGTTGAAGTAAAGCGTAAAGCAGTAAAGCTAGACAGTCTCATGACTCAGTAAAGATTAACGGAATCAATTACCAATTAAATCTGCCCTTTGATTTATTCCAATTTTGTGTAATTTGCTTCCCCTTGTACTACCTGCTTCCATTCTATAATTTTATTTTAAAAAAAATGAACTTTTCGCACCTTAACAATTAGACAATTATCTTCGCGATTCTTACGATTGCAACAAAAGTTCTTTTCTTCTTCTATAAGTCATACCCAGTTCGTTGAACTAATTGGCGTAAAATACACTTCTGTTCAGCATATTACACATTAAGAAAATGGAGATGTAACTACGAACGAAAGAAGCACATTTTTTGCTCAACATTTTTTGTCCAGCCTTCCAAAATATCGCAATAAATTTGACCCGTTAATCTTTGTCTAAATCTAAAAATTATAAAAAAAAAATGATCGTACAATGACTGGCATGTTCAACTAGAGATGAGCGGGCCGACGTTTTTTCAATACCCGACCCGACCCGGCCCGATCCAATTTTTTGAACCCGAGCCCGACCCGACCCGAGACTTTTCTCTTCGCGGCCCGACCCAACCCGACCCGAAAAAATCATCGGCCCGACGTGACCCGACTTTTTTTTACTATAAGAAATTTAATGAAAAATCATTTTCTACGCATAAAAGCTTTGCAATAATCTTATACGCGAAGTAAAATAATAAAATAAGTTAGTGTTTCATGCTTTATAGACTTTTATTGGCTTACTTTAAATTTGTATTTCTAAGTCGGGCCGGCCCGAATTTTTGTTTTCAAAGCCCGAACCGACCCGGCCCGAATGAATTTTCAAAACCCGGACCCGAACCCGATCGGGCCGGGTCGGGTCGGGTCGGGCTGATGTATTTCGGGCGGCCCGCTCATCTCTATGTTCAACCTTATATATCAATCACGGTGATGACCGAAAAGCACCTTTTTATTACCACATTATTACCTTGACACCGTGATAACAAACAATACGAACGGAACGGAGAACAAAAAATTAACAATTGTCGGTGAGAAAATTCAGTCGCTGAAACAATTCTAACTTCATACATCCATCGTGTTTTTGTAGTTTTGCTGTGAGGAATGTCTTTAATTGAAATTCTTCATCGGAAGATTAAATGTTTTTAGTTAAAATGCACATTGGCGTTTCACTTGCTATAGAAATGGTAATCAGTCAAAAACACCCAAAAGAGTAAAAGTGACGCAAGTCCCTGTGCATACTTCCAAAACAACTGATATCGCTGGAGGTGACGCATTCTGCGCTTGTACGCAAAAACTGTAACAGCAAAAATTTGACCAAAGAAATTCTAGAAACAAAATTTTACTAAAAAAATTTTGCGTCACAAAGTGGCAGATGATTCGGACGTATTAGGACGTATTCTTGTGTATTTTAAAAAAAATTCCTAAAAGTACTTTCCTCAACATCTGCCACTTGTGACGCAAAATTTTTTTGGTAAAATTTTGTTTCTAGAATTTCTTTGGTCAAATTTTTGCTGTTACAGTTTTTGCGTACAAGCGCAGAATGCGTCACAACCAGCGATATCAGTTGTTTTGGAAGTATGCACAGGGACTTGCGTCACGTTTACTCTTTTGAGTGTTTTTGACTGATATCAGTTCTTTTGGAAGAATTATACGATTGAAAAAATTTAAAAAATTTAAAAATTTTTGAAAAATTTAAAAAAAATTGAAAAATTTAAAAAATTTGAAAAATTTGAAAATGAAAAAATTTTGAAAAATTTAAAAAATTTAAAAAATTTTAAAATTTTTGAAAAATTTAAAAAAAATTGAAAAATTTGAAAAATTTGAAAAATTTGAAAAATGTGAAAATTTAGAAAAATTTAAAAAATTTGAAAAATTTGAAAATGAAAAAATTTTGAAAAATTTAAAAAAAAATTGAAAAAATTTGAAAAGTTTGAAAAATTTGAAAAATTAGAAAAATTTGAAAAATTTAAGAAATTAAAAAATTTTAAAAAGTTAAAAAATATTTAAGTTTAGGAAAAAAAGTTGAGGCGAGCAGAGCTTACCAAACGCGAACAAATTTGTTCTACCATACCCATCCACACACACACACTTAAAGGTGTTCTTATATGGGGCCTATAGGGGAACTTCGAGGAGCCCTAGCTCCGAAACGAGGCCGGTTCCCCCCAATTTTTTTTTCTGGAATGTCTTAGAATGACGACTAGAATCTACTCCCAAAATTTCAACAAAATCTAAAGAAGACTTTAGAAGATAGGAAACACGGACGGACGGACGGACTAACAAAGTAACGTAGGATTTTTTCATTTCGTTTAAAGTACTGAAATTGACCAAAATGTATGGAAATGGGGCTTCTTGGAAGATTTTTTGCGTGGCCAAATTTTAAGCTGCAAGAACGTGTGATGGCTCGTTGAACTCGTGCGGACGCCTAGTTTTTTTTAATGGTAATTTGGAGTCATTTGTATTTGAATTGTAGAACTTCAATATTTGCTGTATATATGGTTCTGCAGTCTACGACAAAAAATTTTTTTTTGAAATTTTTTCTAGTAATAGGACTTGCGTCACGGGCGCTATGCTAACGCGCGCCCATGATTAATGTCTAAAAATATTTGCGTGCAAGAGTTAACATCCCATAACTTCTTCAAGAAAAAAAAACTTAATGTGGAAGTAACAACTCTGCCGGTTTCATTACATCGAAGTGATGAGAAATACAGGAAGCACTCAAGTCAAAAGTCATTGTGTAAATTCCGAGATTTTTCGTTTGAGAAACATATCTTTGACTTGATGTTGATTCACGCCATTATAAACACACCATCCATTATATCTACATCAAATTAAGAGTGAGAATGGATATGATGGTTTGTGTTTATAAATATTATAATCGTTCACAGCGCAACAGATAATATTCAATTCACAAACATCGAAAATCTGTTTCTTGTTTGAAAGAAATGATATTGAAATGCATATGCGTGCAGGTGAAAGTCTTTTTTTGTTCGGTTGAAAAATATATTTAAATAATTCATCGCGAGCATTAATCGCCGAATAATGTTTTTTATAAAAAAAATATTTTTCCGAAAAATAAATAATTTAACAAAAATTGACATGAATCAAGCAACAATGTTAATCAAGTAAAAATTTTCCTCTACTAAAACATCAAAACCATTTTAGATGGCGAACACGGGTAGTAAGCTTATATATATGGTCATTGAAAATGGTCAGCAATGTCTGTGTATATGAATGTCTTCCTCATCATCTTCTTCCACTTGACAACAAAATGCTCAACGATTTATTAAACTCTTTGTGTGTGAACCGAATGGCGACAACTTTCAATTGATGAAAGTTAAGATGATATTTTCAATGGCATTGTTCGAACATTACATGTTTCGGTGTGTTTTATGCGTTTTATTTTTATATTTTAATATTGATTCGATGTAGTTAACAATAATGTTACATTTCACGCTGTGTGTTGTGTTAAAGAAAGTTGAATTATGACTTGAAAGTGCAATATTCTTAATGGACAGACGTACGTACATACACACACGGGTGCAGACCTTTAAGTATACAATTTATGTTCGCGCGATGATCGCGAAAATGTGTTGCAGCAAAAAATGGAATGAAACAAATGAACAAACTAAATTTGAAATTTGATAGTTTATTGTTCGATGAGAAAGTTACGCACGATAGGGCAGTAAAACACCTGCGATAATTTCCTTAGAATTGTAATGTGTTTTAATGATCGCTCGATCAATACAGTAATATGATTCAATTTAGGTGAAAGGAGAGAGAGAATTACATTAAGATTACAATGTTGCGATTGGCGATTGTTACAGAGTCGATCGGTATTTTCTGGCTCACATTTGAGGTGTGTTACCCTGGAGATATTTGCGATATTTTGTTAAGATACATTTCTAAACGAAACTATAAATTTGAGATTAATTTTCGTTCGCGAGGAGTAAGATTCAAAGTGGACTAATAGTTATTGCAATTCAGACTTTCAAGATCTATGCAGTCAAAGCTGGAGTTGTAAGAAAATCTTTCAAATGTAAAACTCGTACGTAAGTCACACCTATCGATAACAGAAAGCTTTACACATTCCCATACTATGTCTGATATTACAACGACTTTTACTTTTCTGCCATGAGATTACAATTCTTCGTTTTGTGACTTACTTTGTGCCTCGGAATTTCGGAATTTCTGTTCGTCATGAACTGTAAACTATACTGAACGTCATCCATCTCATAGAGAAGTCTTCAGCAATCATTAATAGTTTTATTGACTACCCCATGCGAAACTTGACCATTACATAGCAGTTTGCCTACTGTGGAAATTATCCATTACACGAAGAATACTTTCGGTTCATTTTACATGAAATCCTTTCCTGAAGTCAACTTTCGCAAAGGGCCGGCCATAAACCAGATCTGTCACGTAATTTATTTATTCGGATCGGAGAAACAACTTTGTGATACTCGCAATCTCACTCGTTTGTTTTTGAGCAACTTTCTACGGTAACTATTTTTCGACCAGTGCAGTTGAATATCCGAGCCGAAGGAATGTCGAAAAGCAGCTACCGAAGGTTGTTGCTCAAGAAACACACCTGTGAGGTGGATTTTATCACAACGTTTATTACCTGCGTAACGAATAATGAATTACTTTTGCAGCATCTGATGTAATATACCATAGTACTCTCTCCTCTCCGAAAATTCGAAATTCCTTCGGAAAAAGAACAATAGATGTCGCTATTGTTCGTTTCCGAAAGAACTCCGAATTTTCGGAGAGGAAGAATTTGGTTAATTGGATCAAGCACCGAAGCTGACTTTAACACCACTCAATTAAAAGGTCAAAATCAAATCGAGTTGGCTAGCTTCGGTGCTTTCAACGCGCACTCCAATAGGCACCAGAACAGATTTTTTTAACTGTCATTTGGCCTCTTATTCTGAATGGAACGTATGTAACGCAGTGGCCTATACCAACATAAGAAACTGAATTTATATGAGAATTTTGGACTACTGCGTCGTGGAGGCCTCTTATTTAAGTTCTTTTCTTGGAGTGCGTTGGTGCTTTGCAGTGCTATGAATCGAAACATTTTCAAAGTTACACTTAGTACGTAGGAATACTTTGAGGGATTTTTTTGAAAGTGGACCAGGCTCCGTCGGAGCTATTTTTTCGCGGCGGTTTGTTCATATGCCCAGATAGCCCTTGGCCCCAATAGTCCAAAACCGCTGTCGTTTAATTTTCCTATTTGCGTCTTGGCTGGTGGTGAAGGTGCAAAATTCGAAAAAAGGGTGTTTTTATACGTGATTTACTGCCGCTACAGACAATGGACACACATGTGTGGCGGCTCGTTGGATAGGTACTGTCCAGGACAACCGGGGCAAGCATAGATATCTTACATGTTCTGTGCCATTGTTCGAAAATAACAAAAATACTGTGTCAGTCAAAGGCCGTAAATTTTGATGAACTTCAAAAGGTGATATCTCGCACCTGGAGAATGTTTATGGTTAGATCTTTGGATGCAGACATCAAAAACAGCATAATTCGTGTATTTTTCTAAAATAAATATTTTGCTTTCGAGTGAAGGAAGACGATTTGCTTTATACCCAAAAAAGTATCCTGAAACCTTTCACTTCTATGGCAATTGAGGTATGATTGTAGAGCTGGGTTAAGCCTCTATCAGGGCAACCACTGATCTGTACAACAACAGTCACCAGGTACAAAATATCACCTAATAAAGCTCATCAAAATTACCGGCCTTTGACTGATACATACTTTTTGTTATTTTTGAATAGTGCTTGAGTACACATTTGATATCTGTCTTTGCCCCGGATCTCATGGACAGTACCTATCCAACGAGCCGCCACACATGTGTGTCCATCGTCTGTAGCGGCAGTAAATCACGTATAAAAAACACCCTTTTTCGACTTTTGCACCTTCACCACCAGCCAAGACGCAAACATGAAAATTAAACGACTGCAGTTTTGGACTATTGGGACCAAGGGCTATCTGGGCTAACTAACCGTCGCAAAAAAACAGCTCCGACGGAGCCTGGACCACTTTCAAAAAAATCCCTCTTTACGAATGGTTTCTGCCACTCTGACATCTGAGAGATGACAGTTAATTTTTAAGAAATTCAAAAGTTAGAATTAACTAACGTTCCGGAGGCTAGCCATACCACAGTGAATCTAGTGAATCAAAACCGATATGAAAAGTCCCATATTGTTGTTGCACAACACCTCTACGTGCACTTTCCTGAAGCTTTACTAAACCAAATCATAGTTGAAAGAACGGTATGCATTGCACACAGTCTATCATTAATAAGTCTATCGTTTAGAAAGTACAAAGACTTTGATAAAATTCGTTTGTAAAAGATAAATAAATTTATCTATTTTGACCCAAATACGCGCGTAATTTATATCATTTGGCTGCACAAATGTTTATAACATAAGGTTAGGACCTTACGAGTAAATGGCGAAAGAAATAGTCTAAAAGAATGGGTGTGTGCGTGTAGCGTCAATTTATATTTGAATAGTCTAATACATCACCTGTGCGCGCGGCTTCATCTGTAGGTCATCATGCCTATACAATGTCTAATGCAAAACCACGTTCTTCATTCATTGGAACAGAAACGATTTCTTATTTTAAATATCAATTCACACATCTCAGAGGCACAATGAGCTCAGAAGAATTTCTCATCATTTCCCATAATATTTAACCTAATACGATTCCGAAATATCTGCAGAGCAGAGCATACACACTTTGGCCGCGTCATATCTGTGTCTTTAGCATTCGCAGTTTCGAAGACAGAGTACTGTCTCCTCTACGCGGTTATGGAATGGAGATATTCATCTCAACATTGTCTTGTCTCACCCGTACATTTTATGAATTCAGAAAAAAATGAGTTCAATTGAAAGACGAAACGCCATACAAGAACATGTCATTAAATGTAAATCAGGCATCAACCAGCAAGCAAGTACAATAAATTCAATTTGTCTATTGTTATACAATTTAAACAGAAGCTAGCTAACGTCTCTAACGACTGAAAGGTGAGTTAACAATCGTCTGTGTGTGTATCGTTGCAACACATGAGATGTTGTAGTTAACTACGTTCGAAGATGAAGAGAAAAAAAGGCGAACCGAAGTCATACACAATGTATATGATGAGAATCAGGTAACTGCTGCTAATTGCAGTGCTGATAATGGAATTGACTAACATCTTGGCAGGAAAAGTGATGATTGTTATTGTTATAATTTCATTGAAATGCCTGCAACCATCATCATATCATCTTCGTGTATACCTGAGATGCTACCACATGAACAGCAGCAGCACCAGCAAAATGAAAAAAAAAAGATGATGTAGGAGAAAGGAATTAGAAGAGAGAGTGTTACGTGAGAAAAAAGGAAAAGTTTTGTCTGTTTGTTGATTTTTTGAACATTTAAGTCTCGACTTCTTCACTTCTTCCACTAATTTGCATTGTTTCAAGCGCATCATCATTCTTATTTGCACACCGTATTATGTTGTCTCATATTATCCATCTATTGACTGAAGTCATGAATTATGAAGAAGAAAAAAGGTTTCGGAAAGACTGAGGTATAATTCATTGACAAACGTGTGATTTTATGAATTCGTTTGTTGAATGGCTGAGGTTTTCGTTTATTAATGCACACACACGATACATAAACGCTGAATGGAAATAATTTCACTTTTTATCATAAAATTGATTTTGTATGATTTTCATGTATGCAAATATTACATTTTGTGTATGGTGAAGTGCATATGCTGGCTGATAAATTAAAATTCAAGACGTAATTACAGCGGCTTACAAGAAAAAGTAAGATCGAAAGCCACTTAATTGAAATGAAATTGAGTTTTGAGTCTCTCAATTCCAGATTTCCATTAGATTTATCGTTGCACAAAGTAATCAAAATACATCAACAGGTAAGACAATAGTTTCTTTAGTTTCACTAGCCAACCCAGGCCAATGAACTTTTTAGAAAAACCTTAGCACTAACTATAGGAGACTCGGATCGGGTTCGGGTTGACCTGTTTCAATTCTATCAGTCAAAAACACTCAAAAGAGTAAAAGTGACGCAAGTCCCTGTGCACACTTCCAAAACAACTGATATCGCTGGAGGTGACGCATTCTGCGCTTGTACGTCAAAACTGTAACAGCAAAAATTTGACCAAAGAAATTCTAGAAACAAAATTTTACCAAAAAAATTTTGCGTCACAAAGTGGCAGATGGTTCGGACGTATTAGGACATATTCTTGTCTATTTAAAAAAATTTCTTAACAGTAGTTTCCTCAACATCTGCCACTTGTGACGCAAAATTTTTTTGGTAAAATTTTGTTTCTAGAATTTCTTTGGTCAAATTTTTGCTGTTACAGTTTTTGCGTACAAGCGCAGAATGCGTCACCTCCAGCGATATCAGTTGTTTTGGAAGTATGCACAGGGACTTGCGTCACTTTTACTCTTTTGAGTGTTTTTGACTGATATCAGTTCTTTTGGAAGAATTAGTAGATTAAAAAATTTAAAAAATTTAAAAATTTTTGAAAAATTTAAAAAAAATTGAAAAATTTGAAAAAACTTGAAAAATTTGAAAAAAATTTAAAAAATTTAAAAAATTTTGAAAAATTTTGAAAAATTTGAAAAATTTGAAAAATTTGAAAAATTTGAAAAATTTTGAAAAATTTAAAAAATTTTGAAAAATTTAAAAAATTTTGAAAAATTTAAAAAAATTTGTAAAATTTAAAAAAAATTGAAAAATTAAAAAAAAAAAAAAATTTTGAATTTAAAATTTTAAAAAATACTAAATTTAGGGAAAAAAATTGAGGCGAGCAGAGCTTACCAAATACCAAAAGCGAACAAATTTGTTCTACCATACCCATCCACACACACACACACACACTTAAAGATGTTCTTATATGGGGCCTATATGGGAACTTCGAGGAGCCCTAGCTCCGAAACGAGGCCGGTTCCCCCCAACTTTTTTTTCTGGAATGTCTTAGAATGACGACTAGAATCTACTCCCAAAATTTCAACAAAATCTAAAGAAGACTTTAGAAGATAGGACACACGGACGGACGGACGGACGGACTAACAAAGTAACGTAGGATTTTTTCATTTCGTTTAAAGTACTGAAACTGACCAAAATGTATGGAAATGGGGCTTCTTGGAAGATTTTTTGCGTGGCCAAATTTTAAGCTGCAAGAACGTGTGATAGCTCGTTGAACTCGTACGGACGCTTAGTTTTTTTTAATGGTAATTTGGAGTCATTTGTCTTTGAATTGTAGAACTTCAATATTTGCTGTATATATGGTTCTACAGTGTACGACAATTTTTTTTTCTAGTAATAGGACTTGCGTCACGGGCGCTATGCACACGCGCGCCCATGATAAACTAAAATTTCAGTTTTGACCCGAACTTGACATGAACCTGAAATTTTCGATTTCGAGTTTATCCCGAACCTGAATTTTCATTTTCGTATTTGACCCGATTCTGACATGAACCTGGAGTTCTCGGGATGGATCTGATCGGATTTTACAGCAAACTCACAAATTGTCACGAAAAATTTTGTGTTACCCGAACCCGATCTGATCCATCCAATTTCTGGTTCAGGTCAGGTTCGGGTCAAACCAGGAAAGGAAAGTTCGGGTTTCGGTCAAAACAATAAAACAACAAAAAAAATTACCTGTTCCAATACTTGAGCTAATGCTTCATGATTAGCTACAACGACAGCTCCATAATTATCTTCCAGATTTTTGTGAACAACACTTCGTCCTTTTCGCATCCTCAAACGATTTCCTGGACGATTCAATGATTGCTAAAAAAATTATTAAAAAAAATTTCAATTAAAAATCTCAATCGATCCCATTGTGATCATCACAGTACCTGACTGGCATTCCATCCATCGTGTAGATCAGCTGCAGCCACATCTGTGCCCGCTTCGCTGCCATAGAAACTGTACGGTGAATAGATGTCAGTTTCACTAATTTCACTTCCGCAATACGATCGTGAAACGGCCCGGGCGATGTTGGCTAAATGACAGAATGAAAATCAATCGAATTTATGGGACAATTGGATGATAAATGTGTAGAAATTATCAATCGAGCGAGAACCGCATTGGTAATGAATTTATTACATAATGAGAAGTGTGGCAAATCGATAACAGTTGTGGTAGTTAAGCGGTTTTCTTGCACTAATGGCAAAAAACACAATTCATTTATGAGTCAGATTCGATCCAATGTTCGTGCATAATAATTGAGTAAAATTGTTGGTGGCTTTAACTAAGAAAACTACGGTTGACATCATATAACGTTCGTGGTTCGTTTTATGACACACACTAGAAGAAAAAAGTTGTTTGAATTGATTATTGACTCATTTAAAGCCAAACAAACGTGATTTTTGTTTGCATATAATATATCTCATAAATTGAGAGATAAACAGCCAGCGCTTACCATTTTCAAGTTGGTCGAGGAACTGTTTGAAATGTCGTAAGACTTAGAAGGTATTTACAAAATACAAAATGCGCTTATCTCCACTGCTGATTTGCATATTTTATGCATTTATGGCGGACTATGTTACACAATGCTAACTAAAATATTTGATTTTATAGACCCGGACGAAGTCGAAGGATCTTATAAATTTTAGTTCGACTTTGTAACACTGAGACCTATGTCTCCATGGTCAAGTTGTTTGTCTATTCTACCAGTCCTTGCCCTTTGGGGCCATTCACAAATTACGCACGCACCTAAGGGGGGAGGGGGGGTTGACGAAAAGCGTGCAAAAACGTGCGATGGGGGACGGGGGGTTAGCGAAAAGCGTGCGCACAAATTTAGACTCTTTAGAAATTCTATCAAATCAGGTTCATTGTAGAAGGTTATACATGTAACGCATAAGTACAAGTACTTACGCTTCCGAGGAGTATTTTCCAAGCATCCTTTTAGTTTTACTCTCCTATTTTTTCGATAACAGATAACGTCACGTTCAGAAATGTTTACTTTAACAACTCATTCTTCTTCGAATTGGATTTCAAGCAGATGCGCGACTCCAATGTCAAGTTCACGAATCTAATTTCGTCCATTGTAATAACGTATATATTAATTGCTAATGTCTAAGTCATTATTCCGATGTTAACTGTGAATAGAATCCATCATTCGCTAGGGGAGTTGGTATATGACGGTGATCGTGAGAAGAACTTCGAACTGAGTCCTGCTGTTTCACAGCATTTCAGTATAACAAACGTAGGGATACGCAGGGACCACTTTCATCTCTGGAACAATTCGTAACAACGCTAGAATCTGCTATCTCTACAGGCATATTGAAGGACTAATTTCGTGCGCACTTTTAGAGGGGGGAGGGGGTTTTTTCGAAAAGCGTGCAATAGCGTGCAAGGGGGGAGGGGGGGTCCAAAAATTCGTAATTTTCGGCGTGCGTAATTTGTGAATGGCCCCTTTTGCTAATTTTTGTTTCATTTGAAAGGTAATTGATTACTAAGGTTTCCCAACAAAATGCCGGACTGTAGGAGAAGTTGTAGGTGAGAAGACGGGGATGTCTAGGCTGCCGTAATTTTCATCAAAAATGTTTTCGATAAATGAAACAAAAGATCTCTTTTGTTCTACTTGTTCGATAAAGTTTTTTATGAAAATTACGGCAGTACGGATGTTAAAGTCGGACCTTGTGCTTTGTAGAGGTCTATCAATATTGCTGGCGATAAAGAAATTCTGAATAAAGGGAAAGGAGATGCAGAAAAGTTTAGATGAAAGTGCTTGTTTTTAGTAATTAAGTTCTCGAAAATTCCTGAAAAGGTCATAAAACAACGGAGGCACTTCGATCTAGGGACGTAGGCTTTGATAATGAAGAAGAAAAACGAGGAAGAACCGAATGAACATGAATAAACATAGCTAACGCCGACCCGTACGAAACACCTATTCGTATCAAAAGCCTTTAATGTGAAACTCTTCATTTCTTTTACTTCATTCTCTACTGAAAAGCTATTCTCCCTTTTAAATCACTTACATTATCCACTCTTTGCCTTGTTAGCATATACAAATAAATTGCCGGAGGCAATATAGACAGCCCCGTACGAAGTCAACTTTCATAAATTCCTATTTAAACAGCTATATACCGCTATATTTACCTATATTTTCCTATAAATAAACATTTCACAGATGAATATGCTATTATATAGCTCTATATGCCTGTATATAGCTCAATATAGGTGAATATAGATATATATAGATGTCCATATATGGAATGCCTGAAACACCCCACACACATAACAAATTATTTCCATGTTAACAGAAACACTCTAAGTACCATTTTTCCCAAGATATATCACTTTTATTAAAATCCAATATGGCCACCGGCAGCCATTTTGTTAGGAGACCGGAAAGTTAACCGACGCTTTACATTCGTTAATACCTTTCAAACAAAAAAAAATTCATGAAATTCGGTCAAAATTTACTCGAGATATTGACAAAATACTCCACGTTCACTGTACGGCCAAGTAGCCAGATAAGAGCTCACTCCAAGAGACCTAGCTCACGCTCCGGAGAACATAATTTCAAAAACTTTTTTTTCCCTGATTGGTACGGTCAATACCTATCTAATAAAGCTAAAACAGACGAAATATGTTGAAATGTGGCCGACCTACAAGCAAAAACTGCTTGCCGCCCTGTGCCTGTTTCACACCAAGGGGTCTAACTCACGAGTCGGTCATCCGATTTCCAAAAACTTTTTTTTTGGCGATCGGTATTGTAAATACCTTTTATTTGACGTATCAGTTAAAAGTGTAACGTTTGAATGTCCGGAGATATCTTTGAAAAACCGTAAAGCACTTATTGGGCCACAGCTCGGGAGGGGTCGATCCAAAATCACTCATCTTCGAACTTAGCCTGTCTTTTGACATTACCAAACGGGAAAAAAAAGAATTTTCAAAATCGGATGCGTTTTATCGTGCAGACGGACAGACGGACGGACAGACAGACGGACGGACATTTTTAGACCCGTACGAAGTACTGGGGTCTTATGCGTTTACGCATACATCCGTAACACGTCGAATTGGACTCCCTGAGTAAGGGGAAACCTATTGTGGTTGTCTAGAGATGCCAAATCAGTGAAAAAAAAGTCCGTCTGTCCGTCTGTCCGTCTGCACGATAACTTGAGTAAAACGCATCCGATTTTGAAAATTCTTTTTTTTCCCGTTTGGTAATGTCAAATGACAGGCTAAGTTCGAAGATGAGTGATTTTGGATCGACCCTTCCCGAGCTGTGGCCCAATAAGTGCTTTACGGTTTTTCGAAGATATCTCCGGACATTCAAACGTTACACTTGTAACAGATACGTCAAATAAAAGGTTTTTACAATACCGATCGACAAAAAAAGTTTATGGAAATCGGATGACCGACTTGTGAGTTAGACCCCTTGGTGTGAAACAGGCACAGGGCGGCAAGCAGTTTTTGCTTGTAGGTCGGCCAAATTTGAACATATTTCGTTCGTTTTAGCTTTATTAGATAGGTATTGACCGTACCAATCAGGGAAAAAAAGTTTTTGAAATTATGTTCTCCGGAGCGTGAGCTAGGTCTCTTGGAGTGAGCTCTTATCTGGCTACTCGGCCGTACAGTGAACGTGGAGTATTTTGTCAATATCTCGAGTAAATTTGGACCGAATTTCATGATTTTTTTTGTTTGAAAGGTATTAACGAATGTAAAGCGTCGGTACTATTTTCGGTTTCCTAACAAAATGGCTGCCGGCGGCCATATTGGATTTTAGTAAAAACGATATAAAGTGGGAAAAATGATGCTTAGAGAGTTTCTGTTAACATGGAAATAATGCGTTAAGTGTGAGGGGTTTCAGGGATTCCATATATGGACATCTATATATACCTATATACAGCTATATTGAGCTATATACAGGCATATAGAGCTATATAATAGCATATTCCTCTGTGAAATGTTTATTTACAGTGAAATATAGGTAAATATAGCGGTATATAGCTGTTTAAATAGGAATTTATGAAATTTGACTTCGTACGGGGCTGTCTATATTGCCTCCGGCAATTTAGTTGTATATGATAACAAGGCAAAGAGTGGATAATGTAAGTGATTTTAAAGGGCGAATAGCTTTTCAGTAGAGAATGAAGCAAAAGAAATGAAGAGTTTCACAGTAAAGGCTTTTGATACGAATAGGTGTTTCGTACGGGTCGGCGTTAGCTATGTTTTTTTTCGCTGATTTGGCATCTCTGGACAACCACAATAGGTTTCCCCTTACTCAGGGAGTCCGATTCGACGTGTTACAAACGTATGCGTAAACCTATAAGACCCCAGTACTTCGTACGGGTCTAAAAACGATTTGAAGAAAGAAGAGGTTGGGCATGTTCACTGAAAAATATCATCAATCGAACTATATCAATCAAATGTTTTATCGATAATCGATAAATATCCACTGAAAATCGAATTATCAGTCTATATTTGCCGATTATCAGTCGATATTTATCGATTATCGATAAAACATTCGATTGATATTGATTTTCTGAAAATATCGATAATCGATTCCAGGGAAATAATCGATATTTTATCAATCGAATGAATTATCGAACATGTCTAGAAGAGGTCTTTGAAACGATCTCGTACGGGTCCGCGGAGCCTATGTTTTAATGAGATTTCAAGAATTGTCTCAGTCGAATGTCCATAACTTTACATTCTGTGCCGGTGTTTTCAAAATGTTACGGTTGCTGGTAGATTGACCACTTTGTTGGCAAATTCATTGTAGTAAATGGAACAGAGGTATGTTAGACGTTACATGACTAATATCAAACTTACCGACACTGTGGTTTTGATATCTGGCCCCATAGTCACTTTTCGCATATCCACCACCACGTCCGACTGGCACTTCGGTAATCTTATAGTTACTGGAATTATCCGGCAAACTGGATCGTTGCGAATGCAACACAATCGGCTCGTAATTGTTTCGCAATTCAACGTCGCTAAGTCGGTTGTTATTCGTTGAATTGCGATTGCTTTTGCTCACCTCCTCCGTTTGAACTGGACTTTTGCATTCGTCCGATTCACTCATCCTATCCTTTAAATAACTGTCGATTGTGCTGCTCATTTTCTGCATTGAAGTCTTGATCCCGTCGTTCAAAATCGTTGATTTTGTTTTCTGCTGCTCGGATATTGTTCGTTCAAATATTTCCAATCGGCTGGACACTTTGCAAATATCCGATTTTGTGCTGGCCTTTTCTAGAGTACTCTGAGCGGACGGCGATAAGTCTATTTCCTCAAATTCGTGCTTACTGCTCAGTCGTTTTCTAGCTAATTCTAGTTGTGCTTCTCGTTCTCTCATACTGGCTGTTCGTTCCGGTTTTCGAGGCGCAATGGCCGATCGAATTTCACCCAAATTTGCGTAGACACTGTCCTCTTTCACCAATGGCTTCTGTGTAGAATTTTCACTGAATTCGAGTTTCAACTTTTTTCGCACTTCTGCACTTTTCGGAGGTGGTGGACGTGTCGGCTTATTCATGGCATTTAGTCCTTTACGTAATGGAGGAGGAGGTTTACCGGTCACTATTTCACTCACTTTTCCCATCTCTTTCACCACTTCCACTTCCATTTGATTGATGTCGATTGGATGTATAATAACCAGTCTCGGTTTCGACGATCTTTCACCAGGCATACCATCTTTGTCGCCGAGAATCATCTTCCCGTAAGCGCTTTCCCGTTTATCGTAAATTGGCTCCGATGATTTGCTCGATCCCATTCGCAAGAATTTTTTGATTGAAAATTTGTTTTTCTTCTTTTTATCATCCAGCAGACAATCTTGAGACATTGACAGAACTTTTCGCGGTGCTGGTTCCGGTGTTGTCGGTCTGGCCTTTTCAGCATGATTTTTGTAGTTCGATGAAAATGTGTTGAGGCTTCGGAATTTCGGATTAATTGTCGCTCGTTCACGTTTATCTTTCTCACGAATGACTGGCGACGATGATTTTCCAATACTACCAGTAGGATTGCGAGTGTATAAATACGTGTACTGGTCATCGGTTTTTGATGTTAATGCAGAATCTTCTACCATTTCTTCCGTTGGAGGAAAAGTTTCCAGTACTTTAATTTCCTTAGCTGGATCGTTTTCACTCCTTTCGGACGTTACTTTGACATTTTCGTAGCCATTGTTCGGACGCGTATCGGATGGGGATGGAGGATTTGGGGCTCGTGTTTTTTTCATCTTTTGAGTGTCTGGAGAATCAATTTTCGTTGCAGTTGTTTCTGTAGTTTCTTGTAACGGTGAATCGATAGCGGGATAAGGTTTCATGATTTGTTGAAGCTGTGTCATAACTTGCTGCTCTGCTACATTCGGCGTCCTCTTAACAAAAGCTTTTATAATGCTAACAGTTGGTTTGATGGGAACCGTCGGTTTCTCTTTAACATTCGTTTTGTGTAAGAACGAAATTCTTGGCTCCGAACTTATTGGTGGAGGAGATGACGGCAGTGCTGGTGCTTCGCTTTCGAATGTTAAACTCTTTCGGTCAGGATCAGCCGGATCCGGATCGGCGCTACCATCGGGTTCTCGTCTCTTTTCCGGAAGTTCACGACCTTTGTTGATCGAAAATAGATTTTCCTTCGCGGGCTCCTTCTGAACTTGAATGTCTTCGTAGTCCATGTTGCCATTGAGCTTAGCCGCCTTCTCGAATTCATTCGGTGAATTGGTCACACAAATACCAATGCCACTATCTGATTCGCTTCGATTCATGGACGACATTTCTTCGTCGCTGCTAGTTGCATAATCGAAACTGGAACCGGTCGAGTCCATAGCATCATCGGAACTGGCCTTCGCAACTATGAGTCCATCGGTAGTTATTTTACTCATGAAGTTGTAGCCCCGGTTGTTCTTTCGATCCTTACTGGACGAAAACATTTCCGATATCAAATGGTTCGAGAAGAATGACGATTTGTTCTTGTTACGAATTTCCAGCGTAATTTCATTGTTCAGTGCTTCGTTTGTTTGCGTTGGAATGTTGTCCGGCACATCATAACTATTCGGCAGATTTTCGTAGTTAGTTGCAGCCTCAACAACATCGTAATAGCCAGACCCATTTTCGTTGTCCGACTGGTTGCTGTCCGTATCCGAAAATTTCGGGAATACGCTGATCTTCGGCTTCGCCTGATCTTTGACAATGGGTGCATGACGTGATATTGATCGTTTCGTTTCAGAATTTCCTTTCTTTGCTTCCAGTTTCGACTTGTTCTCGTTCTCCTTGTCTTTCTTCTCTTTATTCTTCTCCAGCGTCTCCGAAATTTCTTCCAACAAAGTTTTTTCGGGTGTTTCCAATTTGGAGTCCTGTTCCGATAAACTTTTAATTTTAGCGGGCTCCTCGACGTACTCAACACCAGTAGTTTTAATTATCGTTTTCAAGACAACCGGAGGCTTTGTTTCATCGAAATTGCTGAATTTCTGTTTGATGTCATTCACCTTGTTCGTTGTTACTGGTCCACCAAATGGCATAACTGATATTTTCAGCGTTTGTTTCTTCCCGTCCGAATCCTTCACTGGAGTGCCGAGTTGCAGAGTCGCAAATGTTCGTTTTACTGTTGTGTCGTTAGTTTCATTAGACAAATTCGCATTGCTCATGTTATAGTCGGTGTTAACTTTGGTTAATTTAAGCAATTCCTGTTCGAGTTCATCGATTTCTTTTGTTATGTCTTCCGGGCTCGTTGGTGGCGACTCATTTTCCCCATCACTACTGCCTTCGTCGTCTGACCATTCACCACCAAAGCCAATGACTTGAGTTAGTTCTTTCGGAAACGTTACATTTCCCTTCGATAGTTTGTGACTTTGACTTTTCATAATCCCCTTCGGCGGATCTATTTGTTTCGACGGTAGCTTCAGCGGCTTCGTGTCACCGTTAGTGGCTTTGTGTTCTTCTTTGGACTTGAAGCAATTTGAGCAAAGATCCTTCCGCCATGCATTTTGAGCGAATCGTGGACATATGGTCGACATTTTTTGTTAGTTTATTACCTTCAACCTCTCGTTTAGTCTTGTCGTTTCATTGTAGTCGGAAATCTGAAAAGAACAAACGAGTAAAGAGTTAATTAAGTTGAATTGATAACAATGGCAGTAAGCAAACAAATGAAGTAATTTTGTTGGGTGTGGCGCATATGTACACATAAGACTATGCTTGAAGGTCTAATCAAGTCGCATCTGTTAGTCATCATTATCACAAGCATTCTTCTTCGAAGTGCAAGTACAAAAACCTGCATTATATAACATCAAACGAATTCGTAATTTTATTCAACCACTTACGAGTCTGGCTATTTTCATTTCAATGCAGTTAAGTATATTCAAAACCACAAATTAACTTATAATTTTCCTCGTATGCTCGATACTCTTGTAAGTATGCGTTCAGCATTTATAACGTTTACCATTTCAAATATCAATATGTTTATTGTTCAATGTTGCTGTTTAATAATACTATCTGCTCTGTATAGTTATCTGGTTGTGGTATTTATAATTACAGACTGTTACACCGTCGAATGCAACACACTTTTCATACCTTTCGTTACAAGTGGAACACATTCAGCTTGAAGAAGGATAGGGGAGAGGAGCATTTGACCGAAAACCCTTCAACTACCGCAAGAGATAATGAGGAATAGTACATTATTTGCCAATGAGAGGCCATTTCCATCATTTGTCCCATTCATTGCCAAGTAAGACACTTGACACTTAAGGTAAAGTTTGACCACCATGAAGTAAAAGTTCACTTTACCTTATGTTGACGTCGATTACTGCAGGTTCGAATTATAAAACGACGAACAATTCATTTTACACAAAATTCAGTTTATTGGTAATCCCAACAAAAATCTCTTCGAGAAACGTGTGACGCAGTCTTTGAAGTACAATTTCTAAAATGAATGATATCGCTAGAGTTGACGCTTTCAGCTTCGTTACGCAAAAATTAAATTTTACACCCAATTAGTTCAAACAAGCTGGCTTAGTTTTTCTCATCATCTGCCAAATAATTTTGACCAAAAAAAATTTTGACTGGAAACAACCAAAATTTTACCAAAAAAATCTGCGTCGCATGTGGCAAATGTTCAGGAACAGACCAGCAAGAAAATTTATCTCAATTTTTTTGGCCGAAATTGAATTTTTTTTTACATCAAAAGTATTACTAAAAGACATCACTCTTCTTATTTTTAACTGTAAACTATATTTTTAACAAAATAGCAGCATGTATTTTTAAAAAATATCTCGTTTTTTACATCTTAAAATTTTTTGTATGGAAAAAGTCAATTTTTCTTTGAGTCTTTTTCGAGGGATGCCGGGATGGCCATTTCATCATGTCATCAAAAATGAAAGGGCGCAGCATAAACTACAATTATAGAAGTCGGCATCAAATGGCCATCCGGGCTACGGATGTTATGTGCAATTCTTTGAAAATTTAACGAAATTTGAAAATTTGACGAAATTTGAAAATTTGACGAAATTTGAAAATTTGACGAAATTTGAAAATTTGACGAAATTTGAAAATTTGACGAAATTTGAAAATTTGACGAAATTTGAAAATTTGTCGAAAATCGAAAATTTGAAGAAAATCGAAAATTTGACGAAATTCGAAAATTTGACGAAAATCGAAAATTTGACGAAAATCGAAAATTTGACGAAAATCGAAAATTTGACGAAAATCGAAAATTTGACGAAAATCGAAAATTTGACGAAAATCGAAAATTTGACGAAGAAAGTAATTCTCTATCTGCCACCATTCAAGAAATATCTTCAAAACACCAATTGACCTACCCATTTCCAACTTTCGACATTTTTCACATATGCCCCTCTGTTCTACTCGTAAAACTCTGAGACTTTGCCGAATAAAGTAACTCTCTATCTGCCACCATTCACAAAATAACTCTAAAACCCTAATTGACCCACCCATTTCTAACTTTCGACATATGTTCCTATGTTCTACTCGTAAAACTCTGAGACTTTGCCGAAGAAAGTAATTCTCTATCTCTCATAACCCAAAAAAATATTAGTCCTTTCATCCTACGCTCGAGTAGCTCAAAATTTGGTCACTCTAATCACTCTAGCTCAAACGAATCTGCCCCGATTTTTTAAATTATTTTTTTGTTCGAATCGTGTTACGAATACCTTTCATTTGATGGCTCGCACGCCTCTGTAGGTTTCAATACAGCTAAGCTACAGCCGAAAACGCGTTCCCGACCCTCGAAAACCACACTCAGAAACCACTTCGAGGCCAATAAAACAAATTTCTGGTTTTTCCTGGGGTAATGGCGTATCACATTTTCATTTTTATGCCCACCCTGAGGTTCCTGCAAAATTTCATGGAGATTGGCTGACTAGTTTCCGAGATCGACCGTCGGTAGATAGACAGATAGACAGATAGACAGATAGAAACATACAGAGTAAGTTGAAAGATTTTGATTGTTTAGGCAAAGTCAATTTGGTGTATTTTGTATGAAAAGTGACCAATTTCAAAACGATGTATCTCCGGCAATTTTAAACCTACATAGTCGAGTGATAGCTCGTTTTGCTCGTATTTGAAGCGAAAATATGATAGAATATGTTTTGTGGTGATAAAAACCAAAGGGTAGAAACTGAAATGTTCGCTATATATAGTTGCCGCGTCTCAAAAAATTTTCTTCGTTCTTTTTTTGGAAGTTAGACTGCGTCAAGTCCTCCGCTATCGCTCCGGACATGATTCGACCGTCTTCCTGGCGTTATTACAATACATTGAACATAAAATTTCTATTTCCTTTATCGTCTGTCAATTGACATAAAAACAAATTCTGTCCCAGTCGTTTTGTCCATATTATTCCCAACACCTTACGTTTTTGAGTAAAAATCTGTGGTAGATGCCATTTGACCTACGGTACACTATTTTCATTCTGTGGAACTTAAAGACTTAATTTTTGATCTGAAACCGCCTTCCTCCGGGCTATGAAAATAGAAAACTTTTTCTAGTTTGGATAGTCTCACTCTAAAGAAGTGTTTCGCAAACATAGGCAAATGACCACTTCATTCAACCGATTAAGGTTTTTCAACGAGCGAGAGCGAGTGTCCGGCTAACTTCTAGAAAGAAAAATCAATGTGTCCCTAATGCAACACCTAATTTTCAGGTCAATTGGTAAAAGGAAAAATCAATTTTCGAGTTGTCACCCGGGAAAATGAAATTTCTTAAAAACTTCCGAGATCAACACAACGTTTTTCACAACAAAAGCTTCTGAAGTTTAGCTTTTTGTCTTTGTCATAACAGTAATTGTGGAATAACAAGTGTTTTTTGGCCAGGGTGCAAATAATGCAATAAAGACTATTTACACTGGCATGCAAGTGACTACTCGAAAATGTTTTTCAGCCAAATGATCAATCTTTTTCGTAGCGAAAATCGCATTCACAGATTGATCGTTTTCAAAAATTTAATTTATAATTTGTGAAAAAAGACGAATTTGTTGGTCGACCCTTACAGTTTTTTACGTTTCTTCCTTCGTCCACTAAAAATCTTGCGGAAGTGGTCAATTTCTGTCTTTCTCTGTTGCGTCTTGTTGGAATTTCCTGTTTAGCCCTTTTCATTCACAAACAACTGATATCGAAACCGGCTACTTAATCTCTATAGAAAATACCGTGAACAGGTATTGAATTTCGTATGAAACCGAAATACAATCCGACGAAACATGACCTGGTCATTGTACCATTCCGCAATGATTCGAGTTTTTTTCAACTCAAACATTCCATCCTTCTTCACAAATATAAATTGAATTGGACTTGAAGCATTCATTTACTTTGAAGAGTGACGGCCCACCGCGGTGTCATTGTTTTTCTGTCTTACACATTTTCCTTCGTATATTTTTCTAGGTAAATCAAATACACCAAATAAATGACCAGATAAATTAGCATTTCCTGCACAAAATTATATTCCATTTAAACAATACCTTTTGGCTAATCACTTAAAAATTAGACATGGTGTAATTGACGCAAATGAAATGGTTTCACGAAAGAAAGTTTTGATTGTTTTAAATTGATTCTACATGAAAACTGTCCGATTGTTCAACACTATATGGCTAATACACAATTTGCCACTTCATTTTCGTTATTGAGTTAATGTTAAATAGAAGAAATAATGTAGAAAAGATCACGGTTTACGGTTTTACAACACGAGCTACAAGGCCATTTCATCTGTCCAAATGCAAACATTACCTCAAATCACCAACCATAGATGGAATATAACCTCATTCATATCCGAAGTGAATCTTTTGTTTCGTTAAATAAATAGAGAATTACGAACCGGGGCTAGTAGGTTTATTGATCACTGTCATAAATAACAATAGTGACATGATCGGATCATTGATCGTTTTAGCCGTAACGGAAATCAAAAATGGTGCTCACGTCTGTGTTGGCCTCATGTAACAGCTACGGATGCTGTTTGAACAGTTTGGTACGTAACTAGACTTATACACGTAAATATACAAGGGACAACGAATATGTTAAAAGCTTAATAAATTTTGGTTGCTTACATAAACAGTCGGAGGCAGTGAAATTTCAGCATAAATTTGCTTCAGCTGTTTTTCAGATGCCCCACACAAACAATCAAAAATGTTTATACGGCTTTACCACTACCACGCGTGAGCATGTAGTAGCTTCAATTCTTTAAAGAGTTTTGATTGTATGTGTGAATCAGCAGAAAAACAGCTGAAGTAAATTCATGCTGAAATTTCACTGCCTCTGACTGTACACACCGAGAAAACCCATTAAGAATTTTATCGTTCAAAAGAACCGCAACTTGGTTACAGTTTCGAAATTACATCGTACGATGACTGAGCCCTCTGCAGGTCCAGACTGACAATATATGGCCATATCAGGCCTCCCACTAAATTTTGCCTTGTCCGAAATTCGGACATTTCGGACAATTTTTCAGAAAAATTTCGGACATTTACTGTAAAGATTTCGGACAATTTTTAGCCCCGTACGAAGTACTGGGGGCTTATAAGATTAATATGCCGTTTGTAACACGTCGAATTGGAAGCAGACAGTAAGGGCAAAGCATTTGGTTATGTTCATAGATGACGAATCCGCAATAAAAAAAATGTCCGTCCGTCCGTCCGTCCGAAACTTTCACAGACAATTTTATTTTTTATTCAAAGCTGACATTTTTTACTCGAAAATGTGGTCGTACATTTTTCAAAAAGGGCTCTCGTAAAAAGATATTAGCGATCAAAAATTTCGAAACGCACAAATATATGCTACAATTTAAGCGTACACTCGGAACCTCTTAAGAGGGCAGACTAGGTGTGAAGTAGGCTATATATTGAAAAATTGGTTTTAAAATTAATGTAGACCATTTAATAAAAATCTGTTCCAGCAATTAGATGAGCAATATGTTTATCTATCTCTAAAAAATGAAAAACGATTTACAATAAGCAACAGTTGGAAGAAAACCGATTTCCAAAATATGAACGTCGCTTAAAGTTAGGCTATGCAATATTTTTTTGGAAATCGGTTTTCTTCCAACTGTTGCTTATTGTAAATCGTTTTTCATTTTTTAGAGATAGATAAACATATTGCTCATCTAATTGCTGGAACAGATTTTCATTAAATGGTCTACATTAATTTTAAAACCAATTTTTCAATATATAGCCTACTTCACACCTAGTCTGCCCTCTTAAGGAAGTCACTTATTAGTCACTGAAAAAAATGTGAAATAACAAGTACGAGCGAAGCGAGCAAAACTTATTTAGATCCAGAAATTTTCTCATTGTAAAAGAAAGTATGTTTCGTACTTAAAACTTCAAGGAAAAGATTTCAAAAAAGAAGTAGTTTCTAAAATCAAGAACTTGGTAGGATTTTAGATGTATTTAGTAGTTTGACAACTTTTAAAATTAAAAAAGTCAGCCAAAATTTGATGCAGGAGCAGGGTTTTCTCAATGTGACTGTTTTCAGAAATTGATGCAAAATATTTATTCAAATATTCATTGCGATGAAAAGTTCGGTAGAAAATATTGGTAGATTGAAAGTACAATTAAAAGTTTGTGTAGCGCGCCGCAGGCGATTTTTTTTTTTTTTTGTATAGACGGTTTTATAAATTTCAATATGTCATTCCGGTCAAATCTTGAAGAAAATTTCGGACATTTCGGACAATTTCGGACAAATGTGTAAAATTTCGGACACTTCGGACAAGTGGGAAGCCTGGGCCACATGGAAAATCACATGCACTTTGTGCAATTTAATTCATTTTGCTCCATTGACGCCTATTGGTCACTTGGTCACGCTTTTCAAGCGTCTGTTTTCTACTTAGTTCGGTCCTGGTCCTCTCCAATCAATTGAACCAATTGAACAGAATTTTCAACCTCTCTCGAATGTAGAAGTGTAAGCAAGGAATTTGATAAAGTAAATGCAACACAAATTGAAAATATTTTAATTAAAAATTGCGTGGTTCACAATAATCCGAACAGCCTCTCTTACGTTTTAAGGAAATAACTGCTTCCCATTCTTTATTATATTATCGAGTCAAAAATCTTATAACAAGAGTCGTGGGTCGTGGATTGTATAATTCAACAATCGAAATCAATTTTTTTTTTCGTTTTATTTATTAAAGCAGATCTTCGTAATGATTGTTGTCGCGGTTAAATGATCACATCCACATCTCTCTTACATCAACCCAAATAAAAATAAAAATTAATTTTGAATGATTTTTAGATCGTTGGAGATTCACACTTACCAAAAACAACAAAAAAACATAGCTAACGCCGACCCGTACGAAACACCTATTCGTATCAAAAGCCTTTACTGTGAAACTCTTCATTTCTTTTACTTCATTCTCTACTGAAAAGCTATTCGCCCTTTAAAATCACTTACATTATCTTTCTTTGCCTTGTTAGCATATACAAATAAATTGCCGTAGGCAATATAGACAGCCCCGTACGAAGTCAACTTTCATAAATTCCTATTTAAACAGCTATATACCGCTATATTTACCTATATTTTCCTATAAATAAACATTTCACAGATGAATATATGCTATTATATAGCTCTATATGCCTGTATATAGCTCAATATAGCTGTATATAGATATATATAGATGTCCATATATGGAATGCCTGAAACACCCCACACACATAACAAATTATTTCCATGTTAACAGAAACACTCTAAGTACCATTTTTCCCAAAATATATCACTTTTATTAAAATCCAATATGGCCACCGGCAGCCATTTTGTTAGGAGACCGGAAAGTTAACCGACGCTTTACATTCGTTAATACCTTTCAAACAAAAAAAAATTCATGAAATTCGGTCAAAATTTACTCGAGATATTGACAAAATACTCCACGTTCACTGTACGGCCGAGTAGCCAGATAAGAGCTCACTCCAAGAGACCTAGCTCACGCTCCGGAGAACATAATTTCATAATTTTTTTTTCCCTGATTGGTACGGTCAATACCTATCTAATAAAGCCAAAACGAACGAAATATGTTCAAATTTGGTCGACCTACAAGCAAAAACTGCTTGCCGCCCTGTGCCTGTTTCACACCAAGGGGTCTAACTCACGAGTCGGTCATCCGATTTCCATAAACTTTTTTTTGTCGATCGGTATTGTAAATACCTTTTAGTTGACGTATCAGTTACAAGTGTAACGTTTGAATGTCCGGAGATATCTTCGAAAAACCGTAAAGCACTTATTGGGCCACAGCTCGGGAAGGGTCAATCCAAAATCACTCATCTTCGAACTTAGCCTGTCTTTTGACATTACCAAACGGGGAAAAAAAGAATTTTCAAAATCGGATGCGTTTTACTCAAGTTATCGTGCAGACGGACAGACGGACATTTTTTTTTCCACTGATTTGGCATCTCTAGACAACCACAATAGGTTTCCCCTTACTCAGGGAGTCCAATTCGACGTGTTACGGATGTATGCGTAAACGCATAAGACCCCAGTACTTCGTACGGGTCTAATAAAAATTAATTTTGAATGATTTTTAGATCGTTGGAGATTCACACTTACCAAAAACAACAAAAAAACGTTAATTACGAAAAGAGGAAAAAGTGAATAAAATAAATAAATAAACCAAACGACTCGTCAACTCTTCAAAACAAACGTAGGAACATTTTTATTTTCTATGTGGACACTTTTAAAATAAACAAATGTGTATAATGTCAATGATACCGGTGCGTGGTCGATAGGTGGATAGGTAATACGAAAAAAAACCAATTCAATCTAAAGGTTCTTTTAGACCGTTGATAAATTGATACACATTTTATGAACGAGTTCTATTTTACATCGAAATGCATCTTTAATTTGCATTCGAAATAGTCAATTCGAATCAGTTTAATAGAAGCGCGAGATTGTAAAATAGAAAGGTATTTATGAGTTCGAGCAGCAGCTCTATGGTTACAAAATAATATATTGAAACTGTCTAGATGGAATGGCTGAAAAACGGCTGAAATATTGTATTTCGGAGTCATTGCCCCCTTGATCGTACATCAATTATTTTCCACCATAACCGAAAAGATCAGGTTTTTCAATAAAGTGGTTCTCTGCGCTATTAATGGTTCTTCTTCTATATAAATATTGGTGTGTGATAGATAAAACCATATTAAAAATCGTGTTTTTGAGTGTTATGCACTCTTGGCGGCGTTTAACACTCCAATTTTTATTAGAGAAATAATTGATTCGAATCGAATTTCAATTTTGAACGCTAAGCTTCCGAATTATGGATGAAAAATTGAGCGGAAGTGTCGGTAAAAATAAAACAACTGATTCTACACTACACTACTCAACATTCCATGAATAATATCGCCGGAGTTATTTCATGCACTTATTTATACTCAAATGCATTTGTGGAATGCTGGAAAAAGTAAATATCGGCAATGTTAACCAGGAATCCAAAAATAAAATTTCTTTTCGGAAAAAAAAAATCTTTTCATTTTGTGGTGTACACAGTGTGTTGATGAACGGAACTATTTTGAGAAATTGTGTGGCCTGGTGATGCACATCTTAAAAATGTCAAGTAGTTGTGAAAGCATCGTTTGCAAAGTACTTCTGGTGTGTACAATAATAACAATTGAGACTCTATCGCGTTCGACCACTCACGTTTGTTCTGAAAAGAACTTTGTTTGGGCGTATGTATGATACTATTGGTAATTGAACAAGAAAACAAATCTAGAAATTCAGCAGAAACATTACGTAACGAACTCCTATTTCAGCTACACAAATAAGAAAATCAAACAATAGAAAGTTTCTAATTTAGAAACGACAAAAGTCATTCATGTTGTAAAGTGATTTACCGTCAAAATGTACGGAGGGATTCTTTTGAAAAACAGCCTACCGAAATCAGACGCATTTTCCAGTGGACTTTTTTATATGTGCCTAGAAAGGACTTCGACCCTAGAGCCCAAAACCACTTTCAAAAAAATTCTTCGAAGCTTTTGTGACTGGTGAAAAGTGATCAAAAACCGAAAACTTGCACTTTTCTTACCAAAATTTCTCCGGGTACACAAGCCGTACATGGTCTTGTGGGGTGTCATTAGAAAGGTAATCACATGTGCTATTGAGCCGAATAGAGACTCATTGGTTTTAAAATTAATCCACACTGAAATATGTGCAGTTGAAGTTTTCAACAGAAAACTTGCACTTTTCTTACCAATATTTCTCTAGTTTCACGGGCCGTACATGGTGGTGTGGGGTATCATTTGAAAGGTAATTTTACGTGCTTTTGGGCCAAATAGGGTCTTATGGGGTTTGGATGCATATGCGATGAAATATGAGAAGTTGAAATGTTTAAGTGCCCATATTTCATCGCATATGCATCCAAACCCCATAAGACCCTATTTGGCCCAAAAGCACGTAAAATTACCTTTCAAATGATACCCCACACCACCATGTACGGCTCGTGAAACTAGAGAAATATTGGTAAGAAAAGTGCAAGTTTTCTGTTGAAAACTTCAACTGCACATATTTCAGTGTGGATTAATTTTAAAACCAATGAGTCTCTATTCGGCTCAATAGCACATGTGATTACCTTTCTAATGACACCCCACAAGACCATGTACGGCTCGTGTACCCGGAGAAATTTTGGTAAGAAAAGTGCAAGTTTTCGGTTTTTGATCACTTTTCACCAGTCACAAAAGCTTCGAAGAATTTTTTTGAAAGTGGTTTTGGCTTCTAGGGTCGAAGTCCTTTCTAAGTACCTATAAAAAGTTCCACTAGAAAACACGCCCGATTTCGGTAGGCTGTTTTTCAAAAGAATCCCTCACGTCAAAATAATAAGCATTGGACGACTTTTATTCTAGCTTTTAATCATCTGTTGTCGACATCACAGACACAAATAAACGATGAGGTCAGGCTGACCTATATCTTTATACTGAAATTTATAGTGAAACTAAGGAAGTACAAGATCTAACACTACCGCAATATCTTAAACCAATGAAGTACCAGATCGAAAATCGCATAAGCAGAACAATGTCAGCATAACTAGTAATGCAGGCGTTTTAATATTTGACATTAAATTGTGAGATATTAAATTGATCGATTTAAGGAAAGCCAAAATCTAGTACTTCAAAAATCAAAACTATGCATAAGGTTGTGTAGTCTACGATACCGATTAAGATGGTGACACCGATAGGAGATTGATGTTTAGAAACTAAGAAGAAATGTAATAGAGTTTTCCCATATTTTAGTACATTCAACTTCATACGGTGACATTTGTTCTGTAATGACAAAAGTGAAGTTGGTTCACATGAAAATAAGCCGCAGAGAATGAAGTACTATGAAAAAGATGTTGTACCTCTTCAGGCCAACCCACTTGTCCCATTACTCTCTATCTGAATTTTGAACCCTTTCCAAAATAATTTTACCATTGTGGCCGTTCGCGTTTGGATAGAAGAAATGCAAACGAAACTTATGATCGTGCACCACACATTTCACTTGTAAAAACCATAAATCAACATCCGACAACCACCTCTATATTAATGTACACACACAGATTCGGTCTGCTAATTTCAGTCTCACGATATCACACGTTTAGAAAACTTATCATCATCTTACATTATTCACTATTTATTGCAAAACTATCAGTGTTGTTCAATGTTCATTTCTGTGCAAAGGCTGTAGTCATGCTGCATGATACCGTAACGTTTATAACAACACAACAACACATGGACTAAACAACAATATTCAGTGTAATCTCCCTGCAGTTTTTTATATGAACAGAAAAATATTACAGACTTTGCTAGCCATGTATAGCCAAACGGTATCCTATTTATCTACGAAACCGTAGCCAAGTTATAAGTACCCTATTCGTACATTATGTAATTGTTTTTTATACGTACTTATATGCGGCTAATTAATACTTTACATGTTAATCGGGTCTCTAATGCTATATTTGGTTGGATATTCACTTTTTTTTAAATTAATTATTTATTTTCTTCGCTATGTTAATATTCCCCTAAAGCTCGGTAAGGCACACAATTATGATCTTGTTAAATTGTTGCGTCGAATTTTTATATGCTCGAAATGAGACTTGTTTAACAGCATTAAGGCATTCTGTATTCACTGGGAATTGTGTAATTTCGGTCATGAATGAAATTTAGATTAACAAGTACACCATCGCAGTGATATTATACACAAACGTTGTTGGCTAACAACGCCACGAACGAATTCATTTTTAAATGCAACATGGGTCAGTGATTCCTGATCTGGAGTTGTAGTTTTTTATTCGTACTCACAGTACAGTTTCTTATTATTGAGATTAAATTACAATTTTGACAAATGAGATTTAATAATTTGAGAACGGAAACTGCGCAATTTGAGAATTTCTTACCGAATTTCAGTTGCTCAAGAAGGCATAAAGCATAAAAAAGTATATTTATGATAAAGGGTAGGGCCATCCTGTTATATTCACATTCACACTGTCCCATTTGTTGGTTTGTTCAAAAAACAAAATAATTTCGCCGGTTCATTAACTTATTACAGACGGCAAGCATATGACTAGTATTATTATCGGTTCTATTACTCCCAACGATCGAAGTATTTTTAACGTAGTGACTATTCGCCCGTACGGACGAATAGTACTCTTATAATACTACGACTATTCGCCCGTACGAATTCTGTTTAAATTGCACCAGTCTCACACTGGGCCTTAGAATCATAATTCGACGTATTTCGTCACTGCACCTACGATCGAAAAGTGATTGCTAAGAAAAGCTGAAATTGTTGAAATGTTTTTGTTTTGTTTTTCGTCTCATTATGATCCTTACGGCACAGAAAACGTAGTTCGTGACTTGTGACGAAAGCAGAATTTTTTCAGGACACGTCTTAAGCTTGTCCTAACGAGGCGAAGACGAAAAATACTATTTGCATACCAGAGTCTTCCCATGTCTCTTTCCATGAATCTTTGGTGTCAAAGATGTGTTCGTGCGTTACTGTGGCGATAGACGGTTTCCGGAATTACAGCCGAGAGGGTTGCTAGGAATCTCGCGCCGTGTCATTCACAATAATTCACATTTTGACACATTTTGTATAAGGAAGATGTCACTTTGTGAATTATTGTGAATGTCGCGGCGCGAGATTCCTTAACACCGCCGAGAGGTATGTTGGGAATCGACAGGACTTTTTGGTATTCTCTAGAAAAGCGTGTTGCCTTCTTACTTCTGGTGGTGCTTTATCACAGAGAGCGTAGAGCCATGGCAGAGGTTTGGATCCGACCGTACCAGTTGCGATTCAATGGCTTCGTTGAGTTGTGTGTCTACTTTTTGTGTGTGTGCGCTGTTTATCCACGAGGAGCAGCAGTATTTATCGTATTCATTGTTTGTTGGCACGATGCGGACACACCCCAAGTAGTGCCGGTTAATTTGTTCAGCAAGTTTTTTCTTGTGCTGATTTTCTTCTTGCTTCAAAGTTAGCGAACGGTCGAGCGTGACTCCCAAATAGGCTGGATTGAATTCATGTTTTAGACACGAGACGTTGAACCAGATTCTTAGCTCTAAGGAGTCTGCGCGGTTGTTCAGGTGAAAGGCCAATGCGACGGTTTTCGATGCGTTTGGAATTAATCTCCACTTCCGGCAGTATTAGCAGGATTTTTTCAATTTCCATTCGGTTGTACAGTACACGTTCCATTAATTTTAGCGTTTCTGGTTTTTCTTCGTTCTTGTTCGGTTTTAGAAGTGCCATTACTTTTGTTATTTTGAACGCTCGTGGTGGGATGTTCGTCTTGATTATGTTCGTGAAGAAGCCTGGAAGCTATGTTCTGCATCTGGGTAAAGAATTCTTCAGAAATTCTGGGTGGATCGAATCGGATCCACTAGCTCGTCCGTTTTTCATGATATTTAGAGCCTCGTTGTGGAGAAACATCTGGAGATTTCGCTACTCTTTGGTGTCTTTTTTCGGAAATCACGATTTTTTTGGTTATCCGGCTCAGGAAATCTCTGTCGTGCGGAGCTTTTTACGTTTGTACCAATTTTCGTGCGATTCTATTCGGTTTCATTTTCGTTTTTTTTTTTTCGAATCAAAGCTCATGCTATTCTGCTCGATCTGCATGTCCATGCTTTCAACTGTTTGAGTCAACTTTTTCTTCTTCGTTTCATCCAATTATTTTAGAAGCTCCTTAGCTGCTCCGGGACTTTAATTTTCCTTAACCTCATTGTGCAGCAGTACAGACGGTTGCTCTCTTCGCACCAGCACCAGCACGGAATGTATTCCTTCCTATTAAAATTTCTCTTAAGCTATGTGCGCCTGTTACTTCTCTTTGATCGAAAAATATAGTAAATTCCGGCCGGCCAAACATCATCACTGTGGCAGGTGGCTGTACGTGCGATTAGCATCCTTATAATACTGACACTATTTGCCCGTACGGTCGATTAGCATTCTTATAATACTGAGACTATTCGTCCGTACGGTCGATTAGTATGCCTATAATACTAAAACTATTCGCACGTACGGACGAATAGTCTACTTATACTACTGACGCTATTCGCCCGTACGGGCGACTAGCATCTACCTATTTTTAATCGGTTGATTTCAAATCTAGTACTTCAATCTTTTTAACATGAATTTTTCTACATAAAGGACCATATTACCCAGATCTTGTCATTATTTTGGTCGTCGTCATCGATAACATATGAATAGCCGTATGTGACAGTATATAAACCGAAAACACAAAATCTAACGTTTTCATTTTCCTTCTCTCGACTGTGTTATGAACAGACTGGGACTGGTTTATCTTCACGCATATTTTGTATTTATACAATTTCCTGTGATCAAACAACAACATAATTGATGCATCGATCATGTTTACAAATTACGTCTAACTTCCTGTGTATCCCATGCTACAGTATTTTGTTAAAAGGTGAACTCTTTCTGTCAATAAGTACTTAGTACGACGTTTAACCTGGCGGCGCGGCAGTTATTATGATAAACAATAATATAATTTGAAAGAAAAACCTTTGAGGAGTCGAATGAGTTATCCAATTAGTTTGATTGTTTACTCCGAGCCACAACAAAAGAATTATGAAGATTAGGGAAATACTTAGATAATGAAATGTTGTAACAGAAATTGTAAAATTTAAATTAAACTTTTTGTTCCGTTTTGTTCACTACACAAATTTCTGTCATAAAGAAATTAATAAAAATTCCGACCGAGAAATTCAACAACGCTTGACCGAAGGTGAGCGCGAAAAAATGCTTTATTGTGAGAAATGTGAAACGAAATGAACAAAAGAGTTATAGGACCATTTTGCTCTGCTTTGAATTGCTTACGATTTGTCTCGACCGAATGATAAACCCGTATGGATGGGTGCGATGTTATTAAAGATAATTTGAAAAGATTACCTACAAAACATTTTATTATGCTTCAATTATCATGGATGTTATGTAAAAAGGCTGAGGCTATGGATGTAAACAACAAATTATGCAAATAGTTTCTATAGAATTTCATATCGTGAAAAGGTTTCCAGCAACAATAGAACGGATATTCAAAGAGAAGCTGGAGAGACTAATTAAATTAATTCCGACTTCTCTTTCAACACGTTCACTTAGCAAATTATAAGTGGGCGATTACAAAATTCCGTGCGTATCCATTTCGTTGCCATTGCCATCAAAATATGTTTGACATTATGTTACTCAGCTACACTATTCCCACTAATAGTATATTACGTCCTTGCTTGTAAGTTTGTTGTATTGGCAAGCTTTGCTGAACGTCCCGTACATGAGTGTAGTAATTACACAAGCCAAAACAATACTTACAAGCAATTACATAAGATATTTTACATGCTTGGGTACGGTAAGTGCATTTTCAGTGATAGTAAGTGCACTTTACCGTGCATAAGCATGTAAAATAATAGAAAATACTCTGGAAATAGATTCGCTTCACCGAGAATCGGTTTAACTTTGGCTACAATTTATTTAACTGAATTCGTAATTTGTATAATTCAGAAATATCAGCGATTACAGATTGAAATGTACGATTATCCGGAAAACTTTCAAAATCCAGGTAAATAACTGGTAAAATCACAACATGACCTTTGACTTCAGATTCATTCGCTCAGCCTATTTACTTTCATAGATGGACACAAACCCTTGGACGTATGATAAACTTCAATCTGTTATCGACAACGAAAAATAAGCCTTGTGCCTTGAAAAGCAAAATGTCCGCTAGAACTATTGAAGTAATAGTATGTTGTGTTACAAGTATTGTAATGTTGATTTTTTCAGCACTAGACCCAAGTTTTCCTTACGAGCGGAGCGAGTAAGGAAAATTGGGTCGTGTGCTGAAAAAATCTCATTACAATACGTGTAACACATCATGCTTTGTGCCAACCGAGAATTGAAATAGACAAATGCACAAAAATTCAGAATTTTCATTGTAAACAATCACTCTTCGAATTTGATCGATCACGTTGCTTTGCATTTTTTTAAAACGAATGCTGTAATAACTCATACGAATTTCATTTCAACACTGGTTTGAGTGTTGTAATAAGCCATGAAAACGGGTGTTGCAATTTTGGACATTTCAATCTAGTTATCGATATTGAAATCCGTCGTATTTCAATTCTCGGTGGCACAAAATTCTGAATTTTTGTGCGTTTGTCTATTTCAATTCTCGGTTGGCACAAAGCATGATGTGTTACACGTATTGTAATGAGATTTTTTCAGCACACGACCCAATTTTCCTTACTCGCTCCGCTCGTAAGGAAAACTTGGGTCTAGTGCTGACACAACATACTATTGTACCAAAATGTAGACGAAACTTGCATGAGAAGTAAAAGGTTTAATGATTATATCGGGATACTTTTGGAGTTTAGAAAAGGTAAATTCGAAATTTGATACCAACGCATTTTCTCCCCTCCTCTGAAACTCCGAAACCCTCTCCACAAACAACACGCTCACAAATTTCTACCATTTTTCACTGAGGGTTAAAACTATTACCTCGCTAATAAGAAGGACCAGTGCTTGTATCGTTGAACGATCGTTGTTCAATCAGATTTCCATTTCTTTCTTATTCTTAAGCTACTTTTCTTTGAAAGCATCAGTGTCAATGAAGGTCGCTGTATGATTGTTACCAAAAACCTCAGAAATACGGGTTTCTGGTTTTAGGGGTAGATAGTGACCATTCGAAGAAACAAAATACTTTTCGTCGAAATGAATGAGCCAGTAGGATGATTGTCTGATACCAGGAAGAACTTTTACATATTGGTTGAGATAGGTTAAGGAGGGATGGACAAAATTTATGCTTTAGATGCTTTAGGGAAGAGACTATGAGATATTCAAATCGATGGATTGAAACGGGTAAGAGCTGCAAAATGAAGAGCTTCGTTGGTGAAGAGCGTTTGTCACTCTTATCACAACATTCATCCAGCCTCATTTAGGTGGATCTAAAATAGAGAATTGGAAATTTTACGTTTTTGATTTTTTTAGTGCATTGAGTCGAGTGCACCTTGAATAATTTAGGCGCAGACTGTTAACCTTTCCTTAATTATCATTTAAAAGATCATGTTCGCCGGTAAAAGTATCATTTGCAATAAAGTTACAACAATATGGCAGGTCTGCGATTCGTGGGTGGGACACATGACATCATTCAAACGTTAATTACCACACGAAATCATTACTTCTGGAAGTTAACGACGACACTGGCCAAGACAACGTTCAAAACATAAACATTAAAATTTCACTTCATTTAATTTTACATTCGAGCGCGATCTTTCGTCTTCTGCTGGTAGTCTCATACCAGAGTCGGTTGTGTGTATAAATCGCATTTATTTTTGGGCTTGGTTTCTGACCATTTGCTGCAATGCACGATTGCATATTAGCTAATTTTCGTTCATTTATAACGCTTTTAAAAGTGCACACTGCACATAAATATTGTGATTTATGGCTGATGTGTTTGTATTCAAAGTAAAATTTCATTGCAGATAAATATCTGTGTTTCTAGGTAAAACTCCGAATCATAAATGAATTGCCATTCCTTTGGTATTGAATCGAAATTAATGAAGCCATTGAATTGAAGTTCAATCAACTTCAACAAAGTATATTTTATAGAAATGCAAGCAGAAGAGACTGATGATAACGTAACTGTTTCCCAAACCACACATTAATCTCAAATAACTTTACATATTATTTGTACCAACACGCGTTTCTGATACACATTCAGTCATTCCAACAACACAGTGTTTGATCAACGATTTTTACTTTGCTTCGCATTTTGTAAGAATCGATTTCCGCTTGAAGAGCTCACAATTCTTTTTTTTGTTTTATTTCTTATTCACAATCTCCCATGCATAATATGTATCGTGCATGCGACGTGAAGCCGCAATTGTAATACACAATCACATCGTAAAACAGAAAAACAGGCATCGTTTCATTCAATAATTTCTCATTTTATTGAAGTTATTTGCATTGTTTCATTTTTAATTTTGATTTTACTTCATTTCATTCTTGTTTTTATTGACCTAAAAGTGTGTGAGTGGAAGACATTTTTGGCATATAAAAATTGGCCACGCCAACCATACCAATTTTGGTTGAACATTATACTCTTTTTGCTTCTTTTGACTTTTTTAATTAAGCAACCAAAAATGATGAGACACACAGCGTTTATCAATGAATGAATCAATTCAGGCTGAACACAAAAAAACACACACAGCCGAATGAATTGAGATGAAAAAGAATTCGAGTCTTTCAATTTGCATTTAATATTGTGTCGTTCTAACTAATTATACATTTTCGACGTTCTTTACGGACAAACAACAAAATATTATGTGGATTGGTGTGGTGTTAATTAGTTCTATGTGGCGTTGAAATCAGCAACACAATGTAATTTGACCGAACAGTCCGCTATGCTATAATACCTAAAGGTATCCAGGCCCGAACTTACTGCACTAAGGGGGCTCGAGCAGTCAGTATAGAGACTTTATATCGCGAAATTACGGATTGTCTAAATTTTTTACGCAAACCAATTTTATGCGTTAATATCAAATTCTTTGCGGAAATTTTCTATTGTTCTTTCCATCCCACAAATGTTTCATGCAACTTTTACTCGAATAACCATCGACGCCCGGAGATATAGAATAGAATATCTGAAGAACCGACTAGTCATCTACAATTGCTAAATACGACAACGATAAACAGCGAGCTTTGACTAGTGTCACCCATTACACTATTTGCACTCATTACACTATTCGCACCCATTACACTAATTGCACCCATTACACTATTTGCACCCATTACACTATTTGCACCCATTACACTATTTGCACTCATTACACTATTTGCACCCATTACACTATTTGCACCCATTACACTATTTGCACCCATTACACTATTTGCACCCATTACACTATTCGCACCCATTACACTATTTGCACCCATTACACTATTTGCACCCATTACACTATTTGCACCCACTACACTGGCCAAAATTAACGTGTTGCATAATAGGAAAATTGATTTTATCTTCAATGTGGCCTGACAATTAGTTGTTACAACAAAGGCAAATTGATTTTTTATGCGGGCGGTGTGATTAATCTTATTTTCTCACCTCAATAAGCCATGATAAAATTGGGTTTTGTTGACGATTGGTCAAATGACATTTCTAGTGAGAAAATTGAAGAATTTTCTCTACAGTTGGGATGAAATAGAACTTTTCTTACTTGAACTGTCACTTTGTTTATGTCTTCAAAAATAATATGGCGGCGAAGAAATTTTTCGTTTCGTGGAGAAAAACGGTTAATGACACCTCGTACACATGAAAAACGTGTGTCTGAGAGAAGTTGATCATTTCAACTTGCAAAATTGGAATTTATATTTTCTCCGCTCGGTGAACAAATAACTATTTCATAAATAAGCCTAGCAATTTGGTGTTGCATTAGGGGCAAATTGATTTTTCCTTCTTCTAGTTAATCTCTCACTTGCTAAATCAATTTTGATTCTAAAACCCATGACTGCTTCACATCTGAAATAAAAACTGTAAGTTCCACCTGGTGCAAATAGTGTGCTGAGGACTATTTGCCTCTGGGTAACAGTAAAACAACAAAAAAAAATGAAAGAATTTGGATCGAAAATAGAACGATACTTTAAATCGAAGAAGTAGTAGATTTAATGATTAAATTCGATATGTTTGCAGTTTGTAAAAGGTTGTTTGATTACAACTAGGCTGTTCAACGAATGCCAACAGTAGTCATTTTAATACCAAGGGATCCAAGGCGATACCGAAGTTATTAAACCCACTAGACATTTCACGATTATCCCGAGTGTTGTAATAGATTTTATATGTTAGGGAGGTCAAAAGTTCATAAAAATTCGATGAAACATAGTATTTCTGGCCTACAAGCATGTAAAGTAATGTTGAACAAATTGCCCCATTAAGACGAATGGACGCTTTGCAAATTTGTAGCCTACATTTAGGCGGAAAATATTCGTTTTTTGATGATTTTTACATTGTTCTTTATTATATCAATGATGTCGAGTAAAGGAACTAGCCCCTATATAACACAGTTCGCTCCTGCTGTCTATAATACAGAGAATTCCTACAAGTTCCCCGAAGCGATTATTACCTTACTTACGTATTAGTTTGTTAGCTCTGCAGATTTACTAAACGTTTTTCTATATTGTGGTCTACACGTCACAATCCCTGTGATATGAAAAGAAAGTTGATCGTAAATTGTAATTGAAAATGTCAGCGTTAAAATAAATGAATCTCTAAACAGCACCTCTTGAGCCGAGACTAGTCGCATTCAATTTTATTCGCATACGAACAGACATTTTAGATGTATCATCAACAATCACTCATCGAGACTCATAAACAATTAATCTTTGTGGAGGAAGTGTTATGTGGTTTGAGGTTCGTTCATCAAAAATAAAATTTATCCAAAAACCATTTCAGATTTACTTTCAGTAAAACCATAAAATTATTGTTCTCGACGTCTCGTCTTTTTTGTGTGCATTGAAACCACAAATCAAAAACCAAAAAATAAAAATCGGACCCCAAATATAGTCAACTCCATTTCATGTTCAAGTTTACAGTTAACATTTGAATTCAATAATTTCATACGAAAATATGATAAATAATATGAAATGAACATTAAGAGAACGAAATAATAAAACCGGTCCGTCTGATGAATAATTTCTATATTAAATATTTCGTAAAGCAAAACAAAAACATAGCTAACGCCGACCCGTACGAAACACCTATTCGTATCAAAAGCCTTTACTGTGAAACTCTTCATTTCTTTTACTTCATTCTCTACTGAAAAGCTATTCGCCCTTTAAAATCACTTACATTATCCACGCTGTGCCTTGTTATCATATACAATTAAATTGCCGGAGGCAATATAGACAGCCCCGTACGAAGTCAACTTTCACAAATTCCTATTTAAACAGCTATATACCGCAGGGGCTATTTAGTTGAATTATTAGCGAATTTTGGCGAATTTGACGAATTTTGGCGAATTTTGACGAATTTTGGCGAACTTTGACGAATTTTTGCGAATTTTTGTGAATTTATACATGATTTTAAGAAATTTCAAAGAATCGTAGAACTTAGTTACATATTTTTGGCCAAGACATTCTAAAAATCTATTTTTAACCGGGAAGCCATGAAGGTTTTTTTTGGCCAAACGATGAAAAATGTCCTAATTTTGTGAATTTTACATATATTTGTGAATTTAGTAGATTCTTGCATATTTTTGTTATGCTATATCACAAAACTAGCAAAATATTCCAAAAAACATAAATTTGGAAGAAAATTTTCAAAATTTGAATTTTTTAATTTGGGAGAATTTTGGCGAATTTCGACGAATTTCGGCGAATTTTGGCGAATTTCGGCAAATTAATTCGACTAAATAGCCCCTGATATACCGCTGTATTTACCTATATTTTCCTATAAATAAACATTTCACAGATGAATATGCTATTATATAGCTTTATATGCCTGTATATAGCTCAATATAGGTGAATATAGATATATATAGATGTCCATATATGGAATGCCTGAAACACTCCAAACACATAACAAATTACTTCTCTGTTAACAGAAACACTCTAAGTACCATTTTTCCGGAAATATATTTCAATTTTATTAAAATCCAATATGGCCACCGGCAGCCATTTTGTTAGGAGACCGGAAATTTTACCGACGCTTTACATTTGTTAATACCTTTCAAACAAAAAAAAAATTCATGAAATTCGGTCAAAATTTACTCGAGATATTGACAAAATACTCCACGTTCACTGTACGGCCGAGTAGCCAGATAAGAGCTTACTCCAAGAGACCTAGCTCACGCTCCGGAGAACATAATTTCATAAACTTTTTTTTCCCTGATTGGTACGGTCAATACCTATCTAATAAAGCTAAAACGAACGAAATATGTTCAAATGTGGCCGACCTACAAGCAAAAACTGCTTCCCGCCCTGTGCCTGTTTCACACCAAGGGGTCTAACTCACGAGTCGGTCATCCGATTTCCATAAACTTTTTTTTTGTCGATCGGTATTGTAAATACCTTTTATTTGACGTATCACTTACAAGTTTAACGTTTAAATGTCCGGAGATATCTTCGAAAAACCGTAAAGCACTTATTGGGCCACAGCTCGGGAGGGGTCGATCCAAAATCACTCATCTTCGAACTTAGCCTGTCTTTTGACATTACCAAACGGGAAAAAAAAGAATTTTCAAAATCGGATGCGTTTTACTCAAGTTATCGTGCAGACGGACAGACGGACAGAGGGACATTTTTGTTTCACTGATTTGGCATCTCTAGACAACCACAATAGGTTTCCCCTTACTCAGGGAGTCCAATTCGACGTGTTACGGACGTATGCGTAAACGCATAAGACCCCAGTACTTCGTACGGGTCTAAAAATATTTTGCACCATTCTAGACCACATAGGAAAATGTTTTCGCTCATACTGACGTTGTATTACTTATATGGTTGGATGGATACATAGAGTTGAAAGGTAAGCAGCAGATTATAATGTATATCTAAAACCGCTATATGATCCGGACAATTGAAACGCCTCCAGGTTTTGTATTGAAGACATTCTCATTCAAAATACAAAATCTCAGCGAAGTAAAACGTAACAAAAGCAAAAAAGGCATCGATAAAGAAAATGACTAGGAATACCTGTTCTGTGTAATGCCACATTACAATCTCTCTATTGAACATTCATTAATGGATTACGGTTGTTTTATAACGATTTATTAGTTTAGGATAGTGAATTCTGTAAGTCAATGTTACGGGACTTGACTGTTCCGATAAAAACAGAAATGTTGTTGCTTATTAATGTATACCATGTACCCAATCAGTATACATCTAGCTACACTCAATTAACAGAACTTTTGTAATAATTTCATAAAATATTGTGTTGCATATTCAAATCACCATCGGTGTGATATAACGATGTCGAGGAAGTGACATGATTGGATGGAATAAAAATTGTTTAAAATGCAGTTGTCTGACCCGATTTCAAAGAAAATCTTGTTTTTGATATTTCTTTTCAAAATAAATTACCATGCGCCGATGAGAGGTGCAGATTTTGAATTAAAATTGTTTCTCTAACCCGCATTTGCGAAAAAATATTTTTATGTTTGCGGCACTTCAGAATGCCAAAGGCATAATTTAATGAAACTGTTTCTGAAACGGATGGAACGGCGACGTATACGAAATATTTCGTTTCGTTACATTGGCCTTGACCATGGTCAATAAAGTGAAGAAAAAATGGTGAAACTTGAAACAGGTTATAATACGCTTATCGGTATGGTTTGATCGATTACCACTGATATGAATTCTTACTTTACGTCGGCTAAAATGCACTGTGTCACTTTAAATCTCGTCAGGCTCAGCAATTTGTTTTTTTTTTTGAGGAAGAATCTTTCGAAAAGTATTAAGTCTGACGAAGGTTTAAAGTTATGGTGAGCAAGGATGGATCGTATGGAATTTTTTGAATAATTTAATATTTTTGAAGAGATTTTTCGACTCACAATCTTACCGACTCAAACTTTCAATTGTAACTGGCATCTTGTGTGGTTGACCAGGGTAACGTTGTAAGCCACTATATAATTATTAAAGCATACCCAGCATACCCAACGATCGTGTTCAATTTTAATTTTTCGTTTTTTTTTAAGCAAACAAAAATGCCCTTCCCACTTTACTTTCTTTTGAAGTAAAAACTCACACATCTGAATTCAATCAAATAACGAGCCGTGTTGTTGTTGTACACATCACGGCGGTACGAGTCATATAGAAATGATTTCATTTTCGATTTATTTAGACATTGTATTCTTTTCAACTCCTTATTTTATGAATTTCGTTTAGTCATGATCGTCAGACAAGACGTTGAATTAATAAATTTGACATTACAGCCTCGAAATTTCGTCGAGGGGTATAAATCAATGGAACAACGTATAATGTCATTGTATTCGTATCGAATTTGTATTTTAGTTTTCATTGTTGCATTATTGGCAAGAGACAAGCTGGAAGAATAGTTCCATCTGTTGAACAGTAAACATCTGTATCACCTTTCTACCAGTTTGATAGTCAACTACCAGTTTGGTAGTCAACTACCAGTTTGGTAGTCAACTACCAGTTTGGTAGTCAACTACCAGTTTGGTAGTCAACTACCAGTTTGGTAGTCAACTACCAGTTTGGTAGTCAACTACCAGTTTGGTAGTCAACTACCAGTTTGGTAGTCAACTACCAGTTTGGTAGTCAACTACCAGTTTGGTAGTCAACTACCAGTTTGGTAGTCAACTACCAGTTTGGTAGTCAACTACCAGTTTGGTAGTCAACTACCAGTTTGGTAGTCAACTACCAGTTTGGTAGTCAACTACCAGTTTGGTAGTCAACTACCAGTTTGGTAGTCAACTACCAGTTTGGTAGTCAACTACCAGTTTGGTAGTCAACTACCAGTTTGGTAGTCAACTACCAGTTTGGTAGTCAACTACCAGTTTGGTAGTCAACTACCAGTTTGGTAGTCAACTACCAGTTTGGTAGTCAACTACCAGTTTGGTAGTCAACTACCAGTTTGGTAGTCAACTACCAGTTTGGTAGTCAACTACCAGTTTGGTAGTCAACTACCAGTTTGGTAGTCAACTACCAGTTTGGTAGTCAACTACCAGTTTGGTAGTCAACTACCAGTTTGGTAGTCAACTACCAGTTTGGTAGTCAACTACCAGTTTGGTAGTCAACTACCAGTTTGGTAGTCAACTACCAGTTTGGTAGTCAACTATCAGTTTGGTAGTCAACTATCAGTTTGGTAGTCAACTACCAGTTAGGTAGTCAACCATCATTTTGATAGTCAACTATCAGTTTGGTAGTCAACTATCAGTTTGGTAGTCAACTACCAGTTTGGTAGTCAACTACCAGTTTGGTAGTCAACTACCAGTTTGGTAGTCAACTACCAGTTTGGTAGTCAACTACCAGTTTGGTAGTCAACTACCAGTTTGGTAGTCAACTACCAGTTTGGTAGTCAACTACCAGTTTGGTAGTCAACTACCAGTTTGGTAGTCAACTACCAGTTTGGTAGTCAACTACCAGTTTGGTAGTCAACTACCAGTTTGGTAGTCAACTACCAGTTTGGTAGTCAACTACCAGTTTGGTAGTCAACTACCAGTTTGGTAGTCAACTACCAGTTTGGTAGTCAACTACCAGTTTGGTAGTCAACTACCAGTTTGGTAGTCAACTATCAGCTTGGTAGTCAACTACCAGTTTGGTAGTCAACTACCAGTTTGGTAGTCAACTATCAGTTTGGTAGTCAACTACCAGTTTGGTAGTCAACTACCAGTTTGGTAGTCAACTACCAGTTTGGTAGTCAACTACCAGTTTGATAGTTAACTATCAGTTTGGTAGTCTGACTACCGTAGTCAACTACCAAATTATCGAATTATAAATATGCAAGCAGTCTCAATAATTCCATCAGTGGATGAGCAGTTCTGGAATAGTAAACAACACTGTCGAAAATTACGTTTGGTAGCCAATAATAATCTTGGTGGTCAGACACCAACTACCAAACTTTCGAATTGCAATGTTAACTGTGAGCAATCAGTTATATCAGATAACAAATAATTATTATTTTCCTGGTGTTGATTTGTTCACAGTGGCTTTGCAATTTTGAATGTCAATCCATCTGGCAACTACTAAATTTGAGAACAGAAAGACAGGCTCTATCAGGTCTCTTTTTCTAAAGAAAAAACATCCTATAAAAGTATAGACGAGGATGATCAACGCTGGATTTTTTTTTACTTGAAACTCCTCCCAGGCAGTCGTTATAATGTGCATTGAAGAGGATGTTTTCACAACTATAACCAGTCCTAGTTAATGTTGCTTCAATTGACTCTTGTTGTATTACCACCAAATTTTGTTAAAATTGTCAACCGTTGCAAAGACTACATGTATGCAGTGCCGCCTTTACCTTTTGGGCGCCATCGGGCAATTGGAAAAATAGGCGCCAATTTAGTGAAGCTAAATTTTTAGCCCCGTACGAAGTACAAAGGGGCTTATAGGATTACGATGCCGTGTGTAATTGATGGAATTCGAAGCAGACGGTAAGGGCAAAGTGTTTGCCTATGTTCATAGATGACGAATCTGCAATAAAAGTTTTGTCTGTCCGTCTGTCCGTCTGTCACGTCGATATCTTGAGTAAATCAAATCCGATTTTTTTTCCCTGAAAGATAGTCGAAATATTGAGGCTAAGTTCGAAGATGGGCATATTCGGGTCGGCCCTTCGTGAGTTAGGGCCACCTAAGTGATTTAAGGTCTTTTGGTGATATTTATGGCAAAATAAACGATGGAAATGTAAATGACACGGCAAATGATAGGTATTGTCAATACCAATCCAGGAAAAAAAAGTTTTTTAAAATCGGGTGAGTGGACCGTGAGTTAGGGCCTTAGAAGTGAAATGCTACTAGGGCCCTATGTATATTTTACATAGAACTCGAGTAAATTTCATTCGTTTTTCGTAATTTTTGTTTGATTTGGAAGGTAATCGAATGCCGAATAGAATGTTGTTGAAAAAAAAATTAAATTTGGGTCCTTGGCCTAGGCCGCTACTAGGGCCCTATGTGTATTTCACATATAACTCGAGTAAATTTCATCCGTTTTTGGTAATTTTTGTTTCATTTGGAAGGTAATCAAAGGCCGAATAGAATGTAGTTGAAAAAATTTTTAAATTTGGGTCCTCGGACTGAGGCCGATACTAGGGCCCTATGTGTATTTTACATATAACTCGAGTAAATTTCATCCGTTTTTCGTAATTTTTGTTTCATTTGGAAGGTAATCAAAGGCCGAATAGAATGTAGTTGAAAAAAAATTTTAATTTGGGTCCTCGGACTGAGGCCGATACTAGGGCCCTATGTGTATTTTACATATAACTCGAGTAAATTTCATCCGTTTTTCGTAATTTTTGTTTCATTTGGAAGGTAATCGAAGGCCGAATAGAATGTAGTTGAAAAAAATTTTAAATTTGGGTCCTTGGACTAAGGCCACTACTAGGGCCCTATGTGTATTTTACATATAACTCGAGCAAATTTCATCCGTTTTTCGTAATTTTTGTTTCATTTGGAAGGTAATCAAAGGCCGAATAGAATGTAGTTGAAAAAAAATTAAATTTGAGTCCTCGGACTGAGGCCGATACTAGGCCCATCAAAAAATAAAATTTTAGGGAGATTTGAAATTTTTGTTTCATTGTAAAGGAACGTCGTACGGGGCTTCGTAATTGCGCTATGCGCAATTTGTAAGATGTACATATTACATAATAATTTTACTTTAACTACATTAACCGGCGCAATAGGCTTACGGTCCAAGTAGGGTGACAGACGCACTAGGGTCACGTACGCAATAGATATACGGGTTTGTACGGGGCTCAGTCGCAGCAAACGCTCCGACTGTTCTGATGGCTCGTTTTTAAGGACCTCGGGCGCCATTTACTTCTGCTCCACGACATCTTAATCTTATAACCTGAGCGTTAAAGTGTTTAGCAACCTTTCATTAACACTCGAAAACATTCGCACGGATCTAATTTGCTTCAACCAGACACGGTTAATGTGCCGGAACATAGACTCTGTCGGTCTTCGCATACATGACACATACATATACGTATGTCTGTCGTATTTCCAATTAGTTATGCGAGTTAATAGAAATAAATTAAATTTGAAACTACAGTCATTTAAGTCGTTGACCATTCGTTCCATAGTCTAAAGTCAATCTATTTCAACTTATCGCGATTACATAAAGTAAATACATGAACAATTAGACATACACACTCATTCACGCATGGATAACCCTAGGAAATTATCAATTATCAAGACCATTAAACTATTGAAACGAAAACCTTGAAAGGGAAAACCATCAATTAAGTGTTGAGTATTGATTTGAAAATATGATTGTTACATACATTGACGAGAAACACATTTTTTTCATGTCTCGTCTCTTTTTACCATTTTTCAATTATATAGACTAAAAGGTCAACGACTTAACCAATTCAATTAACACAAAACACTCGAGACACAAAAGGTTTCCTACACTCAACAATAACAATATTTTTCTTGTTTATTTTCGACATGCATCCGAGACTTCTATGTGTGTACATTTGGAACAACAAAAAATGAAGGGGACTCTCTAATTTGTGTGTCAACTTGAAAATCGTCCGTCTTGCATCTCATCACATTGTAAAAATGCATTTTTCTTTTCGAGATGAGAAACCCAAACAACATGCATAATATGTAAGTCTTCGAGTGCACACATTAGTCATGAGTATGTCGTTAATTTCACTAAAAGTCTGTCATTTTCTCTTTTTTTTTCACTCCATATACAATTTTTAATTTATTTTTATTTATTTATATCATTTTTATGAAATGTTCAATGGACAGAAATGTATCATTCATTTTCGTAACGATAAGTTTCGTGTCGTTGTTTATAAAGAGAAAAAAAATCTGTTTTTACAAGCTTTCCAACGGTAAACGATGGACCAAACATGCATTGAAGATGAAGTTCGTGTGTTAAAACAAAAAACCGAAAGACAATTTCTAAGGCAATGCCTAAAGAGTGTAAAGAAAAATGTTTTTAAAAATGTGAAAATATTTGTCTGCAGCATCTTACATGCTTGCATATTCCTCAATTGGAGTGTTAAACAGAAACTGGATCGCTTTTTTTCTCGACAAAAAGAGTCATATGTGTAATAGTCTGCTAGTTGCCAGGCTTTTTTTTCTTTCTTATTCATTCTTAGCACCATATTGAACTTGTATGGATTTTCATTGAGTTTTTTGCTGTTTCTGCACCGAGCGACTAATAATTTATTGTAATAATTTCAGTTCGGCTTTTTTCTCCTTTGCAAACAAAAAAAAAAACATATTTCTTCATTAGACTTCATCTGAACTGCAAATTAACCGTTGCTACTTGTGTGGTTGATGGAAAACAATTTCTTTGCTAGCGGGCAGCAGGTCTCATTTACTACACTGGATGTAAGTTGATTAAAAATTGTTTTAATTTTGATTGACTGTTCAAAATTACTTGACATCCATGAGAAACTCATGATGAGTTCGACCTACATCTAGTCCTTCAGAGAAACTAAATAACGAACTCCGAATCAATTTCTAAGTATCTATTTCAACAAGTGATGAGGTTGTATCTGGTACGCACATAACTATACGCTCTGCTGAATAGGAAATAAGTTTTCAGTTTCTTCCCTACGAACAGTAAAAGAGAGCGGCCCATTTTAAGCTTTCTTCTTCATGTGGTGGATTCGTATCATTCGTACATCCCACCTACAGTAGGTGACTTTGAAGTACGACACGCATTTCGTTTCCGCTTTTTTAAGCTGGGGCGAATACCAATACAAACTAGAGTGATTTTCCGTTTCTAAACAGACCTGAGTGTAACTATTTCAAGTGTAAGCACTATTGTTTGTGTGAGTTGATCAGCTGGAACAAAAGGTGGCGGGACATTTCCACACCGTCAATATCGTCAGGAACGATATTATCGTTTTTTTGGACGATACTATCGTCTAAAAAACGATACTATCGTCTAAAAAACGATAATATCGTTTTTAGACGATAGTATCGTCCAAAAAAACGATAATATCGTTTTTTGTACGATAGTATCGTCTCAAAATCGATATTATCGTTTTTGAGACGATACTATCGTCCAAAAAAACGATATTATCGCCCAAAAAATTTTCATCCAGGACGATATCGTCTAAATTGAAAAATTCTAAAATATTGTCTGGACGATAGTATCGTTTTCTTGTCGATATTATCGTTCAAAAAACGATATTATCGTTTTCTGGACGATATTACCGTTCTAGAAAATCTAATGGATATTTTCGTTTTCTGTACGATAATATCGTCCAAAACGATAATATCGTCCTGGGCGATATTATCGTTTAGTTTTGGGTGGTAATATTGTCCAGGACTCAATTTTACTCAGAGGTGCAGCACGAACCGAATTCTCTTCCAAAATATCGAAAAACAATTGTCAGAGGAAATCACCTACACATCAGTGGCGTTTAGTTCGTCCCTAAATAATTCAGCTTTTTACGTAATGAATACCAACTTTGATTGTACATAAAAAGCGTTTTTAGCGAGCCGGGCGCCGGAACGGTGTCGGAACTTAGGAGTTAATTTTTTTTCTCGCATCGTCTCATAATTAGTCTGTGTAATTTTTCTATATAAAATTTAAATTGACGGAACCAAATGAACCAATTTTTAATATATATTTACTATGCTGGTGCATGTAATAAGGCTATTACATGTATAGGCAATAACCTTTACATCACTCGCATAGTAAAACGTCGTACTACACACGGAAATTAAAGTGATATCTCGTATCACGATGAGTAAAAGTACCTCGGGCTGCCGCCCTCGGATACTTTTTCTCATCTGGATACGAGATATCACTTTACTTCCCTTGCATAGTAATGTACTATTGCCGTCTATAAAAAGGTGTTTATCTACAAGATTTTGTGTTTCGTCTTCAACAACCATCCAGAGCGATAATATCGCCCAGGACGATATTATCGTCTAGAATTTTTATTTTAAATAAATTAAAAACGATATTATCGTCCCAAAAATTATCGCCCAGGACGATAATATCGTCCAAAATAACGATAAATTTGTTCAGAAAAAGAAAATAACGATAATATCGTCCAGCGGATATTTTCATCCAGGACGATATTATCGTCAAAAAAACGATATTATCGTTTTTTGAACGATAATATCGTTTTTTAGACGATAGTATCATCAAAAAAACGATATTATCGTTTTTTTAAACGATAATATCGTCAAGAAAACGATAATATCGTCCAGAAAACGATACTATCGTCCTGAAAATATTTTAAAATTTATAATTTTAGACGATATCATCGTCCTGGATGAAATTTTTTTGGACGATAATATCGTTTTTTAGACGATACTATCGTCTAAAAAACGATAATATCGTTCCTGACGATATTGACCGTGTAGTTATGTCGCCTCATCGGAACAAAACTACGTCACATATTTCAGAGTCACCGGCTGTATTTACAATACATCCTTGAAATAAGCTCACTTTCCTGATTTTTTTTTTCTAGAATATCAGACGGTTATACAATCAACGAGTTTCATTAACAATAAAGTGCTAAATTTGTCAGCCAGCTGTAAAGGTGTTATATCACACACATTTGTTTGATAATTCAGTCAGATGTGACAACTGCATTATCATAATCATATATCAGCATCCGCATCACATATGGATTGGAACTTTAATGTTCCGTGAAAATACGACTTTTTTTTTAAATGTTTCTTTGTAATCAAAAATGTCGTAACTAAACGTAACCGAACAACTGTTACAAAAAGCAACAAAAACCAACGATTTGTCTTCTTTTCCACACACAAAAAGAAAAGTTAATTATTTATTTCTCAATAGAAAATCACAATAAAATAAAAACGCCGCACGCACTTCTTCTTCAAGCGATGGAATCGAAAATAAGTGAACCGAAGAGATTATTTAACTGTGAATTTTTTAAGCAAAACAAATATTTATCCATACAAATATGTAGGTCTTGTTCTTTAGGTGAATGTCTTTCGGACTTGAATGTCTTCTACTGTGTTCTCTTCGCTATATATATAACATGATGTTCTGTGTGGCGAATTTCGATGAAATAAAAACGGATGATTTCTATATTTCTATATTTCTATATTTCTATATTTCTATAATTGTTTACAATTTGAATGATTTTCTACAAAAAAAAATGGTTTATTTGCATTAGAAAACAGAATTATCGAACGTACAATAATGTAACGTTACATTTGGACAGTTGCAATTTAACACAATCATTTTGTTAATATTAGTAAGCCGAAGAAAAAGTTCATAAATTCACGAGATTATTAAACTCCTGAGGACACATACAGTTTAACAGCCACACTCAAAGAGCAAATTATTTTTTAATTGCAAAAAAAAAAGTTTTTAAGCAGAAAAGCTTTCAAACAGACCTACTCATGGTAAAATTATACTTAATTATCGAAAGACAACAATTAAAATAATTCGCCTGCTGTACAGCACAGTTATCCATGTTAATCGTTCGCATTTACCCAGACATTTTGTAAAACAAATTACACAAATCATCTTTCTCGTAATCTTCAAAATCACTAGAATTTATTTAATTCTACGAAGACTGGAAGCACCACACAAAACAATGTTGAGTAACGGGGCATTTCCTCGGCATACACATATATAAGGTGGTCATATTTACATCTGCATAATATTACCATTTCGGCTTGATAGTGAGCTCAGATTTGCTGTACAAGAAGTGGCTGATCAGAGTGGAACAAATTGATAAAAGCGAATGGAGGAGAAGTAGATCTTCTAAAATTGCACATTTTTATAGTCCAGCTTTTTATTGGAGTAGGGCAAGTTGATAAAGGCGGTACAAAGATCACTCAACGGAAATTAAACCATAATTTGATGTAACGTTTTAATTTCAGTTCAATTGGTAAGAATTGCTTGAATCTGTAACCTTTGGTGCAAAGAACTCGCGAAGAATTTGTGGTTGAACGAACTCAATGTTTCGCCAAAGCTGCTGATTAAGTAGCGGTTACTTTCGTTATGGAACGGTGGGGTGTCCGTCTGATAGAGTATGTGCAGTGGTATGGCAAGAGATTAACATAATAACAAATAGCAACCGTTTTCATGTCAATAATTGTCTCGAAAGTTGGGAGTTCTCGGTAGAGTTGGAACTCATCGCAACAGAGCCTAAATAGAAACCACTCCTTCGAAGCTATATGCATGCTTGACGGCTACGCTATGCCTAATTTAGTGAAATATCTTCTCAAACTTCGCTAAGTTTCACCAATTTCAATTTCGCTAAGTTTCACCAATTTTAGTTTCGCTATGTTTCACCAATTTCAATTTCGCTAAGTTTCACCAATTTCAATTTCGGTAAGTTTCACTAATTTTAATTTCGCTAAGTTTCACCAATTTTAATTTCGCTAAGTTTCGCCAATTTTAATTTCGCTAAGTTTCACCAATTTTAATTTCGCTAAGTTTCACCAATTTTAATTTCGCTAAGTTTCACCAATTTTAATTTCGCTAAGTTTCACCAATTTTAGTTTCGCTAAGTTTCACCAATTTCAATTTCGCTAAGTTTCACCAATTTCAATTTCGCTAAGTTTCACCAATTTTAATTTCGCTAAGTTTCACCAATTTTAATTTCGCTAAGTTTCACCAATTTTAATTTCGTGAATTTTTGGTAGATTTATTGCAATTTAGATACCAAAAATTGTATCGAAGGGAAACCCTGGTAGAGTATCAACTATTTATGAAGCCCAACGAACTCCACAAAAATTGGAGAAATTATAGTGAAATTTAGCGAAACTCCAAGTAAATAGTTTCTCTCAGTTCTCTAAATGGTGTTAGGGAATCTCGCGCCGCGTCATTCACAATAACTCACAAAGTGACATCTTCCTTATACAAAATGTGTCAAAATGTGTATTATTGTGAATGACGCGGCGCGAGATTCCTAGCAACCGAAAAATTTGTTTAAAATTGGCTCTGGCTACAAAATCTGCGCACTGTAACAAATCTTCCGTTATTATACCACTGTCACAACTTACTATTCAACTACCTCACTCGCTGTGTGCATAAGAAATTTTTCTTCAAATTTTACCTAAATTCCACTAAAAATTGTGTCATTGTTTACGAGGCATGACAAAGTATAGCCGGAGCTGACGTACGTTTTAAATTCTATGTAAAATCCAACCTATCAATGATTCATCAGTTAACATTTAAATATCGAATCCTGATAACGTTTTTTTTCGATATGCCATTGCAATATCTGTTGAGTACATTAGTTGGTGAGTGACTGAAAAATTATTCCATTTTGCCATTGTGCAAGTTTTGTGAATGTGAGAGTATGATTTTAAAACCAGTCAATATTTGCATAAGTACACACAATTCAAGCAAAATCGTTTTTTTTTCCGTAGTTTTTGTGAAAATGTGTGAATAAGTGACCATTGAATGTTGATTTTCTTCACTTAACATACTTGAGTGACCGTCCTTGATAATTTCTTGCTTTATTAAGACTTAAAACAAGTAAAAAAAGAACAAACGGACTTGTTAAAATGGTATAGGACATTGAGTTTATACGATTTTTGATAAGTCATTGAGGCGTATAACTGAACCTCAAACAAACTGGAATATAAAACGTTCGTTGCAACATGTCGGAAAATTAATTTTTAAAATTCTAGGTGTTTATGTGCTCAGATAAAATGGCATTTTTTTTCCCGCATGTACGTGCAGAGTATGAGTATCAGATCAGCGATCGGCAAAAAATTCGTTTCTTAATTTGAATAAGTTTGGTTGAATGTAAATTCAATTCATGCACAGTTTCGGATCGTTGCTTGTATTGATTGATGTAAATATAGTTTGAACGAGAATTGATCTGAATGATAAAGATGTTTGAACGAATGAATATTGGGATTGACGAAATATTGGAGGCGTAAACAAATCGAGTAAGTAATTGAACTGATTTCCGCATAATGACTGGTATAGGGTAGAAATTAGTAGTTTTTGTTCCGATAGTCATAAGTTTGCCTATGTGAGCCAAATGCGAGTTTGAGACGTTCACTTGTAACGTAGAATTAACAAATTTCGTCTACGATGCATTTTGATTGATTTATTGATTTTAAAACGATAAATTTGCTGTTGACTCATCTTCTTCTTAGGGCTACATTCTGTGCACTTCGGTCGTCATTTTAAGTCAAGAATGACGAACGATGTAAAATGGAAAAGTAAGTACCGATCATTGGCCGATCACGAGAGCATCCGGGTATATAAATCCAACCAGGATTTGGTTAACCTATGTGACGCGTGTGGAAATTCACGCTATCCGCGGCATCCTGGATACCGGGAAAAATCAAATTTACGATTTTAGATACCGGGAAATTTGACTCAGATACCGGGAAGAAAACAAAATTTCCACACGCGCTATGTGAGACAAAAAAGGTTTGGCTCCTTTACTTTTGAGCAATAGGATGACCTTAGCATGGATATACCTATAGGTTTGGTGAATGTCTTAGTAAGCGTTAGCGTAGAGAAATCAAAAAATAGAATTTTAGTTTTGGTAACACCTGTAGGGAGCTGTTCACATATTACGTCACTCTCGAAGTTACAGCAAAATGTGACGGCTTTAACAAATTTGGGTCATATTTAACACTTTTTGCGTGACGTTGGGAAGGTCAAAAATTCCGTAAAACAGTGTGACGTAATATGTGAACAGCTCCGAACCCTTGCAATTAGGTACGGCTATTTCAGCCCTTTCGATGCATAACTTTATTATAAAATCGAATATTGTCAGCCACTCAAAACTTTACTTTAAGCCGTTTCTTGCTCCGATAAGAATCTGCCCAGTAGCTAGAACTATATGTTTGACCACATTTTTGATCAATAGAATGTCTTCAAACGGTGTGAAAACGAAGAGACGATTTTTGGAAAATGGATTTCACTTTCTGGGTTTTACAATGCTTGACGGCTACGCTATGCCTAATTTAGTGAAATGTCTTCTCAAACTTCGCTAAGTTTCACCAATTTTAATTTCGCTAAGTTTCACCAATTTCAATTTCGCTAAGTTTCACCAATTTCAATTTCGCTAAGTTTCACCAATTTCAATTTCGCTAAGTTTCACCAATTTCAATTTCGCTAAGTTTCACCAATTTCAATTTCGCTAAGTTTCACCAATTTCAATTTCGCTAAGTTTCACCAATTTTAATTTTGCTAAGTTTCACCAATTTCAATTTCGCTAAGTTGCTAAGATTTGCCAAATTACTTTCATCAAATTTTGGCAAATTTTAACAATTTTTGGAAAATCAGCACTGGTTAAAATCAAAGAAATGGATCCGGCATTTTGTATTTTTTACGGGTAGTTGTTCCTTCCAGGGAACGTCTGGCGGTTGTGCACAGATCCCATGTAAAACCCAGAAACTGAAATATTTGCATAAACAAAAGATGAAGTTTTACTCTTTTGTACCTCTCGGGAAGAAAACTGAATTTCCATCAGCGACTTGTCTGGATGCTCTAACCTAATTCAATGTGCTCCGATATCAGACAATCTAAAATTAATTGCCACAGGATGTGTAACATCTTCACAAGGACATGTATTGAATATTAAGTATCAAAAATTCATTTTCGTTGAACTAAACGCCACTCAACCATAATATCGATATCTAATTGTATGTCGCAGTCGCAGTCTAATAATATTATCAACATTGCTCTGTATCTTCCCATATGGCTCATTCGCTCATTTGCATTTTATTACATTTTTGGCTATAGATTGACTAATCAGAACCACTCCAAATACGTATTGATTTCACGAACGAATATCAATGAAAAAAAATTCCATTTCCAATTCTGATTTCGTAACAATTACATTTTGTTTAATTGGCATAATTTGATATAAGGTTATTGTCTTTTTACAGCGAGATAAAATGTGCTGAGCATAAAATATTTTTTTTAAACTTTTAATTTCAATGTAGGGTGACCAAAATTTAAACTTACGTTTTATTGAGCAATTAAATATAATAAGTAAAAAAAACTGCAATCCAATCCAAGTTATTCGCCAACAAACAAACAAAAAAAATAACGGAATGAGTTAATCCAATCTCAGGTGTCAGCGTATAATGTTACTGAAATATTATTGAATTACAAGTACGTTGCACTTCCAAAACACAAAAAAAAATTGTTTTTTTCAATTCTTTTTCAAAGTCGTTGTTATACAAGTCCAGCGAATTATTTTCGTTCAATATTTTGAATTTAGTTCCACATGCACAGCACTGAAATGCTTTCGATGAATTTACACAAAATTTGTCATTTACTTTTTTTTGAGGAAAAGTGACAATTTTTCACACTTAACACCGTATGTGCATCGAATCGGTCGATCCAAAACTTAAATATATATAAAAACAGCTATATCGTCGTAACAGCAAAAGTTGTTTCACTTCGACGATTTCACAATTAAATAAGATCGGTTAATTATTCGAATCAATTATGCAACGGATTTAAATTTTTAGTTTTAGGAAAAGGTTTTTATTATCACCAAAAAAAAGCAATCAAATTAAAAGAAAAAGTTTCCGACAGATCAAAAACACCTGTGAGATTTGAGTATGTGCGGATACCGTTAATATACCGGAACGGATAAATATTTATACACCGAAATCTCAAAGAAGTAATTTAACATTAAAGAAAACTAAACATGCGCAATATGCAACAGTTGCGGCACGACTGACTGAATCATTGTTGTAAATAAAAATGGTCTGTGCAATGCTGTTTTTGTTTGCACCGTTTGCACGCTCTCTCAGTTCATTCGGTTCTCTCACCAGAGAGTAAAGTTATTCATTCGGTCAGTGTATTTAGTTTCAAGATGTGTTCATTCATTATGCCCGTTCTAAGCGACTGCTTGGCACACCAAAAATAAAAATATGGAAATACCGCAAAGGCAACATTATGCACATTTTATAAAATATTGTATGTTGCATTATGTTATAGCGATTGTTAAAAGGTTATGATTTGAATGTATTTTTAATGTTGACTGTAATTTGTTGGTTTATTATTTCATTGGCAGACAGTCTTCCATATCACACAAAAACATCACATGAAATTTAATTGCAATTCGGTGGGGGAACGAGAAGAATTTTTACATTTTAAAAGCTTAAAATCTACCTAGAACGTTACTTTGAATATCTGGACACTTTTGTTAGCCTGATAAATCTGGAAATGATCCATTTATCCTTTCAAAGACTCAAATATTGTACTTCCGTAGACCTCCAACGTCCCTAACCCACATTTTAACCTGTTACAGACGGCAAGATAAAAGTATTTTTAATCGGTTAATTTCAAATCTTGTACTTCAATTTTTTAACATGCATTTTACTGTATATGTGCCCATATTACCCAGAGCTTGTCATTATTTTTGTCGTCGTTATCGATAACAGATGAACAGTGCCGGACTGGCCCTATGGGCGTTCGGGCGATTCCCGAAGGGCCTTTTAATTTTTGTTTGAAGAAAGGGCAACGAAGGGTCTTATTAAAAATTTCTTCATACAACGCAACGCCCGAAGGGCTTTTTTGACAGAATGATAGTATAAAGAGGCTGCGAAAACACAACACTATTACAGAATTCGGGAATTCGGTACTTTTTAAATCAATGCTAGACCCAATCGGGTCAATAGAACACTTTTCTTTGAATTGCGCTAAAATTGACCCGATTCGGTCGAGCATTGAATTAAAAAGTTTCGGAGGAAGAAAGTATGTGACACAGATTAAAACACATGAATTTATTGTAAATCTGAAAGATGGCGACGACACTTTAAATTCATCCTTGACCTGATGAGATCATTTCAGACTATTGATCGACGAAGGTTGATGGACAAAGTCAAGAAATTGGGATTCCAAAGGAGAGTTATTCGATGGTTTCAAAGTTACTTGAAGGAAGGAAGCCAACGTACAAAAGTGACATGTACATGTGTATGTATGGGAACAACATCGAATAACTGACAATGATCCGTTGCTAAAGGGTAACGCTAAAAAAATATCGAATGTCAGCAAAGGGATTTTCTCTCGAGTTCATTTTCCAACTGAAGAAATCACGGCAGTAAAAGCAAACCTGGCAGGAGCGGTTCTTTATTGAAACGTCAAATGAGGGACCTAATACACTGTATGAAAATGAACTCAAATGAACACTGACATAAGTTGAAAAATTTAATTCGCAAAAAACATAGGGCTACTAGATTGTTCAGGTCCCTAGTCAAATCAGCGCTCCTCCTGGTTGACCTTTACTCTGCCGTGGAAGAAAGGCATGTTGCCAGATTATTTGAGTTAACTAGTGCAGTATGCTACAAGGAATAAATTTGTCTTGCTTCGAAGTCTCATGAATGAATTATCTGCGAATCAGAAATGAATTTTTGGTTGCCATTATAAATAGGTTTGTTCCAAGGCCATATGAATTGTCAAATTTCATCCATAGAACCATAACCTCAATAATATCTCTGTGTAAGTCGCGTAGGCGACGTTGCTCGATTTGTATGAAATATCACGTAAGCGACGTTGCTGTGGATGAAATTGTCGTTGTTCGGGTTGTCAAAGTTCGTGTTTACAGTTACATGGAACAAACATATACAGAGAAACATAAAACTAAATTGATTTCCAAGAACATGACGATCTTTTTGCAATAAATCCATTTCCATACTGATACTGGAACCTTACTTTCTGAACTACTTATTGTTCAATATTTGGAATTAGTTTGTAATACAAGGAAACTTCCATGGTATTTCCATCTTAAGTGGACAAAATTGTTAGAAAGAAAAAAACATAAAGAAACCGACACGTACAGGACTGTTCATGATTGACAAAATTGAAATAAATTTCCGAAAGAACTGTTTCGACACGTACGTGCATTCCTCACGTGTAGTGCGTATACAATATACTATACAGACTGATAGTCACAATGCCATTAATTATGTCCTTTCAGCTGTAAACACTTCAATAGTATGCAAAATGAAGAGTTTGTTGAAATTTCTTTGATAAAAAGAGAAATTAATTTTTTCATAACAAACGATGCTGTAGCGAATTTTGATTGATTCGCTATTCATAGACGCTAAAACCTTTGTTATTTTAATTAGCCACATATACCACTCTTACCACTTAGATAATTCAGTATAAGAGCAAAAAAAAAAACGAAACGGAGAGAGAGAGTGGGCGAATATTAAATCAAATCAATTAAAAAACATTGGTGAATGTTATGTGTTAATTGGCAAAGCATTAAAAGCGTTGACGGGAGGTATATATCAAATAAAATAACATCTCCAGCGGATTTCGTTTGGGATTTTGTGTAAACTTTACAATTCGATTCTGAGCTCATTGATCGAAAAATACGAAAATCCATTACTTATATTGAATGAATGAATTTAGCAATGAAATTTTGATGATACCGTAGCTGTTATTGCATCAACAGGTCATAAAATTTGAAAGGAAAAAATGAAGTTAGTCTTACGGAAGAAAAAGATCAAAATTTATTGCCATCACTTAAGGTTGTCTAACGAACCCGTCCATGGAATCGAACGTAACATTATGTGTACCCGCTTCATGTGGTGTTATCTACTAATATGTGTCTATAATGCTGTGCTACTGGGCTTTTAATAGTTATTTATGCTACAAGAACTGTAAAGGGTAATTTTCGTTCGAGGAATGGTAAATGGTTCGAGGCGAAGCGGCATTGGTTTCCTATATTCTAAACCCTTCTCTTTTTCTATTCTCTAGTCGATTGGATATTTCAAGCAAGAAAACCACCTAAAATTATTTCAAGCAAGATGTCATTGCAACAACACGGTATCACTGTATCTGCTACGCAGGTAGAGTCTGCAAAAAGGAGAGCCGTGAGATCATGCCCTACGCTAACATCTATGACTAGAGAACCAGTCGTGTATTTTTCTAATGGCAGGTGGCGGGACATTTCCACACCGTCAATATCGTCAGGAACGATATTATCGTTTTTTTGGACGATACTATCGTCTAAAAAACGATACTATCGTCCAAAAAAACGATATTATCGCCCAAAAAATTTTCATACAGGACGATAATATCGTCTAAATTGAAAAATTCTAAAATATTGTCTGGACGATAGTATCGTTTTATTGTCGATATTATCGTTCAAAAAACGATATTATCGTTTTCTGGACGATATTACCGTTCTAGAAAATCTAATGGATATTTTCGTTTTCTGTATGTACGATAATATCGTCCAAAACGATAATATCGTCCTGGGCGATATTATCATTTTCTTAAACGATAATATCGTCCAGGACGATATTATCGTTTAGTTTTGGGTGGTAATATTGTCCAGGACTCAATTTTACTCAGAGGTGCAGCACGAACCGAATTCTCTTCCAAAATATCGAAAAACAATTGTCAGAGGAAATCACCTACACATCACTGTTTAAAAAAGGCGTTTTTTTTTTTAAGTAGCCGTTCTACCGTGGTAGAACACGCACGGGGGCCTCTGTTTGGGCCCATTGTGCTGGCTATGACTTATTAGTGCAGTTGCTGGTTATTGGAACCTTCCTGTACTAGTAATGTAGTTTAGGATGTCCCTTGGGTGAATGTTTTTGATCAGGTTATACCTGATGATGTAGTTGCCTAAGTGCTTTCGCCTTTTCATGATGAAAGCTGGGCAATGGCAGAGGTAATGTTCGGCTGTGTCAGTGTGATGGCCACACAGATCACACCCTGGATCCGTTCGTTTTCCTATAGTTGTGAGGTGTTTGTTAAATCCGTAGTGTCCAGTTGTTACGCCGGTGAAGATTTTCAGTCTTGTTCTGCTTACGTTTAGTAGAAACTTTGAGTTTCTGTCGCATATGTTGATGCAGTTTTTGGATTGTCTGCAGCTTGTAATGCTGTCCCAATAATTTTTGGATCTTTTTGTCCTTATTATTTTAATTATACTTTTACTGTATGAGTGGGACGTGCCCATTATTGGTTCTGGTCCAATTGGTGTGCTTAAAGCCGCAATTCTGGCTAGCTCGTCTGCGATTTCGTTACCTTCAATACCTTGGTGACCTGGCACCCATATTAGGTTGATGTGGTTGATAGTGGTAGCACTGTTCAAAGTTTCCCAGCATTCTAGCGTTACTGCTGACTTAAAGCTGATTGATGCTAGCGCCTTCAGTGCCGCCTGACTGTCCGAGCAAATAGATACGTCTTGGCCAGTAATATTGTTATCGATGAGAGCGTGACAGCCCTCCATGATTGCTCTTATCTCAGCTAGAAATATTGACGAGCATTTTCCTAGTGGAATAGAATTTTTGATCTTAGGGTGATTGCAGTATACTCCGGCTCCTGCCGATTTCGAGATCAGTGAGCCGTCTGTGTAGAAGACAATTCCTTTTGGTGGTAATTTCCCATTGAACCAGTCCTCCCTTGATGGGATCTGGATGTTGAACCTTCTGTCAAATTTGTGCTTTGTTATGATTTTGTCTGAGGGCATTAATAGATCAGGTTCGTCAATAATCGTGTTGAACCATATGCTTGAATAGTTGGTGTTCTTGAACTGATTGTCTTGTTGCTTGGTTAGCCTGCTCATTGTAATAATGGCTTCGGTTTCTATAAAAATGTGCAATGGAGTGAGGTTCAAAAGTGCCTCCATGGCAGCTGTTGGAGTTGATCTCCAAGATCCTGTTATTGCTTTGCAGGCCATTCTCTGGAATTTATCTAGTTTGTAGCGTACTTGTTGATATTTACATATGTGATTCCAAAGGAAGCATCCGTATGTTAAGATTGGTCTGATGACTGTCGTGTAAATCCAGAACATTACTTTGGGAGAGAGACCCCATGATTTGCCGTACGCTCTCCTACATTGCCACAGAGAGATAGTGGCTTTTTGTATTCGTTCATCCAGATTGTCATTCCAGGACAGCTTGCTGTCCAGGGTAATACCCAGATATCTTACCGAGTTGACCAGAAGTATTGGTGTTCCTTTAATTAGTGGTATATTCATAACTTCTGTTTTCCTTTTATTAGTGAATAATATCATCTTTGTCTTACCCGGGTTAATAGTTAGTTCGTTTCCATCGCACCATTCACTAACAATATCGAGAGCCGTTTGAAGTAAATCACACAGGACGCTGGTGAATTTTCCTCTAAGTAGAATTGCTAAATCGTCTGAGAAACCCTCTGTTTGGAAGTTCCTGTCGCTGAGAATGGTTAGAAGTTCATTCAGTACTAGACACCATAGCAGTGGTGGTAGAACTCCTCCTTGTGGGCAACCTTTAGATACTGTCGTTATAATTATTGATGTGCCGAAGTGGACAAAGATTAATCTACTGTGTAACATAGCTAGGATCCACCCTATGATATAAAAAAGGCGTTTAGTTCGTCCCTAAATAATTCATCTCTTTACGTAATGAATATCAACTTTGATTGTACATAATAGTTATTTATCTACCAAGGTAGATACGACGTCTTGTCGACCTCGGCTTCGCCTCGGATCGACATCTAGTGCGAAAAAATACCTTCATACCTACCGTGGTAGATACAACGTTTTTCGCAATTTCGGGCCATAATCACCTTTCCAATGCAAAATATTACCAAACATTCACATGCAAACATGAATTCATTTGAACGATCAAGCAACCTGCACTATATACACATTGCAATGTGATGTATAGAGACGCGCTAAATAAAATCAAGTAGTCAATGCTTAGTATGTTCGCTTCAACAATACGTTCTGTATAATTGTGTGACTCTGTAGCCGAATGGCTATGGTCGTTGCTTGGTGTTTGGAAGAATTTTGGTGTTGGATGTTCAAATCCTGGTCTGTGCAAAGTTTTTATTTATAAAATTTAGTCTTTCTTAAAGGTACTAAGCTATGTAGCGTGCGAAAAAAATGTGAAAAAGCCCAAATGCGAAAAAATAATCAAAAACGCACTGTGAAATAAATACCTTCAAAACGACATTAAATGGATGCATGGAAAGGTGATGATTATGGACCGGAATTGCGAAAAAAGCGTTTTAACACGCCGAGCGATCCGGCCCATTGCCCCGGAGCGAAGCGGAGGGCCGCAATGCGAGCCGGGCGCCGGAACGGTGTCGGAACTTAGGAGTTAATTTTTTTTCTCGCATCGTCTCATAATTAGTCTGTGTAATTTTTCCATATAAAATTTAAATTTACGGAACCAAATGAACCAATTTTTAATATATATTTGCCGTCTATAAAAAGGTGTTTATCTACAAGATTTTGTGTTTCGTCTTCAACAACCATCCAGAACGATAATATCGCCCAGGACGATATTATCGTCTAGAATTTTTATTTTAAATAAATTAAAAACGATATTATCGTCCAGAACGATATTATCGTCCCAAAAATTATCGCCCAGGACGATAATATCGTCCAAAATAACGATAAATTTGTTCAGAGAAAGAAAATAACGATAATATCGTCCAGCGGATATTTTCATCCAGGACGATATTATCGACAAAAAAACGATATTATCGTTTTTTGAACGATAATATCGTTTTTTAGACGATAGTATCATCAAAAAAACGATAGAATTGTCCAAAAAAACGATATTATCGTTTAAAAACGATATTATCGTTTTTTTAAACAATAATATCGTCAAGAAAACGATAATATCGTCCTGAAAATATTTTAAAATTTATAATTTTAGACGATATTATCGTCCTGGATGAAATTTTTTTGGATGATAATATCGTTTTTTGGACTATCGTCTAAAAAACGATAATATCGTTCCTGACGATATTGACCGTGTAGTTATGTCGCCTCATCCTAATGGCATTATACCGAACCGCGTTATTGCAACGACATATTGTTGGAAATAACTAAGCGACGACAGTACCATAGGAAATTCATGCAGCAATAGCGCTTTAGTACACATAATGTAGAAATTTTCCGTTTTACAGAGGCGTGAAAATTCAAACTTTTGGTGATTCCATTTGATCAATCTTATTAGACATGTAGGTTTAATGATTGTTGGAGGTCCTACCACTTGTTTCTTGCTTTTTCTGACAGATGAGCATTGGTCCGAGGGGAAAAGACTTAAGTCTCAAGAAAATCGAGAAAACCTCTTTGAAAATGAATAAAAATTAAAGACTGAATCACTCCACGTAACGGTCGACTGTCCCTCGAATTGATTAAGAAATTTATTTTTACTTAAGTCAACCGCATTCCATGTTATAAATTGATTGAAAAAATCAGCTAAAAAAAGCTCAAGACCGTACTTATGCTCATGTAAATTGTTATTAGATAGCACACAAAGAAACAGATTCCACGAGCTGGCTGAGTACCGTACTGTAACAAAATAAGTTAAAGAATCAGTTAACTAAGTGTTGAACACTATACAACAGTTCAAACGTTACTATGGCATAAACAAATGTATGGACGATTCTTGCAATGACTGCCGCACGAATCAAATTGATAGCCAAGAATTGGGAAGGGTCCGTCAGCACGTACAGTAAAGCTGATATCATGAATGGTATACAATTCTCCAAATCATTTCGATGTGCTCTAAAATCGTTTTTTTTTTAGATTAAGTTATAAAATCGAAATCGATTCATTAAATCAACCTCCTGATCCTTTCGATATCCGGATCACCGAATTTCGATGGCTTGCTCTTTCCATCCATATTGAGGAAACCATAGTCTTCATCGTTAGCGAAAACCTTTTGAAATTGTCACCAAATGCAACAAGAAATTTCGATTTATTTTTTTAATATTCATTTGTTACCTGCTTTCGTTTCCGTTGGCTACCAGTCAGTGCAGACATCATTGCCATTTTTAAAATTAGAACGGAAACCCAGAAAATGTAGGCTCGAAATACTGCGTTTTCAAAACTCAAAAGCTCTATCACTGTAGTTGTTCCCATTTCTGGTTTATCTTTGCAGCAAAATAAGTAAACTGAAAAGTATACCGAAACAATACGGGTAACAGTCAAAGGAGAAGTTTTTTTTTATCTTCTTATTATTATCACGACGCGTTGTTCCCAAAGTGATGATAAGTAAAGCACTGATTATAAAGTAGAGGCATTCTGATAATTCGGATTTCTGAACCAATAGCAAAACCGCGAAACATTGCATTGAGATATATTGGTGGCCAAGAAATTTTTTGTGTTAAAAACAATCCTATTCAGGAAAGGCGATGTCTTCATCTTTTAGTTAGTTTAGAGTTCTTCACCTTTTCGATCGCTTATCCGAACAAAAGTAGGAAAATTTGAATTTTTCCTTATAAATGCACTAAATTTCAAAAAGCAGAAAAAATTGGTTTTCTTGCACGTACATATGGTACTAATTCAAGGATAACTAACCATACTTAGACTAACAAATCTATATTTTAGCTTTCAATCCATATATTGGATGAGGCGACATAACTACACTGTCAATATCGTCAGGAACGATATTATCGTTTTTTAGACGATAATCGTCTAAAAAACGATAGTATCGTTTTTTGGACGATAATATCGTTTTTTAGACGATAGTATCGTCTAAAAAACGATAGTATCGTTTTTTAGACGATACTATCGTCTAAAAAACGATATTATCGTCCAAAAAAATTTCATCCAGGACGATAATATCGTCTAAAATTATAAATCTTAAAATATTTTCAGGACGATATTATCGTTTTCTTGACGATATTATCGTTTAAAAAACGATAATATCGTTTTTTTTGGACGATAATATCGTCCTGGATGAAAATATCCGCTGGACGATATTATCGTTATTTTCTTTTTCTGAACAAATTTATCGTTATTTTGGACGATATTATCGTCCTGGGCGATAATTTTTGGGACGATAATATCGTTTTTAATTAATTTATTTTTTTAAATTTGAGATGATAATATCGTCCAGGGCGATAATATCGTTTTTAATTTATTTAAAATAAAAATTCTAGACGATAATATCGTCCTGGGCGATATTATCGTTCTGGATGGTTGTTGAAGACGAAACACAAAATCTTGTAGATAAACACCTTTTTATAGACGGCAAATATATATTAAAAATTGGTTCATTTGGTTCCGTAAATTTAAATTTTATATAGAAAAATTACACAGACTAATTATGAGACGATGCGAGAAAAAAAAAATTAACTCCTAGGTTCCGACACCGTTCCGGCGCCCGGCTCGCATTGCGGCCCTCCGCTTCGCTCCGGGGCAATGGGCCGGATCGCTCGGCGTGTTGAAACGCTTTTTATGTACAATCAAAGTTGGTATTCATTTCGTAAAAAGATGAATTATTTAGGGACGAACTAAACGCCTTTTTTAAACACTGATGTGTAGGTGATTTCCTCTGACAATTGTTTTTCGATATTTTGGAAGAGAATTCGGTTCTTGCTGCACCTCTGAGTAAAATTGAGTCCTGGACAATATTACCACCCAAAACTAAACGATAATATCGTCCTGTGCGATATTATCGTTTTTTTAAACGATAGTATCGTCCTGGGCGATATTATCGTTTTTTTAAACGATAGTATCGACCTGGACGATATTATCGTTTAAGAAAACGATAATATCGCCCAGAACGATATTATCGTTTTGGACGATATTATCGTACAGAAAACGAAAATATCCATTAGATTTTCTAGAACGGTAATATCGTCCAGAAAACGATAATATCGTTTTTTGAACGATAATATCGACAAGAAAACGATACTATCGTCCAGACAATATTTTAGAATTTTTCAATTTAGACGATATTATCGTCCTGGATGAAAATTTTTTGGGCGATAATATCGTTTTTTTGGACGATAGTATCGTCCAAAAAAACGATAATATCGTTCCTGACAATATTGACGGTGTGGAAATGTCCCGCCACCCATATATTGTGAGTTTTGGCCTATCAGCAAAAAATGGCTTTACAAGATGCTATGCATAGAAGTCTACCTAGAGGAATTATGACCTAAATTCATTGAAAAATTATATCACACACACCACTAACACGAAAACGTCAACTTTGCTTCGCTTTTGACAGATGCTATGTGACAAAATGTTGAACAGCAACAAATCTGTAAACAGAAAACGCGTCAACATTGTAGTGTTATTATCACTTAACATACCACATGAGATCCACCAATTGATACAATAATGTTGCCGCATTTAAATATTAATTTTCTGTTTATTTTCAGTAATGTTAGAGAATGTCAGATTTTCCGCCGCTAAGAACCACACTAACGCAATCAAGAATCAAAACACAGGCGTTGCAGTTATAATTGGTATAGTAATAGTTTATTGTTAAAAAGGTTTTTTAGGTGCATCGCCGTCCAGTGCATCCCACCTGAGAAATGTCGGTGATTTCAACATTCGCTTTAATCGATCTTTGTTGACGACGGAAGCTCCACTGCTCGCTGTAATTTCAGTGGATGCTTTTCCGATAAAATGCTGCTCTTTCTGCCTAGCGAAAATTGCTTCCACCGAGTCAGCACGCGTGACCCAGCTCAACAATGTCGGCGATTTAGAAAAGCGCTTCGTCGTCATTTCCTCGTCTCCTAATTGATCCCCCTTTGCCTTCATCTTCATCTTAACCATTGCATTGAATTCCACATCTAGGCGCATATCGAAACTGTCACTGAATTCAAAATCCAATGAATCCTCGTCGTATCTAATAGAACAATCGATTGAAATTTCAAGGTCAGACATTTCTGTTTACTTTCAGCGAGATTATAGCGGACTGAACGACGTTGTTTTCTGACGAGAAACGGGAACAACTATTTCTATATGTGCGCGGTGTGATCAACGTTTTTCGTTTTTAAAACATAAACAAAGTGACAGTTCAAATGAAAAAAGTTTTAATTTTTCCCCCACGGGAGAGAAATTGTTTTCTCACTATAAGTGTCATTCGACCAATCGTCGACAAAACGAAATTTGGAAAAAGTCATTTTGACACAAAGATCACCTCATGATTTTGAAAGTCCTATCGCTCATCAAATATAAGTCTGTTTTTAATAAGTTTGACCATTGTCTCGATCTGAGAGAAAATGTGATTTTAAAACTAATTACTTTACTGGAGTCCGGAGATCATTGAGTGAAAATTTAATTATTTTGGTGCTCTCATAAATTTGCCTTTATCGTTGACATTTGCCATTTACGTACGGATTTAGCGTTAAAAAATCTGACGTTCTCTATTAATTTATCTCTAAATAGCACTAACTAAGCAACAAAGTCGGTTGCGGCCTGACTTTAGGTGGGAAATTCCAAGCGAATTTACGAAAAGTGTCTAAGAAAATAATTTGATCGTAGAATATGTAAGACACATAAAGAAAACATTTTTATCACATCCCCTTCCGTAATTGGCTTATTCCAACACTGAAAATTGGGTTATAAACGACCAGTTATAGTCGTACTTTTTTGGTAGTAGGCAACGGACTTCAAGCATGAGTGGTACTCTACGAAATAGTGCTCCATTTGGCATCTGTCAAAATGACTACTTTTGCTTGAAGTGCATTGAAGTAGGACACAGTTTGCAATTTTGTTGTGAGTATTTAAGGCGCAATTTTCGAATAAGCAATGATCATAAAGTAAAACACACGCGTGAGGACTATTCACATCTCTTTCTATTACATTTGTATGTGACCATATCCAACCATATCTTCAAAGACTATTTCATACAAATTTGGAAATTTGTATCGTTATGTTCGATCCAACCCGCCTGTAAATGATTTTGTAGTTGTAGTTATATCCCATAATATCAATATCAATAAATCCAGCCACAATATTATCTAAATATACACAAATGAAGAATGTACATTCACGAAATACAAAGTCGATTTCACCTTGATTTCTGATGCGACAACTCTTTTCCAAATCTGATTAATAGGCAATAAGAAATATTATAAACAAAATCTCATCCAGATCCGCAGCTACGCTACAACGAATTTGTATCTATTATAGAGGCGTTAGCATTAATTTTAAATGTAAGATCGTTCTGACTACAGCCCTGACTTATCTGTTCATAAGAAGGTCCTAAGATAAAAGGGAATTTACATCGCTCCCACGAGCATTCTGTTCATAACTCCAGTTCGACTCAGTCTTTTTTCGATCATTCTTAAGAACTTTGCCGTCACAACTTCTGTGCGAATCAGTTTCCATCATGAACCATCGAAACAAGGACACGAAACCATACGATCAACCACAACGAACACGTTATTTCTACAACCAATCGTATCTTCAAGATCGTAAAGATAGTTGCAATCGCCAATACCAACAACCGAATCAACAATCCAACGATTCTCGTCAGGATTCCAGGTATTCCAGCTCAAGTTCCAGCTCAACCAATCAAGGGACGCAACAGGCATCCGCGCAAGCACCGTATATGTCTACGTACTGTACACTTTACAATCCTCGGACTGGCGATGTTATTAGATCTGAACGACGATTTCAACCGTAAAAACTGCAGTGTTTCTTATGTTGATTTTAATTTTCCGTAAATTAAAAGTTTGATGACAAAATTGACGATTTTTTTTCAAACTCGAATCGAAAGTGTGAAAAATTTAAGTTTGAGGGGAAATTCCCCTTTTTTGTTGAAAATGCGATTAAAGCAACAAGTGACATGGAAATGTTAAAAAAAAAACTTCATTCAACGCACTTCAAGCATGTGTGGTGTCAACACCCTTCAAGCAAAAGTGTTCACAGTCGACAGCTGCCAAATTTACTACTAAATTGTGTGTAGTAGTTTTTTACAGTTATACTTCAGACACACTGTCAAGTTTCAGTACTCCATTTAGAGTACCAATCATGCTTGAAGTGCGTTGATTTCATATCAAATAGTACTCTATTTGACAGCTGTAGACAATGATGACTTTTGCTTGAATTGCGTTGGTTCATTGGTTCAAATGAAGGCATTTTAAGTAAATATCGCGACACAAACTTCGATAGACTTGTGTAGACGTAGACGAAGAATATATGTAACATAAAACCGTAAACGTAGTTAATCTCAAATTGATAACAGTATTCCAGTTGCAAGTGTAGACTGTATCATGTGTTGTCGACAACAACGACAAAAATATGCAATGAACTCTGATTTATGAGACTTCGAACAGCAAAATGAGCAAGATATTCATCGAAAAATATCGTTATATGGACATTATATCAGTAGGCGGCCACCTATTGTTCATTCATAAAATTTTTTAATCAATTTAAGAACAATATTTGTCCGACTACTGGTGCTCCCACCCTACGATAAACTATCAAGCTTCTCGTCTGTGAAAAGTGGTGCATGTATAACAGATTGAAAAGAAAAGTTTTGTCTCAAGGTTTGT